>NC_136063.1:16670867-17274432 GCF_964261635.1 Lissotriton helveticus | reverse complement strand
TAATTTAATTTAATTGATCAATTGCTAGTTGTGTAAATTTAAATAATTAATTTCCTGTAGCGGGTTGTGGGTTTATAGGGGAATAGGGTGGGAAGTAATTTAATTATAATTAATTAAATATGTAAATGTAATAATTGGTAGTAATATTTCAAAGTTCAAAGTTCAAATCGTCTTTATTCGGTTTCCACTTATAAAAAACCATAAAAGTACAAAATACAGTGAATATTTAAAAAAAAGACATTGAATTCATTCGAAAACTAAAATCATTCTTAAAAAGAAACATATTGGTGAGTAAAATACTTTTTTAGGCGAGAAGGTCATTATTATTTTGTAAGTTCGAACGATGCTTAAGACATACTTTTAGATACTGTGCCACCGATTTTGTCATTAAGTTGTTTTCTAAAAATTGTAGTGCCAGGTAGGCAGGGTGGCATCTACGAATTTTCATTGCTTTCAGTATAGGTAATATCCACCTTCTGCGCAGTGGCTCATAAAATTTGCAGAAGAAAAGGACATGAATTGCGGACTGTGAAGATGTTAAATCACAGGGGCATACTGATGCAGTTTGTGTCCAAACGATCTGGGTAGGGAATAAAACCAAATAGTGATACAGATTAAACCTAAAACGAGTGAGAAGTAATTTTTCAAATTGTGACAAATCATATTGCAAATATGGTTGGATGGTTGGGACCAACTGTATTAATAGGCAATGTTGAACTGTTGGCTTTCCTATTTCATTCAGTGTTCGAAGTTGGGATAGGTGCGATAGACAGAGGGTTTTTAGTTCCTTTTTTGTTATGTCTGTTACTGAGAGTGGTTCGTCAAAGAATCTTTGGAGACCAATATCTGAGAGGAAAGATTTTACATAACCCAGCCATCTTATTTTTGTCATGTTTTCTAGTTTCATGCAGTCCTGGATTATTGCTCTTGTAAGCTGACACTCTTCCGTAACCCAGATTCTGCGCCATAACATGATGGGCTGGATCTTAATGATATCAGAAATGTGGTCCATCCCAAGTTCCAGATGGCATCCAAATGTAGTTGTGCTCTTTGGAACGGCCAGTAAAAATTTTAAAAAGGAATTTTCGACTATCTGTAGTTGATCGACGTTTGTTGTTCCCCAGACTCCTGCTCCGAAGGTGGCTGTGCTTATGCATTTTGCATTATAGATCTTTATCATCTCCGTGGGGGGTCTTTTACCCAGTCGAAGAGAGAAAGCTTTTAGGGCGCCAACTGTTTTTATCAGGGATAATCTTCGAGAAGTAAGTGCTTCTTTCCAGTTAAACGCCTCATCAATAGTGATGCCTAGGTAAGGGTACGTTTTAGTTCTTTCAAGGGGGAAGCTGTCCACATAGATTTTCTTCACTTTTTTTCCCTTAATACCGGCATGCATCACAAAGGTTTTCTTTATGTTCACTTTTAAGTTTAGATTGGTCATAAAAGAACAGTAGTTATTTAGTGCCCTTTGGAGCTGGACCGGAGTTCGTGCGAGGATTACCGCATCGTCGGCATATAATAATGCGGGAATTTGCCGACGGCCAGCTTCTGGGAGATCTTTTATACCCTGTAACATTGCAACTTCGAGACCGTTGGTGTAAAGCGTGAATAAGAAGGGGGCCAGCACGCACCCTTGTCTGACCCCCTTCTGTATTGGAAAGCTATTTGTTAATTGACCAGCTGTCCCAAATCGTACCTTTCCCTTAGCTCCCGAGTATAATTCACGCAGAAAGTCAATTATCGGTGATTCGATCCCCATTTGCAGCATTATTGACCAAAGTTTCGAGTGTTCCACACAGTCGAATGCTGCTGTGAGATCGACGTAAACCATGTGTAGACAAGATTTTTTTACTGTTACGTATTTACCAGCCAATAATGTTAGATTTAGAACTTGGTCCACGGTGCTCAGGCCAGCCCTGAACCCGTATTGTAAGTCTGAGAGTGCTCCGTGTTCTTTCGACCACTCCTGGAGTCGGTCGAGCAGTATACTCCCTGCCATCTTTCCGACCGAGTCCAGGAGGGAGATGGGACGATAACAGGAGGGGTTGTCTCTGTTACCCTTTTTAAAAATGGGCACTAGGATCGATGTTGACCAAGAATCAGGAAGTTCGATATCCTTTGCTGCGTTTAATACTTTTGTTAGGAGGGGGGACCATAAGTCTGGTAAAAATTTATAAAGGTCCATGGGTACAGAATCTGGTCCTGGTGCTTTGCCATTTTTTGCAATATTTATGGCTTTCTCTATTTCGTTGTTGGTAAACTGTATTTGTATTGGGTATTTCACCGGTGGGAGAGGGACAGGCGAAGTTGACGAAATTGAATCTCCGGAGTTGACCACTCCGAAGACCCCTGAAAAATGTTGCACCCAGTCCTCCGCTGTTATGGCTATGTCCAAAGAAGGACCCTCTTTGTTTTCTGTTAAAAAAGGACTCTTGACTATTTTCCAAAAAGCTGTGTTGTCTTTCAAGGTACTGCTGTTTAACAGTTGGGTCCAGAGATTTATTTGTAGGTCCTTTTTTCTTTGTTTAATTGCCTGTGTGTAAAGTTTCCTTAATTTAGTTACCTCATCTCTGTTTCTTTCTTTTTTTCCTAGGGCTTTCTTTAGATCAGAATAAGCCTTTGTGCAATTAGTGTTAAACCATCCTTTTCTTGGTGCTTTATTTTGTTTACTGGGTTTGGTTAGTTCATTGCTTATGGTTTTCACTATTACTTTATAACTGTTCATGATCTCAATAGGAGTTGACAAAGTATCCAAACATTTATTAATTTCTTTCCTACATGTTTTAATAATTCTTGTGGTAGTGAATTCGTGGTCCAAGTTGCCCCACTTGAGAGTGTAGCCATTTAATCTGTCTAATGTTAGAGCTTCCTGATGGAGCAGGCCAGGATGGGCCTTAATCGTGTTGTTTCGGTGGTCGGGTTCTAGATACGTCAATCTAAGTGGAAAATGATCGCTAAGTGCGTTGTTATCCACTTCAAAGGACTTTATTCGTGTGGCTTTGTTGTTAGAGACTAATATATAGTCTATCAACGTTTCAGCACCTCTTCCATGAAAGGTAGAAAAGAATTGGGTTGTGGGATTCTTTATCATATTCGCGAAGTCTATGTCTAGCTCAAACATAATGGCCTGCATGTTGATGCCTTCCACCGTGTGGGCAAAGTGTGTTAATGAATTTTCTTGTTCGTCTATGATCCCGCAGGTGGAGGTATTGCTTCTATCACATATATGGAGGTTGAAGTCTCCTCCCCAGATCAGTGAATGTGAAATTTTAGCATATTTTATTTTCAGGTCATTTACTATGTCGGAGATTTGACTTAAAACTTTGGACAGCTCCGTCGGTGTCATGTTATTATAAAAGTTTATAATGGTGTAGACCTCTTGATTAGTACCTTTGATGTTAATGATCTGATAATTGTGATGAAGTAATGCGGGCGTTGTTTCGCAATACGGCCAGAGGTTAGAGATATATGTAGTCAGGCCGCCTTTGCTTCTCCCTGAGTTTGTTTTTATTGCTTGGGAAAAGTAAGTTCTATATCCCACGAGGTGAATTGAGTCGTTAAGCCATGTCTCTTGAAGACAGATTAGATCGTTTGAATTGACCAGTTCTAAGTAGCTTTTTTCAAGATGTTTAGTTGCTAGTCCCGCCACGTTCCAGAATAACATCTTCCTGTCACGGTTTTTACTAATATTGACTGATGGCTTTGACTGGACAGTGGTTAATTCTTCTGATGGTATAGAGGGAGAGTCAAGATTCGAGAATGAGGCATTTGTTTGCTTGTTTATAACAGATTCTGACGGGCTCACAGATCTAACATATTCCTTTGGTTGATGTTGAGACTCTTGTTCCCGCGTTGCCACTGTTTGGGTTTTTGTATTTTCTATGAGTATGTATGATCTCTGTTTTCGTATGCTAGAAGGTTTATTGGACATCTTGCTCTTAGGATGGTTAACTGGAGAGTTTGTATAGACTCTAGTGGTTAGCGGAGAGGTCAAGTTGTAGTTCTGTGATAATGGTCAGTCTACCATGTCTAGGCAGCTGTAACTATTGAAGGTTGGTATTCTGGTCCAAGGTTCCCTGTAGGCGGGTTGATGTGCTCTTCTACCGTAGATCTTCCAGTCACCCTGATCTCTATAATCATGCCCCCATTCTCCTTGATACCAATTATTTTGATTGTTTTCATAGCCCCAGTCTCCCTGATTCCAGTTATTTGTTCCGTGATCTGGTCGGTTCCAGGACCAATTTAGGGGTCGATTGGGGTCCTCAAAACGATGGCCTTGTCGAGGATAAAAGAAGGATAGTCGTTTAACATCCAACCCTGCGCTATTTCCTGATGATTCCCATGAACATATATAGTCCACTGCGCGGGGGTTTTCAAAGTTGACTATTATACAGTCTCCATGGATTGATTTTGGTTGCGGGCCTATCCATGAGACCCTTTTCACTGTTGTAATTCTGGTGATGTTATTTGATTGATTGGGTCTATTTATGTTCAACCAGTGGCGGGTTTTGTTTAACAGGGACCAAGTTGGTTCGTCTGAATCATTGCTTAATTCTGGGACTCCTGTTATTATAACTACGAAGGGTGCTGCTTCTGGTGGAAGATTTACTAATTTTGGCCGTCTTTTGTTTGATCGTTCTACTTTGTTGGTTTGTCTCTGTGTCTGATCGTAACGTGAATTAATTTGTACAGATGGTATCAGGGGAGTATTTATGAGTGGAGTTTTAGCTGATGGAGCTTTTGCTATTGATTGATTTTGTGATACAGATATAGTTTTAGTTGTTTCTTGGGGTATTTTAGTTTTTAGTGAAGGAATCGGGTTGTTTGTCTTGTTTACTGGATCTCCTGTTTTTGTAGTGATGGTATTTATAGTTGCCGTTTTATTACATAGTTGTTGTGAGTTGATAGTAGATTTGACTCTCCCTGGTGTGGCCGTTGGTCCAGGTATAGTTAAAATATCCTTGTTTCTAGGATTAGAAGTTGTTTTTGAAGTAGCAACTAATATAGCTACCTGCTTTTCTATGATTTCTAAGCTTTTCTGAATAGGTTGTAAATGGTATTTAACTATTTCCGATATTTCTTTTGACCATGATGATTGTGCTCTATCGTTATTAACGTATCTTGTTAAGTGGGAGTCCCCAATTTCTTGACAGATCTGTTTGGAATTAACTCTGGCATTGCGGGGTTCAACTGTGGGTACGTCAGGGTTAATGTTACTATTGGATTCTACAATTACGATGGATTTACATTGACTTTGATCATTGTTTGAATCGTGCGGTGAGAACAATGAATCAGGGGCTGTGTGTATTTCAGCTGTGTTAATAGATTTTTTTGAGGATATTTCTTTGTGTTGAAAAAGTTTGGGAATTACTCCTTCCCTAGTTCCTCTTGACTCAGCCTGTATGGGATCGTTTAATATTGGCTGAGGACTGGCAAAGATGTCAGGAGTCTGCTCAAGATCCTGTATCAGTTGTGAGTCAGACAGTTGGGAGGACACTGATAAATCAACCATATTTGGTATAGCATGTATATCGGCATTTATTTCCGCGTTGACATTATTTTGTGGTCGATCTTTTGGGGTTTGAGCCTTTGCTATCATTCCCATAGATGAGCGTCTGGCTTCGTCTAGTTCATAAGAAACTCGACGTTCAATCAGCAGTACAGTTTGATCAATAGTTTGATTTACTTTGGTAATAAATTGATCGATGGGACCTACTGCACTCGTCATGTTTTTTTTCTGGGTCTTGCTTCTGGTGCTTCTTGTAGACATTGAACTGATTGTGTAGGCGAGTATACTTTACATAGGTTTACTGATGATCTATGAAATATAGTATCCTTCAGTGAACAGCTGGCAGGACCTTATGCAGGGCTTTACCTTATGATGGTTGTTAGTGGGGTGGGCCCAGCCCAGTCTCCTCCGGTCTGTGACGGGCTAGGACGGGCCCACCCTTGGCCCAGGCTTCGACCCGCGTGCGTCCCGCGAGGCGCGTTGGTGGGCTTGCTTAAGTTCCTATCAGGTGAGGGGGGCGGGGCACTGGGAGGGGGCGCGGCTCACGCGGGAAGAGGACACAGCTGGTGATGTTGAATGCTGGTCCTCGCAGTCCCGGGGCCGCGCCTCTCACCTCCTCTGCGGCCTC
This sequence comes from Lissotriton helveticus, assembly GCF_964261635.1. NCBI lineage: Eukaryota > Metazoa > Chordata > Amphibia > Caudata > Salamandridae > Lissotriton > Lissotriton helveticus. The sequence goes on along the minus strand of NC_136063.1, from coordinate 17,268,298 downwards.
GCTGATGGACACCTCCTCACGCTGGGCACAGAAAAGGGCTGGAATGCTTGAATGCTACTCCTGTAGCGACGGGCTGGAAACTCAGATTCACAAAGTCCTCGGAACAAGCGGCACCCGCGGAGCGGGGGCCGCGAGAGGGGAAGAGCGCTTCGGTGGGGGCGGGGCACTGGGAGGGGGCGCGGCTCACGCGGGAAGAGGACACATCTGGTGATGTTGAATGCTGGTCCTCGCAGTCCCGGGGCCGTGCCTCTCACATCCTCTGCGGCCTCGCTGATGGACACCTCCTCACGCTGGGCACAGAAAAGGGCTGGAATGCTTGAATGCTACTCCTGTAGCGACGGGCTGGAAACTCAGATTCACAAAGTCCTCGGAACGAGCGGCTCCCGCGGAGCGGGGGCCGCGAGAGGTGAAGAGCGCTTCGGTGGGGGCGGGGCACTGGGAGGGGGCGCGGCTCACGCGGGAAGAGGACACAGCTGGTGATGTTGAATGCTGGTCCTCGCAGTCCCGGGGCCGCGCCTCTCACCTCCTCCGCGGCCTCGCTGATGGACACCTCCTCACGCTGGGCACAGAAAAGGGCTGGAATGCTTGAATGCTACTCCTGTAGCGACGGGCTGGAAACTCAGATTCACAAAGTCCTCGGAACGGCGGTAGTAATATTTAATTAATTGTTAATTAAAAAATATTTGTTAATTAATTAAAATGTAATTGGTAATTAATTTAATTTAAATGATTAATTGCTAATTATGTTAAATTAAAGGGGTATTTTTAGGGTTCAGGGTCAGTTTTTGGTTTTTGGGTAAAGGGGTATTTTTAGGGTTCAGGGTCAGTTTTTAGTTTTTGGGTAAAGGGATATTTTTTGGGTTCAGGGTCAGTTTTTAGTTTTTGGGTAAAGGGGTATTTTTAGGGTTCAGGGTCAGTTTTTAGGTAAAGGGGTATTTTTATGGTTCAGGGTCAGTTTTTAGCTTTTGGGTAAAGGGGTATTTTTAGGGTTCAGGGTCAGTTTTTAGTTTTTGGGTAAAGGGGTATTTTTAGGGTTCAGGGTCAGTTTTGGGTTTTTGGGTAAAGGGGTATTTTTAGGGTTCAGGGTCAGTTTTTAGTTTTTGGGTAAAGGGGTATTTTTAGGGCTCAGGGTCAGTTTCGGGGTTTTGGGTAAAGGGTTTTTTTTAGGGTTCAGAGTCAGTTTTGGGTTTTTGGGGTACAGGGGTACAGTGTAAAAATAAAGTAAAATAAAATTTACATTAATTTAATTTCATGAAATGAAATGAAATTAAATTATATTAAATTAATTTTAAATAATTTAAATTATAAAAATTATTATATACTTACCAATACTTATGTTGTAATGGTAGTGCGTTGTAAAAGTTGCGTTGTAACGTCATATATCCACTGTTGCAGTCCTTGGAGTGGGAACAGTAATTTTAACCCCTACGCTATCCAACGCTTTCCCTACTGTTGCACCCACTGGAGTGGGAATAGTAATTTTTACTCTTTTGTATTTGTACGTTAATAATATTGGCTATTATTTAATTAAATTGTGTTACTATATATATATATGTTTTAAGAAATATGATTAAAAAATATTATTTTTTTACTTTCATTAATTATTTAATTATTAAAAGTTATATTGTTAAGTATATTTTAGTAATTAATTTTTTATATTAATGTAATTAAACATTGTTTTTATTAAAGTCGATATTTTTTACAACTATATTTTTGTAAACGATATTTTTAACTCGATATTTTTGTACTTACCTGTTTGTAGATAGAAACTCGATATTTTGTCTCTCGATATTTTGTCAACGATATTTTTGTTGGTCGATATTCTGTCCCTCGATATTATTTCAGTGATCCATGTGAAAGGCAGTATATGTGATTCTTGGAGTATATAAGTAACTATTTGAGACTAAGTGATTGTGACAGTGGCTGTATGGATGAGTGTGTACTTGTGTCAGTGATTGTAGAAGAGAGTAAGTATGGGTTAGTATCTGTATGAATAAGTGAGGTGGTGTGTGTGTATAACTGTATAATGAGTAAATCACAGTGTGATTGATTATTTGGGTGATTGACTAAGTGGATGAGTAACTCTATGGGTGAGTGGAGTTGTGTGAGTATTTACACCATTTGTATGAGTACATATATCAGTGGCTCTATTGATGACTGACTGCGTGAATGAGTAATTGTATGGGTGAGAGAATGTGTGTCTATACCTATGAATCAGTGAGTAGGTATGTAGTAACTGGTATTGGTGTATCTATGGTTTTGAGAAAATTAATCTGTATTTTTGAGTAGCTTTATGATAGTGTATTTTAAGGTGTGAGGAGGTGCATTAGATACTAAGTGGATGTTGTCATCAGTGATGGCATCAGTCATGTCATTTGAGATGTCATCAGTCATGTCATCAGTGATGTTACTGACTATGTCATGAGTGATATGATATATGACACCATCAGCAGTGCATTGCGGGGGCATGAGTTATAGTTAGCTCAACTAACTATAACGGCTGAATTTCTCTGGTTTTGTATGAGCGAACTGTCCAACTAACTAAAACATCCCTGAAACCTGTGTTTTGTCAGTGAATTTCTATGGTTTTTAAAATGCTAATTTCTAACTATAAAGTCCCTAAAACCTATGTTTTTTCCAGTGAATTTCTGAGGTTTTTTAAATGCTTATTTCTAACTGTAATGAATGAACGAATGAATACTTTATTTGTGAGGTTACTTAAAACCATTACACAAATTCAATTTTTATAAGTACAGTATAAAATCTAAAAATCTAAAACACAATGTTAAAATTCTCTTTTGGTTTGTCAGGTAACAACAATCAAGTAATAATCTGTCATTTATATTAAATCAGTCTGCTTTGAAGAAGTGGCCAAATGGCAGCCCCAGCAGTGCCCATCAATTGTATGTGAGTGAAGTGGACAAGCTTGCCAAAGTTAGCCATGTGCATATCTGTGTCCAACGTAGGTAGATTCTGCGGAATAGACGCAGTGCCGGACAGCAGGTTAAAATATGGGTCAAGGACACGTTTGTAGTTGAAAAGGCGGCAACCCATAATGTGCGAGACCGTAGTCGTACTTGTTTTTTTAATAGTGGAATACTTCATTATGCTGGATCCCAGTTCTATGTTGAGAGTTACGGAAGATCTTTGGCAGAGACGAGACAAGCAGACCAAGGATTGCCAGGTTGTTGAAAGATGCATTTTATGACACCCTTCATTGAATTCTCCGGCGCCACCAGTGTCTGATAGAAGTGTTTACTCTGAGTTGCCATCTCTTCCAATTTTTGTTGATTGAGATTAAATTCTAGACAAATTAAGTTGTTCCTGGTGCGGGCTGGTAGGCGAAATAGCTTTTTATAGGCTGTACAGTGTATTTTCTCTAGATCATTCTCAAATTTCCTTGGAAAGGCCTGGTGGGCATAGTTGATGGATGGTAGTAGTTTCGCCCTCAGTACTCTTTGCATGGCCATTGGTGTTGGACTTTCTAGGGTAGCGTGTAATTTGCAGAGGGCATAGGTGACCCTTTTCCCTTTCTCCTCTAGCTTGTGGAGGTGAACTAGTGGGCAGCCTGTTTCGCCTGTTTCGCTAAGTCATGCCCCTAGATAATTATAATGTTGTACACAGTCCAAAGTCAGCGGACCCAACCTCCACTTGGCCCCTTTTTGGTTGGAAGTGGCCACATTTTTTTATTTTAGATTTGGTTGGGTTGGCAACCAACTTATTTTTGGTGTTGTAGACTGCGAGGACTGTGAGTGCTTTTTGTAGGCAAATGTTGGTATGATCCAGAAGAACCAGGTCGTCAGCGTATTGCATCAGTTTGATCTTTGAGTGCCTGAACCTGGGTGTAGCTAAAGTGACTCTGGGCTGCACCTATGTCGGCTGTATATAAATTGAAAAGATTCGGGCCAGGTCACAGCCCCTGATCCATGGCAATTTTCTCTGTGGCAAACTCGCTCAACAGTTTGACTCTTACCCAGGCTTGTGAATACAATAATCTAAGTGCTCGTAGTGCCAATTTCCGCCAGAGGATGGTGCGATCTACCCCCTCAAAAGCTGCTGAGTAGTCAATAAAGCAGGCGAAAAGCGGCAGGGTTCGATGGGCCATCAATTGTTGGGCTAGGTATGACACGGCAATTATGTTGTCCACAGTGGAGCCCCCTGGTCTGAACCCGGTCTGAAAGTAGGACAAGAGGCCTTTATTGCTAAGCCAGTCTGCTAGTTCCACCTGAAGAGTGCTTGCATAAGCCTTGCCCTCAATGTCCAACAAGGCAATCATGCGATCGTTCTTGGGGTCGGTGTTAGGCCCATTTTTTAAATATTGGATGCTGCAGTGATTCCCTCCAGGAATCTGGAACATCCCCCAGGAATCTGCTTTCGGCGTATAGCTGAGCGAAATTTTCCATCCTGAAGACTGTGTCTTCCCTGAAGAGGGAGCCAGGCAGGCGTACGTGCGGACTCTGCCATAAATGGAGAGTGGGGGGGCAGAGCGAGGGAGGAGCAGCTGGGAGGTGGGAGTGGGGTGGCGAATGGGAGAGGGTCGTGGATACCAACAGGAGTGGGGGAGGGGCCGCGGGGGAGCAGCGGCAGGGAGCAGGGTGGGCAGCGGGTCCAAAAGCGCTAGGGCGACAGGGGGCAGGGCAACAGGCAACAGGGGGCAGAGCAAAGCAAAACAAATGGGGCAACAATCAAATGAGGCTAAACGGCAGCAACAATACAGAAAAACAATCCAAATGGGGAAAACGGCAGCAACAGTACAAGACAATATTACAGATGGGGCAAAACGGCAACAGGGGGCAGCACAAAATGGCGGCAGAGCTGAGGTGATAGTTCCGTACAGCGGGGCACAATCAGGGCAGCGGATCGAGCAGCGGCACAATTAGAGCAGCCGATCGAGCAGTGGTGCCAGCAGGGGACCGGGTGACTTCCTGGGGGGGGCCACGCGGCGGGTAGAGCGATCCGGCACTGACGAGGTCAGGCTGGGTCACAGCTCCCCGTTGCACGGCTCCAGCCCTAAGTACACAATGGGAGGGAGGAGCAGCTGGGAGGTGGGAGTGGGGTGGCGAATGGGAGAGGGTCGTGGATACCAGCAGGAGTGAGGGCGGGGCCGTGGGGGAGCAGCGGCAGGGAGCGGGGTGGGCAGCGGGTCCAAAAGCGCTAGGGCGACAGGGGGCAGGGCAACAGGGGGCAGAGCAAAGCAAAACAAATGGGGCAACAATCAAATGAGGCTAAACGGCAGCAACAATACAGAAAAACAATCCAAATGGGGCAAAACGGCAGCAACAGTACAAGACAATATTACAGATGGGGCAAAACGGCAACAGGGGGCAGCACAAAATGGCGGCAGAGCTGAGGCGGTACTACCGTACAGCGGGGCACAATCAGGGCAGCGGATCGAGCAGCGGCACAATTAGAGCAGCGGATCGAGCAGTGATGGCAGCAGGGGACCGGGTGACTTCCTGGGGGGGCCACGCGGCGGGTAGAGCGATCCGGCACTGACGAGGTCAGGCTGGGTCTCAGTTCCACGTCGCACGGCTCCAGCCCTAAGTACACAGTGGGAGGGAGGAGCAGCTGGGAGGTGGGAGCGGGGTGGCGAATGGGAGAGGGTCGTGGATACCAGCAGGAGTGGGGGCGGGCTGCGGGGGAGCAGCGGCAGGGAGCGGGGTGGGCAGCGGGTCCAAAAGCACTAGGGCGACAGGGGGCAGGGCAACAGGCAACAGGGGGCAGAGCAAAGCAAAACAAATGGGACAACAATCAAATGAGGCTAAACGGCAGCAGCAATACAAAAAAACAATCCAAATGCGGCAAAACTGCAGCAACAGTACAAGACAATATTACAGATGGAGCAAAACGGCAACAGGGGGCAGCACAAAATGGCGGCAGAGCTGAGGCGATACTACCATACAGCGGGGCACAATCAGGGCAGCGGATCGAGCAGCGGCACAATTAGAGAAGCAAATCGAGCAGTGGTGGCAGCAGGGGACCGGGTGACTTCCTGGGGGTTGCCAAGGGGTGGGTAGAGCGATCCGGCAGGTATGTCGGGAGGAGGCACCCCAACAATTACGCGAGGGAGAGTGTCAGGGACTTGGCACGCAGTCCCCCAACAGATGGCAGCAACACCTCGACTGGTGGAGCAACACCTTCAGGAAGACAAGCTGCAAGACTAATTCCAAACGTGCAGCCGATCTTTGCAGGTCTCAAATTTGTCTGCAAGGACTGCGACAAACTGATTTCCTATGGGGAGCAGAGCATAGAACTTATTGTTCGAAGAAAAGAAGAACATCGCTGCTCCACCCACCACTAATTTTTCCCCTTTTTTTTGCTCCTGTTGAGCAGTTTTGGATTACCTGGTTTTGTTTTTCTCCCCCAAAAAAAACCCTAAAAAGTAAAAAATCGTTCTGAAAAAGTATTAAAAAAATATAAAATCGAATGAGGGGTAGTGAGGAAAGTGGAGTAAGGGAACGAGGGTGAGGGAGGGTGAGAGAAGGGCAGTGAGGTTGAGGAAAGAGGGGTGATAGAGGGTGGATAAAGGCGAGTGAGCGTCAGACAAGGGAAGTGAGGGAGTGAGGACATACAGGTAGTGAAGGAAGGAGTGAGAGAAGGGAACTAAGTGAGGGAGTATAGTAAGGTAAGTGAGGGAATGTTGGTGAGTTAAAGGAAGTGAGTGTGAGGGAAGGGGAGTGACAAAGTGAGGGGATGGAGGGAGGGTAACAGAGAGGGAGTGAGGGAAGGGTAGTGAGGAAGTGAGAGGACAGAGGGAGTGAGAGAAGAAGTGAGTGAAGTGGTGTAAGGTGAGTGAGGGAAGGGGAATTATTGAGGGAGCAAAGGAAGGAAAGAAGGGGAAGGGGAGGGAAGCAGAGGGACTGGGAAAAGGTGAGTGCATGAGGAGAGAAAGGGGAAGGGGAGTTAAGGATGGGTATTGAGGATAAGTGAGGGTACCGGAGTAAGGGAACGGGGTGAGGGAGGGTGAGAAAAGAGCAATGAGGTTGAGGAAAGAGTGGTGATAGAGGGTGGATAAAGGTGAGTGAGCATAAGACAAGGGTAGTGAGGGAGTGAGGACATAGAGGTAGTGAAGGGAGGAGTGAGAGAAGGGGACTAAGTGAGGGAGCATAGAAAGGTAAATGAGGAATGTTGGTGAGTTAAAGGGTGTGAGTGTGAGGGAAGGGGGAGTGACAAAGTGAGGGGACGGAGGGAGTGAGGGTAACAGAGAGGGAGTGAGGGAAGGGTAGTGAGGAAGTGAGAGGACAGAGGGAGTGAGAGAATGAGTGAGTGGAGTGGAGTAAGGTGATTGAGGGAAGGGGAATTATTGAGGGAGCAAAGGAAGGAAAGAAGGGGAAGGGGGTGAAGCAGAGGGACTGGAAAAAGGTGAGTGCGTGAGGAGAGAAAGGGGAAGGGGAGTTAAGGGTGGGTAATGAGGATAAGTGAGGGAACCGGAGTAAGGGAACGGGGGTGAGGAAGGGTGAGAGAAGAGCAGTGAGGTTGAGGAAAGAGGGGTGATAGAGGGTGGATAAAGGCGAGTGAGCATAAGACAAGGGGAGTGAGGGAGTGAGGACATAGAGGTAGTGAAGGAAGGAGTGAGAGAAGGGGACTAAGTGAGGGAGCATCAAAAGGTAAATGAGGGAGTGTTGGTGAGTTAAAGGGAGTGAGTGTGAGGGAAGGGGGAGTGACAAAGTGAGGGGATGGAGGGAGTGAGGGTAAGAGAGAGGGAGTGAGGGAATGGGAGTGAGGATGTGAGAGGACAGAGGGAGTGAGAGAAGGAGTGAGTGAAGTGGAGTAAGGTGAGTGAGGGAAGGGGAATTACTGAGGGAGCAAAGGAAGGAAAGAAGGGGAAGGGTAGTGAAGTAGAGGGTCTGAGAGCTGGAAAGTGGTGGAGGGGAGAGAGGGGAAGGGGAGTGTAGGAATGGGGAATGAGGGGTAGTAAGGAAAGTGGAGTAAGGGAACGGGGGTGAAAGAAAGTGAGAGAAGAGCAGTGAGTGTGAGTAAAGAGGGTGATAGAGGGTGGAAAAAGGTGAGTGAGCGTGAGACAAGGAGAGTGAGGGAGTGAGGAGACAGAGGGAGTGAAGGAAAGAGTGAGAGAAGGGAACTGAGTGAGGGAGCATAGTAAGGTAAGTAAGGGAGTGTAGGTGAGTTAAAGGGAGTGAGCATGAGGGAAGGGGACTGAGAGAATGAGGGGACGGAGGTAGTGAGGCTAAGAGAGGGAGTGAGGGAAGGAGAGTGATGATGTGACAGGACAGAGGGAGTGAGAGAAGGAGTGAGTGAAGTGGAGTAAGGTGAGTGAGGGAAGGGGGATTACTGAGGGAGCAAAGGAAGGAAAGAAGGGGAAGGGGAGTCGAGTATAGGGACTAAGAGCTGGAAAGTGGTGGAGGGGAGAGAGGGGAAGGGGAGTGAAGGAATGGGGAATGAGGGGTAGTGAGGAAAGTGGAGTAAGGGAACGGGGGTGAAGGAGAGTGAGAGAAGGGCAGTGAGGGTGAGAAAAGAGGGGTGATAGAGGGTGGAAAAAGGTGAGTGAGCGTGAGACAAGGGGAGTATAATATATATTTCACAATACAAAATACAAAATAACTTGTACAACATGTTATATGGTTTATTTTTGCTGTTCTGAGAATATATTGAATTTCACCAAAAAAGTGAGTTCAATACTACTCATCATATGACAGCGGGCAAAAAAAAACACAATCAAAAAGATTGTGTTTAAAAAACCCATACAACGTTTCAATAAATAATGTAATAGTACTCTTAAGCTTCCATTTACCTGACTTTCTGAATGAAAAGCTCCAACATCTTTTTCATCATGTAAAAATAGTTATATTTCCACCTCTGGCTCACTCATGATCAACATTTCCTATAATACTGATATCACTCACTATGTGATACACCTACACTACCTCTATGACAACTAAAAGTCTTTTATTATCTTGATCACTCTCACTCACAAAGTAATTTTGAACAGCAGATAAAGGTTTCTTAACTGCTCCAATCTTCATGGGCCATTTAAATGTTCCTAATATTTCGGTTGTAAAAACACGAGGTAAGAATTTTGTAAGTCAAAAGGCAAACGTTGTTTGAAAGTCAATTGAGTATCATTACAATTAGTCCCGTTTTTTGACATTTTAAATAAGCTGTGTAATGTCCTGATGTTGTCGAAGGACCATCATGCAAAATATTTGCTGCAGTTACAAAGGTTCTTCCTGAAATTGATAATTGAGAAGCCACAACATTTTTAATTAAAGTTGTCAATTTAGTTCCATCAGGTCTACATCGTTGGAACATTAAAATTACATACTGTCCATATCTTTGTATAAATAATGTTGATAGCATTGCAGATTTACATTGAGTACAGACCATGATTTGATTTGCTTCTCTAACTAGAATATTAAAAGACACTGATTTGCAGTCTGGTAAAGTCAAATATATAAATCTTTCAGTGTCTATTGTAGTAGTACTTGAAAAGGAACAATTGTCACAGTTATGCTGCCAACTCGGGACCTATTCCATTACAGGAAAGGCTCACCTGGTACAAACCAGCCAGGTCTCTGCATTCCGCCAGCTTGGGGCTGGCAGTAACCACCAGGATTAGGAAGTCAAGGCTAGGTGGTAGAGTGTTCTGTACTTCGGCATCAAGGCTGTGGAACGAACTGCCTCAAAATATTAGACTGACCGATACCCTGCTAGAATTTAGAAAGAGTCTAAAGACATGGCTCTTTGCTAAAACCTAAAGACCTACCTCAGGCTCATCAAACAGTATTGACTGTCGTTTCCACCTGACACAAACATTTCTGTATTGTTTTTTCCATCTGATTTTTCCATTCTGGCGCCAGGATACCCGTAGGGTGACAGATGCGCGGTATAAATATTAAATACAATACAATACAATTTATAAGAAAGGCCAAAAAGATTTTCTACATCTATACCTTCATCTTGCAATACAACAAGCATATACATCAGAAATTCCTGACAATCTTGCTGAATATTCTGTGAAAATTGATTTAGACCAGAACATATGTCTAAAACATTTCGAATTTCAGAAACACTTTCTATTTTTGTTCTATCACTGCTACATTTCTCAAACACAGAATTCAACAAACAACAAAATCGTTGATCCCGATTTTCAACAATCTGTTCTTGTAAAGTTTGGAGAAAAAAAACAACATTAACCACTACATTAGCATAGCAGTTGACACCAGAACTGTTTTCAAACTGAAATCCAACAACAACTTTAACTGAATCCTTTTCCTTTCTGCTTACAATTACTGGTTCATCTACTTTTTTTCTTTTTGCTACAACTTCACTACAATTTTTCTCATTTCTTCTTTTTCGGCCTACCACACGCTTTTCAAATAGAGAATATTGAGGTAAATTTGGAGCATACTCTCTTCTTAACCTATTATATTCTTTTACACAGTTTAGATCTGCACTAATCTTTGTCTCATCAAAATCAATCAAGTACAATCCAGATAATGTTCTGACTCAAGATAAAGCAACATATGCCATACCCTCCTTGAACACAGAACTTCCAATATTCACCAAAGCACTATCTACACTTAAACCTTGAGATTTATGAATAGTCACCGCATATGCCAAAGAAACAGGAAACTGTTTTCGGCGGACATATAAATCTTTCACAAGCAAAAATCGAGCAGAACAACGACTGAATTGTTGTACTTCTTCAATTCCATCAAATTTAATTTTAAAAAATTCAATTCCATCTATATTTTGGTAATTCACAAAATCACAACATGACCCATTGCTCCATTGACTAAACCTCTTTCCACATGTAAATTCCGTCGTAAAATTATACAACAATTTAAACATGCATACAGAGTCTTTGCCAAACCAGCAGTTTTAGATATTGTCTTCTCTAAAGAATCCAATTTTGATTTCAACTTTTCTGACAAAATAATAGTTGCTCCTTCATGCTCTATTTTACCAATAGCTTCCAGTTTCACAATGTCTTGATTTTCTAACTTTAACATTTTGTTGTTGAAGATTGAACATTCTTGCAGAGTTGGCATCAAGCATATCACAGATTTGTTTTCATCAATTTTCTTAAAAATATTCTCTGGGAGAATATTTTCGTTTGGAAACAAATTTGAAATTAATCGTGCATGTAAAGCTTCTTTGCCATGCTTGCGTACTTACTTTTCCAATTCTTACATCTTGCGTAAGCATTTTAAACACTGGTTGTCCTTTAACTGGAGTTAGCTGCAGTAGATCTCCAAAACAATGATGTGTTTGCCTCCAAATAACACATCATACTCTGTTTTAAGAATTTCTTGGATTCTTAAATGCACAAAAGCAAGCATTACATTTGATACCATGCTTACCTCATCAATGATAAGAAGTTTAATTTTCTTCAGGACTCTGGAAACTTCACAACACGCTTCTCCAGATAGCTTGTGGTATTGTAATTTATTTTCATGCTCTACTGGCAGCATCAATACATGATGTAAAGTAATCCCTTTAATGTAATGTGCTGCCAACCCAGTTGGAGCGGTTACAACACAAGACAGCGATGACTCAGTTCTTTTCTGCAGATAAGTTGCAATTGCTTTAATCAGAAAACTTTTTCCAGTTCCTGCTTCTCTACTCAAGTACAGTCGGACAGGCATAAATGACGTACATGAGCACTCTTTTTTCTCATGACATAAATCATGCTCAATCTGTTCTGTGACTTCGTCATATATTTGTTTCTGCTCAACGTTTAGTTCTTTTTACAAATCTTCTAAGTTAACTACATCCTCCTGAGCTTGTTCCATGGTTCTTTCCACTTCAACCATGGCAGTGGCAGCTTCATTTTGGATAATTGGTCCTCCTAGTGGATCCTGACTCAATGAAGCAGAACTCTGACTGTCTTGAGAACTGTCTCTAGCAATCTCTGCTGCAATTGTAGCTTCTTGCTGTATTTCCTCGTTCAACATTTGCAGATAATTTGAAAAAACGGGACATTCTATGGTATCCTTGGTTGCATTGAAATAATCTTCATAACTGAGACAATCTCCAAGTAGTTCCTCCTCTGTACGCCACGGCTTAAAGAGTTGCAAAAGAGCTAAATATTAAAATTCCCTTTTGTCAGGAGATTCGCAACTCAATTTTCGATGATTAATCAAATGGCCTTTTCTTTGTTTCACCAGACATCCTTCACATCCAATTACAGCATATACTCCTTTATTGATATCTTCTGTGATGTTCCTCTTAAAAGTATAGCTTTGCAGAACTTCATAGAGACAAACGTCCTCAAGATGACTACTTCTATTTGGATAGTATGTATCCAACATGTTTGTCTTCAAAATATCTGTACTGTTTGGTTCTTTCTCTGCCAAATACTCAATTTCTTGTACAGATTTCAAAACTCGGTTTCGTGTTGCAGCAAGACCTAGACTCACCCAAATGATTGTTCTAGATGTGGCATATAGACTTGCTGATGATAACCGATCAGAACATTCACATGCTCCACTTTCTCGATGCGACAACATCTTCAGACTGTAACTGTATAATTTCTTACTAATGCAGTACAGTTTCATTATTAATCTCACTCTCTGCCTGCACCATCTCACTCTTTGTGTGTGTCATCTCACTCTCTGCCTTCACCATCTCTCTCTTTGTGCGTGCTATCTCTCTCTTTGCGTGTGTCATCTCTCTCTCTGCCTGTGCCATCTCTCTTAGTGTGTGTCATCTCACTCTCTGCCTGCGCCATCTCTCTCATTGCGTTTATCATCTCACTCTCTGCCTGCGCTATCTCTCTCTTTCTGTGTGCCATCTCACTCTCTCCCAGCGCCAGCTCTCTCTCTTTGCGTGTGTCATCTCGCTCTGTTTCTGCCCCATCTCTCTTTTTGTGTGTGTCATCTCTCTGTTTGCGTGTGTCATCTCCATCTCTGCCTGTGTCATCTCTCTCTTTGTGTGTGTCATCTCTCTCTTTGTGTGTGCCATCTCTCACTTTGTGTGTGTGTCATCTCTCTCCTTGTGTGTGTCATCTCACTCAGTCCCTGCACCATCTCTGTTTGTGTGTGTCATTTCTCTCTTTGCGTGTGTCATCTCACTCTGTGCCTGCCCCATCTCTGTCTTTGTGTGTGTCATCTCTCTCTTTGTGTGTGTCATCTCTCTCTTTGCGTGTGTCATCTCACTCTGTGCATGCCCCATTTCTCTCTTTGTGTGTGTCATCTCTCTCTTTGTATGTGTCATCTCTCTCTTTGCATGTGTCATCACACTCTCTGCCTGCGCTATCTCTTTCTTACCGTGTGCCATCTCACTCTCTGCATGCGCCATCTCTCTCTTTGCATGTGTCATCTCGCTCTCTTTCTGCCCTATATCTCTCTTTGTGTGTGTCATCTCTCTCCTTGCGTGTGTCATCTCACTCTCTGCCTGCGCTATCTCTCTCTTTCCATGTACCATCTCACTCTTTGTGTGTGTCATCTCTCTTTTTGTGTGTGTCATCTCACTCCTTGTGTGTGTCATCTCACTCAGTCCCTGCACCATTTCTTTCTTTCTGTGTGTCATTTCTCTCTTTGCGTGTGTCATCTTTCTCTTTGCATGTGTCATCACACTATCTGCCTACGCTATCTCTCTCTTTCCGTGTGCCATCTCACTCTCTGCCTGCGCCATCTCTCTCTTTGCGAGTGTCATCTCACTCTGTTTCTGCCCCATCTCTCTCTTTGTGTGTGTCATCTCTCTCAGTCCCTGCACCATCTCTCTCTTTGTGTGTGTCATTTCTCTCTTTACGTGTGTCATCTCACTCTGTGCCTGCCCCATCTCTCTCTTTGTGTGTGTCATCTCTCTCTTTGTGTGTGTCATCCCTTTCTTTGCGTGTGTCATCTCACTCTGTGCCTGGCCATCTCTCTCTTTGTGTGTGTCATCTCTCTCTTTGTGTGTGTCATCTCTCTCCTTGCGTGTGTCATCTCACTCTCTGCCTGTGCTATCTTTCTCTTTCCGTGTGCCATCTCACTCTCTCCTTGTGCCATCTCTCTCTTTACGGGTGTCGTCTTGCTCTGTTTCTGCCCCATCTTGCGTGTGTCATCTCAATCTCTGTCTGCACGATCTCTCTCTTTGTGTCTGTCATCTCTCTTTCTGTGTGTCATCTCTCTCTTTGTGTGTGTCATCTCTCTCCTTGTGTGTGTCATCTCATTCAGTCCCTGCACCATCTCTCTCTTTGTGTGTGTCATTTCTCTCTTTGCATGTGTCATCTGACTCTGTGCCTGCCCCATCTCTCTCTTTGTGTGTGTCATCTCTCTCTTTGTGTGTGTCATTTCTCTCTTTGCGTGTGTCATCTCACTCTGTGCCTGCCCCATCTCTCTCTTTGTGTGTGTCATCTCTCTCCTTGCGTGTGTCATCTCACTCTCTGCCTGCGCTATCTCTCTTTCCGTGGGCCATCTCACTCTCTGCCCGAGCCATCTCTCTCTTTGCATGTGTCATCTCGCTCTGTTTCTGCCCCATCTCTCTCTTTGTGTGTGTCATCTCTCTGTTTGCGTGTGTCATCTCAATCTCTGTCTGCACGATCTCTCTCTTTGTGTGTGTCATCTCTCTCTTTGTGTGTGTCATCTCTCTCCTTGTATTTGTCATCTCACTCAGTCCCTGCACCATCTCTCTCTTTGTGTGTGTCATTTCTCTCTTTGTGTGCGTCATTTCACTCTGTGCCTGCCCCATCTCTCTCTTTGTGTGTGTCATCTCTCTCTTTGTGTGTGTCATCTATCTCTTTGTGTGTGTCATCTCACTGTGTGCCTGCACCATCTCTCTCTTTCTGTGTGTCATCTCTCTCTTTGTGTGTGTCATCTATCTCTTTGTGTGTGTCATCTCACTGTGTGCCTGCACCATCTCTCTCTTTCTGTGTGTCATCTCTCTCTTTGCGTGTGACATCTCACTCTCTGCCTGTGTCATCTCACTCTCTCCCTGTGTTATATCTCTCTTTCCGTGTGCCATCTCACTCTCTGCCTGCGCCATCTTTCTCTTTGCGTGTGTCATCTCGCTCTGTTTCTGCCCCATCTCTCTCTTTGTGTGTGTCATCTCTCTGTTTGCGTGTCATCTCAATCTCTGTCTGCACGATCTCTCTTTGTGTCTTTTATCTCTCTCTTTGTGTGTCATCTGTCTCTTTGTGTGTGTCATCTCTCTCCTTGTGTGTGTCATGTGAAATTTCCTCCCACATTTCCTTCAGTTCCGTCTTTTCTGATTTTGTGATGTAAGATGTCACATATCAAGCCACAGCAATAGAGTTGTCAGCAACATATTGAATATCCATGTTAGCATTCCACATGGACAAAATGACTGGGTTGTATCATTTATGTATTTGGACTCTTCATTTCTTCTTAAGTTGTATGTATTTTTCGGTGATTTTCTTGTCACAGTATGTCGCAGAGAAGAAATACAGTTGTTCACTCTTCCTTCAGATATTACTGGTCGTGGAAATCCAAAACGACATTTTGTGTAGAACTTGTCCCTGGATTTGAACTTTCGACGACAGTATTTTCCACAACAATGGGTTTGAAAGCGTAAAACTTGATGTCTTAAATTGTTTTCTTCTGTACTTTCGTAACAGCACATGTAGAATACTGCTCAATGAAACTCATCACTTTCTCATCTGAATCTGTTCCAAATTTGGGGGCATCTTTGATCCATAGCAGCATATGTATGTGAGGAGCACCTCTTGCTTGATACTCCTTTCTCCAAAAGAAATCCAGAACCTCTCCAAGCGGAGGATTTTTTTTCTTTGTGATAAAAGACATCATAGCTTCAAATCTATGATTGAAATACCTGCATACATTAACTGGATCCACAGAGCACAGTTCTCCAGATGTCTTGTATTCTATATTTTCAATGTTTGCATTTGCCTCTTGTTGAAATTGAAGTAAGTCTTCCCAAGCATACTCAGCACAGCTAAGAGTGAGGAACCATGTAGGAGTTCCTAAGTTTCTTAGCATACATTTCAATTCCCCATGACGACGGTACCAATACTCGTTAGTACCACGCTGACATGCCATGAGATTAATTAGGTGAGATTCCAAAATACTGTCTTGCAGTTTGACTTTATCCATAAAGGCCCTTGCCGAAACATTTTTCAGATGTAATCCACTTTTCAGTACATGGTTCACTGCATAAGAAAGTCCAGACAAGTCACTCTCAAACAGTAGATGAAACAAATATGGAATGTATTGACGAAACCTTGGATCTTCTGCATATAATCTTAAAGTCCGGTATTCAGTTGCAAGAATTTGAACAAGTCGGTCGTCATATCGTCCACCTTGACCTGTTGGAAATAACTGAGGAAAACAACGAGCTTCCAAACTTTCTTCCCATACATTAAATGGACTTCCTTTTGCTTCTTTCATTTGAAACAAGTCAATAGCATTCCCCATTACTTCTTTGGAATGCAAAGGATGAACACTATAATATTCATAAATGTCTTCACTTCTAGAGACATCAACTTTTTCAATTTGCCCAGCTGAGAAATCACTGTCCTCTTCTACAGTTGTTTCCTCTTCTCCAACATATACATTTTTGTAGTAGTGATTGTTTTTTACCAAATACAACGTTGCCTTTTTGACTTTCTTAACATCCACTAATTCTTGCCAGATTTTCTTACTCTTTGTCGGAACACCATTAACTAGAATAACCAGAGGTTCCTCTTCCACTTTTTCTACACTAATTGTATCAATATTTTTCTTAAAATCTAGAGGCAAATAAACAACTCTTCCCTTTAATTCTCTCTGTAAATCTGAAGGAGACAATTTCCCTGTCTTAGGCTCCATGCGAACAATAGCCTGAAAAGGATGCACACATTGAATCAGAATAGACTCATAGGTATTTAAATCCATCACTTCAGAAGGAATGTCTACCAACTCAAGATTATTATGAACAGCTCTAGCAGGCCTTCTGTTTTCATTTAATTTATTATAACAATATTTACAAATACGTTGATCAGAACCCAAATCAAAACATTTTTCTACCAACAAATAAGTTGCAAAATCCTTCCACTTATTATTATTTTCCATTTAACTTTTTACATATAAATCAACTAACCTAGTCTGATTCTTATAATGAGTTTGTAGTATACGTCTGTAAGAAATTAAGAAACAAATCAATTGAATCCTGTCGCACACTACAAATACAAATACAATTCCAAGTATACAATGGAGCCTTAGGACATCTCCCTAAAACTTCATCAGCTAACACCTCTTCTGCATTTCTAGGCACAATTTTTTTCTTTTTCAACCGGACAACCGTCCTTCACCTCAAATGCTCGACCACTGGTGTCAACTGCATGCACCAAATCATTATCCTGAAAGTAACTCTCTTCATTAAAAAGTGGCTCACAACTTGAACTATGCTTCCATTCGCCTGAAAAAACATCACAAAAATGAGTCCGATTAATTACTCTTTTCCACTTACATTTTGATTTCAAAACATTGATTACCTTATCTAGTGTACGAATTCTATTGAGTACTAAACTGTATAATTTTTTTTTCACTTCAGAAGCCTGATCCACAATCTTTACTATACATTTCCATTTCTTGTAAAAAGCAGATTTCTTTTTATAATTCTTAACATTTTTTAATAAATTTAATACAATTCTGTTATAAAACATTCGTCTACGAATGTCAATAAATTGATTTCTCCATCTATTACTATAGACAATATCATCTCCTTCTACAGGTCTAACATTTTTTGGGGGGCTCTGCTTTTTCTTTGTATTTGCAGATGATTTTTTTTTCTTTGAAACAATATCCAGATGTTTTTTACATTGCGTTAATTTCCTAAAAAACGCCTTTGATTGCTTACCAATCTTCTAATTGTGTTTTCTTGGACAATAAAGCATGTTTATAACTTTTTCTTCTTCTTTCCTTCATCGGCATATTCTTTTATCTTTCTATAGATGATTGCAATCTGTGGTAAAAAAAATAACATATTATAGACCCCTACTAACATACTACATAGCAATGACAATAAGTAAACGATATAAACACTAGTTTACAACATAACTAAGTTTATAGCACAGCAACTGTGTCCTGCACCATTTCTCTCTTTGTGTGTGTCATTTCTCTCTTTGCGTGTGTCATCTCACTCTGTGACTGCCCCATCTCTCTCTTTGTGTGTGTCATCTCTCTCTTTGTGTGTGTCATTTTTCTCTTTGCATGTGTCATCTCACTCTGTGCCTGCCCCATCTCTCTCTTTCTGTGTGTCATCTCTCTCTTTGCGTGTGACATCTCACTCTCTGCCTGTGTCATCTCACTCTCTGACTGCACTATCTCACTCTTTGTGTGTGTCATCTCTCTCTTTGTGTGTGTCATTTCTCTCTTTGCATGTGTCATCTCACTCTGTGCCTGCCCCATCTCTCTCTTTCTGTGTGTCATCTCTCTCTTTGCGTGTGACATCTCACTCTCTGCCTGTGTCATCTCACTCTCTGACTGCACTATCTCTCTCTTTCCGTGTGCCATCTCACTCTCTGCCTGCGCCATCTCTCTCTTTGCGCATGTCATCTCGCTCTGTTTCTGCCCCATCTCTCTCTTTGTGTGTGTCATCTCTCTGTTTATGTGTGTCATCTCAATCTCTGTCTGCACAATCTCTCTCTTTGTGTGTGTCATCACTCTCTTTGTGTGTGTCATCTCTCTCTGTGTGTGTCATCTCTCTCCTTGTGTGTGTCATTTCACTCAGTCCCTGCACCATCTCTCTCTTTTTGTGTGTCGTTTCAAATTTCCTTGGAAAGCCCTGGTGGGCATAGTTGATGGATGGCAGTAGTTTCACCCTCAGTACTCTTTGCATGGCCATTGTTGTTGGACTTTCTAGGGTAGTGTGTAATTTGCAGAGGGCGTAGGTGACCCTTTTCCATTTCTCCTCTAGCTTGTGGAGGTGAACTAGTGGGCAGCCTGTTTCGCTAAGCCATGCCCCTAGATAATTATAATGTTGTACACAGTACAAAGTCAGCGGACCCAACCTCCACTTGGCCCCTTTTTGGGTGGAAGTGGCCCAAACATTTTATTTTAGATTTGGTTGAGTTGGCAACCAACTTATTTTTGGTGATGTAGACTGCGAGGGCTGTGAGTGCTTTTTGTAGGCCCTCTCCTGTTACCATAGAAACACCTCATGAAACACTTAACTGAGCACACAGGTCAAAAGTTCATTACACAATGTTGCTAATCAAAACAGGATGTGTGCTTGACTATTCAACATATCAGCTTATCTTATGTAACATACCTTTCAATCAGTTTTTGTTAACCAATAAGAATCATGATTTTAAAACACAGAGTGTAGAATGTTCACTGATGTCATTTGGCATGTCATCAGTGATGCCATCAGTGATGTCACTGACCATGTCATGAATGATGCAATATGTGATGTCATCAGCAGTGCATTGTGGGTACAAGAGTTATAGTTAGCTGAACTAACTATAACGCCGGAATGTCTATGGTTTTATACAAGTGAAATGTCCAACTAACTATAAGATTCCTGAAACCTATGGATTTTTCAGTGAATGTCTAGGTTTTTTAAATGCTAATTTCTAACTATAACGTGCCTGAAACCTATGTTTTTTTCCCGTGAATATATATATATACCAAAGTGTATTGAAGAATGAGTGGGTGTATGAGTGTCCGAACGGATGATTTAGTAACTGCGCGACTGACTTTATAAGTGAGGGATTAAACATGTCTTAGTGAATGCGTTGGTAGTGACTAATCAGTGAGAATGTCTGTTTCTGTTTTTCAGTTGGTGTGTTAGTGGCTGCATGGGTTGGTGTGTAGCTGCAAGAATGTCTATATGGGTTAATGATTGCTTGTCTGAGTATCTGTGTGGGTGGGTGTGGAGTGTGTTACTTCCTGCATGGATGTGTGAGTGGGTGATTCACTGGGTATGTGGGTTCATCAGTGCATCTGTGAGGGGCTGTATAGGTGGATGAGTGTGTTTATGGCTGTGTTGGTGAGTGAATGGAAGTCTCAGTTGGTACATATGTCAGTAAAAAGATATGTGAAAGGCAATATATGTGATTCTTGGAGTATATAATTAACTATGTGAGACTAAGTGATTGTGACAGTGGCTGTATGGATGAGTGTGTACTTGAGTCAGTGATTGTAGAAGAGAGTAAGTATGGGTCAGTATCTGTATGAATAAGTGAGGTGGTGTGTGTGTATAACTGTTTAATGAGTAAATCACAGTGTGATTGATTATTTGGGTGATTGACTAAGTGTGTGAGTAACTCAATGGGTGAGTGGTGTTGTGTGAGTATTTACACCATGTGTATGAGTGCATATATCAGTGGCTCTATTGATGACTGACCACGTGTATGAGCGACTGTATGGGTGAGAGAATGTGTGTCGATACCTATGAATCAGTGAGTAGGTATGCAGTAACTGGTATTGGTGTGTCTGTGGTTTCGAGATAGTTAATCTGTATTTTTGAGTAGCTATATGAACATTTATTTTAGGGTGTGAATGTTGTCATCAGTCATGTCATCAGTCATGCCATTTGGGATGTCAACAGTCATGTCATCAGTGATGTTACTGACTATGTCATGAGTGATATGATATATGACACAATCAGCAGTGCATTGCGGGGGCATGAGTTATAGTTAGCTCAACTAACTATAACGGCTGAATTTCTCTGGTTTTGTACGAGCGAACTGTCCAACTAACTAAAACATCCCTGAAATCTGTGTTTTTTATCATTGAATTTCTAAGGTTTTTAAAATGCTCTTTTTTAACTATAAAGTCCATAAAACCTATGCTTTTTTTCAGCGAATTTCTGAGGTGTTTTAAATGCTTATTTCTAACTTTAATGAATGAATGAATGAATATTTTATTTGTGAGGTTACTTAAAACGATTACACAAATACACTTTTTATAAGTACAGTATAAAATCTAAAAATCTAAAACACAATGTTAAAATTCTCTTTTGCTTTGTTAGGTAAAAACAATCAAGTAATAATCAGTCATTTATATTAAATTAGTCTGCTTTGAAGAAGTGGCCGAATGGCAGCCCCAGCAGTGCCCATCAATTTTATGTGAGTGAAGTGGACAAGCTTGCCAAAATTAGCCATGTGCTTCACTGTGTCCAATGTAGGTAGATTCTGCGGAATAAATGCAGTGCCGGACAGCAGGATAAAATATGGGCCAAGGACTCACGTTTGTAGTTGAAAAGGCGGCACTCCATAATAGCTGACCTTACTTTCCCGGTTGGATAGAGAACTTTAAGAGGGAGAGGATGTAATCTTGCAATTAGACTTCTATATAGGGCTTGTCTCCCCAAAGTCTGCGTAAGATGAAGTTTGGGGCTTGTCAGTGTGTGGGGGAAGCCTTGGGTCTTGTGAACACCTGTTGCTACCAAGGATTCCATATCCAAGGTGCGAGACCGTAGTCGTACTTGCTTTTTTATAGTTTTTTTAATAGTGGAATACTTCATTATGCTGGGATCCCAGTTCTCGGTTGCGAGTTGCAGAAGATCTTTGGCAGAGGCGAGACAAGCAGACCAAAAGCTGTGTTGTCT
The DNA here is from genome assembly GCF_964261635.1 of Lissotriton helveticus. Taxonomy (NCBI): domain Eukaryota; kingdom Metazoa; phylum Chordata; class Amphibia; order Caudata; family Salamandridae; genus Lissotriton; species Lissotriton helveticus. The sequence goes on along the minus strand of NC_136063.1, from coordinate 17,246,842 downwards.
TTCAAGGTACTGCTGTTTAACAGTTGGGTCCAGAGATTTATTTGTAGGTCCTTTTTTCTTTGTTTAATTGCCTGTGTGTAAAGTTTCCTTAATTTAGTTACCTCATCTCTGTTTCTTTCTTTTTTTCCTAGGGCTTTCTTTAGATCAGAATAAGCCTTTGTGCAATTAGTGTTAAACCATCCTTTTCTTGGTGCTTTATTTTGTTTACTGGGTTTGGTTAGTTCATTGCTTTTGGTTTTCACTATTACTTTATAACTGTTCATGATCTCAATAGGAGTTGACAAAGTATCCAAACATTTATCAATTTCTTTCCTACATGTTTTAATAATTCTTGCGGTAGTGAATTCGTGGTCCAAGTTGCCCCACTTGAGAGTGTAGCCATTTAATCTGTCTAATGTTAGAGCTTCCTGGTGTAGCAGGCCAGGATGGGCCTTAATCGTGTTGTTTCGGTGGTCGGGTTCTAGATACGTCAATCTAAGTGGAAAATGATCGCTAAGTGCGTTGTTATCCACTTCAAAGGACTTTATTCGTGTGGCTTTGTTGTTAGAGACTAATATATAGTCTATCAACGTTTCAGCACCTCTTCCATGAAAGGTAGGAAAGAATTGGGTTGTGGGATTCTTTATCATATTCGCGAAGCCTATGTCTAGCTCAAACATAATGGCCTGCATGTTGATGCCTTCCACCGTGTGGGCAAAGTGTGTTAATGAATTTTCTTGTTCGTCTATGATCCCGCAGGTGGAGGTATTGCTTCTATCACATATATGGAGGCTGAAGTCTCCTCCCCAGATCAGTGAATGTGAAATTTTAGCATATTTTATTTTCAGATCATTTACTATGTCGGAGATTTGACTTAAAACTTTGGACAGCTCCGTCGGTGTCATGTTATTATAAAAGTTTATAATGGTGTAGACCTCTTGATTAGTACCTTTGATGTTAATGATCTGATAATTGTGATGAAGTAATGCGGGCGTTGTTTCGCAATACGGCCAGAGGTTAGAGATATATGTAGTCAGGCCGCCTTTGCTTCTCCCTGAGTTTGTTTTTATTGCTTGGGAAAGGTAAGTTCTATATCCCACGAGGTGAATTGAGTCGTTAAGCCATGTCTCTTGAAGACAGATTAGATCGTTTGAATTGACCAGTTCTAAGTAGCTTTTTTCAAGATGTTTAGTTGCTAGTCCCGCCACGTTCCAGAATAACATCTTCCTGTCTCGGTTTTTACTAATATTGACTGATGGCTTTGACTGGACAGTGGTTAATTCTTCTGATGGTATAGAGGGAGAGTCAAGATTCGAGAATGAGGCATTTGTTTGCTTGTTTATAACAGATTCTGACGGGCTCACAGATCTAACATATTCCTTTGGTTGATGTTGTGACTCTTGTTCCCGCGTTGCCACTGTTTGGGTTTTTGTATTTTCTATGAGTATGTATGATCTCTGTTTTCGTATGCTAGAAGGTTTATTGGACATCTTGCTCTTAGGATGGTTAACTGGAGAGTTTGTATAGACTCTAGTGGTTAGCGGAGAGGTCAAGTTGTAGTTCTGTGATAATGGTCAGTCTACCATGTCTAGGCAGCTGTAACTGTTGAAGGTTGGTATTCCGGTCCAAGGTTCCCTGTAGGCGGGTTGATGTGCTCTTCTACCGTAGATCTTCCAGTCACCCTGATCTCTATAATCATGCCCCCATTCTCCTTGATACCAATTATTTTGATTGTTTTCATAGCCCCTGTCTCCCTGATTCCAGTTATTTGTTCCGTGATCTGGTCGGTTCCAGGACCAATTTAGGGGTCGATTGGGGTCCTCAAAACGATGGCCTTGTCGAGGATAAAAGAAGGATAGTCGTTTAACATCCAACCCTGCGCTATTTCCTGATGATTCCCATGAACATATATAGTCCACTGCACGGGGGTTTTCAAGGTTGACTATTATACAGTCTCCATGGATTGATTTTGGTTGCGAGCCTATCCATGAGACCCTTTTCACTGTTGTAATTCTGGTGATGTTATTTGATTGATTGGGTCTATTTATGTTCAACCAGTGGTGGGTTTTGTTTAACAGGGACCAAGTTGGTTCGTCTGAATCATTGCTTAATTCTGGGACTCCTGTTATTATAACTACGAAGGGTGCTGCTTCTGGTGGAAGATTTACTAATTTTGGCCGTCTTTTGTTTGATCGTTCTACTTTGTTGGTTTGTCTCTGTGTCTGATCGTAACGTGAATTAATTTGTACAGATGGTATCAGGGGAGTATTTATGAGTGGAGTTTTAGCTGATGGAGCTTTTGCTATTGATTGATTTTGTGATACAGATATAGTTTTAGTTGTTTCTTGGGGTATTTTAGTTTTTAGTGAAGGAATCGGGTTGTTTGTCTTGTTTACTGGATCTCCTGTTTTTGTAGTGATGGTATTTATAGTTGCCGTTTTATTACATAGTTGTTGTGAGTTGATAGTAGATTTGACTCTCCCTGGTGTGGCCGTTGGTCCAGGCATAGTTAAAATATCCTTGTTTCTAGGATTAGAAGTTGTTTTTGAAGTAGCAACTAATATAGCTACCTGCTTTTCTATGATTTCTAAGCTTTTCTGAATAGGTTGTAAATGGTATTTAACTATTTCCGATATTTCTTTTGACCATGATGATTGTGCTCTATCGTTATTAACGTATCTTGTTAAGTGGGAGGCCCCAATTTCTTGACAGATCTGTTTGGAATTAACTCTGGCATTGCGGGGTTCAACTGTGGGTACGTCAGGGTTAATGTTACTATTGGATTCTACAATTACGATGGATTTACATTGACTTTGATCTTTGTTTGAATCGTGCGGTGAGAACAATGAATCAGGGGCTGTGTGTATTTCAGCTGTGTTAATATATTTTTTTGAGGATATTTCTTTGTGTTGAAAAAGTTTGGGAATTGCTCCTTCCCTAGTTCCTCTTGACTCAGCCTGTATGGGATCGTTTAATATTGGCTGAGGACTGGCAAAGATGTCAGGAGTCTGCTCAAGGTCCTGTATCAGTTGTGAGTCAGACAGTTGGGAGGACACTGATAAATCAACCATATTTGGTATAGCATGTATATCGGCATTTATTTCCGCGTTGATATTATTTTGTGGTCGATCTTTTGGGGTTTGAGCCTTTGCTATCATTCCCATAGATGAGCGTCTGGCTTGGTCTAGTTCATAAGAAACTCGACGTTCAATCAGCAGTACAGTTTGATCAATAGTTTGATTTACTTTGGTAATAAATTGATCGATGGGACCTACTGCACTCGTCATGTTTTTTTTCTGGGTCTTGCTTCTGGTGCTTCTTGTAGACATTGAACTGATTGTGTAGGCGAGTATACTTTACATAGGTTTACTGATGATCTATGAAATATAGTATCCTTCAGTGAACAGCTGGCAGGACCTTATGCAGGGCTTTACCTTATGATGGTTGTTAGGGGGGTGGGCCCAGCCCAGTCTCCTCTGGTCTGTGACGGGCTAGGACGGGCCCACCCTTGGCCCAGGCTTCGACCCGCGCGCGTCCCGCGAGGCGCGTTGGTGGGCTTGCTTAAGTTCCTATCAGGTGAGGGGGGCGGGGCACTGGGAGGGGGCGCGGCTCATGCGGGAAGAGGACACAGCTGGTGATGTTGAATGCTGGTCCTCGCAGTCCCGGGGCCGCACCTCTCACCTCCTCTGCGGCCTCGCTGATGGACACCTCCTCATGCTGGGCACAGAAAAGGGCTGGAATGCTTGAATGCTACTCCTGTAGCGACGGGCTGGAAACTCAGATTCACAAAGTCCTCGGAACGAGCGGCACCCGAGGAGCGGGGGCCGCGAGAGGTGAAGAGCGCTTCGGTGGGGGCGGGGCACTGGGAGGGGGCGCGGCTCACGCGGGAAGAGGACACAGCTGGTGATGTTGAATGCTGGTCCTCGCAGTCCTGGGGCCGCGCCTCTCACCTCCTCTGCGGCCTCGCTGATGGACACCTCCTCACGCTGGGCACAGAAAAGGGCTGGAATGCTTGAATGCTACTCCTGTAGCGACGGGCTGGAAACTCAGATTCACAAAGTCCTCGGAACGAGCTGCACCCGCGGAGCGGGGGCCGCGAGAGGTGAAGAGCGCTTCGGTGGGGGCGGGGCACTGGGATGGGGCGCGGCTCACGCGGGAAGAGGACACATCTGGTGATGTTGAATGCTGGTCCTCGCAGTCCCGGGGCCGCGCCTCTCACCTCCTCTGCGGCCTCGCTGATGGACACCTCCTCACGCTGGGCACAGAAAAGGCTGGAATGCTTGAATGCTACTCCTGTAGCGACGGGCTGGAAACTCAGATTCACAAAGTCCTCGGAACGAGCGGCACCCGAGGAGCGGGGGCCGCGAGAGGTGAAGAGCGCTTCGGTGGGGGCGGGGCACTGGGAGGGGGCGCGGCTCACGCGGGAAGAGGACACAGCTGGTGATGTTGAATGCTGGTCCTCGCAGTCCCGGGGCCGCACCTCTCACCTCCTCTGCGGCCTCGCTGATGGACACCTCCTCACGCTGGGCACAGAAAAGGCTGGAATGCTTGAATGCTACTCCTGTAGCGACGGGCTGGAAACTCAGATTCACAAAGTCCTCGGAACGAGCGGCACCCGAGGAGCGGGGGCCGCGAGAGGTGAATAGCGCTTCGGTGGGGGCGGGGCACTGGGAGGGGGCGCGGCTCACGCGGGAAGAGGACACAGCTGGTGATGTTGAATGCTGGTCCTCGCAGTCCCGGGGCCGCGCCTCTCACCTCCTCTGCGGCCTCGCTGATGGACACCTCCTCACGCTGGGCACAGAAAAGGGCTGAAATGCTTGAATGCTACTCCTGTAGCGACGGGCTGGAAACTCAGATTCACAAAGTCCTCGGAACGAGCGGCTCCCGCGGAGCGGGGGCCGCGAGAGGTGAAGAGCGCTTCGGTGGGGGCGGGGCACTGGGAGGGGGCGCGGCTCACGCGGGAAGAGGACACATCTGGTGATGTTGAATGCTGGTCCTCGCAGTCCCGGGGCCGCGCCTCTCACCTCCTCTGCGGCCTCGCTGATGGACACCTCCTCACGCTGGGCACAGAAAAGGGCTGGAATGCTTGAATGCTACTCCTGTAGCGACGGGCTGGAAACTCAGATTCACAAAGTCCTCGGATCTAGCGGCTCCCGCGGAGCGGGGGCCGCGAGAGGTGAAGAGCGCTTCGGTGGGGGCGGGGCACTGGGAGAGGGCGCGGCTCACGCGGGAAGAGGACACAGCTGGTGATGTTGAATGCTGGTCCTCGCAGTCCCGGGGCCGCGCCTCTCACCTCCTCTGCGGCCTCGCTGATGGACACCTCCTCACGCTGGGCACAGAAAAGGGCTGGAATGCTTGAATGCTACTCCTGTAGCGACGGGCTGGAAACTCAGATTCACAAAGTCCTCGGAACGAGCGGCTCCCGCGGAGCGGGGGCCGCGAGAGGTGAAGAGCGCTTCGGTGGGGGCGGGGCACTGGGAGGGGGCGCGGCTCACGCGGGAAGAGGACACAGTTGGTGATGTTTAATGCTGGTCCTCGCAGTCCCGGGGCCGCGCCTCTCACCTCCTCTGCGGCCTCGCTGATGGACACCTCCTCACGCTGGGCACAGAAAAGGGCTGGAATGCTTGAATGCTACTCCTGTAGCGACGGGCTGGAAACTCAGATTCACAAAGTCCTCGGAACGGCGGTAGTAATATTTAATTAATTGTTAATTAAAAAATATTTGTTAATTAATTAAAATGTAATTGGTAATTAATTTAATTTAATTGATTAATTGCTAATTATGTTAAATTAAAGGGGTATTTTTAGGGTTCAGGGTCAGTTTTTGGTTTTTGGGTAAAGGGGTATTTTTAGTGTTCAGGGTCAGTTTTTAGTTTTTGGGTAAAGGGATATTTTTTGGGTTCAGGGTCAGTTTTTAGTTTTTGGGTAAAGGGGTATTTTTAGGGTTCAGGGTCAGTTTTTAGTTTTTGGGTAAAGGGGTATTTTTATGGTTCAGGGTCAGTTTTTAGCTTTTGGGTAAAGGGGTATTTTTAGGGTTCAGGGTCAGTTTTTAGTTTTTGGGTAAAGGGGTATTTTTAGGGTTCAGGGTCAGTTTTGGGTTTTTGGGTAAAGGGGTATTTTTAGGGTTCAGGGTCAGTTTTTAGTTTTTGGGTAAAGGGGTATTTTTAGGGCTCAGGGTCAGTTTTGGGGTTTTGGGTAAAGGGTTTTTTTTAGGGTTCAGAGTCAGTTTGGGGTTTTTGGGGTACAGGGGTACAGTGTAAAAATAAAGTAAAATTAAATTTACATTAATTTAATTTAATGAAATGAAATTAAATTAAATTATATTAAATTAATTTAAAATATTTTAAATTATAAAAATTATTATATACTTACCAATACTTACGTTGTAATGGTAGTGCGTTGTAAAAGTTGCGTTGTAACGTCATATATCCACTGTTGCAGTCCTTGGAGTGGGAACAGTAATTTTAACCCCTACGCTATCCAACGGTTTCCCTACTGTTGCACGCACTGGAGTGGGAATAGTAATTTTTACTCTTTTGTATTTGTACGTTAATAATATTGGCTATTATTTAATTAAATTTTGTTACTATATATATATATGTTTTAAGAAATATGATTAAAAAAATATTATTTTTTAATTTCATTAATTATTTAATTATTAAAAGTTATTTTAAGTATTGTTAAGTATATTTTAGTAATTAATTTTTTATATTAATGTAATTAAACATTGTTTTTATTAAAGTCGATATTTTTTACAACTATATTTTTGTAAACGATATTTTTAACTCGATATTTTTGTACTTACCTGTTTGTAGATAGAAACTCGATATTTTGTCTCTCGATATTTTGTCAACGATATTTTTGTTGGTCGATATTCTGTCCCTCGATATTATTTCAGTGATCCATGTGAAAGGCAGTATATGTGATTCTTGGAGTATATAAGTAACTATTTGAGACTAAGTGATTGTGACAGTGGCTGTATGGATGAGTGTGTACTTGTGTCAGTGATTGTAGAAGAGAGTAAGTATGGGTTAGTATCTGTATGAATAAGTGAGGTGGTGTGTGTGTATAACTGTATAATGAGTAAATCACAGTGTGATTGATTATTTGGGTGATTGACTAAGTGGGTGAGTAACTCTATGGGTGAGTGGAGTTGTGTGAGTATTTACACCATTTGTATGAGTACATATATCAGTGGCTCTATTGATGACTGACTGCGTGAATGAGTAATTGTATGGGTGAGAGAATGTGTGTCTATACCTATGAATCAGTGAGTAGGTATGTAGTAACTGGTATTGGTGTATCTATGGTTTTGAGAAAGTTAATCTGTATTTTTGAGTAGCTTTATGATAGTGTATTTTAAGGTGTGAGGAGGTGCATTAGATACTAAGTGGATGTTGTCATCAGTGATGGCATCAGTCATGTCATTTGAGATGTCATCAGTCATGTCATCAGTGATGTTACTGACTATGTCATGAGTGGTATGATATATGACACCATCAGCAGTGCATTGCGGGGGCATGAGTTATAGTTAGTTCAACTAACTATAACGGCTGAATTTCTCTGGTTTTGTATGAGCGAACTGTCCAACTAACTAAAACATCCCTGAAACCTGTGTTTTTTCAGTGAATTTCTATGGTTTTTAAAATGCTAATTTCTAACTATAAAGTCCCTAAAACCTATGTTTTTTCCAGTGAATTTCTGAGGTTTTTTAAATGCTTATTTCTAACTGTAATGAATGAATGAATGAATACTTTATTTGTGAGGTTACTTAAAACCATTACACAAATTCAATTTTTATAAGTACAGTATAAAATCTAAAAATCTAAAACACAATGTTAAAATTCTCTTTTGGTTTGTCAGGTAACAACAATCAAGTAATAATCTGTCATTTATATTAAATCAGTCTGCTTTGAAGAAGTGGCCAAATGGCAGCCCCAGCAGTGCCCATCAATTGTATGTGAGTGAAGTGGACAAGCTTGCCAAAGTTAGCCATGTGCATCTCTGTGTCCAACGTAGGTAGATTCTGCGGAATAGACGCAGTGCCGGACAGCAGGTTAAAATATGGGTCAAGGACACATTTGTAGTTGAAAAGGCGGCACTCCATAATGGCTGACCTTACTTTCCCAGTTGGATAGAGAACTGTAAGAGGGAGAGGATGTAATCTTGAAACTAGACTTCTATATAGGGCTTGGCTCCCCACAGTCTGCGTTAGATGAAGTTTGGGGCTTGACAGTGTGTGGGGTTGGTCTTGGGTCTTGTGAACACCTGTTCCTACGAAGGACTCCATATCCAAGGTGCGAGACCGTAGTCGTACTTGTTTTTTTAATAGTGGAATACTTCATTATGCTGGATCCCAGTTCTATGTTGAGAGTTACGGAAGATCTTTGGCAGAGACGAGACAAGCAGACCAAGGATTGCCAGGTTGTTGAAAGATGCATTTTATGACACCCTTCATTGAATTCTCCGGCGCCACCAGTGTCTGATAGAAGTGTTTACTCTGAGTTGCCATCTCTTCCAATTTTTGTTGATTGAGATTAAATTCTAGACAAATTAAATTGTTCCTGGTGCGGGCTGGTAGGCGAAATAGCTTTTTATAGGCTGTACAGTGTATTTTCTCTAGATCATTCTCAAATTTCCTTGGAAAGGCCTGGTGGGCATAGTTGATGGATGGTAGGGTAGCGTGTAATTTGCAGAGGGCATAGGTGACCCTTTTCCCTTTCTCCTCTAGCTTGTGGAGGTGAACTAGTGGGCAGCCTGTTTCGCCTGTTTCGCTAAGCCATGCCCCTAGATAATTATAATGTTGTACACAGTCCAAAGTCAGCGGACCCAACCTCCACTTGGCCCCTTTTTGGTTGGAAGTGGCCACATTTTTTTATTTTAGATTTGGTTGGGTTGGCAACCAACTTATTTTTGGTGTTGTAGACTGCGAGGACTGTGAGTGCTTTTTGTAGGCAAATGTTGGTATGATCCTGAAGAACCAGGTCGTCAGCGTATTGCATCAGTTTGATCTTTGAGTGCCTGAACCTGGGTGTAGCTAAAGTGACTCCTTGCTGGGCTGCACCTATGTCGGCTGTATATAAATTGAAAAGATTCGGGCCAGGTCACAGCCCCTGATCCATGGCAATTTTCTCTGTGGCAAACTCGCTCAACAGTTTGACTCTTACCCAGGCTTGTGAATACAATAATCTAAGTGCTCGTAGTGCCAATTTCCGCCAGAGGATGGTGCGATCTACCCCCTCAAAAGCTGCTGAGTAGTCAATAAAGCAGGCGAAAAGCGGCAGGGTTCGATGGGCCATCAATTGTTGGGCTAGGTATGACACGGCAATGATGTTGTCCACAGTGGAGTTCCCTGGTCTGAACCCGGTCTGAAAGTAGGACAAGAGGCCTTTATTGCTAAGCCAGTCTGCTAGTTCCACCTGAAGAGTGCTTGCATAAGCCTTGCCCTCAATGTCCAACAAGGCAATCATGCGATCGTTCTTGGGGTCGGTGTTAGGCCCATTTTTTAAATATTGGATGCTGCAGTGATTCCCTCCAGGAATCTGGAACATCCCCCAGGAATCTGCTTTCGGCGTATAGCTGAGCGAAATTTTCCATCCTGAAGACTGTGTCTTCCCTGAAGAGGGAGCCAGGCATGTACCCCATTATGTGAAATCTTTTTTAGAATTGTGCGTACTAGTCCTTTACCTGGAAAGGTTGAATTATCCAACTGTAAGGTAGGTTCAGGTGTAAAGTTGCTGGTTCCCTCCCCTGGTGTTGTGAGGCTGCTTGGAGTTATTATGTTGAAGTTGTCCGAATACAGGGTTTTCACATGGGCTACCCAAGTGCCCACGTCCAGTGGATTTTCTCTGTTAGTGCCCCCGTGGGTTAGGTTGTTTAAGTATTGCCAAAGTTCTTGGGATTTACTCAGGGCCAGCAGCTCAAAGATCTTAAGCCATTTTGCCTCTGTGCATTCACGTCTTCATTTCCAGAACAGTTTTGAGTGGATTTTTGTAGCTGATTTAAATTGCATTTTGGCAGACTCTGATCCAGATTTCTGATAGACTCTAAATGTGGTGCTTAATTGTTTGACACTTTCCTTGACTGCTAGTACGTGTGATGAGTCTGTGGGAGTTCTATGTGTGGTGCTACCCCGAAACAATGAGGCTAATTCATAGGCAAGATAATCCCATTAGCCTATGATGTCCCCATTATTTGAGCCGGTTTGCCAGCCTGTCCACGTTTGTTTCTAAGAATCCAAATCCAAGAACTATAACTTAGTAGTTGCGTTTGCAGAGCGGTGCATAAGGGGCCTGGGCCTCAGACCAGTGCTCAGGAATTCTGCTGTGTATATCTTACGGAGTTACCAGGAGGGCTACTTGGCCGCCATAGTCCCTCAGGAGTAAAGTAGACTTCATCCCCCAACCAGTACTGTGCCAGGATGTTTGTTTACAGAGTGGTGGAGAGAGATGAGCGTGACTTCCAAAGACCTCTAAGCGATCAAACTATGTGGGACTTACTGGAGGTAACAAGAGGGGTAGTTGGCCCCCTTCTTACATCACTGTGCAATCAGGCCTCCTGGTACCCTGCTGCCTGGGGGATGAAGTCCACTTTAGTCCTGAGGTTCTCAAGAGGATCTCTTCGCCCCACCAGTGATGTGCCAAGGGGTGCATTTGCAGAGTGGTGTATAAGGGGGAATGGCCTCGGAAAACCTCTCAGCAATCCCACTGTTTGGGGCTTACTGGAGGTACCTGCTGGGCTACTTGGCCCCAGGAATCCTCAGGATTCAAGGGGACTTAATCCCCAACTAGGAGGTGCGTTTGCCGAGTGGTGCATGGTGGGGCCCCCGGTAAGATGCTCCCTTTTCTTTTTTTTGTTAGAAGGGAACTGTGTGCCCCCCTTCTCCTAATGTTTTGTGGGCCATAGGGACCCCATCCCCCAGGGCCTGACCCATTTTTCAAATATTTTTTTTAAACAGGAAGGGTGCCGCGCAGCTCCCATCTGGAGGCTTATTTCCGCCCTGGGAATCCCATCAGTGGGGCATGGCCCTGTTTATTTATTTATTTATTTTTTCATGGAAGTGGGGCCGCATGTCCCCCCTTCCCAAGGCCACTTTTGGCCCCAGGGACCCCATCCCCCAAGGGCCTGGCCTTGTTTTAAAAAAATATATTTTTTTTTAATTATGGAAGGGGGACCGCATGGCCCCCCTTCCCTAGGCCAATTCTAGCCTTAGGGACCCCATCCCCTGGGTCCTGGCCTCATGTTGCCCCCGCAGTCCCAGCCGGCACCCTGCCTCCTGCGGGAGCTGGCATTGCTTTAGGACAAGTGGAACTGCTAAACTGCAGCTCCTGTTGTTCAAAAGCAATCTGCTTTGCTTCATGGAAGCACACTGCAAGGTTCACCCACCCCTACAAAGAAGCTTGTATCCGGTGACTCTAGCGATCTTAAGTCTTGATTCTGGGATGAAGGAGGTGCTTAGGGTTTGTTCCCTGTAGCTCAGAGAGTGTGAGGAGCTTAGGGCTTCCAGCCAGAGTGCCTGAAGACATCAGAGCTTGCATATAGTGAGTTTAGTGATTTTAGGTCTTGTTCCTAGACTCACCTGATACAAACTCTCATATCCTCATGCACTCCAGCTGTAAACCCTAAGCGCCTCAGACACTCACTGAGCTACCAGAGAGAAGCCTTAAGCACCTCTTGCATCCCAGAAACAAGACCTGTTCTCCCTAGACTAACCGTATACACGTTCTCTGGTCCTCCTGCACTCAACATTGTCTCTGTTCTGTCATTGCCCCAAGAGAACGCTCTCCGCTTCCCAGCCTCCGTTTATAAGCTAAGAACTCCCCATGAAAATGAAGAACATGTTGGTCCACCCCAAAAGAACCCCTCAGCTCCTACGTCATCTCAGAAAGACACTTGGGCCTCTAGTTGTCCTAGGAGAGGGTTTGCATGTCTGGGTTCAGTGTTTTTCAGATTTACACTGTGGTTCCACAAGTTTTGGTCGCTGAAGGAATCTCTAATATGTAAAGTATAATGCTTTGCTTGGAAGAAAGTATAATCTTGGTGATGTATTACAGCTTGCATCAATAGTTTAAGACATTGAGGATACGTGTCCTGTAAAGAGCTACATCCTTTTCCATTCTTTATGTGTTCATCTTTATCGCAGCATTGGCCAATCACTAGATACATAAACAAACTTATGAATTGAATATGCTTTTCAGTATAGTTCTTTGTTTTTTTAGACTCATGAGCAAAAAGGGGATGTGGGAGTCAAATGTGTAAATGTAAATGTAGTTGAGCTTATATAGCGCACAGCTACCCGCAGTGGGTGTCCCGGCGCTTGCTTAGGGAACCCTTCCTGGTATTCCCCTGTGAGATAGCAGGGTATCCACAAGGTGAAAGTCAGGCATCCCGCCGCGAGGGGCCGTTGTGGAGATTAAGCAAGCTATTGCCCAGAGTCGCAGAGTGTGAACCCGTGAGTCGAGGAGGCACCGGGGCGAGAATTATCGAGTCCGTGGAATTTTTAGCCCAAGACCCCGCCGAGGCGGGTAATTGAACCCTGGTCCAGGACCGATCTCAGCTTCCGGGTCTGCTGCCTCTAACCCCTGAGCCACACTTCTCCACAATCAAAATCTGGGCTTAAAACCAAGAATTCAGCTCTCTGTCACATGGTGCTTCTCTCTATTGGCTCTTGCAGTGGTCACCTCTTCTCTGACTCCCTCCAATTCAGTGCCACTGGTGACTCCATCACACGCTTCCAGATGCCCCTCCTTTTGTCCTTGGCACCAGACAGGATTGTGTAGAGGAGAAGGTACTGCTGTAGGTCTTTACCCCAAGGGTGGCCTTGTACTCACTGGTTGGAATCAGGAGCCTCTTTTAGAGGTAGTTATTAACCATGGAAAACCAGATGTCCAGGATGAGCGGACCGAGGGCTGGACCAGGGTCTGGCCAGGTTCCGCCTACTGGCATTATGGATTATCCTGCATAATGATTATCTGGTCCCCAAAAAGAGGCATGTGAGATGGCAACAGATACCTCAATTCCCTTCTGACTGTGTCTTATCTTTTCTTTTGCAGGTGAAGCTGTTGTGAAAGAGTACAGCGCATCAGGATGCATGACCAGAAATTTCTGCAGAAAAGGCGTTTTTAAACTTCGAGGTATACAGCTGCTGAATTATGATTTTAAGTGTTCACCTGCCATCAAAGTTTGAGACTACCTTTTGCACCATCAACATGCCCATGTGCCTGCCGAGTGTGTCTTATTACATCCGGTACACATTTATATGTATGTGCATGGCTCGTAACATGGCACTGCAGACTTAGACGTTTCCAGATTCTAGTGCTACAGACCCCCTTAAGCTACATCACTGCCCTTTTCTCCTCTGTGTCTTCTCAGAGCAGCTCCTACTGATCCAGGCCGGTTCCAGAACCATCTGAGTTGTATCAGGGCCTTAGAAGCAAGCTGTCCTTGACATAACACTAAAAGGACATGACATCATCTGCTGCCTCCTCCCATCCCACAGGGCATGACGTCATCTGCTGCCTCCTCCCATCCCACAGGGATGGCCATTCAGTGACTGCTCCCAGTGGTCTGCCCATGAACTGTTGTTTCTTAGGCGACCTCCAAGCTGTTTCTGTGAGTTAGACCTTACCAGACTCTACTGGTTCCTACCGACTCGATCAGGATTCGTCCACCACACTTGTGTTGACAAAATCCAAACCTAAGGAGAAGGGTTCAACTGTCCATATCAAGTTTGCCCCAGTAGCGAGCTGGCATTCTCTGTCATAAATACTTTAAATGACAATGTGTAGATTTGCATGACACTGTAAATGGATCAAAATTAATAAATATTCATTTGAACTAATGGAACTTCGACTCAGTATTTGTAGTCATTTAATAACAACATTTTAAAAGGGTAATCAAAAAATTTAAAATAAATAAGTTAGACCAGTGGTTGCCTATTTTCTGAAGATGCTGATGTCTAAGATACAACATCGAAAGAGTGGACGCCCTGCTATTGAGTGCAACATGAAGGCTGCAAGTCTGTGAATGAACCACTCTCTGTGACGGACATGAGTCCCAGGGATGTGATCAGTGGCGGCTCTGCATCACCCGCTGCTCTGTCAGCAGTAGTTGAAAGAAAACTAAAATGTTAACATGAACATCCAACGCGTTTCATCTTAACAAAATGTCTTCTTCACCACCACTGTTGATCTCATCCATCACGGACACTCTGACATTATATGTTAGTAGGGCTTCATCGATGCCTTGAAGAAGTCCTTTTATTTGGACGAAACGCGTTAGCTGTTCATGCCAACTTGACAGTTTTTAACCTTTTTGAATAAATGAAGAATTTGAAGAATCAACTCTGAACACAGAACTGATAATTTGAAGTGTTTTTACTAACCTTTTAGTGGTGCACCTTTTGTCCTTACTAGAACTTGTTAATTCCAGTATTGGATTGCAACGTGACAGTGGGTGCGCTAACTGCGTGCACACACTTCCTTGGGTACTTCCCAATATATGCATAATAAATAGGGATAGCAGGTCAGGTGCTAGTTCTGTGTAGGCTTCCACTGTCCAAGGTAACCATGGGCGTAAAATCCGTTTTGCGGGCGAATTTGCGAATTTTTTACGATTTCGCGATCCGCGAAGCGCGCGAATTTACCCAATAATCCGCAAATTTGCAAACTACGAATTATTTTGCTTGGTCGCGCTTTAAAAATACAATATCGCGCGCGCGGCGTTGACTCTGAGCCTGCCGAGTTGTTTTTCTTCCGGTTTTGCGTGTGCTGCACCATTTTCGATCCTGCTGCGTGATCGCGCGAGAGTTTTTCGAACGCAATTACGTCATCGCGGCTTGCCATCTTGCACAGCGAGAGTTTCACAACGCGAGTACATCATAAATGCCCGCGACGGCGCGCAGCTTACTTCCGGCAAGAGGTTTGAACAGCTCGAGTTCCCGAAATTGCAAAAATTGCAATTCTGCACAAGAAATCCACCGCAGGAAGCATAAACCGTGTGAAAATGATGATTTTGATCAGAATAACTCCTCAGATTGACATTTGGCTGCACTTTTTGGTGCAGGAGTTCATTTTTTGGGGTGAGGTGGGAGGAAGGAAGTGCCTCAGAGTCTCCAACTTCCTGTTCCTGTCCAGCAGGCTCCTCCCAGTGCTTTGTCCATGAACTGGTCACTTTTCATTTGAATCTGGAGCTGGAAGGATTACTTTTTGTGGCTGCTGCTGGATATTTGAATTTGAGGACTTTTTGGACTTTGGAGTTTGGATCACTTTTGGACTTGAGAGTAAGTTGGTGTTGTTTGTTTGGGCCATTGCACTTGAGGCAGCTCCAGTTCGAAAACTTTTTTCACAACTTTAACAAAATATATATTGTGGTGGTAGCTAGCCATAATATCCAGTAGGCCCAGGGTTAGTCATGGGTGCATGATACAACTGTTTCTCTGATTTTTTTTAACTTAATTCTCATATATGTCATGGAATTTTAGCTCACTGTTATATGTTGTTTTTTTTAAAATTTTGGGGTGCCTGTAAAGCCTCACTAGCCAGTAGGCCCAGGGGTAGTGAGTGGTGCATTGGTCTAGTCTTTCTGTAGGGTGTCTTGAATTTAAACGTCATTGAGGGCATGGATGGCATGGGATTGTGCTGATTTTTATGTGTTTTTTCGATTTTTGGGGGTGTTGTTGTGGACTGTGCATGTGGGTGGGGGCCATTTTCAGTGCTGGTACAGGCAGGGACGGGCCATGTGCTGGGGTGCAAAGGGCCATTTTGAAGGCAGGCAGTGTTCTCAGGCCTGCACCCATTTTGCCTAGCTTTCATCCATTATGCCCAGGGGTAGTGAGTGGTGCATGGGCCTAGTCTTTCTGTGGGGTGTCTTGAATTTAAACATCATTGAGGGCATGGATTGCATGGGATTGTGCTGATTTTTATGTGTTTTTTCGATTTTTGGGGGTGTTGTTGTGGACTGTGCATGTGGGTGGGGGCCATTTTGAGTGCTGGTACAGGCAGGGACGGGCCATGTGCTGGGGTGCAAGGGGCCATTTTGAAGGCAGGCAGTGTTCTCAGGCCTGCACCCATTTTGCCTAGCTTTCATCCATTATGCCCAGGGGTAGTGAGTGGTGCATGGGCCTACTCTTTCTGTGGGGTGTCTTGAATTTAAACATCATTGAGGGCATGGATGGCATGGGATTGTGCTGTTTGTTGTGTGTTTTTCGATTTTTTGGCTGTTGTTGGGGCCTTTTGCCCAGGGGTAGTGAGTGGTGCATGGGCCTAGTCTTTCTGTGGGGTGTCTTGAATTTAAACATCATTGAGGGCATGGATGGCATGGGATTGTGGTGATTTTTATGTGTTATTTCAATTTTTGGGGGTGTTGTTGTGGACTGTGCATGTGGGTGGCGGCCATTTTGAGTGCTGGTACAGGCAGCGACGGGCCATGTGCTGGGGTGCAAGGGGCCATTTTGAATGCAGGCAGTGTTCTTAGGCCTGCACCCATTTTGCCTAGCTTTCATCCATTATGCCCAAGGGTAGTGAGTGGTGCATGGGCCTAGTCTTTCTGTGGGGTGTCTTGAATTTAAACATCATTGAGGGTGTGGAAAAGTAAATTTTGCCATGTTCTGTGTCCCTACGTGTCATCCATCATATGTTATGTGTGCATGATTAGATATGCATATGTATTCCCCATGTCCGATTAATGACGCAATTACAGTTGTGTCCACCTCTAGTATGCCAGTTTCCAGTTCTCGTGAATACTACGAATATCAGGCCTATGTAAAGCTACGTTGCCACGTTTCTCAGTGTGCACGTTATTCCATTATAAAGTCCCCGTTTCTAGGCCTCAAAAGGGCCTGGACACCAGATTCAGCTCCTGTCTCCTGAAGCCTCGCTGAGGAGCGATACAGCCCCCACCTGTATCCTCGACCCTTCACTTACTTCCTGCCTTGCAGTGCCCGGCCCAGCCTGGCTCAGTCTCTGAGTCTGCCAAGAATATGTTATGATTCCAGCTATCAGTTCAGTTCTCCTTCTCTGCATTCCTAAGCTACTGAACTGCATCAATAGTTTCCGTCATTGTCTAGCCTTCAGGGCTCCATGTTAGAGAAATACTGCATTTAATGGTCATTTAATATTCTTCATCACGCACTACATGTAGAATAATGCATGGTCCAGTCTTAGAATCAAGTTAGCCTTTCCCCTCCTAACTTCTAGTTTATATCAACATGTTCTCCAAACATCAGATACTAGATACTGTTTAGGTACATGTCGCCCTGACTCTCCAGACTTCAGTCTCTGCTCCTAGCACAGAGTTCATAGCCCCCAGCTTCTCCTAGTGATACGTCATTGCTAGTTTGCGCGCACCATCAGGTTAGAGGTCCCGGCTCCTTAGGTAGCCCCCTCCATGTTTCCGCCCCTTCTATGACACTTCTGTTACGTTTACATCACATGTCTATGTACACGCCTCTAGTCACACCTACTTTCGCCCTTATCTTTCGCGACTGCTATGCGTCACGCCTTCTGCTCCACCCACTGCTACGCCTACTGCAATGTAATGCTATGTGTTTGCGTTATGTATATATGCCCATGTATTGTTATTAAAAGCCAGCGCGCTCATCCCAGATCCAGCCCCAGCAGCTGCTGGGCCCTGCCATCCTATTCCTATGCAGGTTGTCCTGTTCCTGTCCTTATGCTGTATTAAACCTGCAAAACTCCTACTACCTCGAATCTTGACTCTTATTTATTGAGCTATCTGTTATGATATATGTCTAGTCAAAAAGAGAGGTATTATTTATTTATTTACCACATAATGGCGCCCGAATAGGGACTTGCCCTTTCCCCACGCGTCGGTGAAGCCACGCCGACCCCCTGACCCTCTGCAGTCGTGACGGAACTCTTCTGTGCACCGGCAGATATTTCTGCTTCAAGTATCCCTCAGGCCCACGGAGGAGACGGAGGAGGCGGTCCAGCATCCAAACGAGACGGTGGAGGAACGCGGCGAGTCCCGACCAGAGCCCAAGCCAAGAGTCCAAGGTCCGAGGTATCCGGAGGCCCACCCGTAACTGAAGTACGAAGTCCGTCGTCGTCGTAGCAGTCCAGTCCAGTCCGAGGCCTTCCGTTCTTGCTGCCCGGTGAGTACCATTACTGGGGTAGTATCTAGACAGGGTCAATCTAAATTGACTCTGGTCCGTGGGTTGGTGGTACACAGACTCACAAACGAAGTGTTCACCTAGGTGGATACGGGTCTTGATGCGTCCCTTTATGGGACCGGTATGTTCCGTGCTGTTTCAGCAGTGCATCCAGTAACTCTAGTCTGTTCCGTTCTCGAGAAATTCTTGTGTTTCTGTTCTCAGTATTCCAGGTAATATTCTGTCCGAACTGTTATGTTATGATGTTGTTCAATGTATTTCCAATGTCGTGGTATGCCTGAATTGTTCTCCAAATTGTTATTGTTCCTCGTGTATTGTATTGTGTTCCGATTCAAGTTTACAATGTCTCTCTTTTCGAGATTACGTCAGCTAAAAACTAGAAAGGGTTTGTTAGAAGAAGCAGTTCCTGTTCCGCCGAGGGACAGTCCAGGTCATTTTATGTATCAGAAGCATGGCATAAGCGCCATATTGTATCTAGATTTATGGGTAGAGTATACCGAACAGTTAGAAGAAAAGTATAGATGGCCCGTATCGGGTACATGGGATGCCGAATGCATCATGCGAGTAGAAGAAGCATTATGGAAAAAGAAAGCCAGACAATCACAGAAAGATGCCATCGAGTTATGGCGCAAAGAAGCTCATAAAAGAACTGAAAAGGAAATCAGAAAGTCAGAATTAAGTAGAGAATCCTTAGAACGAGCACAAGAAAAAGAACTAATCGAGATAGGTGAACAAGTCAAAGCCGAACAGTCAGACAGACAGAGGCATGCCCTTATTAAGGGTATGTATCCTCTCCTTGCCGAGGGCTTGCCAAAAGCGACCCCAGAGGCATCCAGTAATTTCCCGCCACCATTAGTTCCGACCAAGCTACGTCACAAACAGACCGCAGCTGATATTTTTATTTCGTCCTATTTGGACGACACAGTCCCTGAATATGCAAATCCTGTTCGCGCTCCACCAGTCCCTGTAAATCAGGCACTTCCCGCTCCTCCAGACACCGGAGTACCTGTTACGGTACCCCCGGTCCAGCCCGCCATACAAGTCCAGCCTACATTTCCATTTCCCACTCTGCCAGGACGAAGAGCCTCAGTAGACGACTCCAGTTTAGGGGCCGCAGGGGGAGGTCCTCCTCAAACCCCGCCGCCACACAAGCGTTTAACGTTAGCCGAATTACATGCACAAGCGTCACAGCGTACGCCTAGACATCAGACTGTAGCAGAAATAAGAAAATCCCTTGCCGAATGCGGCTATGATCCAGTCCCAGGCGAGGATAATATGGTTTTATATTCATTCCGCGTAAGAAAGGTGGCCGAGTATCTAGTCACCTTACCGAATATGAAAGAAGATCTAGACAGAATATATCGTTTCATCCGTACAGGGGATGATCCAGAAAGTATTAGCGAGGCCATGTCTCAAAGGAAAGCCGAGATCCAGCTCATGATATTAAAGTTTCTGATCAATTGTCTAATAAGAGAACAAGATTACCCGTCTAAAGATCCGGCCGAAATGAAAATCCTGACAAGGTGGAGTGATAATATAGCCGAGGGTAAGCACAAGACCGTCGGTGCTATGGAGAGTATGTACAAGAAAATCCGTAGAGAAATAATAAAGATACACGAACAACGTAAAGCAGCACAAGTAAGCGAGAAAGAAAGTAACTCTGATACTGAAGAGGTAGAAGACGAGAATCCCGCCAGAATAGCGTATGTAGGAAAATCTAGATTTCCAGATCGCCATTTACGCCTAGAACACAAGTCTATTTTTCATTCTTCAGCACCAGAACAAGGTTCCCTAGAACAAGTGTTTCAAGCTACCGATCACATTCTGAAATCACGAATCGGTTACAGTGAGTTAAGTACCATGCATGAACAAGAACTAGCCCGATCAGCAGTCCGATGGATTACTGATTCTACCACTTTTCCAGACGAAATAGTGGCACAAATGTTTCTGAAAATGCCCCCAGCCGAACAACGACTGGCGGGTATGTATATGATTCAGCACCTCATTACATTGTATGAGGGTCAGCACTCTGATCCAGGCCCGTTACATGATATCCTGAACGAGCTACTCCAGTATAGATGGAAAGGTCTAGGTACCGATTTAATTAGTGTCATTCTAGAACAGCGCCACAAATATAGAACGTTCCTGAACCCGCATTTTGTTCATGTCTCGCCCCCAGAAAGTAAACCATTTTACATGGAGAGACAGAATCCGTTACGAGAAGTCCACCCAGTTAAAGGAACGGGTGGCGAAATGCAACGAGTGTTTGTTTACACCCCGATTACAAAGATGGAACTCCTCGAAATGAAGAAATTAATTCCCTGTCATGATAAAGATCCAGCAGGGTTCCATAGAGAATTAAAAGACATGCTCCGTATGGGAGAATACACATACCCAGATATAATTAAAATGTTAAAGGTTCTGCTGCCCGCAGGGGTGTATGAAAAGCTCAAGGAAAAAGAATGGGAGGTGGGAGAGAAAAAGATCGATTGGGCAGTTCTAGAAGCTGAAGACAAGGCACGAGTACCAGGTACCGGTCTTGGAGATAAATGTAAAGAATTACCAGAATTATTAATACAAGTTTTACTCAGATTATTGACAACGAGAAAAGAAGACTGGGATGCAATCTCAGCCTGTAAACAGAAGCAAGATGAGGATATTAGTGATTTTTATTCTAGATTTGAAAAATGTTTCAGCATCAACAGTGGCCTCAAGACAAGTAGTGAGTCATACCCTCACCTTTTTGTTACTAAATTAGTCGAGAATTCAAGTCCACAGATTAAAAATCGAGTTCTGAAAGTCGAAAGTACCTGGCAAGCTAATACCCCGTCCCAGATGTTGCAGATGCTTCAATACCACCAGAATAGAATCAGAGAAGAACAAGAACACGAGAGAAAACGTATGAAAGATACGAAAATGAAAGTACTAGTTGCACAATCTGTTCCTCAAGACAGTCAGAAGAGGGGTCCGAATCAAGCCAGTCATCCTGCAGCTCCCGTTAAAGGGAATTGCAATTATTGTAAACAGCCAGGTCATTTTATAAATGAGTGTACAGTTCTGAAACACAACATAGCTACTGGTAAGACTAAAGAAAGACC
The DNA here is from genome assembly GCF_964261635.1 of Lissotriton helveticus. NCBI lineage: Eukaryota > Metazoa > Chordata > Amphibia > Caudata > Salamandridae > Lissotriton > Lissotriton helveticus. The sequence goes on along the minus strand of NC_136063.1, from coordinate 17,225,635 downwards.
ACGTCCGCCTAGACAAGAACAAGTTTCACAGATTCCTCAGCCACAGAATGCACAACAGACAGTTACAGTACCGCAGCCTATTGCTGCAACACAGCATGTTACATCGCAGATGTACCAGTATGCACAGTCTGAGTATCCAGAGTACCAGCAGTATTCATGAAACAGCCTAGAGAGGGAGGTAGGCTTGCCTCTCATCGAGATACCTGTAGATCAAGAGGGTCCCTATGTTCACAGTCAAGTATTAGGGAAAGACAGAAAGTTTTTGATTGATACAGGGGCAAGTAGGACCACAATTAGTCACGCCGAAGTTCCAGGGGCTCCGCTCTCAGGCTCAAGAAATGTTTCCCTTGGATTTTCAGGAAAACCTATCGTAAATGAGATTTCAAAGCCAGTTACTCTAGAAGTAGGTCCATTGTCCCGCACTACTGATCTGTTACTTACTAAGTCATGTCCAGAAAACCTATTAGGCATTAAGACACTGAAAGAGTTAGGTGCAGTTATATGCTGTTCCCCAGAGGGAATACGATTGTTCCTACGTGACTTTAAGGGTCACTATGTATTACGTGATTTTGATCCAAGATTGTCTAATGTTCCGCAGCACTTATGGGCGCAAGGTCCAACTGATGTAGGTTACATGCCAATCACACCCTATCGTGTGACTCTCAAGCCAGGTATAGTGTTACCACGAATCAGACAGTACAGATTGCCACCAGAGGCTGTAGCAGCCTTATCCAAAATTATTGACTAGCTCATGGCTCAAGGAGTGGTTGTAGAAACTGACTCCAATGTATGTAATTCTCCGATCATTCCAGTCATGAAACGTACTGATCCAAATGCACCCCCAGTATATAGATTAGTGATTGACTTACGAGAGCTTAATAAATGTATTATTCCGCAGTACCCAGTTGTCCCAGACATCTCTTCTCTATTGACAGCCATTGATTCCGAAGCCACGTTCTTCACTGTCATAGACCTCAAGAACGCATTTTTCAGTGTTCCTATTCATCCAGACAGCCAGTTCCTTTTCGGATTTTGTTTAAATGGAAGGAGCTATATGTTTACACGAGCTCCTCAAGGTTTCACAGAAAGTCCTAGTATTTACAGTCAAGCACTCAAGAGACAACTAGACAACATTCACATGCCAACTGACACTGCCCTGCTCCAGTATGTCGATGATCTACTGATCACAGCCCGTTCTGAACGTGCTTGCGAGCAAGCATCCCTTACAGTCTTGTATTTCCTAGCCGAGATGGGGCACAAGGTGTCCCCTTCTAAGCTTCAATTCTGTGTCCAGCAAGTGGTCTACTTAGGACACTTGCTGTCCAAGAGGGGTAGGCAGTTGACACCAGACCGTATCCAGTTAATAGCGAATCTTCCTCAGCCCAAGACCCAGAAGGAGGTACGTGCTTTTATTGGCCTTACTTCTTACTGCAGACAATGGATTCCTCAGTATGCATTTCTAGCCAAGCCACTGATACAGTTAACGACACAGGAGGCAGCCGTATCGACTGTCCTCCCTTGGACATCTGAACATACACTTAGTTTCAATGAGTTAAAGAAAGCTTTATGCCAAGCTCCAGTTCTAGCGACACCGAACTACAGTAAGCCTTTTACACTTTTCGTTACTGAACGTGAAGGTACAGCATTATCTGTTCTCACACAAGATCAAGCAGGACAATACAAGCCCTGTGCTTATTTTTCGAGCACACTAGATCCAGTAGCCCAGGCTCTGCCTGCGTGCCTCAAGTCAGTTGCAGCCACAGCACTAGCTATTAGACAAAGTGATTCCATAGTCTTAGGACATACCTTGACAGTACAAGTCCCACACTCCGTGGAAGTTCTTTTAAACCGAACACAAACTCAGCACTTGACAATTGCACGTTTAACAGGTTATGAATTGACACTGTTCCAGCCACACATAGAAATCAGACGCTGCAACATCCTAAATCCTGCTACACTGTTACCATCAGTTAATTCAAATTCTGCCACACATGACTGTGTGGAAGTAGTTAACATTACGACAAAGCCAAGACAAGATCTGACAGATATTCCGTTACCAGACCCCGACCTGACACTTTATGTGGATGGTTCATGTATGAGAACTAGTACAGGAGAACTAGTCGCCGCGTATGCAGTGACTACTGACACTGAAGTTATTGAAACACACCGTATTGATACTCTGTCCGCTCAAGCAGCAGAGCTAGTTGCTCTGACACAAGCCTGCATACACGCCAAGAACTTGAAAGTTAATGTTTACACAGATTCACGTTACGCATTTGGAGTTGTACACGACTTCGGAGTGCTCTGGCAGGAGAGAGGTTTCATGACTTCTCATGGAACCAAGATTCAGCATGGTCTCCTTATTCAAGCTCTGTTAGATGCCATACATTTACCGACATCTATTGCTATTATGAAGTGCAAAGCACATACGAAAGTCACTGACATTATTTCTCAAGGTAACGATCTAGCAGATCGCACAGCCAAGCTTACAGCACAGACTCCAGACATTCCAGTTAACATGACACATACTCCAGATCCGACTACATGTATGACAGTTAAGGACCCTACACAAGATGTCATAGATATCCAGTTACATGCTACTCCCGATGAAATCAAGAAATGGTCCGAACAAGGAGGGGTCCAGACAGATCAAGGATGGTTAACGAAGGGTAGAGCCACATGGTTTCTCCCCGACTCTATGGTTCAAGTCATTATTAATACCGCACATAGTCCAGCACATTTAGGAGAAAAAGCTATGTTAGACAGTATCCAGAACATTTGGTTCAACAAGCATTTACGAGCTGCAGCCAAGCAGAAAGTCCGTACCTGTATGATATGTTGTCAGTTTAATCCAGGTAAAAGTGTCCCGGTGGAACAAGGTGGATTCCAGCCCCCTGACCACCCTTTTGAAGTCCTCCAGATGGATTATATTCAGATGGAGCGATGTCGAGGTTTCAAGTATGTCCTTGTAGTTGTATGCGCTTTGTCCAGATGGACAGAAGCATATCCAGTCCCAGATTACACAGCCGCGACCACTGCCAAGCAGTTGGTTCGTGAGTTCTTCCCCCGTTATGGACTCCCTAGAGTCGTATATTCTGACAACGGTCAGCCATTCTCATCTGAACTCATGAAGCATGTTTCCCTTTTGCTAGGGTACCAGTGGAAGTTCCATTGTGTACGCCATCCTGAAGCAGCCGGTCTCGTAGAGAGACATAACCAGACCCTGAAAATCCGTATTGCAAAAGTGTGTAAAGAAAAAGGTGTGGACTGGCTAGTAGCTCTACCAGTCGCTTTATTTTATATGCGCATGGTCGCACATTCCAGATCAGGTCTGTCTCCGTATGAGGTCGTATTCGGCCGCCCCCCTAACATGTGGGGTACTCCTAGACCCCGAAGTATTACCGATGTTTCAAGTAATATGCTGACAGATTACCTAGCTTCCTTGATGTCTGCCCTCAACTCATGTCGTTCACAGGTTGCTGCCGCATTTCCAGACAATACCGAGGTGGCACCGCATGAAATCGTTCCAGGATCCATGGTGATGGTCCGCAACTTTGACAGATCAAGTCCGCTGGAGCCTCGTTGGAAAGAGCCCCGACAGGTCCTCCTCACCACCCGTACAGCCGTGAAGTTGGAGGGACGCAAAGGCTGGGTGCACCTTTCTCATGTCAAACTTTTTAATGGACTGAAACCCGCCTTAAAGAACATTTCCCAGGATTTGAAGGATTGCCAAAGCATTGTTCTCAAGGACTGTCCCGCAAAAGACATTGTTACAACCCCTCCCCTGTTAGAGAAAACTCCGCAGCAGGAGTATAAACAGAAACTACGGTCTAGTAAATTAAGTCAGTCAGTTTGATTGTCTAAGTCCTCCCCTAGGTGAAACGGTTAGACTGTTTCTGACATGTATAAAATAGACCCCCATAGTGAGAGAGTTAGTCAAAACTCAATCCGATGTATCGTTTTTCTATGTTTCATATTATTTCTCAGCATTATGATTTCCTGCACCAATTATGCATTTTTCTTGTATTTCCCAGTTCTTCATGTAAATAAGTCTGCTAATGCTACAGTAGAGCACACGTTTAGTGATCTGCCTCCTCATGAACTCTCTTACCGCCTCGCTATGCGAAATAATTCCTTTGTCCGCATGTTACATTACTCACACCAGACCAGCAATGCCACTAATTGTTGGGTGTGTGGTCGACTCCCCCCTTTCCAGACACCGAAGGGAGTTCTGCCTCTTTTTCCTTATCCATTTTCACATAATGGTTAGTGTGGAGCATGGTCCACGTTAACGTCATCCTCAACAGATATGTCTTTTCTTAACAGTACATGTTTTCCAGACAAGCAAGGTCTTCCCCACAGAACAGGGTTAGATCTAGAAAATGAAGTGTATAATTTAGGTAATTATTCGTCGAATTTTATGGTCCTGAATGTTCAGTCTGATACTACTCCAGACTTACCTGCTATTTCAGTACTACCAGTCAAAGGCGAATTATGTGTCCGAAATAATGGTTCCGTACACGTAGGACACAGTGATTGTACTACTATTGTCAAGTATAGTGACAGTGGGAAATCTATTTTCAAAGCTTCACGTCATTCTTATTTTATTTGTGGTCAAACCGCATATGTTCGTCTGCCCCTCGATTGGGAGGGAACCTGTTACATTGCCTTCCTACTGCCACCAGTTTTCCTAGCTCCACCTGATTATCATAGAAACACACATCTAGTACACATTAGACATAGAAGGGAGTCCCCAATTGTCGATTATACTGAAACTGCTCTAGAACAGTATACAGATTTCAACAGAGGTTTCTTTTTCTTTATAGGACCTATCCAGAATAGTAAACTGATCCGTAGGTTAACCAGAACCCTCGAAGCTGTAGTAAATGAGACTGCCTCTGCTCTAGGTAACTTAACCGAAGAGCAATCTGCTATGAGATTTGTCGTTTTACAGAATCGTCTCGTCCTTGACGTCATACTGGCCGATAGGGGCGGGGCCTGTAGAGTCATCGGATCTAGTTGCTGCATTTTCATTCCAAATAACGCGCCATCTGTTTATTCAGCTATAACCAGACTCCATAAAATTGCCCATCTGTTACACCAAGATCCAGGCACCTGGACATGGTCCGGTTGGTTCTGGAATATAATTTCCGCATGGGGATGGAAAATATTGTCCTTTCTAGGTATTGCAGTAGCGATCATATTCAGCTGCTGCCTCTGTATACAATGTGGCCCTGCGATTTGCGGCATTTGTGCTACCTCTTGTATTCCTAGTCCCAAGCCCCGTTCTAAATCCCGTTCCAGGATAATTCGAGATGAGCAAATGATACTGTATGAAATGATAGACGGTATCATGAAAATTGATGTTTCCTGATGGAAACGTAGTGACAAGGAGGGAATGTGGAAAAGTAAATTTTGCCATGTTCTGTGTCCCTACGTGTCATCCATCATATGTTATGTGTGCATGATTAGATATGCATATGTATTCCCCATGTCCGATTATTGACGCAATTACAGTTGTGTCCACCTCTAGTATGCCAGTTTCCAGTTCTCGTGAATACTACGAATATCAGGCCTATGTAAAGCTACGTTGCCACGTTTCTCAGTGTGCACGTTATTCCATTATAAAGTCCCCGTTTCTAGGCCTCAAAAGGGCCTGGACACCAGATTCAGCTCCTGTCTCCTGAAGCCTCGCTGAGGAGCGATACAGCCCCCACCTGTATCCTCGACCCTTCACTTACTTCCTGCCTTGCAGTGCCCGGCCCAGCCTGGCTCAGTCTCTGAGTCTGCCAAGAATATGTTATGATTCCAGCTATCAGTTCAGTTCTCCTTCTCTGCATTCCTAAGCTACTGAACTGCATCAATAGTTTCCGTCATTGTCTAGCCTTCAGGGCTCCATGTTAGAGAAATACTGCATTTAATGGTCATTTAATATTCTTCATCACGCACTACATGTAGAATAATGCATGGTCCAGTCTTAGAATCAAGTTAGCCTTTCCCCTCCTAACTTCTAGTTTATATCAACATGTTCTCCAAACATCAGATACTAGATACTGTTTAGGTACATGTCGCCCTGACTCTCCAGACTTCAGTCTCTGCTCCTAGCACAGAGTTCATAGCCCCCAGCTTCTCCTAGTGATACGTCATTGCTAGTTTGCGCGCACCATCAGGTTAGAGGTCCCGGCTCCTTAGGTAGCCCCCTCCATGTTTCCGCCCCTTCTATGACACTTCTGTTACGTTTACATCACATGTCTATGTACACGCCTCTAGTCACACCTACTTTCGCCCTTATCTTTCGCGACTGCTATGCGTCACGCCTTCTGCTCCACCCACTGCTACGCCTACTGCAATGTAATGCTATGTGTTTGCGTTATGTATATATGCCCATGTATTGTTATTAAAAGCCAGCGCGCTCATCCCAGATCCAGCCCCAGCAGCTGCTGGGCCCTGCCATCCTATTCCTATGCAGGTTGTCCTGTTCCTGTCCTTATGCTGTATTAAACCTGCAAAACTCCTACTACCTCGAATCTTGACTCTTATTTATTGAGCTATCTGTTATGATATATGTCTAGTCAAAAAGAGAGGTATTATTTATTTATTTACCACAAGGGCATGGATGGCATGGGATTGTGCTGATATTTGTGTGTTTTTCGATTTTCTGGCTGTTGTTGGGGCCTTTTGCCCAGGGGTAGTGAGTGGTGCATGGGCCTAGTCTTTATGTGGGGTGTCTTGAATTTAAACATCATTGAGGGCATGGATGGCATGGGATTGTGGTGATTTTTATGTGTTTTTTCGATTTTTGGGGGTGTTGTTGTGGACTGTGCATGTGGGTGGCGGCCATTTTGAGTGCTGGTACAGGCAGGGACGGGCCATGTGCTGGGGTGCAAGGGGCCATTTTGAAGGCAGGCAGTGTTCTCAGGCCTGCACCCATTTTGCCTAGCTTTCATCCATTATGCCCAGGGGTAGTGAGTGGTGCATGGGCCTAGTCTTTCTGTGGGGTGTCTTGAATTTAAACATCATTGAGGGCATGGATGGCATGGGATTGTGGTGATTTTTATGTGTTTTTTCGATTTTTGGGGGTGTATAACTGATGTTCCTCTGTCTTCCATTGCTTTTAGGTGCACAAGACAACCACCAGTTCCAGGAAGAAGTCCTGCAGCGGTGTGTGCAGCACAACGTCACGCGACATAACGTGTGGCCACAGACAAGACAACTCTGCAACTCGTGCAACTGCGGCCTGCTGTTCTGACATCTGAAGAAGATGGGCCCTAAGAAAGGTGGCCGTAGCGCCTCAGCAAAGAAAGTTGCCAGTGCCACTGCCAGTAAGAAGGAGCAGAAGAAGCAAGTGGCACCACCTACCAAGGAGACGGGTGTGCCCACCGAGACCTTTTTTGGGAGAAAAAAAAACGACGCCTGCAGCAGCAGCGGTGTCCGCCGGGGACCAAGCTGGAAGCAGCACCTCCGCCTCATTGGGGTCAGTGCCACCACGCTAAGTTAGGTCCAAGACCATGAGTGCTGCTGCGGCAGCCACTTTGGTTGTTCAATCACCATCGACCAGTGATGTTGGCTCATCACAAGAAAGTACCATCCAATCAACGCCGGGTGTAACTTAGCTGGCGAGTGTTCAACAACCACAGCCGCAACGACAACCACAGGTGCAACTAGTACAAGCGCAAGTACATGGGCAAGGAGAGGCGCAAGGAGAGGCGCAAGGAGAGGCGCATGGACAGGTGCATGGAGAGGTGCAACTAGAGGTTCATGGAGCGGCACTACTGCCTACATCGCTTGTTCCTCCAGAAGTAGGGGCACATCAGGAAATTGATATTCAAGAGGAGGTATCATCCGAGGAAGCCACTCCTCCTGATGATGATCCATTGTCTTCCAGATCCCCAGCAAGAAAAAGGTCAAGGAGGGCTACTACTACTACTACAAGTTCTTCTTCAAGCCCTCTTCATTCTGATGACCTTGATGTTGATTGGAACCCACAAATGCAGTCTGAGAGTGAGGCACGCCATGAGCCGACAAAGGTAGCTAAGCCTAAAAGGAAGGTTCCCACAAGTCTTTGACTTATGGGTGATGACGACGAACAAGAAGTGGTGCCTTCTGCTGCTGATGAAGAGTCTGACGATGACCCAGTCATCACAGATGTCACTCCAGCCACAGCGGGCATGCAGCAGACAAACATTTTAACCCTAGCCCAAATGGCTGCTGAGCAGGATGAGGGCGGCGCGGCCCTGGTGGTACCACCACCAACGCAGTTAACTACAACTCCAACACGACCTACAGCTTCCATATTTTCTCGTCAGCAGGGCCGGCAGGGACCTCCATCCAGCTCGACCCCCATTACCTCAAGTAGTGGTGCTGTAAGTCAACTACAGGGTAAAATTCAGCCACGCACAACCTACACTTCATCTGGCATTGGAAGTCAAAGTAGCACCTGCACCACCACCAGCAGACATCTCCAGTCCCCAGTTTGGGACTTCTTTACTGTTAGCAAAAAGGCGGAAAACATAGTTGTTTGTTCAATTTGTAAAGTATCAGTTAGTCGGGGTAAGCTTAGTACCAACTATGGTACCGGAGGCCAGAGAGGTCATCTTAAAAAACACCACGCTATCCAGTGGTATAAGCACCTAAGTGACATCGATGAAGCCAAAACAAATCCAAATGTATCCCTTGATATTGCATCTGATGATGATGAGAGGCTGATCGTGCAGGGGGGAAGTGAAAAAGCGACAGGCATTTTTTCTGGTGCACGCAGTACCCCTGGCAGCAGCACTGCAGTGGTAGCGCCCACACCCTCTACCCCTGCAACATGTATAAGGCACACTAAGACTCTGGGGGACACACCAATGCAAAAAAGTAAATCAATGAGCATAAAGTCTGCATCATCATCATCATCACGTAAATTGGTCCAGCGCACCATTAGCAGCATGTTTTGGTCGGATCCGCCATTTGAACGCAACAACCCAACGGTGCGTCTTTATAACTCAAAGCTGGCTAAAATGCTAGTGCTGGACCTTCTCCCTTTCTCTTTCGTGGAAGGGGTGGGTTGTCGTGAATTGGTGGCAACAGTCTGCCCTAAATGGAAGGTTCCTAGCCGGTACTATTTTACAAGGGTTGCTGTTCCAGCACTACATCAAGATGTGCTGGAGGTGATTGGCGCAGCTATTCTGAAGAGTGCTGTTCACACTATCCACATGACAACAGACATGTGGACCAGTTGCACAGCCATTGATTACATGTGCATCACTGCACACTGGGTCTCTTTTGCAGGGGTCGAAAGACAGTTAAAACACAAAGATGTTGACACGGAGGAAGTTTTTCAAGCTACTCGCAAACATGCAACAGTAGGCATGTTTGCCATGGAGAAAACTCACACTGCACCTCACCTTTTGGAGGAGTTTAACAGGACAGTCAATGAATGGCTTCATCCAAGAAACCGCACAGTTGGTTATGTTTCCACGGATAATGGCAGTATTATAGTTAGGGTCATGTCTGATGGTGGCTATTTCAGAGTGCCGTGTTTGGCGCACAGTATTAACATCGTGGTGCAAGCCTTCTTGAAAGCAGAAGAGCCAGTCGTCAATGTACTGACCACCTGCCGAAAAATCTGTAGCCATTTCAACCATTCTTTTAAGGCCCGGAAGCAGCTGAGGACCCTTCAATATGAACGTCAACTGCCAGTCAAAGGACTAATTCACGAGGTGGCAACACGTTGGAACTCAACCTTTTACATGCTTGAGCGTCTGTCTGAGCAGTGGGAGGTAATACATGAGTTTGTCTTTAAACTGGATTCTGCTCACAAAGACTTGATGCTAGAGTTGGAGGAATGGAAGCTAATTGCAAGCCTGACAGACAGACACGCGTGAAGTCAGCAGGGAGGACTGTTCTTTGACCAAAGCTATCCCATTGTTGCGGATGCTAGAGCACCAACTGAAGGAGGTGTGTTCAACATTCTGAGATGATGGTGAAAAGCGAGAAGCATATGGTTTGACGCAGAAGTTATTATGGCGCCTACTTGACAATGAAAGGCTTAAAAAGATACATGCAGAACAACATTACATTTGTGCCACTATTCTTGATCCACGGTACAAAAAGGCACTGCCCACCAATACTTTCTTTCCTTTTTCGGAAGCAGAAGTTTCAAAGTACAAACATTGGCTAGCTGTGTCAGCCACTCGGTTCGAAAGAGAGCGGCAGAAGATTCAAGGAGGCAGCACAAGTACAACTGAATCAGCAGGCCATTCGGCGTCAAGTTCCACTTCTCAATCCGTGGCCGAAGGGAGTCACTTTCCCTCACAGCCGTTAACGACACCAGCAACCATATCATCACCCTCACCTTCACCAGGCCGCAAACAAATATTGTCGTTAGGGGATTGGCTAACTCAGCAAGGGTTAGCTCGGTACACTGATGAAAAGGTCACAGATGGTACGCAAAGTGGATCAACCCTGGAGAAAAGTCGGTGGTGCAGGCCTATCTGGATGACCCAACAGAGGTCTGTCATGATGAGAACCCACTGGGATATTGGTATACGAAAAGCTCAAAATGGCCACTGATCACCAACCTGGCTCTAAATTATTTGTCTTGCCCACTCGCAAGCGTGTCTTCTGAACGTGTTTTCAGTGCTGCTGGTGCCATTGTTACTTCAGAAAGGACCCGCCTTTTGCCCAAAAATGTGGAGAGGTTAACAATAATCAAGATGAATCAGCACTTCATACCACCCGATTATAAAATACGTGAATGCACGCAGGAAGAAGAGGACACCGACGACGGAAGTTCTTCTCAGTCACCAGACCTACTCCCGTCTCAATTCATAGACTGGGAGGACGAGCTCTGCTTCCCTGACAACGATGACTGAAAATTGCATCCTTTTTTTCCGTACTTATTCACTTTTATTCCTGTGTGTCTTTCTCTGTTTTGATACTTTTACCACAACAATACTCTAATCAACTAATCTCAATCACAATAAGTCCATCATCAGCACTGTCTTCATCTTATTTTCGGTATTGATTTGAAGGAGCCGCAGTCTGCATTCAGATGTTCACAAGTTCACAACTCAATCATGCTCCTCTATCCTCCTCCTCCAGACTCCCCCTATCCATTTTCCTCAAGGCAGATGGATGGATTATGGAGAAAAAACAAACTTTGTCTTCGTAGACGAGTCCCCTCAAGTGGGACTGAAATAACTGACTGACTGACTACATACTTGCTGATTGTTGACAGACCTACTTCTGAAATTTACAGGAGAGGCTGCCCTGTGGGCCCTCACTTTCCGAAGAAGATGCGGACATAAAGTAGAACAGGTAATGAATAATGAGAAGATGGCATGCAGTGGACAGCAATGGCTGTCTGTCTCTGTTGAAACCAATTGCTGTTTGTTTTTTGTGAACAGCGCAATTTGCCATGTTTTCAATATACCAGTATTGCAGGTTTTTGGGGGTTTATTTGGGGGTGTTCTAGATTTGCGGTGCTGGATCGGGGGTCTGGGAGCACTGCTGGCACAGTCTAATTTTGATTGCATTTGTTTTTCAGGAAATCCATGGTGGAAAACGGGAGTTATGGCCTAGCTGCACAGCGCGCTTGGAGTGATTTTGGAATGAGGCCGAAAATACTTCTAAGTGTGAGCTTTTCCGGTTTTGCTTTTTGCCTGTTTGGGGGTCTTCTACCTGTTTCTGCCTGGGTTGATGGGTCTGAGGCCATTGCTGGGAAGGTCTAATACCGGATAAAAGTGTTTCCCTTTTTAGCGTTTTCTGTCACTTTCGTGTTTTCGGGGGCCTGCTTGGGGGTGTTCCTGGTGTTTGTGGGTGGGTTTTTGGGTCTTGGAGCAACGCTGGGTATGGATACTTTTCATTGCAAAAGGTTTGAAGCAAATCCATGGTGGCAAAGGGGAGTTAGGGCCTAGCTGCAGAGCGCGCGCTGAGTGATTTTGGAAATTTTCCTGAAAATTTCTAAGTCCACACTTTTGTATATTTGCTTTTTGCCTGTTTGAGGGTCTTCTACTTGTTTCCGCCTGGGTTGACGGGTCTGGGTCCATTGCTGGGAAGGTCTAATACCGGATAAAAGTGTTTTGGAGAAAATCTTAGTTGAAATTTTTTTTGCGTTTTTGCTCACTTGCTTGTCTTTGGGGTGCTGTTTGGGGGGGTTCCGGGTGTTTTGGGGTGGGTTTTGGGGTCTGGGAGCACTGCTGGCACAGTCTAATTTTGATTGCATTTGTTTTTCAGGAAATCCATGGTGGAAAACGGGAGTTGTGGCCTAGCTGCGGAGCGCGCTTGGAGTGATTTTGGAATGAGGCCGAAAATATTTCTAAGTGCGAGCTTTTCCGGTTTTGCTTTTTGCCTGTTTGGGGGTCTTCTACTTGTTTCTGCCTGGGTTGACGGGTCTGGGGCCATTGCTGGGAAGGTCTAATACCGGATAAAAGTGGTTTGGAGAAAAGACATGCTGAAAAGCGTTTTGGCACTTTTTTTAACTTAGGGCTCATTAGGGTTAGCACTGGCAGCAGTAATGCATGTGTTTGAGAGTGTTCTAGATTTTTGCAACTGGGTTCTGGGGTCTTAGAGCACTTGTGGGAATGTGTAATTTTGGTTGCAAGTGGTTTGAATAAAATCCATGGTGGGAAAGGGGGGATTTGGCCTAGTTAAAGAAAGCGTTTTCCACTATTCTTAACTTAGGGCTCGTTAGGGTTAGCAGTATTGTATTGCATGTGTTTGGGCGGGGGTTCTAGATTTTTACGACTGGGTGGGGTCTTGGAACACTTGTTGGAATGTCTAATTGTGATTGCATGTGGTTTGAAGATAATCCATGGTGGGAAAGGGGGTTTTGGTCATACTGTCTGAGTGCGTTTTGGCACAATTTGAATTAGGCCTCTGCGAGGTAGCAGCAATATTCTGCAAATTTTTGGGAGGGTAATGTGGGGTGTTCTAGATTTTGGGGATTGTCATCTCTGAAAGTGACAGTATAATTTTTGCACTACACAGCGTGCCTTATATATTTTTTTTCTCCGAGGTGTCTTTAACACTTACTGTTGTGTTTTCCATCATCAATTACAGGCAGGCTTTTACCCTGTGCCATCGATGTACTACTCCGCAAATCCGCATCAGACAGGCAGTGGACAGTCAGTGTGTCTGGTCACCAAGATTGATCGACGGAGCATCCGATGGAATGAAGGAGTACCGCGAATAAGAGGAATGGCTGGATGCATCAACTTCACAAATTCAACGGGACAACTACAAAAAACAGTAACAGTATCCAAAATTCTCCTTATCTTTTCAATGATATTCTTGTGAACTTCTACGAGTGTGAGTCTCGTTTGATCTCTGCTTCAAATTCATCCCTCCAGCTATTTGATATGTCTTTGCTATGTTTAACACTAATTTAATGTTCTAAGTGTTTATTGTCTGAGGGCAGAGAGGCAAGTGAAATTGCGTAATGACTGCAGCCCTGTACTGCCAAGTTTGCCAACTTGTTCCTTCGTAGTTACTAGTAAGTTGCAGTAAGTAGTAGTACTGCTTTTCAGTAAGCTAACCATCCATTTACAAAACAACTTCTCGCATGCAGTAGTGCACTTTCTTTATGTCCCTTTAAAGGTTTATCAATATCTTCAAATCCAAAGATTTGTTTATCTTCATTTGTTGTTTTACTGACCATGTTGTGTTTTTTTTTCCTCTCTACCAAACTTTCCCCCCCAAAAAACCCCATTCCCATCCAATTTTCACACCCTAACCCTCTTCCCCCGGGCTGTGTGGTATTTCATTGAGGTGTGACTGACAACAACAATAACTTCCACACACTTGCTGGGGAGGATAAGGTCAAAGCAACCAGAAGTTCATGTGCGCCATCGTGGATTGATAATAAGAACATCCTCCTCCTACACGACGTGAACAATCTAATGCTTAATGCTTACCTTACGTTGCCACTGCTTAGGCTACAATTTAGGGCACTGTTCTGTACCGTACTATCTATTGTACTGTTTCTAATGCTACGCTCAGGCCACTCAATGTTTAACTTCCTCTTTTTTTCATATGGTGATACTGCAAGTGTGTACCACTACTGCTACCAGCACAACAATGATATTGCATCCGTCGAGGATTCAAGTCATCAACCAACCTTTAATCACCATTTGCAATGCAGCCAGCCCTGGGGCTACCCCGATTCTCAAACACGAATCACAGGTAAGATAAGCATTTTGGAGAGGTAGAATAATGGGCTAGGACTGGGAGGAGAGCAGAGATTGCCAGTACTACTAGTAAAGTACTAGTAGGGCTACCTACTGAATTCACTAACTCGGGTACTGGCACTTTGGTACATTTCAGGACTAGATGTTTCATTCATGCTGGTAAGTTGGAAGAAACCAAACGTCCAGTAACCACCGCCCACCCCCACACAAAATAATATGAACGCGTATACTATGTTTTGGTATGAAAAAAATGTATTAAGAAATATATTGAGGTAGTCAAAAAATGAAATAAATTAACCCAACTCACCCCCCTACCTAACCCCAACCAATGTCAAAAAGTCCAAAAGTCCCCTTTCCCAAACACCCAATTCCCACCCCCCAACAGTCTTTAAAAAAGGGGCAAGGGACAGTCACTTCCTCCGGTGGCCTCGTTTTGCAAGCATTTGCTTCATGTCCCGCTGCTCTTTGCGGAGGTCCCGGAGCTGGCGCTGATGTTTCTCGGCCAACCGCTCCAGGTAGTCCACTCTTTTGCGTAGTCGGCACACACGAGCGATCCAGGATCTGGGGAGGGCCGCTGATGTTGTTGCTGCTGTGCGGCGGCGGCGGGTGGCTGTCGGGCCACGGCTCCGTTTGGCTGGAGGCTTCTGGCTGGTGGACCCGGGGGCAGTGGAGGAGGATGTAGATGTTGATGTTGTCTCCTCATGCTCCCGAGCCCACAACCGCCGATACTCGACACAAATAGCCTGCAGCTTACGGGCCCTGGCCCGGACAGCCATCTCCTTACGGGTGAGCTTTTTGGGAGTAGCATCTATGAAGAAAGAAAGAAAAATACTGTAGCCAATAGTCCTTAACATAAAGTCAAAATAATTCAACGGAAGGTTGACACTCAGAAACACCAGCAAGTAGCAAACACAGTATAACATTTTGGCCTGTATCTTTCCGCCATCTTTGTAAGCCTGTGACATTGTGAGTTTCAGGAATTCCACTAGCAGCACTATAGGTGGACTCACTACTAGTCCATACATAGTCAGATAGTACTAAAAATGCCTTTTTTACTTTTTTTCTCTTGTTTTGCAAAAGAAATTACTGGTACGTGAACTTGTGGTAGCCGCCATAATGGCAGCTCACTCAGCTTTAACCCAAGAAATACAGACACAGGCCATGATGATGCAGACTCGCAGTACTTTAAGCAGTACATGCAGGTGGGAATAGGAATGTCTTACTTTTCTATAGGGGTGGCACTGCCTTTGGCCATACTTCATCCACTCAGCGACTGCTCTACTACATCATACACCTCTGCTATCTGTGGTAAATAAATAATTAATTACCGGTTCTATTTTTGACTATAATTAATAAACAGGTAGCTCAATAAATAAGAGTCAAGATTCGAGGTAGCTGGAGTTGACAGGCTTTAATTAAGCATAAAGGACTGGAACAGGACAGCCTGCATGGGAATGGGATGGCAGGGCCCGGCAGCTGCCGGGGGCAGGATCTGGGAATGGCTAGCAAACTTTAATAACAGTGCACAATATTTATAGTTAAACAAATACATTGTATTCAATACAGTAGGCGTAGCAGTAGGCGGAGTTTGTAGCAGTCGCGAAAGATAAGGCATAAAGTGGGTGTAACAAGAGGTGTGTACAGGGCGTATACATAGACATGTGATGCAAACGTAACAGAATATGTCATAAAAGGGGCGGAAACATGGAGGGGGCTACCTGAGCAGCTGGGACCTCTAACCTAGTGGTGCGCGTAAACTGGCAATGACGTGTTACCAGGGAGAACAGGGGGGCTATGGCTTCTGCGCTAGAAGAGGAGACGAAAGTCTGGAGGGTCAGAGCGACATGTACCTAAAGCCTATCTAGTATCTAGTGTTTAGAGAACATGTTGATAGAATCCAAAAGTTATCAGGATAAAGGCTAACAGACACTAAGACTGGTGCATGCATTATTCTAAATGTATTGCATGTGCGAGGAATATTCTATGAATATTAATACAGTATTTCTCTTACATGGAGACATAAAGGCTAGACCATGACGGAAACTATTGATGCGATTCAGTAGCTTAGGAATGCAGAGAAGGAGGGCTGGACTGATAACTAGAATCATAACATACTCTTGGCAGACTGGGAGGCAGAGCCAGGCCGAGCCGGGCACTGCGAGGCATGAAGTAAGTGAAGGGTCAGGGATACAGGTGGGGGCTGTATCGCTCCTCGGAGAGGGTTCAGGAAACAGGAGCTGAATCTGAGTCCGGGCCCTTTTGAGGCCTAGAAACGGGGATAATTCAATGAATTAACGTGCACACTGAAAAACGTGGCAACGTAGCTTTACATAGGCCTAATATTCGTTATATTTACGAAAACTGGAAACTGGCATACTAGAGATGGACACAACTGTAATTGCGTCTTTAATCGATCAGAGGGGAATACATGCATATCGATCATGCACATATAGCATAAGATGGGGAACACGTAGGCACATACAACATGGCAAAATTTACTTTTCCACATTCCCTCCTTGTGCCCTACGTTTCCATCAGGAAACATCAATATTCATGATACCATCTATTATTTCATATAGCATCATTTGCTCGTCTCGAATTGTCTTGGAACGGGTTTTAGGACTAGGAATACAAGAGGTAGCACAAATGCCGCAAATCGCAGGGCCACATTGTATACAGAGGCAGCAACTGAATATGATCATTACTGCGATACCTAGAAATGACAATACTTTCCATCCCCAGGCGGATATGATACTCCAGAGCCAACCGGACCATGTCCAGGTGCCTGGATTCTGGTGTAACTGATGGGCAATTTTATGAAGTCTGGTTATAGCTGAATAAACAGACGGCGCGTTATTAGGAATGAAAATGCAGCAACTAGATCCGATGACTCTACATGCTCCTCCTCTATCGGCCAGTATGACGTCAAGAACGAGACGATTTTGGAGCACGACAAATCTCATAGCAGATTGCTCTTCGGTTAAGTTACCTAGAGCAGAAGTAGTCTCATTCACTACTGCTTCAAGGGTTCTGGTTAACCTACGTATTAACTTACTATTCTGGATAGGTCCTATAAAAAAGAAGAAACCTTTATTAAAATCTTGATACTGTTCTAGAGTAGTTTCAGTTTGATCGACAATTGGGGACTCAATCTCCCTTCTATGTCTGATGTGTACTAGATGTGTGTTTCTATGATAATCAGATGGGGCTAGAAAAACTGGTGGCAGTAGGAAGGCAATGTAACAGGTTCCATCCCAATCGAGGGGCAGACGAACATATGCGGTCTGACCACAAACAAAATAAGAATGACGTGAGGCTTTGAAAATAGATTTCCCACTGTCACTATACTCGACAGTAGTAGTACAATCACTATGTCCTACATGTGCGGAACCATTCTTTCTGATACATAATTCGCCTTTGACTGGTAGTACTGAAATAGCAGGTAAGTCTGGAGTAGTATCAGACTGAACATTCAATACCATAAAATTCGAAGAATAATTACCTAAATCATATACTTCATTTTCTAGATCTAACCCTGTTCTATGGGGGGAGACCTTGCTTGTCTGGGAAACATGTTCTATGCAGAAGGGACATGTCATTGGAAGATGATGTTAACGTGGACCATGCTCCACATGAACCATTATGTGAAAACGGATAAGGAAAGAGTGGCAGAACTCCCTTCGGTGTCTGGAAAGGGGGGAGTCGACCACACACCCAACAATTAGTGGCATTGCTGGTCTGGTGTGAATAGTGTAACATTCGGATGAATGTATTATTACGCATAGCAAGACGATAGGATAACTCGTGAGGAGGCAGATCACTAAATGTGTGCTCTACTGTAGCATTAGAAAACTTATTTACATGAAAAATTGGAAAACATAAATGTAATGCATAACTTGTGCAGGTAACCATCAAACTTAGAAACAATAGAAAACTTAGAAAAATGATACATCGTATAGAGTTTTGACTAACTCTCTCACTATGGGGGTCTATCTCATACATGTCAGATACCTGTCTAACCGTTTCACCCGAGAGGGACTTAGACAATTAAACTGGCTGACTTATTTTACTAGACCGGAGCTTTAATTTATACTCCTGCTGCGGAGTTTTCTCTAACAGAGGAACTTTCAGTTCGGGATTGAAATTAATGTCTGATTTAGAGTCTTGTTTCAGGCAGTCTTTAGTAATGGAACAGTCTTTGGAATTGTCATTAAAAGTCTTTTGTCTGATTCCATGAAATTTCTTGATATGCGACAGATGGACCCAACCCTTGCGGCCTTCCAACTTCACGGCCGTACGGGTGGTCAGAAGGACTAGTCTCGGCTCCTTCCAGCGAGGCTCCAGCGGACTTGAACGATCAAAGTTCCTGACCAGTATTAGGTCACCTGGAATGACCTCATGCGGTTTCACTTCGGTATTATCTGGAAATGCAGCGGCAACCTGTGAACGACAAGAGTGTAGGGCAGACATCAAGGAAGCTAGGTAATCTGTCAGCATATTACTGGAAACATCTGTAATACTGCGAGGTCTAGGTGTACCCCACATGTTTGGGGGGCGGCCGAATACGACCTCATAAGGGGACAGACCTGATCTGGAGTGTGCGACCATGCGCATAAAGAATAAAGCAACTGGCAGGGCAACTAGCCAGTCTACACCTTTCTCTTTACATGTCTGGGCAATACGGATTTTCAAGGTCTGATTATGTCTCTCTACGAGACCGGCTGCTTCAGGATGGCGCACACAATGGAACTTCCACTGGTACCCTAACAGAAGGGAAACATGTTTCATCAACTCAGATGAGAATGGCTGGCCGTTATCAGAATACATGACCCTAGGGAGTCCATAACGGGGGAAAAATTCACGAACCAAATGCTTGGCAGTGGTCGCTGCTGTGTAGTCTGGAACTGGATATGCTTCTGTCCACCTGGACAAAGCGCATACAACTACGAGGACATACTTGAAACCTCGACATCGCTCCATCTGAATATAATCCATCTGGAGGACTTCAAAAGGGTGGTCAGGAGGTTGGAATCCACCTTGTTCCACCGGGACACTTTTACCTGGATTGAACTGACAACATATCATACAGGTACGGACTTTCTGCTTGGCTGCAGCTCGTAAGTGCTTGTTGAACCAAAGGTTCTGTATACTGTCTAACATGGCTTTTTCTCCTAGATGTGCTGGACTATGTGCGGTATTAATAATGACTTGAACCATAGAGTCGGGGAGAAACCATGTGGCTTTTCCCTTCGTCACCCATCCCTGATCTGTCTGGACCCCTCCTTGTTCGGACCATTTCTTGATTTCTTCAGGAGTAGCATGTAACTGTATGTTTATGACATCTTGTGTAGGGTCCTTAACTGTCATACAAGTAGTCTGTTCTGGAATGAATGTCGGTGTCTTGTTAAATGGAATGTCTGGTGTCTGAGCTGTAAGCTTGGCTGTTCGATCTGCTAGATCATTACCTTGGGAAATGATGTCAGTAACATTCGTATGTGCCTTGCACTTCATGATAGCGATAGCTGTCGGTAAATGTATTGCATCTAACAGAGCTTGAATGAGGAGACCATGCTGAATCTTGGTTCCATGAGAAGTCATGAAACCTCTCTCCTGCCAGAGCACTCCGAAGTCGTGTACAACTCCGAATGCGTAACGTGAATCTGTATATATGTTTACTTTCAGGTTCTTGGCACGTATGCAGGCTTGGGTCAGAGCAACTAGCTCTGCTGCTTGAGCAGACAGGGTGTCAATACGGTGTGTTTCAATAACTTCTGTGTCAGTAGTCACTGCATACGCGGCTACTAGTTCTCCTGTACTTGTTCTCATACATGAACCATCCACATAAAGTGTCAGGTCGGGGTTAGGTAATGCAATGTCTGTCAGGTCTTGTCTTGGCTTAGTCATAGTATTAATGACTTCCACACAGTCATGTGTGGCAGGATTTGAAGTAACTGATGGTAACAGGGTAGCAGGATTTAGAACGTTGCAGCGTCTGATTTCTATGTGTGGCTGGAACAGTGTCAATTCGTAACCTGTTAAACGTGCAATTGTCAAGTGCTGTGTCTGTGTTCGGTTTAAAAGAACTTCCACGGAATGTGGGACTTGTGCTGTCAGGGAGTGTCCTAATACTATGGAATCACTTTGTCTGATAGCTAGAGCTGTGGCTGCAACTGACTTGAGGCACGCAGGCAGAGCATGGGCTACTGGATCTAATGTGCTCGAAAAATAAGCACAGGGCTTGTACTGTCCGGCTTGATCTTGTGTGAGAACAGATAATGCAGTACCATCACGTTCTGTGACAAAAAGTGTAAAAGGCTTACTGTAGTTCGGTGTAGCTAGAACAGGTGCTTGGCATAAAGGTTTCTTTAATTCATTAAAACTAAGTGTATGTTCAGATGTCCAAGGGAGGACAGTCGATACGGCTGCCTCCTGTGTCGTTAACTGTATCAGTGGCTTTGCTAGAAATGCATACTGAGGAATCCATTGTCTGCAGTAAGAAGTAAGGCCAATAAAAGCACGTACCTCCTTCTGTGTCTTGGGCTGTGGAAGACTCGCTATTAACTGGATACGGTCTGGTGTCAACTGCCTACCCCACTTGGACAGTAAGTGGCCTAAGTAGATCACTTGCTGGACACAGAACTGGAGCTTCGAAGGGGACACCTTGTGCCCCATCTCGGCTAGGAAATACAGAACTGTAAGTGACGCTCGCTCGCCGTCACGTTCAGAACGGGCTGTGATCAGTAGATCATCGACATACTGGAGCAGGGCAGTGTCAGCTGGCATGTGAATATTGTCTAGTTGTCTTTTAAGTGCTTGACTGTAAATACTAGGACTTTCTGTGAAACCTTGAGGAGCTCGTGTGAATTTATAGCTCCTTGCATTTAAACAAAAACCGAAAAGGTACTGGCTGTCTGGATGAATGGGGATACTGAAAAATGCATTCTTGAGGTCTATTACAGTAAAAAATGTAGCTTCAGAATCAATGGCTGTTAATAGGGATGAAATATCTGGGACTACTGGATACTGAGGTATGATACATTTATTAAGTTCTCGAAGGTCAATCACTAATCGATATACTGGAGGTGCATTTGGATCAGTACGTTTCATGACTGGAATGATAGGAGAATTACATACATTGGAGTCAGTTTCTACAACCACTCCTTGAGCAATGAGCTCGTCAATAATTTTGGATAAGGCTGCTACAGCCTCAGGTGGCAATTTGTACTGTCTGATTCGTGGCAGGACTATACCTTGCTTGAGGGTCACACGATGGGGTGTGATTTGCATAAAACCTACATCAGTTGGACCTTGCGCCCACAAATGCTGCGGTACATTGGACAATCTTGGATCAAAATCTCGTAATACATAGTGACCTTTAAAATCCCTTAAAAACAAACGAACTCCCTCTGGGGAGCAACAAATTACTGCACCTAATTCTTTCAATGTTTTAATACCTAACAAATTTTCTGGACATGATTTCGTAAGTAACAAATCAGTAGTTCGGGACAATGGACCAACTTCTAGGGAAACTGGCTTTGAAATTTCGTTAATAATAGGCTTTCCTGAAAATCCAAGGGAAACATTTCTAGAGCCTGAGAGCGGAGCCCCTGGAACCTCGTCATGACTGATAGTAGTCCTACTTGCCCCTGTATCAATCAGAAACTTTCTGTCTTTCCCTAATACTTGACTGTGTACATAGGGACCCTCTTGATCTACAGGTATCTCGATGAGAGGCAAGCCTACCTCCCTCTCTAGGCTGTTTCATGAATACTGTTGATACTCTGGATACTCTGTCTGAGCATACTGGTACATCTGTTGTTTAACATGCTGTGTTGCAGCGATAGGCTGCGGTGCTGGAACTGTCTGTTGTGCATTCTGTGGTGACTGAGAAGTCTGTGAGACTTGTTCTTGTCTAGGCGGACGTGGTCTTTCTTTAGTTTTACCAGTGGCTATGTTGTGTTTCAGAACTGCACACTCATTTATAAAATGACCTGGCTGTTTACAATAATTGCATGTCCCTTTAACGGGAGCTGCAGGATGACTGGTTTGATTCGGACCCCTCTTCTGACTGTCTTGTGGAACAGATTGTGCAATTAATACTTTCATTTTCGTATCTTTCATACGTTTCCTTTCGTGTTCTTGCTCTTCCCTGATTCTATTCTGGTGATACTGGAGCATTTGGAGCATTTGGGACGGGGTATTAGCTTGCCAGGTACTTTCGACTTCCAAAACTCGATTTTTAACTTGTGGACTTGAATTCTCGACTAGTTTAGTAACAAAAAGGTGAGGGTATGACTCGCTACCTGTCTTTAAACCACTGTTAATTATAAAACATTTTTCGAATCTAGAATAAAAATCACTAGTATCTTCATCCTGTTTCTGTTTACAAGCTGAGATTGCATCCCAATCTTCCTTTTTCGTGGCTAGTAATCTTGGCAAAACCTGAATCAATAACTCGGGCAATTCTTTACATTTATCCCCAAGACCGGTACCTGGTACTCGTATTTTATCTTCAGCTTCTAGAGCTGTCCAATCAATCTTTTTCTCTCCCACCTCCCATTCTTTTTCCTTGAGTTTTTCATATACCCCTGCGGGCAACAGGACCTTTAACATTTTAATAATATCTGGATACGTGTACTCTCCCATACGGAGCATGTCTTTTAATTCTCGATGGAACCCTGCTGGATCTTTGTCGTGACAGGGAATTAACTTCTTCATCTCTAAGAGTTCCATCTTTGTGATAGGAGTGTAAACAAATACTCGTTCTAGATCGCCACCCGCTGTCCTAACTGGGTGTACTTCTCGTAACGTATGCTGTCTATCTATGTAAAATGGTTTACTTTCTGGAGGTGAGACGTGAACAAAATGCGGATTCAGAAACATTCTATATTTGTGGCGCTGTTCTAGAATGACACTAATTAAATCGGTACCTAAACCTTTCCATTTATACTGGAGTAACTCGTTCAGAACATCATGTAATGGACCTGGATCAGAATGCTGTCCCTCATACAGTGTAATGAGGTGCTGGATCATATACATACCCACCAGTCCCTGTTCGGCTGGGGGCAGTTTCAGAAACATTTGTGCCACTATTTCATCTGGAAAAGTGGTAGAATCAGTAATCCATCGGACTGCTGATCGGGCTAGTTCTTGTTCATGCATGGTACTAAGTTCACTATAACCGATACGTGATTTCAGAATGTGATCGGTAGCTTGAAATACTTGCTCGAGAGAACCTTGTTCTGGTGCTGGAGGAGGAAAAACTTTCTTGTGTTCTAGGCGTGAATGTCGGTCGGGAAGTCTAGTTCTACCTACATACGCTATTCTGGTGGGATTCTCGTCGTCTACCTCTTCAGTAGAAGAGTTGTCTTCTTTCTCACTTACTTGTGCTGCTTTACGATTGTCGTGTAACCTTATTATTTCCTTACGAATTTTCTTGTACATACTTTCTATACTACTGAGTGTCTTGTGTCTACCCTCGGCTATATTATCACTCCACCTTGTCAGAACTTTCATTTCGGTCGGATCTTTAGTCGGACAATCTTGTTCCCTTATTAAACAATTGATTAGAAACTTTAATAGCATGAGCTGGGTCTCAGCTTTCCTTAGAGACATGATTTCGCCAATACTTTCTGGATCGTCTCCTGTACGGATGAAACGATATATTCTGTCTAGATCTTCTTTCATATTCGGTAGGGTGTCCAAATACTCGGTCACCCGTCTTACACGCAATGAATATATAACCATATTATCATCGCCTGGGACTGGATCATAATGGCATTCGGTAAGAGCTCGCTTGATATCTGCAACAGACTGATATTTGGGCGTACGCTGTAACGCACGTTCATGTAACTTGACTAACGTTACACGTTTGTGTGGCGGCGGGGTACCAGGAGGACCTCCCCCCGCGGCCCCTAAACTGGAATCGTCGACTGATACTCTTCGTGCTGGCAGAGTGACCGATGTAGCGGGCACTTGTATTATGGGCTGGACCGGGGGTACCGTAACAAGTGCTGTAACAGGTGCCCCGGTGGCTGGAAGAACAGGAATTACATTATTTACAGGAGCTGGCAGAGCAGGATTTGCATATTCTGGGACTGTGTCGTCCAAATAGGACGAGAGAAAAATATCAGCTGCGGTCGGTTTGTGACGTAGCTTAATCGGAACTAATGGCGGCGGAAAATTACATGGTGCTTCCGGGGTTGCTTTTGGCAAGCCCTCGGCAAGAAGAGGATACATACCCTTAATAAGGGCATTTCTCTGTCTGTCTGACTGTTCGGCTTTAACTCGTTCACCTATTTCGATTAATTCCCTTTCTTGGGCTCTTTCTGAGGATTCTCTATTTAATTCTGACTTTCTGATTTCTTTTTCGGTTCTTTTATGAGATTCTTTGCGCCATAACTCGATGGCATCTTTCTGGGACTGTCTGGATTTCTTTTTCCATAATACTTCTTCTACTCGCATGATGCACTCGGCATCCCATGTACCTGATACAGGCCATCTATATTTCTCTTCTAGATCTTTAGTATACTCGACCCATAAGTCTAGATATAATATGGCACTTATGCCATGCTTATGATACATAAAATGACCTGGACTGTCCCTAGGCGGGACAGGAACTGCTTCCTCGAGCAGACCTTTTCTAGTTTTTAACTGACGTAACTTAGAGAACAGAGGCATGACTAGACTGGAGTCTAGAAACAATACAATACACAATAAACACAATAATAACTTTAAGAAAACAAATCACTCATACCACGCCATTGAAAACACATGAAATAACATTTAAAAATAACGGTTCGGACAAAATACTACCTGGAATACTGAATACATGAATTTCTCGAGAACAGAACTTACTAGAACAGACTAGATGCACTGCTAAAACAGTACGAAACTTACCGGTCTCATAAAGAGACACGTCAGGACCCGCATCCACCTAGGTGGACACTTCGTGTTGGATCTGTGTACCCAAACCCACGGACCAGAGACAAATTAATTGACCCTGTCTAGATACTACCCCAGCAACGGTACTCACCGGGCAGCAAGAACGGAAGGCCTCGGACTGGACTGGACTGCTACGACGACGGACGGACGAACTTCGGACTTCAGTTACAGGTGGGCCTCCGGATACCTCGGACCTTGGACTCTCGGCTTGGGCTCTGGTCGGGACTCGCCGCGTTCCTCCACCGCCTCGTCTGGATGCTGGACCGCAACCTCCGTCTCCTCCGTGGGCCTGAGGGATACTTGAAGCAGAAATATCTGCACGTGCACGGTATGGTTCCGTCACGGCTGCAGAGGATCAGGGGGCCTGCGTGACTTCTCCGGCGCGTGGGGAAAGGGCAAGTCCCTATTCGGGCACCATTATGTGGTAAATAAATAATTAATTACCGGTTCTATTTTTGACTATAATTAATAAACAGGTAGCTCAATAAATAAGAGTCAAGATTCGAGGTAGCTGGAGTTGACAGGCTTTAATTAAGCATAAAGGACTGGAACAGGACAGCCTGCATGGGAATGGGATGGCAGGGCCCGGCAGCTGCCGGGGGCAGGATCTGGGAATGGCTAGCAAACTTTAATAACAGTGCACAATATTTATAGTTAAACAAATACATTGTATTCAATACAGTAGGCGTAGCAGTAGGCGGAGTTTGTAGCAGTCGCGAAAGATAAGGCATAAAGTGGGTGTAACAAGAGGTGTGTACAGGGCGTATACATAGACATGTGATGCAAACGTAACAGAATATGTCATAAAAGGGGCGGAAACATGGAGGGGGCTACCTGAGCAGCTGGGACCTCTAACCTAGTGGTGCGCGTAAACTGGCAATGACGTGTTACCAGGGAGAACTGGGGGGCTATGGCTTCTGCGCTAGAAGAGGAGACGAAAGTCTGGAGGGTCAGAGCGACATGTACCTAAAGCCTATCTAGTATCTAGTGTTTAGAGAACATGTTGATAGAATCCAAAAGTTATCAGGATAAAGGCTAACAGACACTAAGACTGGTGCATGCATTATTCTAAATGTATTGCATGTGCGAGGAATATTCTATGAATATTAATACAGTATTTCTCTTACATGGAGACATAAAGGCTAGACCATGACGGAAACTATTGATGCGATTCAGTAGCTTAGGAATGCAGAGAAGGAGGGCTGGACTGATAACTAGAATCATAACATACTCTTGGCAGACTGGGAGGCAGAGCCAGGCCGAGCTGGGCACTGCGAGGCATGAAGTAAGTGAAGGGTCAGGGATACAGGTGGGGGCTGTATCGCTCCTCGGAGAGGGTTCAGGAAACAGGAGCTGAATCTGAGTCCGGGCCCTTTTGAGGCCTAGAAACGGGGATAATTCAATGAATTAACGTGCACACTGAAAAACGTGGCAACGTAGCTTTACATAGGCCTAATATTCGTTATATTTACGAAAACTGGAAACTGGCATACTAGAGATGGACACAACTGTAATTGCGTCTTTAATCGATCAGAGGGGAATACATGCATATCGATCATGCACATATAGCATAAGATGGGGAACACGTAGGCACATACAACATGGCAAAATTTACTTTTCCACATATCGACGAGGAGGATAAAGAAGATAACATCCAGGCTTCCAAAGTACGTCTATGATTCTTCTTAATGTCTCAAATGTACCAAAATTTCTTTTTGTCAACAACCAACTGACACCCTTTTCATTATATTTTGAAAACCGCCGTCTCCTTTCTTATGTTGAATTACATTCAACAAAATCATTTTTTACAGTCATAAATAAATATTAAGACTCACTCGTCCTTCGTTTCACCCTTCTTTAACTTTTCGTTCTTCACATCCCTAAACTACATCTGATCTGATATGACTTGGCTTCACAATAAAAATTTGCCAGCTGAGTTCAAGTGAAATCGAGGGGGCCATTGGTTACCAGAGAAGTACTGCCGCTAATGCTATTACAAGTCAAGGTTGACTGTCTTCTCCGTGATAGCCCGAAAAATAGTTATAAATTAGTAAATGTTCTTGACAGTACAGTGTACTTATACTAGTGTACTGTGTACTACTGTACAGTACATCATACACTCCTTTACGAGCCTACTCAAAAAAAATTCAATAAGTAAGGAGTATAATAACTTACCACCATCCGCCGGCGCTGAGGCTTCCCCCCCAGCTCCTCCTGTTTGCGCCGCCGCATCCAGAGTGGACCCCTCCGCACTGCTGGCCCCGGCACTGGTGGTCATCTGTGCCGCATCAGATGTTGTGACGTCTAGGAAAAACATGTCATATTTTCAGATGCCATACACAACCCCCTATTTTGTCTCGTAATGGAAGGAAATGTTACATAACACATTTTTTATTACTGGGATTTAAAAAAGTAACGGTTTTGGGGAGGGTGTTAACCTTTTAGATGCTTATTCCATTAAATGCTACACTTCTTCTTATGACAACTGATGAATGCTTGCTTAACGTGCACCATTTTTCTCATTACAGAAAGAAGATTCCATTGCCCTTCTGCCAGACGATTCACCAACTACTACTGAATCACCACCAGCAGTACTTAAGTACTTTAAAGAAGGTGGGGGCTCACGCACAGTTATTATATTAATTTCCTGTGTCTGTTAGTGTTAACTATTATTAAGTTTGAGTCATACTAATTTCATTCATGGGAATGTTGTTTAAACTTTAACGTCATCTTCATCCATAAGAATACAACGCTATTAAAAGTAAAGAAATAATGTTTTCATTTCTCAATTGAAAATAAAACTTTCAAACTAACAAACACTGTGTGGTTTTTGTTCACGAGTGAGTGAGCGGAAAGGTTTGAACTACTGCACTTGGCAGTCATGTTTCAGTGACTCTGATAGGCCGGGACTCAGAGGTAGTCTTCTTCTGTTCTTCTGGGTCGTAAAATCATTGGTCAGACATTCTAGATAGTCGGTCAGGGAATGGGGGTTCAACTTCTGTTCGGACTGAGGTATGTCGAAAGTCGAACTGCACCTATCATCAACAATGTCCTATTTATCTTGTCCATACTTCTTTGTGTGCAGAATAGTCCCTGAAACACTAGCGGTATGGGATGTGCTCCTCTCAAAAAAAAAAGGCAACTGCTACCTTTTACTTGGTGTAAAGAATGACCTTTTGTTGTTCAAATTATCAAAGCACTTACATTAAGAAGACTGGAATAGACAGCAAGGGCAACCCAGAGGACTGCACTCAGTGCCTAGAGCTATTGCTGTATCAGAGTTTTGTTTCACACCGTTTGCCGAATGGGCAAGCTTAGCTACCTACACAGACCGACTCATAATTGTAAATAGTAGTAGCACAGACAGTGATGGTAGAGGCAGGATAAGAATGTAGAAAGTAGTCTACATTAGAAGAAAATCAAAGACTATTTTGTAAAACATAGAATTATTAGGAACCAGTTTGTAATGAATAGGAGCTGTAAAAGTTAGGGAAGTATAAGTATTAATATAACAATAGAACAACTTACTGGGGCCAGCAGAAGAGCCTGCAAGGGACTGAGCCTCTCCACCTTCTGCCACCAGAGTCTCTGTCGCCGCCGCCGCCTTGCCCCTGGGAGGTCCTGGTGAGCATGAAATAATGAAACACAACATGGATGATTGTTTTGGGGGAAATATTTGATTTCTTTGTACTCAATCTAAAATTATGTCGGGGAAACAAATTAACATCAATTGCATCTGATCTGGTCAACTAGGAGGATAGTAGTACGGTATTGCAGGATTCGCAGACCATCTAATAGGAAAGTTATGTAATTCACTAACTACATCAACAACAAAAAGGTTCTACTACGACTGCCATCACTCAGCAGCACGAGACGTTGTGTGACAGACACAGTCCGTCATCATGATTGCAGACCACTAACAAATGTCCTATAACAAGTAAAAAACAATAAACTCAACGTATCAATGCACCACTATCTCATCAAAGTGGCAGCAGCAGGAGTACAAAGAAGGACTAGACTTGAGTCTACTGTCTCTAGCATTACACAGTAATGCTCTCAAATGACTAAAAAGTTGCAAACAAGTAAGCATAGTAGCAACGCCAATAACCAGGCGAGCACCTGCAATGACAGAAGCTATTTAAACATTAATTTACCCGCAATGTAATCGAATCAGCAGCATTCGTACTCTTCAGGAGAAAAATAGATTAGCAATGTAACAGAGCAGACGGAAAAAAAGTAGTTATTAAATAGCTACTTACCAAGGCCAGGGATCTCCACACCGAGCAGGTCGACCATGTCATGCTCCCGATCCAAGATGTCACTCCACCGGTGCGTCACTTGCTGGTAGGTGCGCCGGACCCCAGACTCCTTATACATGCACCGGCACACCTTCTCCCACAGCTGGCGACGCTCCCGGAGGCTGTAACCAGAAGCAATCCGCCCACCTGCTGCCACGGTTTTAGGGAGGTGGACTTGCATAAACACCATCAAGGCGGCCAACTCCACCGCGGAGAAGATCTCCCTGGCCTGGACCTCCTCGCCCCTCAAACGCCCGCAAGGGAGCCGGGTACGGGGTGCTGGGCCCTTCCCCTTGCCCTTGTCGCCTCCCTTAGCCATGGTCCTGGGCACAAGAAGAAGGAAAGAAGAATATGTGTGAAAAAAAATAAGAGAGAGAGCGAAAGAAATAAAGTAGGTAATAAAGTAACAAAAAGTAAAAAAAAACACAAAATATAGATGTAGGAAATTGAAGAGAGAGATAATAAGCAAAAAAAGACAAAAAAAAGTTCAGAAAAACATAGGATTACGAAGATGTGAGATGGATAGAAAGGTAGCATGCCCAAAACCATAGCAGTGAATGAAAAACAAGATGGCCGCGCCCGTAGAGGTACGCGTGGGTAAGTTTGTGCGATATTTTCCCCGCGAGCACGCAGAAATGCCCATGAACACGTAATTGCGCACCGCATACATCACGAGCATGCAACAAGCGCCCGGAAACGGAAACACGTCACGCAAACAGGATGGCCGCGCCCGTACACGACCGCATGGGCAACCTCGGGGTCGGTGCGCTGCAAGCGGTCCGCGAATAAGCAGAAAACCGCGCGAACACGCAAAAAAAAAGAAATCAGCAAATTCGCACAAATTTGCGGATTGCAAGTTCGATTTTGCACGAATACGCGCCACGCGAAATGGCAGAAAAACCAATTTTGGAAAACTGAAAGCACTTAGCAGGTGCAAAAGTTCAAGCTAATTTGTAACCATTCCCTGTAGTGCTTCCTGAGGGGCCCCTCCAGAGTTCAGTTGCCTACTTGCAAGTTGCAACTATTCTCTGACCCTGCTCTGACCCTCAAAGCAGGGTCAGAGAATAGTTACAAGAATGGCACAATGCTCCTGTAAAAAAATAACTGCAACAGGAAGCACTTACAGCTAAGGAAGCAGGTGGCAGGGATGAACCAGAGGGTGGCAGGGATGAAGCAGAGGGTGACAGTGCTGTAGCAGAGGTTGGCAGGGGTGAACCAGAGGTGCTGTGATGAACCAGAGGGTGGCAGGGATGAACCAGAGGGTGGCAGGGATGAACCAGAAGGTGGCAGGGATGAACCAGAGGGTGCTGTGCCCACATACACAACCCCATGGGTAACTTCGCCATGCAAGCTGCCCGCGAACACGCAAAAAGCCCGCGAACACGCAAAAATGCCCGCGAACACGCAAAAATGCCCGCGAACACCAAAAAACAAAAAATTAGCAATTTCGCACAAATTCGCGAATTATGCGGATCGCGAATTCGCTTTCGCACGATTTCACGGACCGCGATTTCGCTGATTTCGCCCATGGTTAGTCCAAGGTTGTATTCTTCAGTATTGTGTACTGTATAGGAACTGTTGCACAATGCTGTGCATGAACAGTTGGGAGTGCTGTTCTGGAAAGTATAGAGCACTTTCAACAGCACAGTGTGCGGTGCAGTAACAATATAGAATGCTGTGCAGGAACAGTACAGAGTGCTTTGAAGGAACAGTATACCAAGTGCTGTGCAGGAAAAGTACAGAGTGCAGAAACGGTACAGAGTGTTGTGCAGGAACAGTACAGAGTGCTGGAACAGTATTGCGTGCTGTACAGAAACAGTGCAGTGCAGGAACAGCACACCGTGCTGCACAGGAACAGTACATAATGCTGGAACCTGTAGAGAGTGCTGTGCAGGAACAGTACAAAATGATGAAACAGTAGTGAGTGCTGCACAGAAAGAGTACTGTGCAAGAACAGCACAGAGTGCTGCACAAGAAAAGTACAGAGTGATGTAACAGTAGAGTGCTGTTCAGGAACAGTGCAGAGTGTCGGAACTGTACATAGTGCTGTGTAAGAAAAGTATGGAGTGCTGCACAGGAACAATACAGATTGCTGTTCAGGAACAGTGCAGAGTGCAATACAGGAACAGTGCAAATTCCTGTGCAGGAATAGTAGAGTGCTGTGCTGGAACAGTACAGAGTGCTGCACAGGAATAGTGCATAATGCTAGAACAGTACAGAGTCCTGCACAGGAACAGTACAGAATGCTGAAACCGTATTGAGTGATGTGTAGGAATAGCACAGAGTGCTGGAACAGTTGAGAGTTCTCTGCAGGAACTGTACAGAGTGCTGTGCATGAACAGTTCAGAGTGATGTGCTGGAACAGTATACACTGCTGTACAGGAACAGTACAGAATACCGTGCAGGAACAGTTCAGAGTGCTAGAACAGTAGAGAGTGCAGTGCAGGAACAATATAGAGTGCTAGAACAGTATTGAGTACTGTGTAGGAACTGTACAGAGTGCTGTGCATGAACAATTCAAAGTGCTGTGCGGGAAGAGTACAAAGTGTTGTGTAGGAACAGTTCAGAGTGCAGTGCAGTAACAATATAGAATGCTGGGTAGGAACAGTACAGAGTGCTGGGAAGAAACAGTATACAGAATGCTACAGAGGAACAGTACAGAGTGCAGGAACAGTACAGAGTGTTGTGTAGGAACAGTACAGAGTGCTGCTCAGGAGCAGAACAGAGTGCTGTGCAGAAACAATACAGAGTGCAGGAACAGTACAGAGTACAGAATAGGAATATTATACAGAGTGCTGTGCAGAAACAGTAGATAGTGCTGTGCAGGAACGGTACAGTTTGCTGAAACAGTGTTGAGTGCTGTACAGGAACAGTGCAGTGCAGGAACAGCTTAGAGTGCTGCACAGGAACAATACAGAGTTCTGGAAGAGTTGAGTGCAGGGCAGGAACAGTACAGAGTGTTGTGCATGAACAGTACAGAGTTGTCAGATCTCAGAATAGTTCCACCACACAGCCACTAACCTTCAGGAACAAATCCAGCAGGGGTGATGTACAGTTCCCAATTCCCCCTCTCTCTACCCCCCAGGAAGCTTGTAACGCCCTTCCTTTACGGGGCAGCAGGCAAAGGGAAAGGGGAAATAGGGATAAAATAACAAAAGGTAGCGGTCCACTAGTTAAAGAGCCTTTCCGATCCTCATCTGTAAAGAAGCAAACCTCCTTACTTGGAAAATCCCACAGCCACTGGAGGAACGCTGCACATGGAATAAAGGACAGCAGTCACTCCCATCAGCCTATCAGATGTGCCTAAGTAGAGCTAGAGAAGCGGTACCAACTCCCTGCCACCCCAACAAAACTACTTACAAGCTGTACCTCAATGAAGTGGTGTATGATAGTCAACGTGGCGTGGAATAAGCCAAACTGGAATCCAAGGTACAGACGGTCCAGAGTCAAAAGACCCCAAAAGAAATATATGCATGGAAGTCACTTTCTTCTTGAGAGTGCACACTTGCCTCACATAAGAATCCTGAATCCACAGCAGCAAGCCAAGCGTTATTAGTCTCTCACACTACTGGTAGGATATTAATAATGCAGGGAAACATTTGATGAACAAATAGAGAATATATTCATCAGCCGTGGAGTGAAAAGACTGACTCAATACAGGGAAGGGTGACACAATCCAAGAAGGCTTCATTGCCTAACACAGACGCGTGCCAGGAAGGGTCACACGTAAGTCTACTATGGTGCAAAAATCAAGATAAGACTGGTGCTCCTATCCTTGGAGCACACTCGTACAAAATTAGTCATGAGTGGCTCAAGCAGGCTTACCAAGAGTGCTTCGGTTTTCCTGTCCTGTCTATGGAAGTGTCAGCATAGTACTGGCTACAGCGAGGTGGCGTCTCCCACTCCAATCGAAGGTTGACAAGCACCAATTCATCCAGAGGCCAGCCTTAACCTCCCTGAGAAATCCGGATGGTAGCCCCATGGCATGTTGGTTCATTTAGTCCCCGTGTGCACATCTCTCCACAGAAGATCATAACAAGAGTGCAATGCAGGAAAAGTACCAAGTGTATTGTAGTAACAGTACAGAGTCCTGTGCAGGAACAGTGCAGAGTCCTGAGCAGGAACAGTACAGAGTGCTTGGAACAGAACAGAGTGCTGTGCAGGGACAGCACAAAGTGCTCTGCAGGAACAGTACAGAGTGCTGTGCAGGAACAGTACAGAGTGCAGGATAAGTACAGAGTGTGGTGCAGGAACAGTACAGAGTGCTACCAGGAACAGTACTGAGAGCTAGGTATGAGCAACACAGAGGGTTGCACAGAAACAGTACAGAGTGCAGGAACAGTAAAGAGTGATGAACAGGAAAAGTACAGAGAGTTGTGCATGAACAGTACAGAATGCAATGCAGGAAAAGTACAACGTGTTGTGTAGGAACAGTGCAGAGTCCTGTGCAGGAACAGTACAGAATGCTTGGAACAGTACAGATTGTTGTGTGGGAACAGTATAGAGTGCCGCATAGACACAATACAGAGTATTGTGCAGGGACAGTACAGAGTGTTCTACAGGAACAGTACAGAGTGCTATCAGGTACAGTACTGAGAGCTAAGTATGAGCAATACAGAGGGTTGCACAACAACAGTACAGAGTGCAGGAACAGTACAGAGTGCTGAACAGGAAGAGTACAGTGTGCTATGCAGGAACTGTACTCTGTGCAGGAAAAGTACAAAGTGCTGAACAGGAAGAGTACAGAGTGCTGTTCACAAACAGTACAGAGTGCAGGGACAGTACAGAGTGCTGAACAGGAAGAGTACAGAGTGCAATGCAGGAACAATACAGAGCGCTGGAACAGTACAGAGTGCTGAGCAGGAACAGCACAGAGTGCTCTACAGAAACTAAACGGGAAACATCTCAGTTTGACACAGGTGGAAAAGAAGAATGTTCTACAAATACCATCTGGAAGAAACTGGATTATTATTTGAGATGTGAAACTGCTCACTCAAGGTATAATAAGCATGGGCTGAAAATTCGTTCCGCTCGTGGAATTTGCGAATCTTGCGAAATCGCGGTAACATCTGCGCATCAGCGGGGACGAATTTTCAGCCAAGCACTTACAGGGTTACAGCAGGAGGTGCAAAAGTTGAAGCTAATATTTTGTAACCTTTTACAAAAGGGTTACAAAGAAATTAACTTCAACTTGGGCACCTGCTGCTGTAAGCCTGTAAGTGTTTCCTGGCGCCTTGTTGTCTACTTGCAACTATTCTCTGACCCTGCTCTGACCCTTGAAGCAGGGTCAGAGAATAGCTACAAGTAGGCAATGAGGCACCTGTCACGAAAATTAAACCTCAACAGGAAGCACTGACATATATAAAAACAAGCATTTGCAATGCAATAGGTCTCGTATTAGGAAAGTTTGAGCTATTGGTCTTGTAAATGACAATTTTTTAAATTTATGTCTTGGTTTTGAAAATAGCTAAATTAATAGCTTTGTCAATGCCATTTCGCAAATGTGACACCTATAGCATTTGTAATGCAACATGTTTTGTATTTACGTGACTTAGCTGTATTGATATTACAAATTACAATGGCTTTTAATTTTTTTAATAATTAATACTTATATAAAAGTGATTTTAATTTATAATGGCAATAGCTTAAACTTTTGTAAATAACTTTTGTGAAGATTATGTTCAGTGTATTTTATTGTGATGAAAATCCAAGAACAGAAGTGAAATATTAACATCTTTTTGTGACATTTGTAATAAAGTTTGAAACATTGAGAGAACATATTTGAACCAGTTGTTGTTGAATGGTTGCACAGATTGATACTGGGGTGGCTCTGAGTGGTGCTGTGGTGGTGCTGAGTGGTGCTGTGGTGATGCTGAGTGGTGCTGTTGTGGTGCTGAGTGATACTGGGATGGTGCTGAGTGATGCTAGGGTGGTGCTGAGTGGTGCTGTGGTGGTGCTGAGTGAGGCTGTGGTGGTGATGAGTGGTGCTGTGGTGGTGCTGAGTGATAATGCGGTGGTGCTGAGTGATGCTGTGGTGGTGCCTAGTGATGCTTTGGTGGTGCTGAGTGGTGCTATGGTGTTGCTGATTGGTGCTGTGGTGGTGCTGAGTGATGCTGTGGTGGTGCTGAGTGATGCTGTGGTGGTGCTGAGTGGTGCTGTGGTGGCGCTGAGTGGTGCTGTGGTGGTGCTGAGTGGTGCTGTGGTCATGATGAGTGATGCTGTGGTGGTGCTGAGTAGTGCTGTCGTGGTGCTGAGTGATGCTGTGGTGGTGATGAGTGATGCTGTGGTGGTGCTGAGTGGTGCTGTGGTGGTGCTGAGTGATAATGTGGTGGTGCTGAGTGATGCTGTGGTGGTGCTCAGTGATGCTGTGATGGCACTGAGTGGTGCTGTGGTGGTGCTGAGTGGTGCTGTGGTGATGCTGTGGTGGTGCAGATGGCAGCAAGGCACAAAAAGCAGTCTAACAAAGGGCAGAAGGGCAGAAAAACAAGGGAAATGAGTCTAACAGAGGGCAGAAGGGCACAAAAAACAGTCTAACAGAGGACAGAAGGGCAGAAAAACAAGGGAAAAACAAGTCTAACAGAGTGCAGAAGGGCACAAAAAATGAGTCTAACGGGGCAGAAAGGCACAAAAATGAGTCTAACAGAGGGCAGAAGGGCACAAAAAACGAGTCTAACAGAGGGCAGAAGGGCACAAAAACAAGGGAATAACATAGGGCAGAGGGGCACAAAAAATGAGTCTAACAGAGGGCAGAACTGCTGAAAAACAAGGGAAAAATGAGTCTAACGGAGGGCACAAGGGCACAAAAAACGAGTCTAACAGGGGCAGAAGGGCAGAAAAACAAGGGAAAAACAAGTCTAACAGAGGGCAG
This sequence comes from Lissotriton helveticus, assembly GCF_964261635.1. NCBI lineage: Eukaryota > Metazoa > Chordata > Amphibia > Caudata > Salamandridae > Lissotriton > Lissotriton helveticus. Next base: position 17,189,351 of record NC_136063.1, on the reverse strand, counting down.
AAGGGCACAAAAACAAGGGAAAAACGAGTCTAACAGAGGGCAGAAGGGCACAAAAAACGAGTCTAACAGAATAAATCCCGCCCTGCGTGTTTGTCCACAAAGATGCCACCTTTTTGTGCAATACCTCTACTCAACTGGAGTACTTTCTACTGTCTAATCAGTAAGTGCTCCCTCGTTGGCTAAATGTATAGGGGCAGATTTACAATAACTGGTGCATCCCCAGGGATGCGCCAGTTATTGTGCGCCGCAGCTCCGCCACCCATGATGCTCCGCATTTACAATGCGACGCACCATGTGGCAAAAACGGCACAGATGCGGCACACATCTGTGCCGTAAAAGCAGCGCATTGCTGGAGCTGCGTCGCGCTTGAGACGCAGCTCCAGCAATGCTCTGGGGGGGCTCTATCTCCCCAATGCTGCATCAAGCCTTGCGCCTGCTTCAAGAGGGCGCAGGGTTTTGGCGCAGCATTGGCCTAAAAGTGACTGAGTGAAATCTTGTAGATTTCACTCAGCCACTTTTAGGAGGCGTTCCTGCGCAGGAACGCCCTCCCCTGTGCCGGAACACCTCCTGATGGCGCAGGGCTTTACAACGTGACGCAAAACGTCTCGGTAGAGGGTGGCAGTGGTGAACCAGAGGGTGGCAGTGATGAACCAGAGGGTGACAGCGATGAACCAGAGGGTGGCAGGGGTTAACCATAGGGTGACAGTGCTGAACCAGAGGGTGGCGGTGCTGAACCAGAGGGTGGCAGGGGTGAACCAGAGGGTGGCAGGGGTGAACCAGAGGGTGGCAGTGATGAACCAGATAGTGGCAGGGGTGAACCAGAGGGTGGCATTGGTGAACCAGAGGCTGGCATGGGTGAACCAGAGGGTGGCAGTGGTGAACCAGAGAATGGCAGTGGTGAACCAGATGGTGGCAGTGCTGAACCAGAGGGTGACAGTGGTTAACCAGAGGGTGGCAGTGGTGAACCAGAGGTGCTATGATGAACCAGAGGGTGTCAGTCGTGAACCAGAGGGTGGCAGTGGTGAACCAGAGGGTGACAGTGCTGAACCAGAGGGTGGCAGGGGTGAACCAGAGAGTGGCAGTGCTGAACCAGAGGGTGGCAGTGGTGAACCAGAGGGTGGCAGGGGTGAACCAGAGGGTGGCAGTGGTGAACCAGAGGGTGGCAGTGATGAACCAGAGGGTGGCAGTGGTGAACCAGAGGGTGCTGTGCCAATACACGACCGCATGGGTAACTTCGCCATGCAAGCGGCCCACGAACACGCAAAAAGCCCCGCGAACATGCAAAAAACCCCGCGAACACGCAAAAAAAACCCGCGAACACGCAAAAAAACAAAATTCCGCAAATTCGCACGAATTCGCGGATTTTGCGGATTGCGAATTTGATTTTGCGTGAATTCGCGGAACGCAAATTTGCAAATTTCGTCCATACATTACAACTCTTGTCAGTACTAACGTAACCTGAGCACCGCCTGCTGGAATCTATAGTACAAAGCCGGCAGGGGTAGCTTAGGGAATGGGTAAAGTAAATTTGCAGACCTGAAAGAGTAATGAAGTCAAAACATCAAACAATAAAATTCGAAACAGAATAAGTCAAACCGAGTAAGTGTGATAAACACAATGATACTGAAATGACAACACTTTAATAAGATATTATTTTTTAAAGATTTGAGGAAAACATAGCCAATGCTTGCAATAGTGTGGGCCTTAGACAGAGGAGTATGCTCAAGAAAAGGCCACTTGCAGTATTTTTTCTCCCTGTAGCCACAAAGAAGGTCAGCCAAGTAGCTCTATAAGGCCCCTCCTATGTCAGGGTTACAAGAGGGGACAGGGCCAGTCCTTCATGACTCCTCTTAGGTCACTGACAGAAGGTCCGGTCCTCTTCTGATCTTCTGCAGCTCCTGAAAGGTGTGCCCGGTGCTAACAAAGAAAATGAGCAGCATTCTGTCATTTCAACACCAGGTATAGAATGTGATGTTATATCTGCTTATAAATAAAAACAACAAGGTGATGCCACGTTCAAGGCCATTGTTTTATGCCCTTTGTGCGATTCTAGAGAGGCTCGACTTAAGCAAATCACCTTTGGCCCTGCTCCAATGGAATTAGTCCAGCGCGGACAACAGGGCCAGGTCCCCTCCAGATGGTAACACAAGCAACCCCAGACTGATTTCAATCTACTTAGGTCTCTCTGTGAGGTATGGTCTGAGTCCTATGGCTAGTGACCTATGGCACAGTGAGCACAGGCTCCATATCTGGGCATATAGCGGCTGCACTAGCACGTTTACCGCAAAAACAGCAAGGCTATGGTCTGAGTCCTATGGCTAGTGACCTATGGCACAGTGAGCACAGGCTCCACATCTGGGCATATAGCGGTTGCACTAGCACGTTTACCGCAAAAACAGCAAGGCTATGGAAGGAGGTAATCACGGCCATAGGCAGTCACTTTGGGCACATTCAAGACCATTGATTTGTGCCCACTGTGCCATTCTAGACAGACACGCGTCTTATGTAAATCAGTTTTGGTTCTGATCAGTTTGGAACCATCCAGCCGGACCTGCCAGGCCAGGTCCCTTTCAGGTGGGAATACAGACATCCAATAATGCTTTTGACCTTCCCAGGTCTCTCAGTGAGGTGTGGCTTGAGGTCTTTGGTACAGTCAGCATGGAATCCATGCCTGGGCATGCCCACTGCACTTAGGGTGTCTACTGTGAAAAAACAATCAGTTGATGGAAGCAATTCTTGAGATAATCTCAGCCACTGGTATTTGTCTGGAGCCACTTTCCCAGACCACTGCCAGTTCTGCTTCAGTAGAAACAGTTCAGCCTGAACTGCCATGTCCCCTCCAGATGGGAACAATAGCAACCACAGATCGGTTTTGACATACATCGTCCTCATGAGTGAAGTATAGCTTGAATTGCTTGTATTCCGATTCAGAGTGGACCTTGCCTGACCATTCTGGATGGACTTTTTCTATTGGAGCAGGACTAAGGCTTATTTGCATCTGGACATGGCTGGGCCTAAACTCTGGTGACTTGGTGGGCAGAACAATGATGGACTAGGATGCGGTTGCAAGAATATCACCACTGATTGATATTAATTCAAGCATTCCAGCTATCCTTTTTAGCAATTTTTAACTTATATTTTTAAGGCACAGGTACACAAATCTTCTTTGCCGCTAGAGAGGAAAATAACTCTCCACACATTTCAAAGAAACATAGAAAATAGGAAACCAAATCTTTCATAAGTAAAAAACAAAGGGAGTTATTTACAACAAAATGATGCAGCTTTGCGCCGAGCTGCGTTATTTTAACAGCACAGGGATGTGTCATATATACAACAATATGATGCATCCCAGTGCTTTTGCCTGCACAGGAGCAAAATTTGCTGACATGCGTCAATGGAGGCAGCCTGCACCACGGTGCAAGAGTGCCTGTGTTGCGTGTATGATTGCTTTTGTGCTGGAAGCGACACCTTCCTGCCCAAAAACAATCATTGATGGTGTTTCCTCTTTCTATGTGTGTTGCAGAATGTGTTACCTAGAGGGAAGAGCACAGATTCCTTGGGGACACCACAGCTGATGTGCCTGGCCTGACACTTACACAACGGTGGTCAGTACCTGATCCCATGGAAAGGATTGTGTCAACTTTGAGGAATTTCCTTCAAGGCCATTATCTTCCAGTTTGGAAAGGAGTAGGGAGTGGAGGATGGCTCTGTCATCCACTACCCGCACTGGTCGTCCAGCACCAAGGTCAGTACCAGCTCAGTGCTGTGAACTGGCCTGAATCTAAGCTGAAACGGGTCGGGATGTTATTGCATTCAAGAGAAGTTTGTAACTGGACTGATTGTTAAACTATTCCAAATTTTTCCAAAGGTAGGAAAAATTAGATTGTATGATAGTCATTGTGGTCATCAGAGGGAAGGGAAAGTGTTTTCAGCCCGGCTTTAACCATTGCCGACTTCCATTGCAGAGGAAATTCCCTGGAGTTTCAGAAGCGGTCGAACAGGATATGAGATTGAAGAAGGACAAGTCTTATGAAATACTGTAGCCAGGCACATGCCAGCAGGTGAGCCTGACAGTGGGTAGTGGCAATGTCCTCTATCACAGCTGTTGGAGAGATCTCATTTTTTATAGTTCAACTGTTTCACAGAATCAAGTTAGGTGAAGGGATGGTGGCGCTTCCTATCTTCCTAACTCAAAACACATGGACTGTAGTATAAAAGAGGTCCCATGAGGGTTGTACAAAATCCCACAAGGAGAAAAGGGATCCAAGATCTTTCATCACTGTAAAGAGTTCTTTTACCAGGTTTGGAGCCAGGGCAATCCAGGGTGATTGATAAACTAGTTGTGACCGTGGTATTTGTGGTTTGTGTGTCATCTGGACCAGAGACTGGTGTTTGTTAGCTTGGGGATGGCTAGCTTTGTATCATTTTTCCTTTCTAATCTTCATGTTCCCATCTTCCATTGGGCTAGTTGAGTTTAACCCACTAGTTTCACGGCTTTCGTTAAGGGTATGTGTTTTTACGGGCAGTTACATCAAGTTTATTGGTCACACTAGGGGCCTCATTTATGCGGTTTTGGCTTAGGGCAGCGCAGCAAGTCACGCTATTGCGCTGCCCCACGTCAAAGTGAAAGGGCATGAATTCACCGTATTAATCCAATATGGTGAATTCCTGTCCTTTCCCCTTGCGTTTGTGCCGTTTCGGCAGTCTAGTACCAACACAAGCACCCTTGTTCCATGGTGCAAGGGTGCCTGTCTTGTTGGCCGGATTGTTTTTGAGTACTTTCTTGCACAAAAACATTCCTGCAAGGCTATCCTTGAAAAAAAAAGGAGAAATAAAGGGGCATATTAGCCCCAGTTAGAAGTGCAGGACATCTAACCTGGGCCTTCTATTGGAATTCTTTAACGCATATTAGCAAGCCCATTATCTCCATTTTAGCTGCAGTTTCCTGCTGCGAAAACGGCGATAATTTTAACGAGGTTCTTGGTATTATGCCCCATTGTTTATTCTCCTCATTGAGGCTCCCCTGGGAGGCGTCTGGTTTTGGCACATACCCAGGGTTACATGGTTTTGTAACTCTGAGGAAGCATCAAAATCCATGGGTGTTGCATGGAAACACCCACTGCAATGCCCAGAGAATGGCCTGGAGCAGAGAGTAAGGCAACGCAGTGATTGGTTCAGCCTTGTCTTATTCCACATCAACAAGGCCATCCAAGGCCATCCAAAGTGGCTCGGCATGACCTAATAAACATGACTTCGCAGTCTGCGTTGCCAGAGTGGCAAACAAAGTGATGCTCTGTCGGCACAAGGAGCTCAAAAATATGGCCATAAGTACAGATGTAGGTAGCTGGTTAATGGTGTTGTCTCTGAGTGACGTCATTGGGAAGTAAAGACACTTCCTGCCTCCAGTAAACAAACCGTTGACTGGCAGTAAAGAAAAGGTGGGCAAAGTCTAATTAGGTTTCACCTGAACAGCGCTTGCGCTGTGCTTGTGAAATCTCTAGTATTTAATATATCTTGAAAGGGGACTCAAATCAGTTCCCGATGCTGAATTACTGTGTTCTTTTGTTTTTGTGTGGAACCTTTTTTGTTAACTTCCCCTGGCTGCACACATTTACAATACTTCTACTAAAGCTTTTCACATCATGTAAAACCCATTCACTATCAAAATACGATCTCTTCCCATTGAAATGCTGCAATGCTAACTTTTTATTGCTTAGTTGTATATAGCAGATGCTTTAGCCTTAGAATGTTTGTGGAATATCCTATCCATCCCTCAGTACTTTTCTTTGCACTTTGTAAGCATTATTGAATTGATTTTTTCAACGTAATTTATTTGGTTATTGTGATCAAATTCTAAATGTTGTAATGAACATTGAACTTAAAAAATAAAGCTAATATACAAGAGCTATGCTATATTTTACTACTAAACAGCCAGCCTCAAGTGCAGTTACCTTGCAGACAACAGGGTCATGATTGAAAGGGTGCAGTAGCTCAAAGTTGTCAGTACTCCTCTAAACACATAATATTGCTGTATTTGATTACTAAACAGGCAGTCACAATTGTATTTACCTTGCAGTTAAAAGGAACTTAATTTGAATGGTGCAGCAGGTGCAGTGGTGCCCGAAGCCTAAAGCTGTATGTGCCAAAAGCTCCTCACCCACGCACACAAGGCACTCCACAACACCGAACCAGCATACCTCAACAGACGACTCACTTTCTACACACCCAACCGCCAGCTCTGCTCCGCCAACCTCGTCCTTGCCATTATCCCCCGCATCCGAAGAGCGACCGCCGGTGGCAGATCGTTCTCCCACCTCGTTGCCAAGACTTGGAAAACCCTCCCCATCCTCCTACTCAAGACCTGGCTATTCGAGCACTAGCAGCTCCCACCCCCAAGCGCCTTGAATAACTCACGGGTGAGTAGTGTGCTTTACAAATGTTCTGATTGATTGATTAATAGGGACCGCATTAACCCAGATTATTGCTAAATTATACTACTACGTCTTCGGAATGTGGGAGTGAGCGGTCTGGCCCTAGACTGGCTCGCTTCTTATTTGGACAACCGACAACAAGCCGTGGCATTACCACCATTTCAATCAGCCACTCGGCAGGTGAAACAGGGAGTCCCTCAAGGATCGGCGATTAGTCCGATCCTATTTAATATATATCTCCGACCCTTGGTAGCACTGATAAAGTCATTCGGCATATCAGTCATCAATTATGCCGATGACACTCAGTTGATTTTTTCACTTGAGGGATCGGAGAACATTTCGAGGGATGCCTTTCACCGTTGTATGGCAGCAACAGCAGCATGGTTGCGAGCCAATGCGCTGCAATTCAATGGGTCAAAAACAGAGGTACTATACTGCTCCTTGGACCGAACTCCCCGTACACTTCCGGCCGATTTCTGGCCAGCGTCCATTCCGGGCTCGGTGGAGGCGGCAGTTTCAGCTCGCAATTTGGGAGTTCTATTCGAACCCAATTTGCAGCTTGATGCTTCCGCAAATAGGACGGCAGCGACGTGTATGGGTCTGCTACGCACTCTACGGAAAATTCTGCCACTTCTTCCTCGGGGCTCCAGAGCTGAGGTAGTGCGTAGTTCCATTCTCAGTAGGATAGACTACTGCAACGCACTACTTCTGGGTGCCCCGAAGACTCTGGTCCTAAAGCTTCAAAGGATCCAGAATATGGCCGCCAAATTGGCCTTGTCTCGACCGCGGTCTGCCTCTTCTTCGGCAGCCCTGGCCGATTTGCATTGGCTCCCAGTCCAGCAGAGAATCGCATTTAAAGCTCTATGCCTTGTTTTTAGGGCCCTGTATGGACTGGGACCAATACCTCTTCAGAACCTCTTTTTCTGGTATCAGGCAGCCAGACCTTTGAGATCGTCTTCGGCGTTCTTGGTAAAAGTCCCTAAAATAAACAGAGTGAGAATGGGTGGTCGTGCCTTTAGTTTTGCGGCCGCCAAGCTGTGGAATACCCTTCCTCTAGCACTGAGGAGTTGCCCTGATTTGCCTATTTTTAAAAAGAACCTTAAGACTTACTTGTTCCCCAGAGTAATGTAGCCTAGGTAACAGATGTATGGATAGGTCTCAGCGCCAGGATACCCTTTGGGTGACAGCCGCGCTCAACAAGAAATAAATACATACATACATACTAAACCAGACAATCACAAGTGCATTTATCTATAAGGCAATAGGATCATGATTTGAATGGTGCAGCAGATGCAGTAGCCAACAATTCAATCAGTCAAATATCTCTATTTCATCCTATAGGACCATAAAAACACATAAAAAGAATAAAATATTATATAAAATTTATGTCAACATGCTTTAAAATATCTAAAAGATAAAAACCACAGATTGAGTTGCTGATCAAGCACAAAGTCAGTAAGTACAAAAATACATCTCTTCAAGGGATCAGCTGACATAGTCCTAGTTTGTATATGTGTTCCAAAAACTGCTTCTTCTTTTCCTTTTTTTTCTTTTATGTCCTGATAAAGTGGACAAGTTGGATTAAAATAGCAGTGTTAACCATGACAGAGCTTCAATTAAAATAGAGGAGATATCTTAGAGTAACTTAAGAAAAAAGACACCTACGTAATAGACATGATTAAAAAGAAGGATGTCCGGGAACGATATCGTTTTCCCATTCTTTCTGAATTTCTAGTTAACAGTAAAAGTGGCCAAATGCAATTCTGTGAGGACAATTGCATGTTACACTAGTTAGCACGCGAGAGACCAGATACAGAGAGTTAACAGCAGTGTCAGGTATAACGTGTGGTGATTATTTATCCTTCAAAACCTAATTGTGTACAAAATAAGGAAGACGACAAAAAGGAATCACAGCAACGTTAATAGGGAAATGTGCGTGTCCTCTAAATAAAATCATTAATGACTGGTAATGGGCATGTGTTGGCCTATAGCTTCATTAACCCAATTTTCAAGGTAGCGCTACGAATATGCTACAAAAAATACAAAAAGTGTGAGACAGAAAAGGCTATGGGCATTTGGGTGTCATACTTCAGCAGTCTGAGCATCTCAGAACAGTGTCTGAGGCCCATATTCTTACACAGATGGACCAGTCAGCGGGACCTAGGCCTCCTGTAGGCGGGGCAAAAGAAAAGTATGTGCACTTCGGTCTCATCCATGTGGATGTACAATTTCTTTGCGAGGAGCGGTTGGATGTCATGCAGCACTGGTTCTAGCAATATGCTTGTTTTATGTCCATTAACCTTTGTCATAGGCTCCCTGTGGAAGTGCTCCATAGCTGGGTCATTTTTAGCTCTTTGTAGTTTTCAATTAATGCCTTTCTTGAAATCACAATACCAGAATCTTCGGCTGAGCTCCACCAATTTTCCCTCCCCAAGGCATGGCATGTATTCCCTATGTGCGCTAACCAAGGCAATTTTCCCACACCAAGCAAACTCATAACTTTCCTTAGTTCATCCCTATAAGGGGCAAGCTCTGGGGTGCTACACAGACGTCGCCAGTAGAGAAGTGGAATTAGAGCTATTTCGTCTGCTATTGAGCTAATTTCAAGATCCAGCCTAAGGGGAATACGAGGGGAGCTAACAGGAAGTTGTAGAAGCTGTCTAGTAAAGGAGTTCTCAGTTGACGATAGAGGAGTGCTGAGGCAGTGTCCCCATAATTCAGCCCCGTACAGAGTTACTCCTCTTCCCTGGACCTTATAAACTTCAGCTGCTGGACCTATTACCTTGTGAGAGCAGTTGTTGTATACCTTTAGAATGCCCCCGATGCCTTGGCCAATTTTAGGTTAGCTTTTTGTATTTGTTTCCACCAGTCCATTTGGTTTTCTGTAACTTGATCTCCAAACCCCTCTTTTTATAGAAGGTGCTAAAAGCATTAATGACCCGTTACATGCCCATGGGGGATTTTGAAAGTAAAAGGGTGTCATCAGCGAACATCAGAGTGGGTATCTTGTGGTTTCTGCCAACAGGAATTCTATTAAGCCATTAATAAAAAGGGAAAAAAGAGTTGGTCCAGGACGCAGCCTTGATCTACGCCTTTTTCAACTGGGAGGGGGGTGAAAGATCTCTGTTTTTGCCATACCTTATTTGACCATAGTTTCCTTGATGCAGGCATTTTATCTTGTGGCCCAGGTAATCTGGAGCCCCTCGATCCATTAGTATCTCCCACAATTTATCCCTCGTAACTAAATCAAAAGAGGATTTAAGGTCCATAAAAATGAGATAGAGGTTGGCGCCCTCTAAACTCACAGTCGTCCAGAACAGAAGCTGTAGTCTGAAGATTTGATTGATGGTGGAGATCTTGGCCCTAAACCCAGCTTGGAGGGGTGTGAGTACATTGTGTTCTTCTATCCTAGCCAGTAATCGGCCCGGAAGGGCAAGTGCATTGATTTTCAGGCTTACATAAATCAAGCTGATGGGGTGGTGGTTTGCTGGGCTCAACGGGGAGCCCTTTTTAGAGCCTGCCTACGAAGTGCGCATGCTCTGCATAGGAAAAATACCTTTAGCCATGGCTTCAATTCTGTAGGCAAAAACGTACACACATTACCTTGCTTTCAAAGGCAACGCGGGCCCGTTTGGTGATTCGTTTTGGGAGCAAGCAGGGGTCATCGTTTCGACCATCTGTTTTTAATTAGTGCGCACCAGTCGCGTGCTCGCGTTAATTGGAAATAGTCACGTTCACTTTTGTGGCTGCTTGTTTTCCCCTTTCAATGGCTGTCGATTCACTTTTGCGGCTGTTTGTTTTGTTTAAGGCTTTTGGCAGTTGCGCTTGGTCCCAATGAAGCTTCGAGGCGCCGCCAATCTTATGCTGTGTCTCGTCAACTTTATTGGGGGACATTCACTGGTCCCCATCCTGTCAGTAGTGTGGGTGAATGTTGGCAAAAATATGCAACATGCATTTTGTCTTCTGGTTAAAAATACATTTTTCAAATGCGTGCATGTTTCATGTTTCCTATAACTGCATGAATGCAGCAGCGCTTAAGTCACTAAGATCCGTAGAAGGCGACCTGAGTATTGTGGAGTGTACCAAATTAACTCCCACAACACATTTGTTGTGCCCTTAAAGAATCTTTTCCTTGTGAGTGAGGAGTAACATTTTCCATCCACGCTTGTGTATGGAAATCAAGGTGGAGTATGCAGTCGGCCAAAGCTGGTTCCACGCGGTGGTCTTCAGGCTTGTCTGCTGAGGAGCAGCGAGTGCGCTCTGCGACACTGGAGCTCCGGCAGAACCACGAAGGGGCATCACAGTGACAGTGTAGCAACTACAGGGTCATTCTACAGCTTGCTTTCTACACACCAATTTCATCAAAAAGATTTTTAAAAATCTGGAATTTGTACGTTACACACTAGTTAGATGGCGATTGGCACTAAGGAACGTGTGTTGGCCAGCTCCTTCCACCTTCATTTCCCGCGGGTAACAGCATCTAGGAAGCTAAGTGACAGAAAGCTGCCGCCCATCCCAGGGCCTGGATGGAGACACAGGCAGATTCCTGCATCCTGCCAGCAAATAAGAATCAGACGGCAGGTTTAGACTCCAACAAACCTGATGCAATGTGCACATGAAGTAACGTGACTTTCACCTCTGCTCGCCAACAAAGAAAAACCAAAGGAAATGATGGACGGAGCGTTGACAATACAAGCACTCACCCCCAGTCAACTGATCTGAGTTTCCTCGGTACATGTTTCTGGTCCAGGGAAGGCATGGCTTGGCAGTTCGGGCTGGACTGTTCCCATGAGGCACAGGGTCAGACTGATTTGCATATGGCCATGTCTGAACTGGGGTGGCAGAGTGGGCTAAAGAACAGTGATGGATTTAACCCAGATCAGTTGACTGGGGGTGAGTGCTTGTATTGTCAACGCTCCGTCCATCATTTCCTTTGGTTGTTCTTTGTTCGCCATAAGTTGGCAGGGTATGCTCAGACGTGAGTCCCTTGCTCATTTTGCCACTGGATTCAAGCAAGCTGGGCTGAAGATGGCTGAAATGCCAGAAACCGGTCCTCGGTAGCTTGTTTCCCGTCCAGGGAAGGCATGGCTTGGCAGTTCGGGCTGGACTGTTCCCATGAGGCACAGGGTCAGACTGATTTGCATATGGCCATGTCTGAACTGGGGTGGCAGAGTGGGCTAAAGAACAGTGATGGATTAAACCCAGATCAGTTGACTGGTGGTGAGTGCTTGTATTGTCAATGCTCCGTCCATCATTTCCTTTGGTTTTTCTCTACCCTTAAAAATCACCATGCTGTTTGAAGAAAATAATGCACATTTTGCATGGATACCTTATGTGAACAAAATGTTACAGGCGCCTAAGAGCCAACTACCAAAAAAAGCTTAGCACAGGGTGGCCTAGGAGGAAGAGGGTTAACACAATATCTCAACGCATCATCCTACAGACCAGCTAGCCGACCACTGCTCTGCCACAGACTCTCTCAACTGTTGTGCACCAATGACCTCACAGTCCGCAACACAACTCCACGAGCCATGTAAACACACAATGCCCACGCAGGGGTTACCCATGTGGAGAAGGTACTACATTCATCCTCTTACTTGGCTGACCCAACCAACCTCAAAAACTATTAGCCATTCTCACTCCTCCCCTTCGCTGCTAAAGTGGCAGAGAAAACAGTCAACAGAGAACTGATGTGATTCATTGAAGAGCACCCCGTCCTTGACCCATCCCAATCCAGATTCTGAGCCAACCACAGCACCGAGACCAACCTACTCGCAGCCACGGATGACATAGGCACTCTCCTCAACAAAGGCCACTCCGCAGCCCTCATTCTCGTTGAGCTGTCTGTAGCCTTTGACACCGTCTCTCACCTTACACTGATCTCCAGATTACACGACGCAGGCTTACAAGGAACTGCTCGGGACTGGATCCGTACTTTCCTCACCGAAAAACCGCAGAGGATCAGACTACTGCTGTTTCTCTCTGCCGCCACGGAAATCACCTGTGGAGCCCCTCAGGGGTCATCTCTGAGCACAACCCTATTCAACATTTACATGGCCACCCTCGTACACATCGTCCGACAACATGGCATTAACATCGTATCCTACACCGACGACACCAAGCTCATCCTCTCCCTCACCAAAGACCCGTCCACCAACTCAACTTCCAGAGGGGAATGCAAGAAGTTGCAGTCTGGATGACCGGCAGCTGCCTCAAACTCAACGCAGAGAAGACAGAAGTCCTTGTCCTTGGTTCCACCCCTTCAGTGTGGGCCAACACCTGGTGGCCCTCCGCCCTCTTGTTAAAGAATGCAGGGATCTGTTAGCATGAGCTCAAAGCCATTTTGGACTTGGCAGCCATTTTAGTTAGCCATGTGCTCGCCATGTGCTGTTTTCCTCTTCCAGAGCCTTGCACATGCTCAGAGGTGCCTAGCTAGTAGAAAGCACCTGCTCCTAGTATAGATCGTTCAGGTTATTCTTACTAATGTGCTCAATTTGGACTCGCCTCCCTCTTGGTTGAGCAAACAAATCTTGTATACCCATATTAGTCATTTTGCATCTTGATACATGCCAGGACCTTCCCTTGCTTTTATGCTGACTAATGTAACCTAAGCATATATAAGGCCCCTGTTTTCTGTACTCCTCCTGCAGTTCCTGAGGGTACTGTGTGACATAGTCTCCCTCATCTAAGGTTAATAAACATATCTTTTATATTACAGCTTCTGTGCCAATCTCTTTTCTGTTGGTTTAAAAGAACCAGGTGTATCAGTGAACCCAAGAGAAGGTTTATATTTCTTTGATTGGCGCTCAACGTGGACCTCATGAGAGAAGCGGCTATCCAAGGCAGTGTTCTTGACTGTAGACAGGAATCTATAGAGGAGGACAGGACAGGAATCTACTAAGGAGGTACCCTGCTACACTGTGCACTGAGATTCTCTGTCTCTGCAGCCCAGTATATTTCTGGTCTTCCTGGTTTGATCCTTCAAATGTTTACCACTCCTGACTGAGAACCCTTTTGGCTTGAGTATTCTAAAAATGACTGTTAGGTCATTCAGAACTTGACAGTGAGAGAAGTGTGCCGGCTGCAAAGAGAGAGTTTAAAGTGAGATTTAAAGTGATACAACGTGAGATAAGTGATATGAAGTGAGATATACAAAGTGAGATATATATAAAGTGAGATACAAAGTGAGATATAAAAAGTGAGATATATACAGTGAGATATATGCAGTAAGATATAAAATGTGAGATATATTAAGTGAGATATAAAAAGTGATAAAGTGATAGAAAGTGATAAAGTGATAGAAAGTGAGAAAGTGATGCAAAGTGATAAAGTGATACAAAGTGATACCAAGTGATAAAGTGCCCTTTGTTACTGTCCTAAGTGTTGATCTATGGGTTAAATGTTTTTTAAATGTCAGGGGCGGAGCTTGCTCGAGTCCAAGATGGACGCGTAACTCCTGAGCTCCGCCAAGCCGCCACATTAATCCTACAAGATCTTTAGTCCTACGTTTGCTGGAGGCAAAAATTACCTGCCGTGATTGTTGGTGCTGCGTCCCGGCACCCGAGGCCCAGCGGAGGAGGGCGATTTTGAGCACATTCAGTGGTCCCGCTGGAGCCTACCAGGCGGGGGAATGGGCTGCGGGTCACAGACCTGAAGTTGCTGAGCTCCCCGACGACGTAATCCTGCGTGCGGCATGTCACCCGCTCTGCACGCCACCGGACCTGCAGCCCTAATATCTCGACCGGCTCTGGGCCTGGAGTGGCCCGCTGCCCTGCCTAGCCGGGTGGATTTGGCCGGGACCCCCAGCTGCTGCTGACTGCCCGGCACAGGCACAGACCGTGAGACGCCTGGAGGTCCATCGCGGCGGTCGCATAGGGGCTTGCCTTGAGGTCAGGAGAGAGGAGGGTGCAGACAAAAGATGGACTGCAGCGGTGCCCTACACTGAGTGAGTCGAGACGTTACAGGCCCAGAGACACGAATGGGGCGACTGTAAGAAGGGAAGCTACCGCGCCCTGCCCAAGGGTGAATTATAGTGCCACCGTGCTTAGGAGAGCCGTGCATGCACTTTGCCCCACCGGTCTGAGCGAGCAGAGTCTGTTGGTACGGAGGTCCCCAATAATGCTACGCACAGCTGCCTGCCCAGGGTCGCGGAGCTGAGCGGTTTGCGCAATGTCACACAAGAGAGGGCGCCTGCCGCCCGGCAGCGGTATGCGGGGCTGGCCTGGGGGCCACAGTGCGGTACTGGTGTATGCTGGGGTGCTTCCCGGTGCTGTGGGTGAGCGGGAGGTGCAGGAGACTACCCACAGGCTGAGCAGGCATTGAGGAGTGCAGACGGGGATTGACATCGAGAAGGGCAGCCTTGCTCAGAATACCGGCCTGGTGACTCTGGGAAGGGGGCACCTGGTGGCCTTCCACGAACTTGGTCCGCAGCGTGGCCATTGCTTCCTCCTAGGATCTGTTGTGCACCACCCCTCACCGGCTGCGGACACAAGAGTCATGGTGACTTCTCTCCCGTTCCCTGGTTCCTGGGTGGGGTTAGTGGTTATCCGTTACCTGCAGCTACGGCACAGAGCTCTCTCTTACTTCACTATGGGGAAGCCGGACCGCAATCAGTCCAAGTTACCCTTCACCCAAACATGAGCCAGGTCGCAGGACAGAGGCGCGGGGGGCGATAGTGCGCCCACCACGCCACCGGAACAAGAGCAAGACATAAGATGCATTCTGAAGTCCATGGAGAACGGGCTACAGGAAGGTATCTCATTGCTGGGGGCGAAGATGGATGCGTTAACGTACAGACTGGACAGAATGGGAGAAAGGCTAGATAAGCATGCAGAGAGACTCGACATCACAGAGAGGAGGATTACAGAGATGGAAGAAGCGCAAACCACCTTGGACACAGACCACAAGCAACTTGGCAGAGTGCTGCAACTACTGCAGGATAAGACGGAGGACTTGGAGGCCCGCTCCCATCGCTGCAATGTGCGTATCCTTGGCCTTCCTGAGACGACTCCAACGGGCAAGATGGAGCCCTTCATAGAACACTTGCTGGTTACTCTACTAGGTGAGGAGGTCTTCTCTACCACATTCATCGTGGAATGCGCGCATCGCACCTTGGCCCCGCGCCCGAAGCCAGGAGCACCGCCCCGGCCAATAATAGGTAAGCTCCTCAATTATAGGGACAGGGTTGCCGCCTTACGTGTTGCCAGAGAAAAACAGACGTTGAAGTATGAGGGCTCCACCATTTCGTTGTATCCCGATTTCACGGCTAGGGTCCAGGAGGCGAGGAAACACTTTGTTCCAATGAAAAGACAACTTTGGGAACAAGGAATTGATTATGCAATGCTCTACCCGGCAAAGCTGAAGGTTAATAGGAATGGGCAGTCGCACATCTTCACCAAGCTGAAATTATTACAGAAAGCGCTAAAAGACTAGGCTAAGGAACGGAGAAAAGCCCCGGATTGGGACTTGCTAGACGAGGCATCAGGTGGCGGTCTAGATGACCAGGATTGAATAAGAGCTAGGTGTCAGGGACTTCACCGATATCTCCGGCAATGCAGAGCGTCTAGCTGGCGGCTGGTGCGGCCGGGACGAGCATCCAGAACTGTGACTACATTTGACTTTTCACAATGGTTCAAAGCAACTTTAGCTCACATGTGGTAACACCTTGCTTGGGCCTACTGTTTGGGGGGGTGGATGGGGGGAGGCAAGCTTCAGGGCTAGAATTTCGTGACCTAGTTGGGGGTGGTCCGCTGTGGGTGGGGTGGACGGGCAGTGGGGGGAGGGTTCATTGTGTTCAGCTATGCGACCTAGTTGGGGGAAGTTTACGGTGGGAGGGATGGGTGGGCAGTAGAGGGAGAGTTGCTCAGAGGTTGCTATTAATGTTTAGAGGTGCCAAACAGTACGTAATTGATGCCAGACATTCCTCCATTGACCAATGTGTACAAAATAATGTTGACTTCTGTTAAATATGCAGGATACAGCTGGTGAGACAGGAGTGGGCGCAGATGCATGTGGTCTGAGAGCTCTGACGTGGAATGTACGCGGGCTAAATGACTATCGCAAGCTGCAAAAGGTTTTGAATGATTTGTCTAGACACCATATTGACCTGGCTTTAATTCAGGAGACGCACTTACCCGAGAACAGTCCTAGGCTGCGGGCAAGGGGATTGAGGGGACAGGTTAATGCAGCTGGTTTCTCCACCCATGCGTGTGGGATGTTAACATGGGTGATCCCGAAATCATACTTTACATTGACTATGCTTAAGGCTGACCCGGAAGGTAGATATGTGATTTCGAAGGTGACATGAAGGGGAATGGAGGCAATAGTCGTTAATTTATATGGCCCTAACTATGACTGCCCCGAGTTTTATTTTAGGCTAGCTGCAGTCATGTGGGATCTACCCAACCTGGCCAACCTGTGGGGAGGGGACTTTAATATGACTAGGTGTCCTGCTGCGGACCGCTCGAGAGGCCCGGCCAGACAACAAGCAAAGGCTGCTAGGGAACTGGACGGAATACTGATTAGCGAAGACTTAGCGGATGTATGGCGTAGTTTACACCCAACGCTGGAGAGATACACACACTACTCGGCCTACCATAATATATCTACACGCATTGATTACTGGCTAGCTGCTACAGGTCAGCTCCCACAGATACGCAAGTGCCAGGTGTTGCCCCGAACGCTTTCAGACCATGCACCCATATTGATAGAGTTAATAACGCTGAGGAAGGCAATCCCCCCATTCCTATGGAGATTCCCGCCATATTCATTACAAGAACCAGTCTTCAGAGAGGAGTTGCATATAGCGATAGAGACATACTTTGAAACAAACATTGGATCAGTAGATAGCTTCCAAACAGTGTGGGAGGCATTTACAGTTTACATCAGGGGGGTAGCCATGAGCAAACACTCAGGGGTGCTTTGCTCTAACCGACAAAGACTGACCCGCTTGGAGCGAGAATTAGCGGAGTGTGAGGCTCGCCATCTAACCGGAGACACGGACATTACAGGGAGGAAATGAAAAGCCTGCTCGCGGACTATCAGGCTGAGGCGAATGCAGAAGTCAAGCACTTAGGCAAATATGCTATAGCTAGAATATATGGGGAAAAGGACAGACCGGGAGCGGTTCTGGCCAACATGGTGAAACAGCAACGTCGGAGAATCACGGTTACTGAAATCAAATCTAGGGAGAGGGTCATTCTTACTGGCGAGGTAGAGATAGCACAAAGGTTCAGGGAATACTACCCAGACTTATATGATTCCAGGGCGACGGGGGCGAAGAGGACATCTTAGACTATTTGGAACACATTGAACTCCCGTTTTTATCGGACGTGTATAGGAAGTTTTTAATGCACCCAATAGAGCACGAAGAGATTAGGGAAGCCCTGGGCGGGATGAAGACAGGTAGCGCACCCGGGGCTGACGGGCAGACGGTTAGCTTCTATAAGACATTTTTGGATCTGCTACTTCAGCACCTTTCAGCCTTGTTTGCGGATATATGCGATACATGGCAGATGCCGAAGAAAATGAGGGAAGCGTTAATTGTTGCCATACCGAAGCCAGATAAACCCCCAGAGGAATGTAGCTCGTACAGGCCTCTGTTGCTATATAATGTAGATGCCAAAATACATACGCTAAAGTTCTTGCGACGAGATTGGCTCTGTTGGCCCCGGAGCTGGTTGCGCCGGAGCAGGTGGGGCTTATGCTGGGAAGAAACATTACCTATAATTTACGTTCGGTCTTTGGAGCCATTCAACATACCCGCCCAGAGAAGAAAGCGATAGCAGTGTCTTTGGACATGGAGAAGGCCTTCGACTCCGTGGAGTGGCCTTATCTGCGAGCGGTCCTCTCTAGACTCGGGCTTGGCCCTGTGTTTCTGCAGAGGATAGCAGTACTCTATAGTGACCCAGCGGCACGCATTAAGATAGGGAACCACGTCACAGAACCCATACAAATTCGAAGAGGTACTCGGCAGGGTTGCCCATTGTCGCCCACGCTCTACGCGCTGGTCGCGGAGCCAATGGTGCGCTTGATGCGAAAATACCACTCCCATAGGGGACTTAACTTCCCTACTTACCAACTAGTCAAAACAACTTATGCAGTCGACACCCTACTATATGTCAGGGAACCAGAGAAGAATCTGGCGCCGCTCCTGCGGGAAGTGATGTGATTCGGTGCACTCTCTGGGCTATCTATAGACTGGAACAAATCCATAGCATTCCCCATCACTGCAGCCACGGAGAGGTTTGATATGGAATATCCACTGAGGTGGACCACTGACCCTGTAAATTACCTGGGGATACAGCTCCACACCGACTCGTGAGACGGTATTTCGCGAGAACTAAGGCAGGGCAATTGCCCGCCTGGAAGACAATGTGGACACATGGATTGGATTACCCCTTTCCCTACTGGGCAGGGTATCAATAATGAAAATGGTGGTCCTGTCCCGTCTGTTGAATTTATTCATGAACATACCGATGGTCCTTCCTAAGTGCTTCTTTTCTCGCCTACAGTCGCTCATGATTAAACTGGCCTGGGCTGGTAAGCAAGTGAGGGTGCAGTGGAAAATTCTAGTTCTGCCATACCAGATGGGCGGATTGGGGGCCCCTGATTTCAAACTATACTACCGTGTGGCGCAGGGGGCGCAATTACACAGCTGGATACATGATGGAGGGACCGCGCCGTTCATGAAGATGGAAGGCCTTTTTGCTGCGCTGCTACCGCTGCCAGCCATTGTCTTTGAATCAGCAGACCGACGCATGGGACTGCTTGACTCCTTAAATTCACCTAGACACTCTTGGCATGCCCTGCTACAGCACCACGCTGGAGCGATATTATACTCCCTGCTGATTCCTATATCGTGGGCCGTCTGGCTGGCCCCATGCAGGGAAAAAGGGGTGATTATGGCTTTGGAGGCCTTGGGTATACATACGAAGAGTGACATGTTTCTCGACGGTACTCTTAAGACACGGCCGGACGTGATGGCTCAGGAAACACAGCCCACAGTACTGCAGAGCTTTCAGTATCACAGGGTCAGAGAAGCCTGTCGGGAACAGTTGAGAGATGACTTACTGGAGCCACCAGAACTCTTAGAACTTACACACGTAATTAAGTCGGAAGCCCCGACAAAACTGGTCTCTATTATGCACAAGATTGCCATAGATGAAAGAGAGACCGGGTAGAATAAGGCGCGCTTGGACTGGCAACTTGACTCAGATACAGTTATTGACGACGACATGTGGCGTTACTGCTGCAGCATCACGAGGTCCGTCTCCCTGAATGGTAGGCGTAGATTGGTGCATTTTAAGTTCCTTAATAGGGTATATCACACCCCAGAGAGATTGCATCGGTTTGGGCTGTTTGAGTGCGCGACATGTGAGAGATGCACAGAGCAAAGCGCTGGGGTTTCTACACTTGGTGTGGGAGTGTCCGGGGGTACAACACTACTGGAGTGAAGTGTACCAAGAACTGAGCAGACTATTAGAGGCGGAAATACCACTATCCCCAGCGCTAGCGTTACTAGGTTTTTCGAGGTCGCTGCCGAAGGCAAAGCGAAGGATAGTGGAAATGGGTATGCTGATGGCAAAAAGGAGGCTAGCCATGTGCTGGATGAGAGGGCCCCTCCCCAAGATAGAGCAGTGGCCGAGAGACTTGACCTACTTCTGCACGCAGTTGGAGAACTACAGTGAGCTACTGCTGCTAAAGAGTAGGGCCAGGAATTTTTGTGGTCTGTACTTGGAATACAGGAGGCGGCAAGAAAAGACGGCCACTGCTAATGAGGACGGCCGGTCGGAGTCCCCCCCCCCCTGAGGTTGGATATAGAAGTCATGGCTAAATTGGATGGATTGCACTTTGCATAGACTCCTGGTGCGAGCGCCCTGCGTCTGGGCCTACTTGAAACACCACTTAGTCAACTGGACGTTACATCGTATGTCAATTGGAAAGTAAACGCAGGATAAACTGGACAGGCAATGGTGGCAGATACCTCCCGTTTGGAGTTGTTTTTAAATTATGGTTGTGTATATGTTAAAGGAAAGCAGGTAACACAGGTCTTTACAATGCGAGTGTCCACGATGACCCAGTAGTTTAACGCCACCCGGCCTCCTGGATGTGGGCAAAACGGCTGTATGAGGCTCATGGGTGAGTTTGACTTCCATCATGAATATGTAAGGCAAGATATACTGTGTTTTGTAAGCAATGTTGATACTATAATAAAAACATTTTTTTTTTAAATGTGTTTTTAAATGTCTATGTGGTTTGTGATTTGACATTGATGGTACTTGTGTGAGTAAATAGCGATTGCGGCCTTTGTGTAAGAATGGCTAGCCTTAAGCACGCTGTATTTTGTGTTCTGAATGTATGACCCCCTTCTGTAAATGTCTGGAATGAGCTCAATGTGTTTGCTGGTGTTTTGTTGCTGTCATTATTCTGTTATGTAAAATGTAATTTAAATAGTATTAAATATAAATCGGGAAATTAATTATATACATATGCTGAATAGCTGCATGCAACTATTATTAAGACACTATACATGTGTGCAAATTGCCAAAATGCTAAAGATGAAATTAGAAATCACATTAAATCGGAATAAAATAGGCCTCAAAATCGAAATTGTGTGTTTTGCAATAAATAAACTAAAATACAAAATGTTACAGCAATTTCCTTAGATACATTGTATTAGATATTTAAAGGCATTCACATCATATGAGTGAATTTGGTTGTTGCTGAACTAAACACACATTATAGAACGATAGATTTGACTGCATTGAAATGCCTCAGTTTTAAATAGACTGTCACTGTGCTTACATTTCAACACAAAAAAGAAGCTTTCCAACAGCTGTGTTTTAACTATCACTGATAAGCAGCTTTCTTTTTAACTGTAGGCATCAGAGAGCAAGGGATGTTGAGTTTACTAGGATTTTAAGTCAGTACAAACACGGTATAACACCCTGCATTCCACATTGCTGTTTTAAAAATTAGAAAAACAGGTTCATTATTTTGGATAACAGGAAGAAAACTAAAGTAAGGATTTCCTTTCTTAATGGCTTATTACATAGGCACATCCTTGGTTCTGATGTTAAATAATGACTGTCCTTTAAAAGGTAGCGCAGATTTTTCATGTTTCAAGTTAGACTTCTGTGCTTAGGGTTATAAATGAATACATGTTGAAGGCAAAAAGGAATGAAGCTTGCTTTTTCATATGTGGAAAGGGTTGGAGTTCATATATATTTTTTTTAATTATATGAAAATAAATATTACTGAAATTAAGTGCTTTTCATTTTTTATTTATCTTTATAAAGCCTAATAATTATACTGTGAACTCCTAGCATTAAAATTGAACTAAAGCAGTGCTGTATCGCAATATGAGGAAACTTACATGTGAAATGTCACTTTACCCAGGCGTACAAAACTCATTTTTATAAGGGTATACGTTATATGTTTCTGATGCCCCTTCTCTGGAATGTGTAGGGAACATTCTGGGGATGACTATTATGCAAAAACATTTTAGGATATTATTTTTAAGTGCCCCCAACATCAAAGTCGAAATTGGGTAAAATTCACTATTTCAATGCAGGTCTGCAATTCAGAACAGCTTTCAAACTGCTTTTAGGTTTCAGTAAATGCACACATTTAAGTATAACACAAATCGCTGACCTCTATACTGCTAGAAAAGTATACTGCACACTGCTTACAATTGAAAATAAATATAAAAACTAGCAGAAGTTTTTCTCTTACCTCTAACTTGCCGACATACAGGAGGGGAATATGGCTGCTTTTCAGCTATCAGTATCCAGCATCACTTTGAATTGCGGAAAGCCGCATGGAATGCCTTACACACAAAATGGGACAGCTGGTAAAGGGTTTAAGGTCAAGTTCTACATTTAAAAGCCTAGCAGGGCCCAGAGCAAGTTTTGCCTTTGACATTTTGACCTCTGAAACCTTTTGAAAGACAAGATGGCAGCGAAGGGCACTCATATAAATAAACAGCAATATAATTGTATATGTGAGCTTTGATTAACAGATAGCTTTGCCATATATACAGCACTATTGCTTTTAGTTTAAAGATTACTGTACAAGGGCTGAGGCAATGGGATTTAGTATTGACTTTATGTGCCCTCATGTTATAACTAGTATACTTGCTATGGAGAAAGGTGGTTGGTTATTCATTTTCCTTAGCTCGCTCAAATTAAGTATGGGCGGATCTAGCGGATCTCGCGTACGCGAACTTGCGGATTTACGGATTCGCAATCCGCGAAGATCGGCGAACTCTAGCGGATTTGCGGATTTTTCCGTTTTTTGTGTTGGCGCGTGTTCGCGCCGATTTTGGGACAAGTTCGCAATTGCGAACTTACTTTTCGGCTCGCAACGGCCGCGACTATGTTGTTTCTACGTCTGGTTTATCATCACAGGTTCACAGCACCCTCTGTTTCACCACTGCCACCCTCTGGGACACCCATGCCACCCTCTGGTACATCCTCACTGGCACCTATTAGGTTTATTTATCACTGTAGATTATGGTGGTTGAAAAAAGCAAGCACACCTGCCCTTCTTCAACTGCCATCAATTAATTTGTGTTTCATTAATGTGTCAGTAATTTTGAAAGTTCCAGTCTGGCTGGCACCTGCTTCCTTCCTTATCTGTAATTTGCTTTTTGTTGCAGTGAAATTTTTTTTTCACAGGACCTTTATGGTCTACTTGTAGCTATTCTATGAGCCTGCTGTTTGGGTCATAGCAGGGTCATAGAATAGTTGCAAACTCTGGAGGGGCCCATCAGGAAGCACTACCTTGAATGTTACTAATGTTAAGTTTGAACTTTTGCACCTGCTCATTGCTTTCAGTTTAGCTAAAATCGTTTTTTCTGCAATTTCGCGCGTTTTTTGGGTCGCGAATCCGTGCGAGATCGATTTCGGAAGCCGCGAATACAAAATTGTTTTTTTTGCGACGTGTATGTTCGCGTGATCTTGCGCGTGTTCGCGAGGCGCTTCTAGCTATACGTTTGCCAAGTTACCCTATCGGTCGTACACGGGCGCGGCCATCTTGTTGGCGTGACGTAATTCCGTTTCCGCCCGCTATGTGTAATCTCGCAAAGTGTGCTGCTCGCTAGTACAATTTCGCGCGTACTCGCAAGGAAAATCTCGCGCGAACTTACCCACGCGGTCGTGAACGGGCGCGGCCATCTTGTTTCTCATTCATTGCTATGGTTCTGGGCATGCTTTCTCTATCCTCTCTCAATCTCTGCCATCCTTTGCTTGTTTGAAGTTTTTTTGATCTAATTTTACTTATTATCTATCCCTCTATTTTTCTACCTCTATATTTTTGTGTTTTCTGCAGCTTTTAGTTACTTTTAAACTACTTTTTTAAACTCTTTTCTTTTCTTCTTCACTATTCTATTTCTTCTTTATCATTTAAGTTTATTTCTGCCCAGACCATGGTAAAGGGAGCCGGGAAGCACCCTGAGAAGGGGAAGGGTCCCGCACCCCGTGCCCGGCTCCCGTGCGGGCGTTTAAGGGGGGAGCAAGTGGTCCCGAGGGAGATCTTCAGCGCGGAGGAAGTGGCGGCACTGATCTTCCACGTCCAGCGCCGCCTCCCCAAGACGATCCTGGGAGGCGGCAAGATCGCGACCGGCTATGGCATCCGGGAGCGTCGCAAGCGGTGGGAGAAGGTGTGCCGGGCCATGTACAAGATCTCTGGGGTCCGGCGCACATATAACCAGGCCACCCACCGCTGGACCGATGTCATGGACCGGGAGCGGGACTTGCTGGACGCGCTCGGCGTAGAGGTCCCCGGGCTTGGTGAGTAGTAGTAGTAGTACATTTACTACTCTGTTTTATCCTGCTCTGTTATTTGCAAATCTTTGTTCTTTACCAAGAGCAATAATGCTGCCGATTACATTGAGGTAAATTATATTTCAAAATCTTCTATGCATTTCAGGTGCACTGCTCTCCTTCTCAGTAGCCTTGCTTGCTACTATGCTTCTTTGTTTTGTATGTTGTGTTCAGAAGCATTTCATTGGCCTGAGAAATTATGTATGAGTGTACTGTAAAGAAAAGAACTGCGTAATGCTAGACAGTAAGGGTCATATTTTCAATTACCGGCGCATCCCTGCAAAGTAGCAGGGATGCGGCAGTAATTGTGTGCCATGCCACCACCACCCATTGGCCCAAAACGTCACAGAAGCCTTACGCATCTGTGCCGTAAAGGCAGCGCATTGCTGGAGTTGCGTGCCAACGATGGCGCAGCTCCAGCAATGCTCTGGGGTACCCTATCTCCCCAATGCTGCATCAAGCCGTACGTCGGCTTCAAGCGCGCAGGGTTTGAGTCATGCATCATTGTCCTAAAAGTGACTGATTGACATCTTGTAGATTTCCCTCAGCCACTTTTAGGATTCGTTCCTGCGCAGGTACGCCCTCCCTTGCGCCGGAACGCCCCCTGATGGCGCAGGGCTTTACAACGTGATGCATCGCCCATATGCCCATATGTGGTTTTTTTTTAATATATACGCCGCACCAACACCATGGCGAGTCTTTTGTTCTGCCGCTGCGTCAGAAAAGGCACGCAACAATGGAGGAAAATGAGCCGCAACTTCCGCAAGGGACTTCTAAATCAGCCCCAACAGACTGAAGTCCAGTCCTTCCTTTAGACACATGGCTATAAGAAGAAATAGTGGCGGTGGTGGCGGGTGGATTGATAGTTTGAGTATTCACTGATCTGCAAGCAGGATGGACTTTGTCTGTCACGTGTTGCGCACTGCTGCCTGCTGCAGTGCCAGGCCTAGGCAAACCTCTTTAGTAGTCTGTTTATTGAGTTACATAGGAACTTTCTAAGTCAACGTTCCGCAAATCAGGCAATACGAATAACGTAGTATACCACATGAGATAGATCCCGTGGAATAGTTGTCTATCTATTTGCTATTTTTCCAAAATATGTTGTTATTGTTCTTTTGAAATGTTTGATTTGGTTGAAAAATCTCATCCATGTTTTCTGGTTTTTCTTTCTTTCATGTTGTACATCAGCTCCCCCCAAGGGCAAGAGGACACAGGAGGAGGGTGCTGAGGATGCAGGCCAGGATCGGGCAGGCGAGGGCTCCTTTGCTGGCCCCAGTAAGTTTACATTTTAATAAACAGTACCTATTTTTTCCTAGCGTTCCTCATTCGATTTTTTCTAAATCGTCTTTGATCTTCTTGTAGACTGGATATAAATTCTTATCCTGCCTCGAATATGACTCCCTGTGGTATTACTAGACTATTCTTATTAGTCTGTCTGTGTAGCTAACTAAGATTGGACATTTGGCAATTCAATTGGACTCCCATTATATTCAGCAATACCTCTATGCACTGTCTCCTTACTGACTAGATAGTGTGGCAGAGTCATTCAGCTCCCGAAGTCACCGATTATAGATCCCCAATGATCTCTAGATTATCGTACGCAGGACAAGAGAGTAGTACGGAGTCACAGCACAGTCAAGAAGTGTCAGAGGCACTCATGCTTGCAAAAATTCCAAAACCTTTAGCTCATCCACTCTAGTCTAGAGGAACAAAAACCACAGAGTCTATTTAAGTTTAAAAGCTTTATTAAAAGTAAACACATTTATTAAAATCTACTTTGTCATAAAACTATTTAACTGTAAACGGAAAAGTGGTTAGTGCTGACGATTAATTGGACACATTTCTTGTGGTCGAGCCGAACCCTCACCTGGTTTGAACTTGATCCTGGTCGTGTTCTTAGGACTCAGGAGTCAAGCTTCTGTCTGTTAGGAGAAAAAGTGGTGCGTGTTAAAAATCAAAAGCAAGCATTCATCAGTTGTGCATAAAAGTGCAGCAAGACAACAGCCTTCCCTGGAAAATGGGACATTTTTACTATGGAGTAGACAGTCACAAATTATTACATTGTATTCTGTTTTTTTAACATTTCTCCTAGACCAAATATTATATAGTAGTGAGTGGTGTATTCTAACATTCTTAAATGTACTTTGTAGGTGTAACATCTGGTGACGGGGCCAGCGCGGAGGTGGCTGTGTTGGACCAGGACTCGGAGGCCTCTGGGGAGGAGGCGGCGGTAGAAGAGCTGGCGGACGTTCCTGTGGGGGATCAAACGGTGGTGGCGGAAACAGGTAAGCTATATATTCCTTACTTATTGAGATTGAAGACTGCATAGTGTGCTTTCTGCACGGGTGTATTACAATTACAAATCAACCAGGTAGTAGCCTCCTCGAAATGTACTTCGACTTAGCTGTGAAGTTTTTGGTGAGAAGAATCCCAATAAGTTCTTAGACGAACGTGATGGATGGGATGAACGAAAAGCGAAAGAAGGGTGTAAGTAAGTGGGACGCGAACTTGTATGATGGCTGGCAAAGAAGAACAATATGTGTTTGCTTGGCCCCCGAGGTGGCTGGGAAGGAAAGAATATGGTATGGTGCATGGCTGGGTCAATGATGAAGCAAGGATGGGTGGAAGGACAGCAGCCTGGGTGGGTGAAACAGAAACTGTATGTGTGCGTATACTTTGACTGAATGGATGCCTGGAGCATGGTATTCTCTGACTCTTAGATAGCACATGTGTATCTAGAGAGAGTAGATGGTCGCCAGGTGAAGTAAGTGTTACCTTGAAGAGCATGTACCACCGCACCCGCACGTCCGTTCCAGTGCAGGGAAGGCAAGGAAAAGAAATTGTAAATGTGTCCAATACTATCATGAATAGTAGCAGTACTTTGTATTGCGTTTGCATTCACAGCATATATCTGGTTATTACGGTGGACACTCCGTACCTCTCTTAATAACTTTAGTTTACTTGTAGTACGTCATTCATGTGTGGGTGTATCACTGTTCACTCAATATTAAGCAAAGCACCTAAAGTCATCTCATCTGTCATTAAATACGTCCCATGTGAAGTGATAGATAATCAAATTAGTTAGCTTCTTCATTTTCCTTTTCTAGTACTCATTTGCACTGTAGGGTGAAAGGTAAATTAATTAAGCAGTAGCCCTTGTAACAGAGTATTCTCAGTGCCACCCGTAATAGAAAAGTAATAGCTTCACCACCTGCATGTACTGGACCGGTACAGTAACGCAAGTCTGTCTCACTCATCATGGTGTGCAACTTTTTTTCTCGGGTGCAAGTTCACTGTGCTGTGTCCATGTCATTCTGCCGGCTTGCATAAGATAACGTACCCATTTCCCTAAACAAGAGAGAAGAAGAAGAATAAGACTGGTGTACTGTCATAGTCGACTGTAATGGAAGTCCATAGTGGTCGTAGAATTAGTTCATTAAACTACCACTACTGTTAGAGCAAGGATGCAGAAGTGGGAGGTTACATAGATACTGTCCTCAATAGTTATGTACTGTGCTTTCAATTTGCTACTTGTACTCTGTGACCCAACTTTCGGCTCAATCACTTTGTGTTATTAATAAGGAGCATTGGTTACAGACTATGTCTTTCTTTCTTCATATAGTTGCTCCTTCCAAATCAACAACAAGGAGGGAGCAGGCTAGATTGGCCCGGCAACGGAGGCTGGAGGCCACAGTCGCCGAATATCGGCGGCTGGTGGCCCTGGAGGAGGAGGAGGACACGCAGTCGAGCGGGGCAACATCCTCGACTGTGACCACTGCATCCTCCTCCGTGACTAAGCCAGCGGGACCGAGCCGGGCTAAGAAAGACGACCGCCACCGCCAAGCAACCGAAATAGCAGCTGCCCCCCACAGGAGCTGCAAGGAACGCCAACGCCGCCTACGAGTCCGCATGTCCAACCTGGAGCAGGAGGTCCTGAGGTATAAGAACTTGGTTAAGGGCCTCCGCTCCGAGCTTGCCACTCTCCGCAAGGAGTATGATGCCCATGCCGCATCATGCACCAGCACCAGCACCCTCCAGTAGTGGAGTGTCCCTTGCCCTTTTTTTATAGACTTTTGGGGGGTGGGATTTGGGAGTTGGGATCGTTTTGGGACGTTTCAGAGACAATCGTTGGGGTTAGGGTGGGCGAGGGAGATTATTTTGTTAGGGCTAAATAAATATATTTTTCAACTTTATCTGACCATACCTGTTTTTTACTGCTTTTCAGTCTGGTGGGTGGGGGGCGGGGGTGTAACAGTAACTTTGTTTTCCTGAACAGACGTAGGACTTTAGTAGTACAACCGTCAATCTCTTGTCTACTCCGAAATAATACTCCATTATACTACCTCCCACCAAACGCTTATCTTACCTGTAATTTGTGTTAGAAATTAGGGCTAGGCCCAGGGCTGGCTCCAGGTGAAATGGGGATTAACGTTGTCAATCCTGGGCGGGTGACATTTCCTCATTGCGGTGGTACTAGTGGTGTGACACAGTGGCAGTTGCATGCCTATGGAAAAAAAGAAAAGAAAACCTTGTTTGTCCTCCTTACTGTAGCATTACAACGGTTACGGTACGATCGAGAAAATAGCAGGTGACAGTACACTAGAACAGTGCCATAATGTAGCCTAACAAATGGTAAAGTATTTGCTTGCAAGTATAACTAGTACTTGCGTTGAATTTATTTGACATTGGCTACTACTACTAGAAGATATAGTACTGAAGCTGAGTAAGTCTAGAAGATATCCTCGTATTCCTTCACCAGCCTGTTGCTGCTATGACCTTATCCTCCCCAGCAAGTGTGTGGAATTATTGATGTCATTTTAGTCAGACATCAAGCAAAACAACACAGCCCGGGGGAAGAGGGTTAGGGTTTGTAAAATGGATGGGAATGGGGGTTTCTTTTTGGGTAGGTTTTGTTGAGAGAAGAAAAAAAAAGCAGAGCATGGACAAACAATAATTGAAGATACAGACAATCTTTGGTTACAAACTAAAGGTAAGCACATGCAGTCACACTCATAGAATAAAAGACAACAATGGATACTGTATCTGTATTGCGTATGTTGTTGGAGTTGTCCTGTTGAATTTGGTAAGTAATAAGCATGCAGCAAACAATTCCTCTTATTGGCGGCACTCCTCCATTCCAGCTGACGCTTCGTCCATCAATGTGGTGACCACTGACAGAAGACACCCTGTCCACTGCCTGCCTGGCGGATGTTGACTGAAACCCGGCCTGTAATTATTGAACGGAAAACAGGAAGTGCTATTACAATACCACTGATAAATAAATAAAAGGTATGTACGCTGTGTGGTGCAAAAAGTCACACTTTGATTTCCCTAATAGACAGTACAATATTTTAGAAATTGCGTGCTCTGTCTGAGTCACCTTTTTAAGGATCAATAAGTATGGGCAAAATATTATAGCGGATCTTTCCCCTCAAGGTAGGTGTACTACTGTGTTTTAGAACAAAATTTGACCTTGAAAAAAAGGCTGTTCCTTATGGATTTTGTCCAAAACACTTCTATCCGGTATTAGACCTTCCCAGGAATGCCCCAGGCAAGACCCGCCGGCGCCAACCCACCCGCAAAAAACCACCCGACAACACCCCCAAACAGCGAAAAAGCTAAATCTCATACTTACAATATCTCTCGGCCTTCGGTCCAAATGCGGCGCTGTTCAGCTAGGTCATCATCATCATCAATCATCATAACTCCTGTTTTCCACCACGGATTTCCTGAAAAGCAAATGCAATCAAGATTAGACTGTCGCAGCAGTGCTTCGACAGAGACCCCGGCCGCAACCCACCCACGAACAGCAGGAAGCCCCCCAAAACGCTACATTGAGCAAGATGTCAGAAGAAATAGCAAAAAAAAGGCTGTTCCTTATGGATTTTGTCCAAAACACTTCTATCCGGTATTAGACCTTCCCAGGAATGCCCCAGGCAAGACCCGCCGGCGCCAACCCACCCGCAAAAAACCACCCGACAACACCCCCAAACAGCGAAAAAGCTAAATCTCATACTTACAATATCTCTCGGCCTTCGGTCCAAATGCGGCGCTGTTCAGCTAGGTCATCATCATCATCAATCATCATAACTCCTGTTTTCCACCACGGATTTCCTGAAAAGCAAATGCAATCAAGATTAGACTGTCGCAGCAGTGCTTCGACAGAGACCCCGGCCGCAACCCACCCACGAACAGCAGGAAGCCCCCCAAAACGCTACATTGAGCAAGATGTCAGAAGAAATAGCAAAAAAAAGGCTGTTCCTTATGGATTTTGTCCAAAACACTTCTATCCGGTATTAGACCTTCCCAGGAATGCCCCAGGCAAGACCCGCCAACCCACCCGCAAAAAAACAACCGACAACACCCCCAAACAGCGAAAAAGCTAAATCTCATACTTACAATATCTCTCGGCCTTCGGTCCAAATGCGGCGCTGTTCAGCTAGGTCATCATCATCAATCATCATAACTCCTGTTTTCCACCACGGATTTCCTGAAAAGCAAATGCAATCAAGATTAGACTGTCGCAGCAGTGCTTCGACAGACACCAAAAATTACCCACAAACCCCCGGAACCCCGCCAAAGAGCACCTCAAAGGCAAGCAAGTCAGCAAAAACGGCAAGAAATTTCCACCTCATATTTGGTCCAAAACACTTTTGTCCATTATTAGAGCTTCACAGCAATGGGCCCAAATCCGTCAACTCACCCGCAAAGAAGTACAACACCCCCACAAGTGCTGAGTCTTTCTTCATTGGGCGTAATCCAGCACTCTGCTTGGAGGGAAATCGCAGTCTGGAGGAGGAGGATAGAGGAGCATGTTCTTCGGAACTTGTGAACCTGAGGAATGTAGACTGCGGCACCTTCAAAGCAATAAGCAAACAAGTGAAGACAGTTCTGATGATGGTCTTGTTTTTGGGATTAGGTGATTAAAGTTTGAATTAAATTAACTGTGCAAAACAAAGAAAGAGAGACACAAAGCACACAGGAATAAAAGGGAATAAGGACGAAAAAGAAAGTTCTTGATTGATTGTCTCATTTTCAGTGCTCGGTGTCAGGGAATAAGAACAAGATTTCGTCATCATACTCTGCGAATTCAGGCTGGATGAGGTCAGTGCCACCGAACAGAGAAAAAATCCCCTCATCTACGTTGCCGTCCTCCTCGTCTTCATGCGGCGTGCTTTCTCGTACTTTGTAATCAGGTGGTATGAGGTGCTGATTCATCTTGATCATTGTCAGCCGCTCCACATTTTTGGGCGAGAGGCGGCTCCGTTTGGGAGTTACAATGCCACCAGCAGCACTGAAAACACGTTCAGAAGACACACTTGCGAGTGGGCAAGACAAATAGTTTATAGCCAGGTTGTAGAGCTGTGGCCACAATTGTTTTTTGCCATGCCAATACTGCAATGGCTCCTCATTAAGAAAGACCACTGTTGAGTCATTCATATAGTCCTGCACCATCGACTCAAGGTCATCAACGGTTCCTCCACTTTGCTTACTTTTTGCTGTGGCTGTGACATTTTTTCGAGAACCATACCCCATCAAACTTAGCCAATCCTCCTCCGCAGCCACTGTTAGTGTTGTCATTGTGTGTGGTGCAGATGATCCAGTTGCCGGTGTCTTTAACGGCTGAGAGGTCACTTGTGCCCCAGCCACAGGTGCAGAAGTGGATTCTTGTGACTGGGGATGGCCTGCTGATGCTGATGCTGATGTACTGGCTTCTCCTTCAATAACCTGCCGTTCTTTTTCAAACCTATTGGCTGACCAGGCTAACCAATGTTTGTACTTTTGAACATCTGCATCATCAAAAGGAAAGAATGCTTCGTCTGCCAGCGCCTTTTTGTAGCGTGGATCCAGAATAGTAGCACAAATGTAATGCTGATCGGACTTGATCTTTTGAAGACGTTCATCACCACGTAGGCGCTCTAATAATTTCTCTGACAAAATGAAATGTTTTTTTTTTCTTCATCTTCTTTTTCAAACTCAGAAGACACCGCCATCAGTTGGTGCTCCAGCATGCACAACAATGGGATAGCTTTTCCCAAATTACAGTCCTCCTGGCTGACTGCACGCGTGAAGAACTCAAAAGGACGAAGCATGTCTGTCAGGCTTTTAACTATGTCCCATTGCGCCGCAGTCATCCGCAGGTCCTCCTTCTGAGATTTACCCTCTGTGAAGAAATAGTGATCGAGTACCGTATACTGCTCATACAGACGCTCAAGCATGTAGAAGGTTGAGTTCCAACGTGTTGCCACCTCCTGGATGAGTGCTTTCACTGGCATTCTACGTTGAAGTAGCAGTCTCCGCAGATGCTTCCGGGCCTTAAAAGAATGGCTGAAATGGTTGGACATTTTGCGGCAGGTGGCCATTACCGCGAACGCTGCACTGTCTCTATCACTCAAGAATTTTTGAACTACCAGGTTGATACAGTGCGCCAAACATGGCACTCTGAAATAGCCACCCTCCGACATGGCCTTAACTACATTGGAGCCATTATCCGTGGAAACATAACCAATCTTGCGTTTTAGGGGGGATAGCATTGTCAAGACCTTTTTGTTAAACTCTTGCAAAAGGTTTTCTGCTGTGTGACTTTTCTCCAAGCCAAACATGGCTAGTGTTGCATGTTTCCGAGCAGCTTTGAAAACTTTGTCCGGGTCAACACCTGCGTTTAGCTTTGCTTTAACACCTGAAAAAGAGACCCAGTGTGCAGTGATGCACATGTAATCATGGCCTGGGCCACTGGTCCACATGTCTGTTGTCAGATGTATTGTGTGAACAGCACTCTTCTGCAAAGCTGCCCCAATCGCCTGCAGCACATCTTCATGTAGTGCTGGAACCGCAACTCTGGCAAAATAGAACCGGCTCGGAACTTTCCATTTAGGGCAGAGCGTTGCCACTAATTCAAGAAAACCTACTGCTTCTACAAAAGAAAAAGGTAGAAGGTCCACAGCTAGCATTTTAGCCAGCTTAGTGTTATACAGACGCGTCAGTGGGTGGTTGCGTTCATATGGCACGTCTGAAGTAAGCATTGTTCTAATGTTGCCCTGGACCAAGCATTTACGGGCTTTTAATGACTTCGTTGACCCAATTTTGCTCGCTGGTGAACTTTTGTGCGTTGGTGTCTCACTCGCTCCAACACTCTTAGTGTGCCTCACATTGGGTGTGCTGCTGACAGGGGTACTGGGTGTAAGGGAAGTGTTTGACACGTCTTCTTCCTGCTCGTCATCATCAGATGAAACATCAACGTTTCCTTGAATTTGGCCTTTCTTGATCGCATCTAGGTGCGCAAACCATTTGACAGTGTGCTGTCTCCTAAGATGACCTCTCTGGCCTCCGGTACCATAGTTGGTACCTGGCTTACCACGACTAACTGCTTGCTTACAAATGGTACAAATGGCAAACTTTGGATTTTTTGGACAAACAGTAAAGAAGTCCCAAACTGGGGACTTGAAGTGTCTGTGGGACATGGAGGAGGCGGCGATACTGGTGGTGGTGGTCATGAAGCTAATGCCAGATGAAGTGGAGGATGTGGATTGCCCAACTTTTGTACGTTTTGCACTTTCACCGCCACTAATTAAGGTCGAGG
Source organism: Lissotriton helveticus (assembly GCF_964261635.1). Lineage (NCBI taxonomy): Eukaryota > Metazoa > Chordata > Amphibia > Caudata > Salamandridae > Lissotriton > Lissotriton helveticus. The sequence continues at coordinate 17,155,515 of NC_136063.1, read as the reverse complement.
TTGACGGAGGTCTCTTCTTGCCAGAAAGAAATATGGAAGCGGGACGAGTTGGTGTACTACTTAACTCCAATGATTGTGGTGTTTCCACTGCCTCCTCATCGACAACATCATCATCACGCTCAGCAGCTCTTCGGGCTAGGGTCAAAATGTCTGTTTGCTGCATGCCCGCTGGGGCTGCAGTGACCTTTATGATGACTGGGTCGTCGTTGGCAGAGTCTTCATCAGCAGCAGTATCCGCCACTTCTTGTTGAGACTCATCACACTCCATAACTCTGAGACTTTGGACGAGCTTCCTTTTACGCTTAACTACCTTTGTTTGTTCCCAAGTTTGATCCGTATCATCAGAAGGAGGTGTGCTTGAAGAGGATGTAGACACCACCCTTGATCTCTTCCTTGCTAGGGGTGTGGAAGACAATGAAGGATCATCAGGAGGAGTGGCTTCCTCAAATGATACCTCGCCTTGATTGTCGATTTCCTGATGTGCCCCTACTTCGGGAGGAACAACTATTGTGGGCACTTGTTGTGACCCTCCATGCACCTCTGCTTGCGCATCTCCTTGCGCTGCCTCTCCTTCCACATGTACTTGGGCTTGTACTTGCACATGTGATTGTTGTTGCGGCTGTGGTTGTTCAACACTCGTCAGATGAGCTACAACAACCTGTGTTGATTGAGGGACATTGCTGCTGCTTTCTTGCGATGAGCCAACATCACTGGTCGATGGTGATTGAAGAAGTATACTGGCTGCCTCTGCACCACTCAAGGGCTTGGACTTAAGTTGGCGTGGTGGTGGTGGTGGCACTGAGCCCAATGGAGCGGGGGTGCTGCTGCCAGCTTGGTCCCCAGCAGATCCCGCTGCAGCTGCTGCAGGCATACTTTTTTTTTTACTCCCAAAAAAAGGGGCGGGCGGCACACCAGTGTCCTTGGTAACTTGCTTCTTCTGCTCCTTACTGGCACCTTTCTTGCTAGAGGAGCTACGGGTTACTTTTTTTGGGGCCATCTTCTTCAGAGCAGGTCAGCAGGCAGCAGTTGCACGAGTTGCAGAGGGTTCTGTGTCCAGACGTGACGTCGCGTGACGTTATGCTGCACACACCGCTGCAGGACTTCTTCCTGGCACTGGTGGTTCTATTGAGTCTTCTTGTGCACCTAAAAGCAATGGAAGACAGAGGAACATCAGTTCAGTTATACACCCCAAAAAATCGACAAAACACAGAAAAATGAGCACAATCCCATGCCATCCATGATGTTTACATTGAAGACACCCCACAGAAAGACTAGGGACATGCAAGTATGCAACACTCACTACCCCTGGGCATAAGGGATGAAAAGTAGGCAAAATAAGTGCAGGCCTCAGACACTGCCTCTCCTCAAAATGGCCCCCTTACACCCCAAGCACATGTTGCCTGTACCAGCCAGCACTCAAGATGGCCACCACCACCACCCACATGGCCAGTCCACATCAACAGTACACCCCCAAAAAACAGAAAAACAGCCAGAAATCACCACAATCCAATGCCATCCATGATGTTTACATCAAAGAGAGTGAGACCACACCACAGGCACACTCAGTCCATGCACCAGCACCACCCCTGGGCAAGGAAAAGGCCACACCAGCAGCCCCCCAAAAACGACAAAAAACAATAAAATCTGCACAATCCCAGCCCATCCATGGCCTCAATGGTGTTTAAATTCAAGAAGACACCCCACAGAAAGACTAGGCCCATGCAACACTCACCACCCCTGGGCAAAGGGCCACACCAGCAGGCCCAAAAAAACGACAAAAAACAATAAAATCTGCACAATCCCAGCCCATCCATGGCCTCAATGGTGTTTAAATTCAAGAAGACACCCCTCAGAAACACTAGGCCCATGCAACACTCACTACCCCTGGGCATAAGGGATGAAAAGTAGGCAAAATAAGTGCAGGCCTCAGACACTGCCTCTCCTCAAAATGGCCCCCTTACACCCCAAGCACATGTTGCCTGTACCAGCCAGCACTCAAGATGGCCACCACCACCACCCACATGGCCAGTCCACATCAACAGTACACCCCCAAAAAACAGAAAAACAGCCAGAAATCACCACAATCCAATGCCATCCATGATGTTTACATCAAAGAGAGTGAGACCACACCACAGGCACACTCAGTCCATGCACCAGCACCACCCCTGGGCAAGGAAAAGGCCACACCAGCAGCCCCCCAAAAACGACAAAAAACAATAAAATCTGCACAATCCCAGCCCATCCATGGCCTCAATGGTGTTTAAATTCAAGAAGACACCCCACAGAAAGACTAGGCCCATGCAACACTCACCACCCCTGGGCAAAGGGCCACACCAGCAGGCCCAAAAAAACGACAAAAAACAATAAAATCTGCACAATCCCAGCCCATCCATGGCCTCAATGGTGTTTAAATTCAAGAAGACACCCCACAGAAAGACTAGGCCCATGCAACACTCACCACCCCTGGGCAAAGGGCCACACCAGCAGGCCCAAAAAAACGACAAAAAACAATAAAATCTGCACAATCCCAGCCCATCCATGGCCTCAATGGTGTTTAAATTCAAGAAGACACCCCTCAGAAACACTAGGCCCATGCAACACTCACTACCCCTGGGCATAAGGGATGAAAAGTTGGCAAAATAAGTGCAGGCCTCAGACACTGCCTCTCCTCAAAATGGCCCCCTTACACCCCAAGCACATGTTGCCTGTACCAGCCAGCACTCAAGATGGCCACCACCACCACCCACATGGCCAGTCCACATCAACAGTACACCCCCAAAAAACAGAAAAACAGCCAGAAATCACCACAATCCAATGCCATCCATGATGTTTACATCAAAGAGAGTGAGACCACACCACAGGCACACTCAGTCCATGCACCAGCACCACCCCTGGGCAAGGAAAAGGCCACACCAGCAGCCCCCCAAAAACGACAAAAAACAATAAAATATGCACAATCCCAGCCCATCCATGACCTCAATGGTGTTTAAATTCAAGAAGACACCCCACAGAAAGACTAGGCCCATGCAACACTCACCACCCCTGGGCAAAGGGCCACACCAGCAGGCCCAAAAAAACGACAAAAAACAATAAAATCTGCACAATCCCAGCCCATCCATGGCCTCAATGGTGTTTAAATTCAAGAAGACACCCCTCAGAAACACTAGGCCCATGCAACACTCACTACCCCTGGGCATAAGGGATGAAAAGTAGGCAAAACAAGTGCAGGCCTCAGACACTGCCTCTCCTCAAAATGGCCCCCTTACACCCCAAGCACATGTTGCCTGTACCAGCCAGCACTCAAGATGGCCACCACCACCACCCACATGGCCAGTCCACATCAACAGTACACCCCCAAAAAACAGAAAAACAGCCAGAAATCACCACAATCCAATGCCATCCATGATGTTTACATCAAAGAGAGTGAGACCACACCACAGGCACACTCAGTCCATGCACCAGCACCACCCCTGGGCAAGGAAAAGGCCACACCAGCAGCCCCCCAAAAACGACAAAAAACAATAAAATATGCACAATCCCAGCCCATCCATGGCCTCAATGGTGTTTAAATTCAAGAAGACACCCCACAGAAAGACTAGGCCCATGCAACACTCACCACCCCTGGGCAAAGGGCCACACCAGCAGGCCCAAAAAAACGACAAAAAACAATAAAATCTGCACAATCCCAGCCCATCCATGGCCTCAATGGTGTTTAAATTCAACAAAACAGTTGTATCATGCACCCATAACCAACCCTGGTCCTACTGGATACTGTGGCTACCCACAATATAATTTATTTAATTTTCTGAAAAAGTTCCAAAATTGTACTTGCAGCAACTGTAATGCCCCAAACAAACTTACTTGTGAAAGTTGATTTCTAATCCAAAAGTGATCCAAAGACAGTCAAAAAGGCCTCAAATCCAAATATCCAGCAGCACCCACAAAAAGTAATCCTTCCAGCTCCAGATCCAAATGAAAGTGACCAGGAGATGGACAAAGCACTGGGAGGAGCCTGCTGGACAGGAACAGGAAGTTGGAGACTGTGGGGCACTTCCTTCCTCCCCCCCCCAAAATGGACTCCTTGCAAAAAAAAAGGCCATGCAAATGTCAACCTGAGGAGTGATTCTGATAAAAATCATAATTTTCTGAAGGTTTATCCTGTTTGCTGGTGATTTTCTTGTGCGAAATTGCAAAATCTCTATTTCGCAAGTGCGAGATTGTTCCTTTCCGCCGCAACTACGTGTTCGCAATTGCGAACTCTCGCGAGGTGTGCTGTGCAAGGTGGCAAGCCGCGAGTACGTATTCGCGGGCGACAAACTCCCGCGGGAACACGCAGCAAGATCTAAAATGGCGCGTCACTCGCAAAGAAAAACAACTCGGCAAACGCTAAAAGGACGGAAAGTAAACGCCGTGCACCACGCCGCGCGCCGCAACCAAGCAAAAAATCCGCCGCGAGCGGATTCACGGATTTTCGACAAATTCGCGAGCGTTCGCGGATTGCGAATTTGCCGAAAATCCGAAAAATCCGCGAGCGGAGCGGATTTTACGCCCATGCTTAGCTCAAATGTGCTATTTACTTCCTCAGAGTTTGTTCATGTGCAGTTGCTACAAATAGGGGTTGATAGTGTTGACAGAAGTGAAACCTGTTTCAGGTTTCCTACTGTCAAAATGGGGGAAGACTTTAGTTCCTCTACAAATGAAGGGCAGGCAACTTTTTCTCTCTCTTTTTCTTACTTCTTGTTTTGCCTGTCCAAATTGTATGTGAAATAGCCATGAGACATTTAATTGGCTATTCAGTAATACTGTTTTAAACATTGTTAGCATTAATAAAATGAATAAATAAATATGCTATGTTACTGCCCATCCTGCTTGATGAAATTATGAAAGGATGAGTAGTCTAGATTGCTGTTCCCTTACTTGTGGATCTAGATGTGGGTAGTTTTTGTTCTACAATTCTTAGGTGATATCACCATTATTGGTTGTTATTCTCATGCTACATAGTTTTGCAAGGGCATAGCTAGTTTTTCATTAGCTAGTCTGTGTAAATAAACTGACAGTCCGTATTAGAGCTGATGTTGCATAGTTTGGATCATGAAAAGTAGAATGCAGGGAAGATGCCCATGTGATCCTTAGCAAACATTTTTGAAGGAAATATTGTTTTATAGGATTTTGTTTGTCACAGCATGTTCTGCTGGAGAAAATATAATCCCTGTTAAATTAGCAATTTTAGTTTTTCCTGTTGCACCTATAATATGAGAGCATGGTCCTAAACGTACAATGTAGGTGCTTTTATTAAGGGAAATCATTTTAGAAGTGTCTGCAGTCCTGTGCACGTAATATAAAATCGATGAGTAAAGTGTAGAAATGTCCTTTTTTCTTGAGGGTTTTCAGATTATGAATTTACAGATGTAAGGATTTGGAGTATGTCTGTATTGTTTTTCTCTTTTCCTCAGAATTTAGTAAATGAACACAGACTTCCTTGGCTGCTTGGGATTGGGTGACGTATTACTCTTGTCAGTTCATCAAAGAGTTCCTTTTATACTTGCCAATAGGTCTGGGCTGTTGTTTTTTTTTTACTCTCACATAGATAAATGAAGTGGTTCTTGGATGCTGAGCTAATACATGGGGCGTCCCAAGACTAGGAAGTATTCTGAGACTATCCTCTCTGTTGATGGACTGTTTCTGTGCCTTGTCTAAAAGACCTTTTGTTCTGTCAATTAATAGATGTTTGCTGCCTTACAACCATTGCCAGAGGGGCCCGGACATCAGATCCAGCTTGGGGAATCAACACCAGTTCAGCTTGAAGCCAAGGTGAAGGTAACCAGATCAGACATTGCTGGCAACTAGGACCTCAGTGTAGGCAGAAGCCCTGGGATGAATTGTGAACCCCTGCCACTATTTCGGGCAAAAGATGGGGTCACAAATCTGAAAGGAGAAATTGTGGATCAAGTTTTTGATGCCCAGCTGAGAGAGTCACAGACCGACCAGAATGGCGAGGAGGCTTTGCTTGAGGTGACCCCTTTTGAAACAAGGGTTGCTTCAGAGATCCTAGCATTAGGTCTCTGAATCCTGGTCCCAAAGGGAAAGCAAGTTTGCACCTTTGTTTGTTGGTCAGAAGATACCTGGGCACACTGGATGCAAAGTGTGGCCCCAACAAAGATCAGTGCACCAGCGGAGCAATATAGAAGTTAGGGAAGGACTTGAGTTTAGGGACAGGTGCTGTGTCTCTGGTGCCTGTTAGATTGAAGTGAAGAAAACTGGACAGGATCACTGAGAGAATTTGCCCTGGTGGGTAATAGCCCTATCCTGAAAGAAGAAACTTTTCCCTTGAAACTGGGCCGTGATTCTTGAGTTGAGAGTTCTGCAGCTCCACCGTGGAAACAACAAGAGCCTGCCTGTGAGGTTCAAATGGACAGAGAGAGAAGACTCCCCTCTGGCTGGTTCTACAGCGGTTTCAATTTCCCCAAGGACTTCTTTTTCGTCAATAATGTACACCTTTGGTCGTCCCATTTTTGAGAAGGAGCAGCCCTTTGCGGCTCTTCGTCCTAATTCCTATGGCCCTGTGTGGTCCTTCTGGTCCCTCTGAGCCAGGATTGTTTTTGTAATAACCTGTCTAATTTCCTTAATATTTGTATTTCTTATCATGTTTATTCTACACGAAAAACATTTTTCAGAGCAATTGAAAAATGTGACTTTGCCCTTTCCTTGAATGTAATAATGGAAATGTTTTTATTAGATATGTGCTGTTGGCTATTCTGAAGTTGAAATGGATGGTCACTGAAATGCATAGGAGCCCTGAAAATGTTTTTACTGGATGATTCTAGAATTTGCTTTTTGCTTAGGGTGAAAAAAAAGATAATTCTATTTGTGATAATAGTCATTACTCTCTCCTGCTATCTGTATGTTAATTATGACCCAATGCTCTGTTTCCTCTGTACTCCTGCTTATACCTTATATGTACCCGCTTAATGAAATCTTTAGAATGGAAAATGCCCACCTAGCAATGAATTAGGATATTGATTAATTTATAAATATAAATGTGCAAATATTTTCTATGTTCCTACTGGATCATAGGAATGTCTTTTGCTCATGCTAAAAGGACTATCTGTTAAAGATTGCAGGGATCTGTTAGCATGAGCTGAAAGCCATTTTGTACTTGACAGCCATTTTAGTTAGCCATGTGCTTGCCATGTGCTGTTTCCCTCTTCCAGAGCCTTGCGCACACTCAGAGGGGCCTAGCTAGTAGAATGCACCTTCTCCTAGTATAGAACTGTCTGGCTATTCTTACCAATGAGCTCAGGTTGGACTCTCCTCCCATTTTTTCAGAAAGCAAATCTTGTATACCCATATTAGTAATTTTGCATGCTGGTACATGTGAGGACCTCCCCTTGGTTTTATGCTGACTAATGTAACCTAAGCATATATAAGGCCCCTATTTTTTGTACGCCTTAGAATGCCTCGTACAGTTCCTAAGGGTACTGCGTGATGTAGTCTCCCTCATCTGAGTTTAATAAATATGTCTTTTATATTACAGCTTCTGTGCCAATCTCTTTTCTGTTGGTTTAAAAGTACCAGGTGTATCACTGAGACCCCTGAGAAGGTTTCTATTTTCTACACTCGGAAGCCCACCAACTCCCACAGACCATGCTGAAAACCTTGGCATCGTACTCGATTCATCAATCACCATGAACTGTCAAGTCAACGCCGTCACCTCCAGCTGCTTCAACACCCTCCGCATCCTCCGCAAGACCTTCAAATGGATCCCCCGAGTCGAGGTAAACTGTCACCCATGCACTCATCACCAGCAGACTGGACTTTGGCAATGCACTATACGCCGGCATCAACAAGTCCCTACTCTGCAAACTCCAAACCATACGGAACACTGTGGCCAGACTCGTCCTCGGTATCCGCCGGCGCGTACACATCAGCCATCACCTTCGGCAACTCCATTGTCTCCCCATGGAGAAGAAAGTCACTTTCAAGATCCTCACTCATGCCTACAAATGGCTACACAACAGCTGACCCAAATACCTCAATGACACAATACACTTCCACGTACCCAGAAGAAACCTGTGTTCGGCCAACCTCACACTGGCAGAAACCCAGCGCATCCACTGAGCCAGAGCAGGCGGAAGATAGTTCTCTCACATCACAGCCAAGACCTGGAACAAACTACCTGCAAATATTAGACTCGCCCCCTCCCTAAACACCTTCAGGAAAACTCTCAAGACCTGGCTCTTCGGCTGAAAGGAGTTGCATACCCCCGTCCACCAGCACCTTGAGACCCTTACGGGTGAGTAGTGTGCTTATAATTCCCTGATTGATCGATTGATTCCTCCAGGTCCTCCTCTTCCTCTTCCTGCTCCTCCACCTCATCCTAGGCATCCCAATCCTTCTAGAGGTCTCAGGTCTTCCTCTTCCTCCTCATGCTCCTCTCTCTCATTCTAGTCATCCTGGTCCTGACAGAGACTCTACTGTTCCTTCAGATCTTCCAGGTGCTCTTTTCCCTCATCCTAGTTATTAGAGACTGGGGTTCTGGTTGGCAGAGGTATGTACCCTGTCCAAGCAGTAACCACAATACTAATCAGGGTAAATCAGGTACACACCCTAAACTAACCTGTGCTCACCCACTTGAAGGTTGACACAGAACAGACAAGCTTAACTTAAGAAGCAATGTGTGAAGTATTTGTGCAACTCTGAAAACAGTAAACCAGTAAAAACACTCCACAAAAAGACACCAAACCTTGATAGACAAATAGAGCATAATGATGATATTAATCTTTATTCAGTCATACATTATAATTATTAAAAGATAACAACTTTTAAAAGAAATATATAAAAAACATTAGAAAACAAAATATTTAACCGAGATCAATACATTTCATTCAAACAAGACAATTCACGAATGTATAAGAACATTATAAAACCACCGGCCCAACCTAACATACACATCATTTTAGAGGCACAAAGTATTTTATTCCAATGTAAGGCACCATTTAGGTAACCAATAACTGCCGAAATCATCGCCTGATCTGGCAATAACTGTGAGTAAAACAAGGCAGGTTCAAATTGAGTAAAACCCCTCACGTTTAATAGAGAGTGATATTATTGAATGAAATAAGACAAAAACAACAAAAATCCAATAAGTTGAACCGGAGTTATGGATTTTTAAGACTATCTTAAAATATAGTGCTTACAGCATAAAACACCAACCGGGATTATCTGGTCGCATTACACTGGGTCAAATCCAAAAGTTAGATCCGACCCTAATAAACTGTTAGTCAGATAGAGGGGCCAGTATTACCCGTCTGAAACAGTACCTTCGTTCGAGGTTACATCAAAGAGGAGATGCAATGAGCAAAGGAGGCGATGCATCTGCATCGTTCCTGAGGGAATAGGCGATGCATTGGTTCTGAGCCATGGAAATCGGAAATAGGTCTATGTCAGACCCCTATGATGGAAGCGATGTGTCATCATAGAACGGTGCATCCGGCGATGCATAGTCTTCGATCCTGGCAAAAGTCTCAATGTGTTGGGCTTGAGGAAGATGTTCTGGTTCCAAGCTGTGCAACAATGTTGATGCGTAGCTTTTTGCAGTAGTAGCACTTCAAGCCCACTTCCATGGACCCAGGACTTGATTGACACCACTTGGAGGAGCAAGACTCTCAGCTGGCAGAGTCGAGGTGCTGGTAATAAGTGGAAATTAAGTATTTGATGTCCCTGTGATTTCAAACATAAGGGAAGCATACAAACCATTTGAGTCTATCTGGTTCTGGGTTGGAAAGTTGCAGGTCTACTCCCTCTCACTCTCAGGCAAGAGGGCATCAGGTCAGCACAGGAGCATCATTCCAGCAGAGTGGCATTTCTTTCAGCAGCACAGCAGTCCTTCTTCCTGGCAGAGTATCCACAGTTCCAGATGTGCACTGAGTTTCTGGTGACAGAGGTCCAGTACTTATACCTAGTTCTGCATTTGAAGTGGGAGAGATTTGAGAGAGAGACTTTTGAAGTGCACTGAGTCCCTGCCTTTCCTTTCCTTACTCTAGACTCACCACAGGTGGCTATGCGGCCCTTTCTGTGGGGACAGACTGCAGCCCATTCCGATGTAAGTGTCAGTTCCTCCGTCCTATACCACCCAGGATGGATCTTCAGGATGATTATAATGTGGCGGTCCCATCTCAACCCAATTGGAAGTTACACCTATAAGATGTAATACGATAATCCCAATGTTAACCTATGGGACAGATAGGCCTTGCAGTAGTTAACAATGAATTCAATAGTTTTTCACTACCAGGACATGGAAATCTTTAAAGTACATGTCCTTCCTTTTAAATATACTGCACTTGGACCTATGTTGGCGGGGACGTTTATAAATAAAAAAGAAGACTACCAAGAGGGTTAACCTGCTAGATTGACATGTCAGTTTAAAACTGCACACCCAGGTACTGCAATGGCAGTCCTAAAACATGTTTAAATATCTACGTAAGTGGGCGGCTTAATCAGTGCTGCAAGCTAGTAGCATTTATTTTGCAGGCACTGGGCACATGAAGGGCACCTGATTAGGAACGTTCAATAGTAAATTAAATTGGCCAATTGTAGTTTAGTCAATGTTACCATAATTTCAGGAGAGGGCACACGCAACGTAGCACTGATTAGCAGTGGTAAGGTGCCCAGTCTCCTAAAGTCCACAAAAAGCAAATTCGGCTAAAAGGGAAGGTTAAAGGCAAAATGCTTAGGGCAAACCTGCAGAAAGGATCAATTTCGATGCAACCTCTCTCCAGCCTGAGACTAGGACAGACTAATCAATGCATTTATGGACTTCCCTGCTTAGTTGATCAAGCATGAACAATGGGCCACTACTGTAGAGTCACTTGTCTGTTCTATGCCTCACTGAACTCAGTGGGATCCCTCTGTCTATCCTTCCTGAGCCACTGAACTACTGACCAACGTGGAACCCTTCTCCTAATTTCTGGACCCCTTTTGTGCAGCAACTAACCTAACTTGCTCACAGATGCATCCCAGTAGACAGCCAGTACTACAATTACCTACAAATTGATATGGCCCATTCCAAATCCTCTTGGGTTTGAATTCTGTGTCCAACCCAAGGAATACTCTGTCCACAATGACAGTAACCTATAGAGGGCACTGCCAGCTGTCAGTGTTTAGAACCAGGTCCTAGGCCATGCAAGGGTCTCTGTGGTTTCTCAAAGTGTTGGGCAGTAGCACCCAGTGCCTTCGATCATTTTCCACTTTAACTCCAACCGCTTCAAGGGTGGTACTGATCCTTCAACTAAGGGTCTGTACCCTTGGACTGAGCATGCAAATGCCAAGTCAGAACATCCTGACACACTATGTGTGTATCATTTAAGAGTCTACCTGGTGCAGGCCCTCAGCCCCCTGTCCCTGTGACAGTGCATGGAGCCTCCCACCCTCGAGGACAGATGTGGCCTGAACAGAGTCAGACTTTAGGTGTTCTGTCCTCAGAGTTTGAAATCAGTGACCCACTGTGGTCTGTTTCTGCCTCTTGACTTCCATCCGGGCCTCTGTGCCCTATGCTTTGGAGTGGTATCCCTGGAAAGTATACCCTAACTCTCTATCTCTGTACAATCAATCAATCAATCAATCAATCATTACATTTATATAGCGCGCTGCATACCTGTGAGGTAGGAGCTCTTGATGAGAGTTCCTAGTGCTTGGGATCCCACTTTTGGAAATATCCCTGTTAGCACCTACCGTTTTGAGGAACTTAACATACATAAGTAACTGGATGTCAACAGCAACTTTTCCTGTTTCTTCTTACCTGGTTTGCGGATGATGGAGCCTGTTGAAAGTCCTGCGGTCATCCGGGAAGCTGTACTGGTCATCGGAGGAGTCCGAGTCGTCTGGACGTGTCTCTGCTCACCCCCACCTACACCGGACTGCTGAAGACTGGGTCTGCACCCTTCCAGAGTGCTAGCGACGATACCCAGGAGAAAATTGATACTTGTATAGCGCACTACTCACCCGCAAGGGTCTCATGGCGCTTGTACGAATACCGCTGTGGAACCCATCCTGGCTTTCCCTGTGAGGTGTCCACTCCCGGGCATCCCCAAAGTGGAGGCCAGGCATCCTTAGCATTGTGGGGGCCGTTGTGGAGATTAAGCAAGCTATTGCCCAGAGTTTCAGAGTGGGACTCCATGATTGGAATAGGCACCGAGGCGAGAATTATCAGGTGCGTGGAATTTTGAGCCCAAGACCCGCCGAGGTGGGGAATTGAACCCTGGTCCCGGGCTAGACCTCTGCATCAGGGTCTGCCGCTCTAACCATTGAGCCACACTTCTCCACACGCGTCTTGAGTTGAGGGGCAAAGGCAGACTGGACAGAGTCTCCAGGAACGGTCCTAGGGCTCTCGTTGTCATCCCCTATCGAGACGAGCTGAGCACCCGATCGGACGCCCTGGGTGTCTCAGTGCATCTCGCAGGCCTCTACGCCTATCAATTATTCCTCGGTTGATCACGGAGCGCTCCTCGACACCCCAGGCCCCGCACCGCCTTGGCAGCAACCCGTGGTATCATCCTGGCCCCCCCGGCTGCCTGGTACCCGCATGGTCGTTCCTGATCCCTGACGGCGGCACTCAGGAGGGGCATCCGGAGGGGAGGGACAGTGGCCGACTGAGTCTTCATGAGCAGGTTTCATCCTGGCCCCCCCAGCTGCTCGGTGCCCGCATTGCCGATCCTGGTCTCGTGCGATGGTACTCAGGAGGGTCGTCCGGATTGGAGACCGACTGGACCCAGTCTCCACTAGCGATCTTACATCCCCTGAGATGATCAGCTCTCCCCGCTTTCGCGGATCTGCTTATCCAAAGTCCCCTTGCTGTTCCAGGACCATCAGGAGCTGCTGAAGTCCCCTGGTTGTTCCGGGACCATCAGGAGCTGCCTCGAAACTACAAATATTTCCGATGAAGCACACAATGATGCCAATGCCTTCTGCTTGTTAGTTGCCTCCAATTTGGATTGTACCCCAGCATCATTGATACATAGGAGGATTTCTGCAGCGACAAGGTATTGTTTCTGCTTTATTTTGTTTGTTTTTGTCTATCTATCCCTCTGAGTACAATGGCTCAAAATGGCCGGGGTCATAAACTGCAGTAATAAAGTGCCTCCATTACACGCTGACCCTCACAAAGGCTGACTAACAACACTGCCTGGCACTGGGATCACCAAAATAGATATAGGACTTGACTTCCCCATTAAGCAAACTAGAAACTGATCTAACTCGATCAGCCCTGGATAGAAAGCGAAACTGGTCTACTCCCCTGGTCTCAAATCATGAAAACAAACAGAGGACTACATTACAATTCTCTATCTTCCCTAATTTGTCGGTCATCTTAGGCTAGTCACGCCTCATTACTTAACCATGCCTAAGGAGTCGGCCATATTAGACTAGTCACCTTCACTATTCCTACATGCCCACTATTTAAGTTTAACCACCCACACTCTACTTGCAATTACAACAGCCCTGAATCAACACTAACCTACGCAACCTCCTCTACTTTCCTACACCTCAACTCTCAACATGGAACCCACGGGCAGGCACACATAAAAAATCAATTACCCCCCGAGCTCCGTAAAAAAAACGCCAAACGATTTAAACACAACTTCTTGAAGTCCCACCCTGAAACCCCCTTTGTGGACACTTACTTCTCACTAAACAATGGCGTCAAGAGCACCGATATTATTTTCTACACTATACGTAGAGCGCAATGGAGGAAAACCTTCCTCACCTTACTCACTATCTCCGCCACTAGAAAATCAGCTCATGGCCTAACACTTTCCATTGCACCATCCCAACTCTTCCCAGCGAGAGGAACCATCAATATCTACAACAACGGTATTATCTTGATTCAATCTACAGACTGGAACCTCAACCTGTATGACAACTCGTTCCCCACTTTTAAAGAATATGTCTCCAATCCTCCGACTCCTACCCATCTGACCTCCAATCCTAGCACCCACAACTCCACAGCGCCTCCTTCCACTAGTCCCCTCACCTCCCCCACCTTCCCTCCTTCTAACCTAGCACAGAATCATAATGACACACCCCTCCTCCCTCTCCCCAGTGATCTCACCTCCCCCACCTTCCCTCCTTCTAACCTAGCACAGTATCATAATGACACACCCCTCCTCCCTCTCCCCAGTATTCTAGTTACTCACTCACTTGTTATAGTAACCTCACACACCCCGCCTCCAGGCGTAGATAACTCCTCTCCCTACATCGACCCCACCCTCACTCCCCCCTCCCTCTCCCATGCCCCCCTCCCACTGCCAGCTGGACACTCAGAACACCCCACCTCCCTCAACTCCACTCCCCCACCCCACAACATGATAATTTCCCCTCCCATTACCTTCTCCCCTCCCATTCTCAGACCCCACTATCACATTTGCACTCCCGTCACCCCTAGCCCACATTCCTCCCCCAACCTCTCTCCCCTTCCTACCACCAACCCCCTCACTAATCCCACCAACCCCCTCACTAATCCCAGCACCCCCTCACTAATCCCACCACACCCCTCCCCCCACTCCAATACCCTTGACACTTATTCACCCTCAGCTCCCATCCCCAACTACAACACCATTCCTAATTCCACGCTGGACAAGATTATGTCCACCCTCCTCCAAATCAAAGCACACCTTTAAAGAGTTACTCTCTATGCAACCCAGACATCCCTTACCCACCACTACTTCCTCTCCTAACAAGTTCCTCACCTATCCTACTCACTCTCTCACTCAAAACTCCCCACACTCGACCTCAATCCCCGCTCGTAATTCCTCCACCCGCGCTCGACGTACCATCAATCCACTCTCGGAATACGACATACGCTCCCTCCTTCGCTCCTATGACCCCGTTCCCCTGAACCACATAGCCACCACACACCTTTCCATCCTCACTATTCACTCCAACCCCCTTAGGCCCCCCACACACAACAATAGAAGCTCTGTCCCCAATAACCCTAAAAAGGTCCCCCTCACTCTAGAACCCTCTTCCTCCATTATCACCCCACGGCTCAAGTACACACTACTCAACTGCAGATCGGCCCCTAGACTGTAGTGTGTTTATCTAGGTACCTATATTGATACTCCTATTTCTGACCCTTGTCCGGTTATTAATTCACTAATGTCCATACAACGGCACAGAAACCCGTTTTCAGATTAGGTCATAGCGCATGCTGTCACATTAAGCAAGCACTATCCCTCTCAAGTTGATGAAGGTGAGGGGGGGATTGACTCTAGAGAAATGACCAATTGAGAAAGAAAGGAGAAAAAACATCCAATACGTGGATTGGTAGAGTACACCACAGTCCTGTATGGTACTGCACAAACACAAGGCCTTTCCTCACCACTGATCATCAATGTTAGCAGAGGAATGTACCCTGTCCAAGCAGGAACCACAATTTTAGTGAGAATAAGTCAGAGACACACACCAGATTAACCTGTGCTCACCCTCTGGTAGCCTGGCACACAGCAGGAAAGCTTAACTTGCGAGGCAATGTGTAAATTAGTTGTGCCACACTGAAAACAGTAAAACAGTGAAACCAAAACACAAAAAGATACTACACCTGGATAGAATTATACAGCTTAATTTACTGAACAAAACAAGACTAAAACAACAAACAAATAGAATAAGTAGAACTGGAGTTGTGAATTGTTTAAGAATATCTAGAAATATAGTGATTAAAAGCATAAAGAGTCAACTGGGGTTATCTGGTTGCACTGGACTGGATAAAAGCCAAAAGTTCAGTCTGACTGCGATGGAGCAGAAGTCAGATATAGGGACAAACCTTGGCCAGCTGAAACAATACCGTTACTGTGGTTGTGTTGACGTCAAAGGAGGAGTAAAGGAGGCGATGCTTCAGCATTGATCCTGGGGATGTAGGTGATGCGTGGCATCCAAGCTGCTCAAATCAGAGATGTATAGTCTCATCCGTCACTGCTCTTTTATACAGTAGGAGCATATGCAGGAGCGGCTGGGTCTATGATGCTGCAGTGTGGGGTCTGGGGGAAGAGCATTGTGAGAATGTGAGGGTCAGACAGCAAAAGGGGCATCCTAGACTCAAGCCAGTGACAACGTGCCGCACAACATGCTACTATCCCTGCATATGGGTAGTGAAGGGAGCAGTAATAGTGAATTAATGGGATGTTTTTCACCTTGGGGTTCAGAGTGACATCATAGAGCGCTCGAGCTTCACATGCCTGGGATATCACTCAGAATCACTCTGTGAAAAACATCCCTGTAATTCACTGTTATCCAACAATGATTCTGTATTTTCCTATCGGGACTCTGTTGTGCCACGGGTTGGAAGGGGCCCTTTTCTATTTTTGAAGAGTTGAGCAGAGAACAGGTTGCACTGTCATTGCCCAATATATCCTTCTCTCTAAATCCAAACTCAAGACAGATTTATTTATTACCATATTCAAATATTCTTGACCTGACCCTGCAACCTGCAGACCGGGGTGACTGGGAGCCCTGTGGGTCTCCCTGTATCACTAATTGTTAATGCGCATATTGTAAGAAACCTCATGTAATGTGAAAACTGACTGCAAGTTGGGCTGTCTAGTAATGATACCAAACCATGCTAGTAGTAGAGAAAAGTGAAAAACTTGGTGTTCCTTGTTGTAGAAAAAGAGCTTCCCCCTTTCTGCTTACTCTGCATGCATTAATCAAATTGTTAATTTCAAGTAAGATGGCACTCATAAATAACTCCATTATAATTACGCAGGACTCCTGGTTCATCCCTTCTTGGCAGAGGTTCTCTTGGCACAGGATGTACCTTCCATCTATTGATGGGCTTCTATCTCTACTCTGCACACCTTTCACCTGTCCCTCTGGGCAAGTAATGTCCTTATTATGTACAGCAGGGGGTACTTTACTCCTTATATCATTACGCAGGACTCCTGGTTACTCCCTTCATGGCAGGGGCACCCCTGGCACAGGAGGCACCCGTCTTCCATCTATTGATGGGCTTCCATCGCCACACTGCAGAACTTCAGGCTGTCCCTCTAGGTGAGCAATGCCCTTTTATTGTACAGAAGGGGGTACTTTATTCCTTATATCATTACGCAGGACTCCTGGTTACTCCCTTCATGGCAGAGGTGCTCTTGGCATAGGATGTACCTTCCATCTATTGATGGGCTTCCCTCGCTACACTGCATACCTTTCACCTGTACCTCTGGGCAAGTAATGTCCTCATAATTTACAGCAGAGGGTACTTTACTCCGTATATCATTACGCAGGACTCCTGGTTACTCCCTTCATGGCAGAGGTGCTCTTGGCATAGGATGTACCTGCCTTCCATCTATCTATTGATGGGCTTCCATCTCCACACTGCAGAACTTCAGGCTGTCCCTCTAGGTGAGCAATGTCCTTTTAATGTACAGAAGGGGGTACTTTATTCTTATATCACTACTCAGGACTCCTGGTTCCTCCCTTCATGGCAGGGGCACCCCTAGCACAGGATGTACCTGTCTTACAAAATGGGACAGCTGGTAAAGGGTTTAAGGTCAAGTTCTACATTTAAAAGCCTAGCAGGGCCCAGAGCAAGGTTTGCCTTTGACATTTTGACCTCTGAAACCTTTTGAAAGACAAGATGGCAGCGAAGGGCACTCATATAAATAAACGGCAATATAATTGTATATGTGAGCTTTGATTAACAGATAGCTTTGCCAAATATACAGCACTATTGCTTTTAGTTTAAAGATTACTGTACAAGGGCTGAGGCAATAGGATTTAGTATTGACTTTATGTGCCCTCATGTTATAACTAGTATACTTGCTATGGAGAAAGGTGGTTGGTTATTCATTTTCCTTAGCTAGCTCAAATGTGCTATTTACTTCCTCAGAGTTTGTTCATGTGCAGTTGCTACAAATAGGGGTTGATAGTGTTGACAGAAGTGAAACCTGTTTCAGGTTTCCTACTGTCAAAATGGGGGAAGACTTTAGTTCCTCTACAAATGAAGGGCAGGCAACTTTATGTTTTCTCTCTCTTTTTCTTACTTCTTGTTTTGCCTGTCCAAATTGTATGTGAAATAGCCATGAGACATTTAATTGGCTATTCAGTAATACTGTTTTAAACATTGTTAGCATTAATAAAATGAATAAATAAATATGCTATGTTACTGCCCATCCTGCTTGATGAAATTATGAAAGGATGAGTAGTCTAGATTGCTGTTCCCTTACTTGTGGAACTAGATGTGGGTAGTTTTTGTTCTACAATTCTTAGGTGATATCACCATTATTGGTTGTTATTCTCATGCTACATAGTTTTGCAAGGGCATTGCTAGTTTTTCATTAGCTAGTCTGTGTAAATAAACTGACAGTCCGTATTAGAGCTGATGTTGCATAGTTTGGATCATGAAAAGTAGAATGCAGGGAAGATGCCCATGTGATCCTTAGCAAACATTTTTGAAGGAAATATTGTTTTATAGGATTTTGTTTGTCACAGCATGTTCTGCTGGAGAAAATGTAATCCCTGTTAAATTAGCAATTTTAGTTTTTCCTGTTGCACCTATAATATGAGAGCATGGTCCTAAACGTACAATGTAGGTGCTTTTATTAAGGGAAATCATTTTAGAAGTGTCTGCAGTCCTGTGCACGTAATATAAAATCGATGAGTAAAGTGTAGAAATGTCCTTTTTTCTTGAGGGTTTTCAGATTATGAATTTACAGATGTAAGGATTTGGAGTATGTCTGTATTGTTTTTCTCTTTTCCTCAGAATTTAGTAAATGAACACAGACTTCCTTGGCTGCTTGGGATTGGGTGACGTATTACTCGTGTCAGTTCACCAAAGAGTTCCTTTTATACTTGCCAATAGGTCTGGGCTGTTGTTTTTTTTTTACTCTCACATAGATAAATGAAGTGGTTCTTGGATGCTGAGCTAATACATGGGGCGTCCCAAGACTAGGAAGTATTCTGAGACTATCCTCTCTGTTGATGGACTGTTTCTGTGCCTTGTCTAAAAGACCTTTTGTTCTGTCAATCAATAGATGTTTGCTGCCTTACAACCATTGCCAGAGGGGCCCGGACATCAGATCCAGCTTGGGGAATCAACACCAGTTCAGCTTGAAGCCAAGGTGAAGGTAACCAGATCAGACATTGCTGGCAACTAGGACCTCAGTGTAGGCAGAAGCCCTGGGATGAATTGTGAACCCCTGCCACTATTTCGGGCAAAAGATGGGGTCACAAATCTGAAAGGAGAAATTGTGGATCAAGTTTTTGATGCCCAGCTGAGAGAGTCACAGACCGACCAGAATGGCGAGGAGGCTTTGCTTGAGGTGACCCCTTTTGAAACAAGGGTTGCTTCAGAGATCCTAGCATTAGGTCTCTGAATCCTGGTCCCAAAGGGAAAGCAAGTTTGCACCTTTGTTTGTTGGTCAGAAGATACCTGGGCACACTGGATGCAAAGTGTGGCCCCAACAAAGATCAGTGCACCAGCGGAGCAATATAGAAGTTAGGGAAGGACTTGAGTTTAGGGACAGGTGCTGTGTCTCTGGTGCCTGTTAGAATGAAGTGAATAAAACTGGTGCACTGCCTGAGACACTGGACAGGATCACTGAGAGAATTTGCCCTGGTGGGTAATAGCCCTATCCTGAAAGAAGAAACTTTTCCCTTGAAACTGGGCCGTGATTCTTGAGTTGAGAGTTCTGCAGCTCCACCGTGGAAACAACAAGAGCCTGCCTGTGAGGTTCAAATGGACAGAGAGAGAAGACTCCCCTCTGGCTGGTTCTACAGCGGTTTCAATTTCCCCAAGGACTTCTTTTTCGTCAATAATGTACACCTTTGGTCGTCCCATTTTTGAGAAGGAGCAGCCCTTTGCGGCTCTTCGTCCTAATTCCTATGGCCCTGTGTGGTCCTTCTGGTCCCTCTGAGCCAGGATTGTTTTTGTAATAACCTGTCTAATTTCCTTAATATTTGTATTTCTTATCATGTTTATTCTACACAAAAAACATTTTTCAGAGCAATTGAAAAATGTGACTTTGCCCTTTCCTTGAATGTAATAATGGAAATGTTTTTATTAGATATGTGCTGTTGGCTATTCTGAAGTTGAAATGGATGGTCACTAAAATGCATAGGAGCTCTGAAAATGTTTTTACTGGATGATTCTAGAATTTGCTTTTTGCTTAGGGTGAAAAAAAAGATAATTCTGTTTGTGATAATAGTCATTACTCTCTCCTGCTATCTGTATGTTAATTATGACCCAATGCTTTGTTTCCTCTGTACTCCTGCTTATACCTTATATGTACCCGCTTAATGAAATCTTTAGAATGAAAAATGCCCACCTAGCAATGAATTAGGATATTGATTAATTTATAAATATAAATGTGCAAATATTTTCTATGTTCCTACTGGATCATAGGAATGTCTTTAGCTCATGCTAAAAGGACTATCTGTTAAAGATTGCAGGGATCTGTTAGCATGAGCTGAAAGCCATTTTGTACTTGACAGCCATTTTAGTTAGCCATGTTCTTGCCATGTGCTGTTTCCCTCTTCCAGAGCCTTGCGCACACTCAGAGGGGCCTAGCCAGTAGAATGCACCTTCTCCTAGTATAGAACTGTCTGGCTACTCTTACCAATGAGCTCAGGTTGGACTCTCCTCCCATTTTTTTCAGAAAGCAAATCTTGTATACCCATATTAGTCATTTTGCATGCTGGTACATGTGAGGACCTCCCCTTGGTTTTATGCTGACTAATGTAACCTAAGCATATATAAGGCCCCTATTTTTTGTACGCCTTAGAATGCCTCGTACAGTTCCTAAGGGTACTGCGTGATGTAGTCTCCCTCATCTGAGTTTAATAAATATGTCTTTTATATTACAGCTTCTGTGCCAATCTCTTTTCTGTTGGTTTAAAAGTACCAGGTGTATCACTGAGACCCCTGAGAAGGTTTCTATTTTCTACACTCGGAAGCCCACCAACTCCCACAGACCATGCTGAAAACCTTGGCATCGTACTCGATTCATCCATCACCATTAACTGTCAAGTCAACGCCGTTACCTCCAGCTGCTTCAACACCCTCCGCATCCTCCGCAAGACCTTCAAATGGATCCCCCGAGTCGAGGTAAACTGTCACCCATGCACTCATCACCAGCAGACTGGACTTTGGCAATGCACTATACGCCGGCATCAACAAGTCCCTACTCTGCAAACTCCAAACCATACGGAACACTGTGGCCAGACTCGTCCTCGGTATCCGCCGGCGCGTACACATCAGCCATCACCTTCGGCAACTCCATTGTCTCCCCATGGAGAAGAAAGTCACTTTCAAGATCCTCACTCATGCCTACAAATGGCAACACAACAGCTGACCCAAATACCTCAATGACACAATACACTTCCACGTACCCAGAAGAAACCTGTGTTCGGCCAACCTCACACTGGCAGAAACCCAGCGCATCCACTGAGCCAGAGCAGGCGGAAGATAGTTCTCTCACATAACAGCCAAGACCTGGAACAAACTACCTGCAAATATTAGACTCACCCCCTCCCTAAACACCTTCAGGAAAACTCTCAAGACCTGGCTCTTCGGCTGAAAGGAGTTGCATACCCCCGTCCACCAGCACCTTGAGACCCTTACGGGTGAGTAGTGTGCTTATAATTCCCTGATTGATCGATTGATTCCTCCTGGTCCTCCTCTTCCTCTTCCTGCTCCTCCACCTCATCCTAGGCATCCCAATCCTTCTAGAGGTCTCAGGTCTTCCTCTTCCTCCTCATGCTCCTCTCTCTCATTCTAGTCATCCTGGTCCTGACAGAGACTCTACTGTTCCTTCAGATCTTCCAGGTGCTCTTTTCCCTCATCCTAGTTATTAGAGACTGGGGTTCTGGTTGGCAGAGGTATGTACCCTGTCCAAGCAGTAACCACAATACTAATCAGGGTAAATCAGGTACACACCCTAAACTAACCTGTGCTCACCCACTTGTAGGTTGACACAGAACAGACAAGCTTAACTTAAGAAGCAATGTGTGAAGTATTTGTGCAACTCTGAAAACAGTAAACCAGTAAAAACACCACACAAAAAGACACCAAACCTTGATAGACAAATAGAGCGTAATGATGACATTAATCTTTATTCGGTCATACATTATAATCATAAAAGATAACAACTTTAAAAAGAAACATATAAAAACATTAAAAAACAAAATATTTAACAGAGATCAATACATTTAATTCAAACAGGACAATTCACGAATGTATAAGAACATTATAAAACCACCGGCCCAACCTAACATACACATCATTTTAGAGGCACAAAGTATTTTATTCCAATGTAAGGCACCATTTAGGTAACCAATAACTGCCGAAATCATCGCCTGATCTGGCAATAACTGTGAGTAAAACAAGGCAGGTTCAAATTGAGTAAAACCCCTCACGTTTAATAGAGAGTGATATTATTGAATGAAATAAGACAAAAACAACAAAAATCCAATAAGTTGAACCGGAGTTATGGATTTTTAAGACTATCTTAAAATATAGTGCTTACAGCATAAAACACCAACCGGGATTATCTGGTCGCATTACACTAGGTCAAATCCAAAAGTTAGATCCGACCCTAATAAACTGTTTGTCAGATACAGGGGCCAGTATTACCCGTCTGAAACAGTACCTTCGTTCAAGGTTACATCAAAGAGGAGATGCAATGAGCAAAGGAGGCGATGCATCGGCATCGTTCCTGAGGGAATAGGCGATGCATTGGTTCTGAGCCATGCAAGTCGGCAATAGGTCTATGTCAGACCCCTATGATGGAAGCGATGTGTCATCGTAGAACGGTGCATCCGGCGATGCATAGTTTTCGATCCTGGCAAAAGTCTCAATGTGTTGGGCTTGAGGAAGATGTTCTGGTTCCGAGCTGTGCAACAATGGGTATGCGTAGCTTTTTGCAGTAGTAGCACTTCAAGCCCACTTCCATGGACCCAGGACTTGATTGACACCACTTGGAGGGGCAAGACTCTCAGCTGGCAGAGTCGAGGTGCTGGTAATAAGTGGAAATTAAGTATTTGATGTCCCTGAGATTTCAAACATAAGGGAAGCATACAAACCATTTGAATCTATCTGGTTCTGCGTTGGAAAGTTGCAGGTCTACTCCCTCTCACTCTCAGGCAAGAGGGCATCAGGTCAGCACAGGAGCATCATTCCAGCAGAGTGGCATTTCTTTCAGCAGCACAGCAGTCCTTCTTCCTGGCAGAGTATCCACAGGTCCAGAGGTGCACTGAGTTTCTGGTGACAGAGGTCCAGTACTTATACCTAGTTCTGCATTTGAAGTGGGAGAGATTTGAGAGAGAGACTTTTGAAGTGCACTGAGTCCCTGCCTTTCCTTTCCTTACTCTAGACTCACCACAGGTGGCTATGCGGCCCTTTCTGTGGGGACAGACCGCAGCCCATTCCGATGTAAGTGTCAGTTCCTCCGTCCTATCCCACCCAGGATGGATCTTCAGGATGATTATAATGTGGCGGTCCCATCTCAACCCAATTGGAAGTTACACCTATAAGATGTAATACGATAATCCCAATGTTAACCTATGGGACAGATAGGCCTTGCAGTAGTTAAAAATGAATTCAATAGTTTTTCACTACCAGGACATGGAAATCTTTAAAGTACATGTCCTTCCTTTTAAATATACTGCACTTGGACCTATGTTGGCGGGGACGTTTATAAATAAAAAAGAAGACTACCAAGAGGGTTAACCTGCTAGATTGACATGTCAGTTTAAAACTGCACACCCAGGTACTGCAATGGCAGTCCTAAAACATGTTTAAATATCTACGTAAGTGGGCGGCTTAATCAGTGCTGCAGGCTAGTAGCATTTATTTTGCAGGCACTGGGCACATGTAGGGCACCTGATTAGGAACGTTCAATAGTAAATTAAATTGGCCAATTGTAGTTTAGTCAATGTTACCATAATTTCAGGAGAGGGCACACGCAACGTAGCACTGATTAGTAGTGGTAAGGTGCCCAGTCTCCTAAAGTCCACAAAAAGCAAATTCGGCTAAAAGGGAAGGTTAAAGGCAAAATGCTTAGGGCAAACCTGCAGAAAGGATCAATTTCGATGCAACCTCTCTCCAGCCTGAGACTAGGACAGACTAATCAATGCATTTATGGACTTCCCTGCTTAGTTGATCAAGCATGAACAATGGGCCACTACTGTAGGGCCACTTGTCTGTTCTATGCCTCACTGAACTCAGTGGGATCCCTCTGTCTATCCTTCCTGAGCCACTGAACTACTGACCAATGTGGAACCCTTCTCCTAATTTCTGGACCCCTTTTGTGCAGCAACTAACCTAACTTGCTCACAGATGCATCCCAGTAGACAGCCAGTACTACAATTACCTACAAATTGATATGGCCCATTCCAAATCCTCTTGGGTTTGAATTCTGTGTCCAACCCAAGGAATACTCTGTCCACAATGACAGTAACCTATAGAGGGCACTGCCAGCTGTCAGTGTTTAGAACCAGGTCCTAGGCCATGCAAGGGTCTCTGTGGTTTCTCAAAGTGTTGGGCAGTAGCACCCAGTGCCTTCGATCATTTTCCACTTTAACTCCAACCGCTTCAAGGGTGGTACTGATCCTTCAACTAAGGGTCTGTACCCTTGGACTGAGCATGCAAATGCCAAGTCAGAACATCCTGACACACTATGTGTGTATCATTTAAGAGTCTACCTGGTGCAGGCCCTCAGCCCCCTGTCCCTGTGACAGTGCATGGAGCCTCCCACCCTCGAGGACAGATGTGGCCTGAACAGAGTCAGACTTTAGGTGTTCTGTCCTCAGAGTTCGAAATCAGTGACCCACTGTGGTCTGTTTCTGCCTCTTGCCTTCCATCCGGGCCTCTGTGCCCTATGCTTTGGAGTGGTATCCCTGGAAAGTATACCCTAACTCGCTCTCTCTCTACAATCAATCAATCAATCAATCAATCATTACATTTATATAGCGCGCTGCATACCTGTGAGGTAGGAGCTCTTGATGAGAGTTCCTAGTGCTTGGGATCCCACTTTTGGAAATATCCCTGTTAGCACCTACCGTTTTGAGGAACTTAACATACATAAGTAACTGGATGTCAACAGCAACTTTTCCTGTTTCCTCTTACCTGGTTTGCGGATGATGGAGCCTGTTGAAAGTCCTGCGGTCATCCGGGAAGCTGTACTGGTCATCGGAGGAGTCCGAAACGTCTGGACGTGTCTCTGCTCACCCCCACCTACACCGGACTGCTGAAGACTGGGTCTGCACCCTTCTAGAGTGCTAGCGACGATACCCAGGAGAAAATTGATACATGTATAGCGCACTACTAACCCGCAAGGGTCTCATGGCGCTTGCACGAATACCGCTGTGGAACCCATCCTGGCTTTCCCTGTGAGGTGTCCACTGCAGGGCACCCCCAAAGTGGAGGCCAGGCATCCTTAGCATTGTGGGGGCAGTTGTGGAGATTAAGCAAGCTATTGCCCAGAGTTTCAGAGTGGGACTCCATGATTGGAATAGGCACCGAGGCGAGAATTATCAGGTGCGTGGAATTTTGAGCCCAAGACCCTGCCTATCTCACTTCCATCTGTCCCTGTTCCTGCCTCCACGAGCTATTTATGCCATGGGCTGTGATCTTACTGTTTTGGGGTTATCCGGCCTTGTCAGCTAAAGAATGTATTCATTATGTTGACATTGTTTATGGCCTGGACTTATCTTGAAAGTGGGTTTTGCATCTGTGTGCACGTTCTGGGAATGTATTTCAAATATGTGCCTAAGGCATAAAAAACTGTATAAAAGGACTGTGCGGAGTCCATGAAGGCAGGCTATCTCATTCAGTCACTTTTAGGCGTGGCTGGGCGACGTAGCCTCACAGTTGTATATAATAAAGATGTCTTTTCATATTTCAGATTCTCTGTCAATTCCTTTGCTGTTTCTGAATGGACTACCTATTGGTAAGACCCCTGAGAAGGAGTATGTGGATTTTTGGAACCACATTTGGCGCCCAAGGTGGGGCTCGATCGTCCAGTGGCTATCTGAGGATTAACTGTGTCAGAAGGACGGAAAAACTGCTGGGGAAGGCAAGACAGAAATCTACAAAAAAGGTACTCTGGGCACAGAGGTTCTGGGGGATTCTCTGTCTTTGCGGCTCAGTATGTTTTTGATTTTTTCTGACTCAGAATCTCCAAAAGATGCCACTCTTGATTGAGAAACCCTTTTCTTTTTGGCGTAAGTGTTTTTTTTAAGAAAAGAGACTGTTAGTGCAGTTGGGAATTGGCAGTTAGAATTTGGACAACTATTTGTTTGCTATAGCTTTGATAGGTTTGTATAGGCTTGGATATGCGAATTGCAATTTGTGTAGGCGGATATGAAGAGACTTTTCTCCATCTGCTCCAGTTTAAGTATTTGTGGGTCGCGCCCATTCTTTAAGTTTTGCGGGTCGCTCCCATTACTTAGTTCTTTTGTACTTTGGAAGTACCTGTGGGTTGCGCCCATTATTGCGCTTAAGATTATTTGAACATTGCAATATTCAATAACCAAGGGTCTTGTAAATTTGCGAGTGTATCGATAGAGATAAGCCCTTGAAGTTTAGAAGCTAGATTAGTGGGATACAGGATGCCTGATCTTAGCATTTTTTAGAGATTTATGTTGGCCAACTTTGGTATACGTTTTAATTTGCCGGCTTCCATTAGGGAATATCTAAATAGGTTTAGATATACAAACATATTTCTTCCTTGGTGATTTTGTATCCCCAGGGAATTAAAATATGACATAATGCAAAACAAGGATCCTTTGCTCTGGGCAATTTTACATGCAAAACGATTTTTGGTGTTCTGACACCTAAAGCTAGTGTATTGAGTGTATTTTTTGGTTTCTTGCACATACAGTGGTCTGTTGCGCTGTGTATGCAGTCTTTTTGAACACTATTGAGAAGTGTTCCTTGTAAATATGGTTACAGCTACGTACAGTCTGGACTGTCCTGTTTTCGTCCTGAGTGTTGAATTGTGAGTTTAAATATGTGTTTAAATGTGTGTTTAAAATGTGTGTTTAAATGTCTATTTTGTTTGTGGGTTTTGTTGTAAATTGCGACAACGCTATTTACAAGAAATGGTTAGAGCGCGCTGTATTGTGTGTCCTGAATGTTTTGAACACTTTCTGTTTCTGTTTGAAATGAGCTCATGTGTGTATTAAGAGTTTCTTGATGTTCTTCGGTTTGTTGAGTGAAATGTTGGATTAATTTATATGAGGTCGAAAATTACATGAACATGAAGCAGTTTACCATGCGACATGCTAAAATCGCTATATGTTGCTATTTAATTTATAAATTAAGCAAAACGCATACGAATGTTTAGAACTGTGGTAACATGTAAAGAATTTGCCCCGAGCAGAATATTCAGTATATAAGGAACAACCCTCTTTGTACAAATCGAACAGGCTCCTAGATACTGCCCATGTGTAGTTTCTGTGACTTCTGTGTCCCTGCAGTAATAAACCTTTGGTCTTTGACGCCACCATCGAGAAGCCCGTGTTTCTGTTTGTTTGTGCACCGAGACAGGTAGAACTCCGGGGTCTTCGGGTGTTATCCCTGACACCTCTGGACAGAACCAAAAAGTCCAGAACTCCAATGGTACTGCACAAACACAAGGCCTTTCCTCACCACTGATCATCAATGTTAGCAGAGGAATGTACCCTGTCCAAGCAGGAACCACAATTCTAGTGAGAATAAGTCAGATACACCCCCCAGATTAACCTGTGCTCACCCTCTGGTAGCCTGGCACACATCAGGAAAGATTAACTTACGAGGCAATGTGTAAATTAGTTGTGCCACACTGAAAACAGTGAAACTGTGAAAACACCACACAAAAAGATACTACACCTGGATATAATTATTCAGCTTAATTCATTGAACAAAACAAGACTAAAATGACAAACAAATACAAAAAGTAGAACTGGAGTTGTGATGTTTTTAAGAATATCTTGAAATATAGTGATTAAAAGCATAAAGAGTCAAGAGGGGTTATTTGGTTGCACTAGACTGGATAAAAGCCAAAAGTTCAGTCTGACTGCGATGGAGCAGAAGTCAGATATAGTGACAAACCTTGGCCCGCTGAAACAATACCGTTACTGTGGTTGTGTTGACGTCAAAGGAGGAGGAAAGGAGGCGATGCTTCAGCATTGATACTGGGGATGTAGGTGATGCGTGGCATTCGAGCTGCTCAAATCAGAGATGTATAGTCTTGTCCGCCACTGCTCTTTTATACAGTAGGAACATAGGCAGGAGCTATGATGCTGCAGTGTGGGGTCTGGGGGAAAGAGCAGTGTGAGAATGTGAGGGTCAGACAGCAAAGGGGGTATCCTAGACCCAAGCCAGTGGCAACAAGCCGCACAACATGCTACTATCCCTGCATATGGGTAGTGAAGGGAGCAGTAATAGTGAATTAATGGGATGTTTTTTACCTTGGGGTTCAGAGTGACATCATGGAGAACTCAATCTTCTCATGCCTGGGGTATCACTCAGAATCACTCTGTGAAAAACATCCGTGTAATTCACTGTTATCCAACAAGGATTCTATATTTTCCTATCGGGACTCTGTTGTGCCAAGTGTTGGAAGGGGCCCTTTTCTATTTTTGAAGAGCCGAGCAGAGAACAGGTTGCGCTGTAATTGACCAATATATCCTTCTCTCTAAATCCAAACTCAGGACAAAGATTTATTTATTCCCATATTCAAATATTCTTGACCTGACCCTGCAACCTACAGACCCGGGTGACTGGGAGCTGTGGGTCTCCCTGTATCACTAATTGTTAATGTGAATATTGTAAGAAACCTCATGTAATGTGGAAACTGACTGCAAGTTGGGCTGTCTAGTAATGATACCAAACCATGTTAGTAGTAGAGAAAAGTGAAAAACTTTGGGTTTCTTGTTGTAGAAAAAGAGCTTCCCCTTTTCCGCTTACTCTGCATGCATTAATCAAATTTTTAATTTCAAGTAAAATGGCACTCATAAATTACTCCAGTATAATTATGCAAGACTCCTGGTTCCTTCCTTCATTGCATGGACAGACCTGGCACAGGATGTACCTGCCTTCCATCTATTGATGAGCTTCCATTTCCACACTGCAGAACTTCAGGCTGTCCCTCTGGGCAAGTAATGTACTTATAATGTACAGCAGGGGGTGCTTTATTCTTTATATAATTACCCAGGACTCTGGGTCTTCCCTTCATGCCAGGGGACCCCTGGCACAGGATGTACCTGCCTTCCATCTATTGCTGGTCTTCCATCTCTACACTGAATACCTTTCACCTGCCCCGCTGGGCAAGCAATGTCCTTATAATGTACAGCAGGAGGTACTTTACTCCTTATATCATTACGCAGGACTCCTGGTTCCTCCCTTCATGGCAGAGGTGCTCTTGGCACAGGATGTACATGCCTTCCATCTACTGATGGTCTTCCATATCTACACTGCATACCTTTCACCTCGCCCTCAAGCCGAGCACTGTCCAAGCCTGAAGCTTCTGGAAAGACACAGTGACCCATGCAAAGTGCCTCTGTCAATGCTGTAATTCCACGAACATTAACAAAGCCAAAATATGAGCGAGTCGGAACAGGATAACGGTCAGCAGTGGGGAGGGAGGGACAGGGACCACATTCTGATCTGGGAAGAAAGGGCTGAAGGGCGTGGGTCCTTCTAAAAAAGAAAAACAATGAATAAAGGAATAAAATCCAATGCATTCATGGACTGCTTGCAAAAGTGTTCCCATCTGTGAAATACCATGGCTGATAGCAGCGCTGATAGACAGCCCTGTCAGCCAATGACAGATGGAGGCTGAGGGTCAGCTGGCAGTGGATAAAATGGGCTGTCCAAAAGCTCCTTTCTGTAGATGGAGGGAGAGATTAAAGAAGGAAGGAAGGGAGAGAAGAAGATTGCTTACGGGTAGAATCAAGCAAAGAAGACATGAAAGAAGGTAGGAATGTAGCGAGGTTTGGAGAAGGGTAATGATGAAAAATGAAGAAAGACAAATGTAATGAAAAATAGGCAGACACAGCTGGAGATTTCACAGCAATGCAACCAAAGTGCCCTTAGAAATTGTATCTGCTAACTCAAAGCAATACCTGTAACTCCGGTCACTGAGGACTGGGGCCCCGGATTACAATGAGGGGTCCCTGGGGGAGCTAGGCTCCCCGCGGGGCTTCCCACAGTGGTGGCTCCTCCATGAAGGCGGAGGAGGGTCGGCTCACTGCCAGGATGCAGCAAAAGAAAGGAAATGATAATAACAGAATGTTATTTTCATTGTATCTTGTCTTCCTGCTGCAGCAGCATGCGCGAAGGGGTGAGCTAGGTTGCGGAGCAGGGGGGGAGTAAGCACTCCTGTGTGCAATGACAGTTTGGTCGGCCCTCTTGGGCCACCCAAAACAGTCATGCGCACTTCTCTGTTATCCATGCAGGCTACATTACAGCCTGCATTGATAACATGCCCCCGCTGGCTGAGTGCCGGGTCACCTGGAGTCGGACACAGGCGAGCAGGAGAGAAGACCTGTAGGCAGGTGGCGGCAAGGTAAGTGTATTATTATTTTGTTTTTTATGTGGCCTGTGCCCCCCATGCCCACTGGACCTCCCACCCACAAGCCATGCAGCCTGCCCATGGCTTTTTGTAGAATAGTACAGGCAACTGTGACAGGTAGTTATAGTGATAGGATGGACCGGGGAAGGAGCGGGATGTAGGGAAAGATATAAAACGTGGGGAAGTTAGAGTTCAGCCTCTCTGATGGACCTCTTCATCATTTAAGCAGGATAGAGAATTTTTTAGTGACCCAACCACCCTACATGTTTTTGAGGGTTGGGACATAGTTGTTCTCAAGATCCACCACAGTAGGACAAGGTCTATGCACCTATGCAACGAAGGAGGTAATTTTGGGGAGGGTGTTGAGTAAGATATGGGTGTATCGGGGCAGGAAGAGAGCAGAGAGGATGAAAAGACTGTTTGTGGGGTTTTGTAAAAGGACAAGGAGAAGTCGTTGGAGGATGTATGGTATGGTAAAAGAGGTAGAGAATGCAGGAATGTAGCAAGCAAGGTGAAAGTATAATATGGTGTGGCTAGGAGAACTTACTATGCACTATCAACACAGTGCCGTAAAGTAGACCTTGGATTCACATTAGTAATCCTTCTCTTAGTCCTGGAAGAGTGGCAAGGAGCAATCAGGCTGACATGTGTAAGCATTTCAGAGTACTAACATGGACCATAAACAATCAACATGACTTTGAAAGAAATACAACACCAATTTATAAAAATAGAGCTTAATTTTATATAAATTTAGACTTCAAATAGAAGTACATACAGTTCATATGATTAGAGTTAAAGATGCAATACTTTGGTAAGCTGTCAAACTTTACCATTGTGGTCAATGGAGAAAACAGTATGTGACACTCAGTCACTTGTGGGGTGAGTTCAATGGAACTCACTTGGAGTTATGATCTCATGGATCCCTAGACCGAGTCTTGACGGTCAGTACAATTTTATCTTGACCAGGGAGTCCAGGTGCAAAGGCGACTTGGCAGTCCTTGGGGCTAAAAAGCAGGAGCAGCAGTTGCTTAAAAAGCAGAACTTGTGACTAAACACCACTTGCAGGTTGAATTGATAGGAGCCCCTTGGATGTAAAGCTTGGAGTAGTCCCTGGACCAGGAATCACCAGGTAGCACAGCTCTACCTAGCTCGAGCGTCTCAGATGCAGAGGTGTACCTGGCTAACCGTGGCGCTGAACGGGAGCTGGAGACGCTGGATTCACTGGCGTTTCAACACATGCAGGTTTGGGATGGGCATGCTCAACAACGACGTGCCACAGAAGCTGGGGATCAATGATGCAGGTTGAATCTCTCTTTTTGGATCGTCAAGTAAAGTAGTCAGTAGTCAGCCAGACAACCAAAAACCATGGACACTGCAAATGCAGCGATGTAGCAAATCTTCTGTCAGGAATCCTGGGAACGCTTTAGCGAGCTGAGACTCGCTGAGGTTCAGGACTACACTTCCCAGAAGGCACCTGGCCAATTACAATTGGGCTGGTCCTCAAAACAGCCCGACGGACAGTCCTTCTTTAGTCTTGGAAGTGCAGTTCCTGCCTGCCGACTGCAGGGGGCTAGTGCCTTCACTCCTAGAGAGTTCTGGTGACGTCTTTCAGTTACTGAGGGGTTTACCTTCCTTTTGGAACCAGTCCATGGTCTGGGAAGAGTTACAATCCAGTGGGTGCAGGGGTCTGCAACAGGTGCCGAACTTTGTGCCTTGTCTTTGTGGAGTTCTGTTGTGTGCAGACACAGGTCTCTTCTTCATCATTTTCTTTGTCAGAACAGATCTGGAGTTCTAGTGACAGAGAAGCCCTTAAATCCTAGATTTAGGGGGTGGTTAGGGCTTTGCGGATCAGTAGTCAATCGGCTACTGGTTCTGTTGTTAATCCACCCCTGAGGTGACCATATCCAGTGAGTGCATGTCATCTTACTACCCAGAACCCACTATTCCTGGGACTTTTCAAGATGGCATGACCCATCTTCGGCTGTACAGACCAGCTAGTCCACCCAGAGGTGTGGCTAGCCTTTGGGAAGTGCATGGCTCCTGACTGGCTAATTATTCTCCTGCTCACCAACACAAGTACGTCAGCCAGGGGTAATCTTTTTCCTCGACTGGAGGAAAAGTCCTTTGAATGTCAGAGTTGGTGAAGCCTTTGAATCTCACCACCTTGATGAGTCTTTCATTATCCATCCTGGGAGGGTGGAGGTGTGATCTTCTTCCTGCCTGCCCAGGCCTTTTGTCTATGTCCTGTGTGAGGAATATCATTTAATATCTGTCTTGGTGACAATCGGCTTGAAAAGCCCACCAATGCACAAGAAGTCTGAGGCATCCTGCTGGTATCCTCTAAGGGAGCCACCTGAGTACAATTCCAGCTCAACCTCGGCACTAGAATCATGTCAGGGATGAGAAAGCACAGTATTTGATACCAAACATGACAGAATTTGATAATGGAACTGGATATCTCGGGTTTGCCCGTTAGCCAGCCCATGTTGTCCTATAGACCACCGTTCACTTACGGTAATTGAATGGCAAGTTAACTATAGAGGCATATATATGTGCACCTATACATCTGCACCATTACCATTACATACTCTGCCTCCTGGGTTAGAGGAGGCTTACCTTAGGGGTCATTTACTTCCATTAAGGGCAGTGAGGTGACCCTGTCATGCATGATGTGTGCAGAGTCGATCTTGAGCAGGGAAGTTGCGTGTGCAAGCTGCGATGGCAGTCCTGCAGACTTTACATTTACTTAACTTTCTCAGAGTGGCACAAATAGTGCTGCAGCTCTGGTGACCTCTTTAACATCCCTCCCTTGGCTACCAATGGTACAATATCCATGGGATTTATGCGGGGGGGGGTTAAAGTAACTTGCCATATGGATTCACCAATCCACTTGATCTTTTGAGGGAACAAGCATTGGCAATGGACCTGGTTGTCATGGCACCCCTGACCTTCCTCCTCAAACCTAGTTTACACTAAAACACACATTCAGTCTTAAGAACTGTATTTATACACGCCCATGTAGAGCATATTACCCGTTTGAAACCCACCACTGTCCCGACTACAAGGAGGCAACGCTCAACATTCTTAAACCGCAGGTAGGAAATCACACAATTAGATAGTGTAGTCTCTTTTAAGAATAAGGAAGTATTCTATGTTAAATCTTGTCTTTAGAGAAGTTTTGTTACAGGGATTCTACTCAGACACAGAACTGTGACTTGTGACCTAGGACCTCAGTGAATTAGGATGTGCCTAAACTCACCTTAGTACCCAAAATCCCCTACCAGACTAGCAATCAGTGTCACATTAGCTCTTCGTCCTATAGCAAGGACACCAATGATTAGACAACCTAGAACATGCGACTAGTAGGGACCATCTCAGGAAAGGTGGGAAGTGAGAACACTCTTTTGTTATACGTTCATACCAGTCCACAACAGGAGTAAAATAGAGACACAGTAAGGTTAAAAGGTTTATTTTAACTACGTGATCTCAAGCGCGGTATTTTAATCAACAAAAGCATACATATGATTAAGAATAACACGGTCAGCATGGTTACAATTCCAAAAAATACAAAAGGAGGAATCATAATATAATGATAGTGCAAACAGGTGATACAAGTGCCCATTTGAAGCACCCTCCCTATCTAGGAGCTATGTATTATAAAACTATGGAAGGTCTCCTGAGCTTTTTAGGGGGACCCATTTACCTGTCTGCTCAGTAAGTGTAAATTACATCAGGATCGGTTAGTCTCTCTGCATGCCTGGAATCTTCCAAGTGTGTTCAATTCTGGCAAGTGTGCTATGATAAAGGCGCCAGAATCTTACTCGGCTTATAGCTGTCAAATTGACAGGCTTGCACATTATGATAACCTTGGTGGCTTAGCACTCACTGTACAGACTGGGGACACGATGTATGTCTAAAGATGTCGAAAAACAAACCTTTTCTCATGTATAGACCTTCTGGAAAGCTATCTCTGCAAAAACAACTAAGCAGTGTTGTGTGCAAAAAGCAGCAAAGGGAAAAATGGCGTTTAAAATCCTAATAAGCCATGCTAACTTAACATGCACGCAGAAAGAGGCCATAAACCACACTAAACCCCCCCATGTTCGGGGATCACACAGCACTCAGGGCAAACATCATAGAACGCAGAGTTCAAGTTCGAGGGAGACAGAACCAAGTTCAGAAATCTTGCAAACTTGAATTTAGGAATGAAAATTCAAAAATACAAATCAAGGAATACAAACACACGTGGCCATGGTGAAAAGACATCAAATATGTAAGGAATAATCAAGACAAAAATTTAAAATATTCACGAGTTCAGCACGTGTCTATGACGCAAATAAAAATAACATACAACATGTAAGCACCA
This sequence comes from Lissotriton helveticus, assembly GCF_964261635.1. NCBI lineage: Eukaryota > Metazoa > Chordata > Amphibia > Caudata > Salamandridae > Lissotriton > Lissotriton helveticus. Next base: position 17,120,610 of record NC_136063.1, on the reverse strand, counting down.
AATATTGCAACTGCTTCCAAAAAGAAGTAGTTGTTATCATCCATGAACATTTCAGCCTTCCAATTAAGCAAGGGGAAAGAACATACACATTCCTCGATTGCCGGAGCCTCTAGCATTATCAGAGGACAACTCGGCTTATTTCAAGATAACTGCGATCCAGAAAGTCATTGGCCGCAGTCCAAATGTTCCAATTGCCTAGAACCCCATGTGCCGCTGCGCAGGCCATAATCCCGGTAGTAGAACAGTCTATTTCATGAGCAACTAAGGTACTCATTAATAGATTAAAATCCAGTTCAGGAGACACCGTGTTGCAGAGACACAAATCCAGGGCCCATTCAAATTCACAATCCAGGCAATGGAAAACAGGCTGCACGCAAGTGAAGAAAGAGAACCGGAAGGATAAACCATACACCACACTTAGAGTCTCCAAAGGCAGCGCACCATAGTATTCTAGCATCCGGTTACGCAGGTGGAGCAGCCGGGACTGTACATCGTGGGACACAAACTGTGCATTGATTTTGTAATAAACAAAAAAGGAGCAGAATGCCGGTGCCCAAAGCCAAGAGCAAGAGGAAAACACCTAAGACACTCGAAAAAATCGAATGAAAAAATGTAGGAATCACACCGAATATAGTCTGAAATGAGGTCACAAGGCCAGAGCATACTACTTTAAAAAAACATGTGCCAAGCCAGTAGTCGACGAGGCATTTAAGATTGTGTAGATCAAAGCACCAAAGTGCAAGGGCAGGTCCGTGTTTAATAAGGCATTTACTTCAGTACGAGTATTTGCAACGTGAAGGACGAACGTCTCATGCACAGATTTTAAGGGGAACTTCCTTCTGGGACAAAAGAGCTCTTATTCTGCTCACCTTGTTGAACTCTGCTTTCAAGGTTGGAATCGAGGGCCAGATGGAAGCATCAAGCCTGCCATGCGGAGGAGGGAACAACACATTCTTGCAACAAGTTACATGCTGGGAAAAGGTAACAATGTAAGCAATTCCGGTGCGCATCCCACAACACTCTTCATTATGTATTAATAAATACCTACCATTAGCAAGCAATGTGAATGTACGTGTAATGACCGGGACTGGGGTGCCTTTTAAAACACATGTTAAATTTGGTGGAAGCACATTATACGAGCCGTGCAACTGAAGATTTCTGCATGTTAAAGAATGGTCTGGTGTAGTGATGCAATCTTTGCCATTCAAAAACACGTCTTTACCATCCCTTAAACATCTGTCAGTGAATGGGAGATTCCAAACTTCATGAAGATATGCTCCACCCAGGGGCTCAAATCTGCCTATTGCATAGTGTTTCATGCAATTCTCAAATTTGAAAAGAGAGAACGGCAAGGTTATTAACCCGTGGATAAGCCAAACAGCCGAATTTGCCTCCGCTACAGAAAAGGCAATGGTTCTAATTTCTCAATATGCAACAGGGAAAATGTGGCATCCTTCATTGACATAAATTGCTGCTTCATAGTCAAATTAAAAGGCAGAAATAACAAGCTTGTGTTTGAGTAATCCCATGGAACACGACCATTCTTTAACGTTTGCAAAGTCCAGGCAAACTGCAAAACTGAACGCAATTGATTTTGCCCATGATACAACACAGCAACATCTTCTTGTACAATATCAACCACAGAAGACACAATAAATTGGCCTGATCTATAGCTATAAGCCTAGAAGCAGCTTCAATTTGATACAGTTTCCAAACTTCATTGTAAGCAGCATATATCCATCTTTTCGATCTGCCACCCGCACGGCCTTTCACAAAATCGTTTAAATCGACAGTTTCAGTGAGTTTGGACAAATGCGACTTAACAGACGCTAAGGATGAATGTCTGAGCCAACTCTGGCACAATTTGCCTACAGAATAGGTGGTGACTGAATTGTGAGTCTGAAAACGGGGATCAACTCTAACCTCCGGATAGCCATGGGTCAGACCCAGAAAGCGGTGCTGGCAGGAATCTGCACTTTTTTGCTATAGCAACCAGCCTTCGGGATTAATGCTGGAAACATTAAAAGAGGAATTACTAAACAGTGCCTGTATTTCACTCAGGGGTTTTAATTTTTTAGAAGTAGCCAATCCAAAGCATGTGGTTTGTGAAATAGTATCATTCAGAAACAACATATGGTTTGGGATGCGACATGCACGATGCAAAGCCTCAGTGCCTTGCACTTGCCAACTTTTAGAACCCCAAACACATTTAATATCAATAGTATCTCTCCACAGTTCATAGCCCCCAACAGTCAACTGTTCAATAAAGGACTTCGAATGAAGTAATTTGGTGTGGGTAAGTCTAACCTTGGAAAATGACTCTCCAGTCAATTTAAAATAAAATGCATTAGGGTTGGATTGATCAAAATCAGTTAAATAGGAACACTTTTTTTCAAAAATGTTTTAGAGCTGCCTTCCACTGGAGCGGGACAATGTTCCCACTGTGTGAAATTAACCATACTCCTAAATTAGCCAGTCTTATGCAGAAAGTGATTGCCAAAATGTTGGTAACAGTACAAATCACCAAATTTCGCAGATTCTAAATATAAATCTTCAGCATTGAAGGCAGCATAGTATTTCAAATCAGTAAATAAGGCTTCTACAGCTTTAACATCCCAATCATCAGAGCGAATATTTTGTTTAACCACATCCCCTATCGAAACACGGAGTACATTGGGAACATTAATAACCTCTGTGGGACCATGAACCTGAAACGTTACAGCCTCCCATACAATCCCATTTAAAACGGGCCAAGCAGTTATATTAACAAATGTCTGGTCCCTCTTCATGATGTGCGAAGAGGAGTGGGGAGCCAAAATTCCATCAATCACTCGTATTGCCGTTCTTTCTTCAACATAGTGTCCATTGATAAACGGAAAAAAAATGCCACAAATCCTATGGACATGAACAAAAAAATTGCAATCAACACCAGCCAAATGTAAATCCAAGGTGGGATCAAAATATGTTTTTTAAACCAGGTAGTAAAAATTGAAACTTTTGAAACGGGTCTTTGATGTGGACGTGCCTGTGTCAAATGAAAAACGGGATTGATTAGTCACACGGGTCTCCAAATCAGGCAAAGACAGATCAGTTGGGTATGTATATTCAGTGTCATTAAGAGGATCACCAACAGGTAGATTCATCATAGGATTCATAAGTGGACTCATTTCAATGGCAACATCAGGCCCGATGGCATGATCCGGGGCCAAAACAGAGTGTCGCACCATTGCTGGACATGAAACCGCTGGCATCATACTATACAGTATCGGCGACCCTGTGTGGTTTGACATGGTCAATTGAAATGTACCTGTTCCCCTTTCGCCCAGGTAGAGGAGGTACAATGACTTTTCTTATAACCTGCACACCAAGCACGCAACTGGACCTCGATAGGAAGGACCAAATTAGTTTTGTTGTTGTCAATCTTCTCTCGGACAAGTTCTCCAACCTGGGGTAGCCAGCCGACTACCGGAATCTGCAATGCAGCTTCAGACGTGGAGGGCAAGTGTTCCTTTGCAAGACTGTCTCTGGTCTTTTGTAGGTTCTGCAAAACATTAGAATGTTCATCTACGTCAAAGGATGCGGCTCCCGCCGCCATGTCCAGACCGTCAAGGTCCGGAACAAACATCTTGATGCCAAAGAGTATTTTGTTTGGGGTCAGCCCACCCAGAGACCTTCTAGGGAGATTATTAAATGCACGTTGTACGCTATTCAGGTGGGTAAGCCATTCTATTCCAGCAGCTAATACCTTAGCTGTCAATGATTGCTTTAAATCACGATTCATTCACTTTACAACACTATTGCCCTCAGACCGGTATGGAGACGAAAATTTGACTTGAACCCCCAATGAACCAATTGCATCTGTGTATGCCTTAGAGGCGAACGCTGCACCCTGGTCCGATTGGAAGGTGCCACATGCAAAAATTCCCACAAAGACACGCAAATCTCTTATGCCAGTTCTGGCATCAGCGCTCCTTTGATGCCACACCCAGACAAAGCGCGTGCAAGAGTCAACTACTACTAAGATGTACTTATACACAGTATCAGAAGAAAAAGGACTGCAGTGATCTAAATAAACACAAGCCAGTGGTTTATTAGATATGTACAACTGAGTTTGGGGAGGGCGTGCAGAAGAAGAAGAAGGTTTAATTTGCTGACAAATGCCACATTGAAGGACAAAATCACGTGTCTGTTTGTACAAAACCCCCCACCTATATCGTTGCTGAAGGAGAGATACAGTAGCTGACACGCCGGCATGCGCCGGAGCCATCCCGGCATGGGCTGCTGTAATCAAAGCCTGTCTGCGGTCCGTGTTGGGAATCAGTCTGTCACCAACGTCATTAATTCTCACATAAGGAACTTTATCGGGACTTAAATGATAAGAGTACTTAGAAGGGAAATCCTTAGGATAATTACCTCCCTTCTCAGTCGTGGCAATAACTGCCAAGATGTCATCATCAATCTTACTTTTGGAATGTGTAACTGCTGCCACTGCAAATGTTGCTACTGCTGTCTTCACAGCCTCATCCGCGAGACAGTTGCCAACAGCAAGAACCCCAACGCGCTGATGACCCAGAGTATGAATTACAAAAACGAGTGGGAGTTCTTTTAGCTCTGCCACTCACACCCAGATAATTTTATGTTTTATGGTGCGACCTTTGGAGTCACGATAATCATTTTGAGTCCAAAAGTGTAGATTGTCATTTAAAAACTGCACACAGTGGTAAGAATCACTCACAATAAGAGTGGTCGCACTGGGGTCCGCGTTCTCCAATGCAAGCATCACAGCATGTAGTTCTGCCAACTGGGTGGTACAGTCCCCTATGTCTGTGTATGCACGACATCGTGCACCATCCTCCGTCGTACCAACCACAATTGCACAGGCCACCGAGTACACGTGTCTAGAATCCATAGCCGCTTGCGCACTTCCATCAGTGCAAATGATACAACTAAAATCCTCAAGTGGGCGCATAGTCAGAGCTGCAGGAAGAACAAACTCATACTGCAAAAACTCTTGAGTCTGCAAAGAGGAATCGAAAATTAATGTTACATCCGGGGAAGGCAAGGATGGAGCCCATTGTATCCACTGAGGGTGCAAAGCCTTAGAATTTGGTACACTGGCCTTCGTGCACAATGCATTTTCCCTGCGACAGTGCATGTTCCTTAAGAATCGCCATTTGCACTGCTGTGAAAACTTTTTCCACAGTGAAAAAACGCAATTCGGCCGAAGTGTACAGGTGTGACATGTAAGCAATAGGAACTGTGTCTCCCTCATTAAAAGTAAGGTACATGAAATCCACCCCCCCTGGTACGATTCCTATTACCAGGTTGTTGTAGTTATCACGAGTCGACAAGAACTTAGATTCAAGTAGGTCAGCCTGCAAAGATTTCAAGATGGCTAAATGTTCTGGCAGCCAGCACGATTTGGATAAAGTAGATTGTATTAACGCATAGAGCGATTTGACATGCTGGGCATATTTCGGAATATATGTTTGTCCGAAATTCAAAAAGTCCAGCAAACATTGTAGCTTTTTTAGCATTGTGGGAGTGCGCAAAAATGCGCATTTCTCCAAGAAGTGGTGAGCCAAACCTCTACCTTCATTGTTGAGCTCGTAGCCCAGGAACAACACTGTGTACTCTGCAATATGCGATTTTTCAAAGTTGAATTTATAGCCAAAGTCCGCAAAACGGCAAATGATGCGGTCAACAAGGAACCGATGCGGCCATAATTTGTCGTCTGTGAGATAGATATCATCCACATATGAACATGCAGCTGCGTCGAGCTTCTCAAGCAGAGAGACTATACGGGTGGCAAAGACGCCTGGACTGTTATTGTAGCCCATGGCCAAATGAAGAAATTGGCGTTGTTTGCCACCACAGGTAAAACTCGTCCACTGACTACTAAGGGGGGACTAGTTATGAGCAAAGAAGCCATTGCAAAATGTCAAACGTGGTTTTGAACCTTTTATGCACAAGACTTTCCACGAGAGCAGAGCTGCGAGTATTCTACACCGCACACCTACGACAATGTGAGTTTAAGTGGCAGTAATCCAACACCAAACGGTACGAGCCATCTGGCTTGGTCACAGTAAAAAGTGGGTTATTAATCGGAGACACAGACGTTGCAATTACACCTTGATATTCCAATTGTTCAAGGATTTCGGCTACAGAGGTTTTCGCCTCACGCCGAATGGGGTATTGGGGTTGTGGCTGTGGCATGGACCGCAAAGGGATCTCATGTCGAGAGGAAAATGTGTCCCATCCACAGTGAGTACGGAACAATGCCGGCACAAGCGCCTTAGCCCAATCTTCTGCAAATTGCAGTGCCTGCTCCTTCGGCACAGTGTGCGCAAAAGTGGGGAGGATCACCTCCTCCCTTTGTGGAGTGGCCAAGACAAAAGGTGGGGGCCAGTCGACCTCCGCCAACAAAATATCATAGGTAGTCCTTAGATTTTCCCAAAAAACCTCTTTTATGGTACATTCTATGTCACCTTCAACTACAAGGACTATTTCATAAAGTCTTTCAGGGGGAGCCACTCTAGTGTCTGCTGTTTCAACTACAACAAAGGTGTCAGTCGCTTTCACCTTCAGTAGTGGACGCAGCGCCTCTTGAATTACGGTAATCTCCGCTGCGCTGTCTAGCAGGGTTAGAGCCCATGTCAGATTCCGAACCTGCGTTCTCACTATCTGTGGCATATCTCACTGTTAAAGCAGGAACTTTCTTCTTTTGAAACTGGGGTCTTTGACGCGGTGACTCGTCCTGCTTGCCTTTTCCGTCAGCCTTACGAGGCTGCTCACGGCTCTATTGGGCACCTTGACCTCTGCCGCCACCTCCTCCACTTGTGGCTGTTACCGATGTTTCCTGCAAAGAGCGAGGAGAACGTTGTTCAGGAACCTGAAACCTATCAGGCGACTTAATAGTACTATGGTTGTGAAAATCATATTTACGCTCAACAGGGGCAGGTGTAGGTGAAGCGGGACGGGAACCATGTTTCTGCTGCTGCTGCTTCCCCTGTTTTTTGTTCTTACTCCAATTTTGTTTCTGAATCTTCGGGCGGTCATCTTTATCAGACAACCCCTGCTGAGTTTGCTGCTGCTTGTCTTTTTTCGCGAAAGGCTTAACACCTAAACTATTCCGGCCCACTGTCTTATAAGCCTCCGTAATAATTTTTGGAAAATGACGGGGTTTGTCGGTGTCGGGGACCTCGCACAGAGCATTAGAGACCTGGAAACGTAACGCATCCCCCTTGACATTTGCAAGGACGAAATTGCGTACCATATCAAACGCTCCCACGAGTCGCATTCCCAACTCTTCTGCTGCCTCTGGTCCGTGCTTATCCTGAACACGCTTGATCACAGTGGGCAAAACAGTCATTGACGGGGTGCCAAAGCACCTAGTATAGACTGCCGCAAAAATCACCTCCCAAATTGTGCACTCAGTTATGTCAGGCACTAAGTCTTTCTGCAAACTCACGGTGAAAATCGTGTGTTTCTCAAAAGGACTAGTATTTGGGAACACTTCTTCCAGTTGGTCAAATTTCTCGGCAAGCCAAAAAGGCATTTCTTCCTTATCCTGGGGACGCTTGCCTATTACCGTATTAACCATGACTGGACATAGGGGTCAATTAGGATGGCGGACGTACAAAGTCCGCCCGCCATCCTGTCGGAGGACGGGACCATCCACCACAGGGGCGGATGTCCCATGCCTCGAATTAGGATGCACCCGCCACAGTGCCGGATAGAGGTCGCAGTTGCTGGGCTGTCATACCCCTGCCTGAGGATGCAGAGTGTAAGCAGCCAACACAGGCCAAGTAGCGCCTGGAATGGAAAACGGTCCCTGTCTGACCGCTGTAAAAACATGTGGGAGGGCGCCATTAAACCAAACGGCATGCTGCCAAACAGAAATCGGAATTTCTACTGTCCGATATGGAGCGTACACTGCAGGAGCATCAGCGGGGGTATACGAGTGAAAAAACACCAGAAACAGCATCCACCGCAGGAAATGTGACCCATGAGTAATACAACTCAAACGGGTACGCCACGTCAGCAGAGACTACAAAAACCACCGCCTGTCCCTCTAGAGAAACGAGGTATTCCTGCAAATGATTACGCACAGCTACACAACTGTGAGCCGGGATATCAACCGCAGCCATATCAAAACAGTAATAGAGAACTACAATACAATACTATAACGCACAACTGGGTAGTAATTCAAAGACGAAACCTTTGAGAATTAACAAGCTTGAATCAAAATATGTAAATATAGGTAGGTTTTTTATCCGCCCCTACCGTCAACCGGAAACGATAGTGAGGGGGTCGTAGACTGATAGAAGCACTACTCAAGTGTCTCACAATAAGACCACACTCATTGGCGGCAACATGTTACAGAGATTCTGCTCAGACACGGAATTGTGCATAGAGACCTAGGACCTCAGTGAATTAGGGTGTGCCAAAACTCACCTTAGTACCCAAAATCCCCTACCAGACTAGCAATCAGTGTCACATTACCTCTTCATCCTATAGCAAGGAAACCAATGATTAGACAACCTAGAACATGCGACTAAGGACCATCTCAGGAATGGTGGGAAGTGAGAACACTCTTTTGTTATATGTTCATACCGGTCCACAACAGGAGTAAAAAAGAGAGATGGCAAGGTTAAAATGTTTATTTTAACTACGTGATCCTGTGCGCAGTATTTTAATCAACATAACCATACATATGATTAAGAATAATACGGTCATCATGGTTAAAATTCCATAAAATATAAAAGGAGGAGTCATATTATAATGTGTAACCTTAGGGGTTAACAAGGAGGGAAAGAGGGACTGTTAGGGTATCGTAGTTTTTTTGTTTTGGTCACAAATAGTATTTCACAAAGTCAATGTCCTTAAAGTAAACGTCCCGGTCTTGAGGATGATCGTCTGGGCTCCTCTTCTTTCTTGGGCTCTTCTGGGGTGTGTTCTGGTCACCGTCTCAGCCCCGAAAACAAAGAAATAAAGTGGCTATTAAGTCACTGTTTTCTTAGACTATAACCGGAAGGGAAAGTGAGTGAGGGTAACGTCATCTGAGGGGACCGTTTCACCACTTTGTCATAATGCGGTTCAACACCCGGGGTTGTGGAGTAATAGTGCTCGGGAACGGAACAACGTGCCCAAAGAACCTTCCTGTTCCCGTTCCCCCCCTCCGTTACCCCATCCCGCTTTTAAAAGAAAAGAGAGCTCATAGTTGGCCCCATACCTTGCTTAGCCACGCTTCTTCCTGAGCGTGGCTGGGCAAAGCGTAGGGTAGTTGGCCTCCTGGCGTTTCCTTTGGGACTCCTGGACTGCTGGTTCTGTCCTCGTCTTCTCGGTCCGTCCTCGCCTGGCCTTCCCGAGCTGGAAATCCTCCGGGGTCGTCTTCGCTCTTCTCTAGTCGAGACTTCGGCTTCTCCTCCGGTCGGCGTTCTTCTGTCTCGCTCTCGACGACCGATGCTTCCGGGTACCGCCTTTCATGTTGCAATGTTCCCATGATGCACTGGGCCAGGGACAGACTAATTTGCATATAGCCAGGTTCTGAGCTGGGATGGGGCAGTGAGATAAATAACGGTGATGGATCAAGCCCTGATCTTTGGACTGGGTAAGAGTGGTCTGCTTAATTCAGACACTCTGTTCATCACCACCCCCTTTTCTGAATCGTTTTTGGCCACTATAGGTGTGGCAGGGTATACTCAGACATGAGTCCCTTTCTCACTGCTCCATCAGGATTCAAGCAAGCCGGGCCGAAGAGGCTGAAATGCCAGAAACCGGTCCCCGGTAGCTTGTCTCCTTTCTGGTGAAGAATTGGCTTGGTAGTTTGGTCTGCCCTGTTCCCATGATGCACTGGGCCAGGGACAGACTAATTTGCATATAGCCAGGTTCTGAGCTGGGATAGGGCAGTGAGATAAATAACGGTGATGGATCAAGCCCTGATCTTTGGACTGGGTAAGAGTGGTCTGCTTAATTCAGACACTCTGTTCATCACCACCCCCTTTTCTGTATCGTTTTTGGCCACTATAGGTGTGGCAGGGTATACTCAGACATGAGTCCCTTTCTCACTGCTCCATCAGGATTCAAGCAAGCCGGGCCGAAGAGGCTGAAATGCCAGAAACCGGTCCCCGGTAGCTTGTCTCCTTTCTGGTGAAGAATTGGCTTGGTAGTTTGGTCTGCCCTGTTCCCATGATGCACTGGGCCAGGGACAGACTAATTTGCATATAGCCAGGTTCTGAGCTGGGATGGGGCAGTGAGATAAATAACGGTGATGGATCAAGCCCTGATCTTTGGACTGGGTAAGAGTGGTCTGCTTAATTCAGACACTCTGTTCATCACCACCCCCTTTTCTGTATCGTTTTAGGCCACTATAGGTGTGGCAGGGTATACTCAGACATGAGTCCCTTTCTCACTGCTCCATCAGGATTCAAGCAAGCCGGGCCGAAGAGGCTGAAATGCCAGAAACCGGTCCCCGGTAGCTTGTCTCCTTTCTGGTGAAGAATTGGCTTGGTAGTTTGGTCTGCCCTGTTCCCATGATGCACTGGGCCAGGGACAGACTAATTTGCATATAGCCAGGTTCTGAGCTGGGATGGGGCAGTGAGATAAATAACGGTGATGGATCAAGCCCTGATCTTTGGACTGGGTAAGAGTGGTCTGCTTAATTCAGACACTCTGTTCATCACCACCCCCTTTTCTGTATCGTTTCATGTTGCCAGGGCGCAACCGATAGGCCCACTAGATCCGACGTCCCGGAGGAGGGCTTTGTTTCAGGGAAGTTTGGGCTTCCCTTAAAGGGCTCGTTCCTGTCCTGCGGAGGATATGGAGAAACAGTCACGGGGATAAGGTAGGCGTTCCTGTGACCTGGTGACAAATCTCCCCCCCTAGCTTTTGCCGTTCGGGGGAAAGTGGATATCTAGACAGAAAGTCAGCGTTCGTCTGCTGACTACCCTTTCTATGGCGGACTTCAAAGTCATAGGGCTGGAGCGAGAGGAACCATCGCAGAATACGGTCATTCCGCCCTTTGTTTTGGTGTAGCCATGTCAGTGGAGCGTGGTCAGTGAAGAGAGTAAAATGACGGCCTTCTAGGTAATAACGGAGTTTGTCTACCCTACACTTAACCGCTAGGCACTCCTTTTCTATCGTGGGATAAGCCATCTCTCTAGGGAACAATTTCCTACTTAGATAAAGAATGGGCCTTCCTCCACCTTACTCGTCAAGTTGCGACAAAACTGCCCCTAACCCCACTCCTGATGCATCAGTTTTTAAATAGAAAGGTTTCTCAAAGTCTGGGGTAATCAACACCGGGGTGGAGGACAGCACGTCTTTGAGGGACTGAAATGCTTTACAAGCCTGATGGGAGGGATTCTTCAAGTGAGTGGAAGAAGCCATTTTTTTCAGAAGGTCCGTTAGGGGTGCAGACATCGTAGCAAAATGGGGTATAAAGCCGCGATAATAGCCCACTCACCCAAGAAAAGCCCTAAGATCCCTTTGAGTGGAGGGAAAGTCTTGGGACTGTATGGCTCGTACTTTCTCTAGCTGAGGAAATAGACGTCCCTCTCCTAGCACATACCATAAATACTTGACCTGGGTGAATGCCATGTTGGACTTTTTCGTGTTTATGTGTAATCCAGCTTTTTCCAAGGCCGTAAGGATCTGTTCCAGGTGGTGAAGGTGAGCTTCCCAAGTTGGGCTATGGACTACAATGTCGTCCAGATACGCGGCCGCAAACTTGGTGTAGGGAGCTAGGACAATATCCATAAGGCGTTGAAACGTTGCCGGAGCGCCATGTAGACCAAAGGGAAGGACGGTAAAATGAAAAAGGCCTTCGGGTGTTGAAAATGCGGTCTTCTCCTGATCTTGGGGATGAAGGGGTACTTGCCAATACCCCTTCGTGAAGTCAATGGTTGTTATGTATTGTGATTCTCCGAGGCGCTCAATGAGTTCGTCCACCCTTGGTAAGGGGTACCTGTCTTGTTTAGAGACTTTGTTGACCGTGCGGAAGTCAATGCAAAACCTAGCACTTCCGTCCGGTTTGGGTACTAGGACCACAGGGGAGGACCAGCTACTCATAGAAAACATGATAATCCCTGCTTCTAGCATCTTTTCTATTTCCATTTTCATCACCTTACGTCATGCTTCTGGTAACCGATCAGGTTTTTGTTTTACGGTGATGCCCACAAGGGTGGGTATAGAATGCACTGCTAAAGATGTTCTACCTGGTTGGTCTGAAAAGATTGGTTGGTGTCTAAAGAGCACATCTAGTACTTCACTCTTTTGATGTTTGGTCAGATCAGGGTTCATAACCGTTTGGTCTATTGTATGAACCACTGGAGTGAGAGTGGTGATGGGGGTGGGGGGCCCAACCATTTCTTTAAGACGTTAATATGGTAGATTTGTGTTTTGGAAGGAGACAGTCTCAGGACGTACTTGGTTTTTCCTATATTTCTGAGTATAAGGAAGGGACCCTGCCATTCTTTACCGAGCTTATGAGTGGAGGTTGGTAAAAGGACCAGGGCCCAGTCACCAACAGACAGCTCTCTTCATGTTTTCCCTTTGTCATAGAAGGTCTTTTGTTTGGTTTGGGCCTTCTCCAGTGTCTCATAGGAAAGAGTACGCAGCTTGTGTAGTCTGGTTTTGAGCTTTTGGGTATAATCCAACAGTTCCTGGGTGTCCTGTGCCCCTTCTTTTTCCCAGCTATCCCTGGGTATTTCGAGCAGAGTACGAGGTTTCCTTCCGAACAAGAGTTCAAAGGGGAAGAACCCAGACTGCTCTGTACCTGGCTGCGCAATACGAACAGGGCCAAAGGAAGCAACTGGTCCCAGTGCTTCCCATCTCCCGTTAACAGCTTTTTAAGGGTGACCTTAAGTAACCGTTGTACCGTTCTACCCACCCGTCTGTTTGAGGGTGGTAAACAGACGTACGGAGATGTTTGATCTGTAAAATAGAATATACCTGTTTCTTCATCCCTGATCCGTGATCAATTCTCTAGGGAATCCCATCCTAGCAAACAACTTCACCAGCTTTTGTGGAATGGCTGTTGACGTTGCGGCCCGTAGGGGAAACGCTTCCGGATAACGGGTAGCGTAATCAACAACCACCAATACATACTGGTATCCATGAGTAGATTTAGGCAGTGGACCCACAATGTCAACCCCAAGCCGGTCGAAGGGCTTCCCTATGATAGGAAGGGGGACTAAAGGGATTTTTGGAGGAACGTAAGTGTTGCGTTTCTGACATATTGGGCACTCTTGGCAATACCGCTTGACTTGTGCATAGACCCCAGGCAAATACAAATGGGTAATGATAGAGTCTGTGGTTTTCTCAGCACCTGAATGTCCTGCCAAGAGATGTGCATGGGCAAAAAACATAACCTGATCGCGAAAATCAGTAGGTACTATCAATTGTGGAGTCGCATTTTCACTTCCTAATCTGTATAGAAGTCCTTTGGTTTCGATAAAACAAGGATAAGCAAGTTGACCCTTGTTTTTATTGGTTTGGGCGTTCTGCCAAGCCTGTGCAAGAGAAGCGTCATTCAGCTGAGCGGTTCTGAAGTGTGAATCAGTCGCCCAGGGCTCAGAGACTAATAGACTGTTGGCTCCCGGTGTCTTGTTCTTATGTAGGGTTTCTGTCATGAGAGTGGAGAAGCACCGACGTCCCGGAGGAGGGCGTTGTTTCAGGGAAGTCCGGGCTTCCCTTAAAGGGCTTGTTCCAGTCCTGCAGAGGATATGGAGAAACAGTCACGGGGGATAAGGTAGGCGCTACCGTGACCTGGTGACATAATGATAGTGCAAACAGGTGATACAAGCGCCTATTTAAAGCACCCTCCCTATCCAGGAACTATGTATTATAAAACTATAGAAGGTCTCCTGATCTCTTTAGCTTTTTTAGGGGAACCCCATTTCCGCTCAGTAAGTGTAAATTACATGAGGATCGGTTAGTCTCTCTGCATGCCTGGAATCTTCCAAGTGTGTTCAATTCTGGCAAGTGTGCTATGAAAAAGGTGCCAGAATCCTACTCGGCTTGCAGCTGCCAAATTGTTGTGTCTAGAATGTGTTACACGGACACGCCGATAAACAGGCTCGCATGTTATGATAACCTTGGCAGCTCAGCACTCACTGTACAGACAGGGGACACGATGTATGTCTAGAAATGTCGAAAAACAAACCTTTTCTCATGTATAGACCTTCGTAAAAGCTAGCTCCGCAAAAACAGCTAAGCAGTGTTGTGCGCGAAAAAGCAGCAAAGGGAAAAATGGTGTTTAAACGCCTAATAAGCCATGCTAACTTAACATGCACGCAGAAAGAGGCCCATAAACCACACTGCAGTTTAGTTACAATCTTCCTTGCTGCCTGGCAGGTCGACAACATGGAGCAGCTAGCGTCCAGGATCCGGTCCCTCCTCGCTGAACCCAACTGCGTAGCCTTAGTGTCTAATTAATAACACAGGTTGTAGGTTAGGGTACTGGGAAGACAGTCCATAACGTCTCTGTGAAATCAACATGCAAGCATCTGACAGGTAAGATTGCTTGTGATTCTGACACTGGTTAGCAAGTCCCAATGCTCTTTCAGTTCTAAATCATTGCATCCAGAGCAAAAGTGAAGGAGGGTGACCAACCAAAAAGGTCACTTTCCTATATGCCCACTTCCCTCAAGCTCAGCATGCACACTTTTCTCTGACAATCACTTATTGTCTCTCATACATTTCTTACTCACATCTTGCTTTCACATATCTTCGAGTCTACAATTTCACACCCTTCTTTCAAAACCCCTCTTTTCGGTCCCACACTCTCTTATCCAACCCATTTTCACTTACACGCTCTCTAACTGTGTCACCTCTCAATGACACTCTCCTCTCCTATATCCATGCACACATTCCATTCCCTCTTTCAAGTCCTTCCCCTCACAAATCCCATTTACTTGTCTTTTTCACACTGTCAGTCTCCCAAACACAGCCTTCTCCTGCTCAGATCATTCTCAGTTTCACGCACACAACTTCAGGGCCTCATTATGTGGTGTTGCATCGCTGTAATACTTCTCAGTTTGCCCTCCTTGCAACACCATGGATGCACCGTATACACCGCCATAAGTGTGGCAGGGTATGCTCAGACGTGAGTCCCTTGCTCACTTTGCCACTGGATTCAAGCAAGCCGGGCTGAAGACGGCTGTAATGCCAGAAACCGGTCCTCGGAAGCTTGTTTCCGGCCCAGAGAAGGCATGGCTTGGCAGTTCGGGCTGGACTGTTACCATGAGGCACAGGGTCAGACTGATTTGCATATGGCCATGTCTGAACTGGGGTGGCAGAGTGGGCTAAAGAACGGTGATGGATTAAACCCAGATCTTTTGACTGGGTGTGAGTGTTTGATTGGTTCAGATGCTCCGTCCATCACCACCCCCTTTTGTACCGATTTGGCCGCCATATGTGTGGCAGGGTATGCTCAGACGTGAGTCCCTTGCTCACTTTGCCACTGGACTCAAGCAAGCCGGGCTGAAGACGGCTGTAATGCCAGAAACCGGTCCTCGGAAGCTTGTTTCCGGCCCAGGGAAGGCATGGCTTGGCAGTTCGGGCTGGACTGTTCCCATGAGGCACAGGGTCAGACTGATTTGCATATGGCCATGTCTGAACTGGGGTGGCAGAGTGGGCTAAAGAACGGTGATGGATTAAACCCAGATCTTTTGACTGGGTGTGAGTGTTTGATTGGTTCAGATGCTCCGTCCATCACCACCCCCTTTTGTACCGATTTGGCCACCATAAGTGTGGCAGGGTATGCTCAGACGTGAGTCCCTTGCTCACTTTGCCACTGGATTCAAGCAAGCCGGGCTGAAGACGGCTGTAATGCCAGAAACCGGTCCTCTGAAGATTTTTTCCGGTCCAGGGAAGGCAATGGCTTGGCAGTTCGGGCTGGACTGTTCTCATGAGGCACGGGGTCAGACTGATTAGCATATGGCCATGTCTGAACTGGGGTGGCAGAGTGGGCTAAAGAACGGTAATGGATTAAACCCAGATCTTTTGACTGGGTGTGAGTGTTTGATTGGTTCAGATGCTCCGTCCATCACCACCCCCTTTTGTACCGCTATGGCCGCCTTAAGTGTGGCAGGGTATGCTCAGATGTGAGTCCCTTGCTCACTTTGCCACTGGATTCAAGCAAGCCGGGCTGAAGACGGCTGTAATGCCAGAAACCGGTCCTCGGAAGCTTGTTTCCGGTCCAGGGAAGGCATGGCTTGGCAGTTTGGGCTGGACTGTTCCCATGAGGCACAGGGTCAGACTGTTTTGCATATGGCCAAGTCTGAACTGGGGTGGCAGAGTGGGCTAAAGAACGGTGATGGATTAAACCCAGATCTTTTGATTGGGGGTGAGTGTTTGATTGGTTCAGATGCTCCGTCCATCACCACCCCCTTTTGTACCGCTTTGGCCGCCATATGTGTGGCAGGGTATGCTCAGACGTGAGTCCCTTGCTCACTTTGCAACTGGATTCAAGCAAGCCGGGCTGAAGACGGCTGTAATGCCAGAAACCGGTCCTCGGAAGCTTGTTTCCGGTCCAGGGAAGGCATGGCTTGGCAGTTCGGGCTGGATTGTTCTTATGAGGCACAGGGTCAGACTGATTTGCATATGGCCATGTCTGAACTGGGGTGGCAGAGTGGGCTAAAGAACGGTGATGGATTAAACCCAGATCTTTTGACTGGGTCTGAGTGTTTGATTGGTTCAGATGCTCCGTCCATCACCACCCCCTTTTTTACGGCTTTGGCCGCCATAAGTGTGGCAGGGTATGCTCAGACGTGAGTCCCTTGCTCACTTTGCCACTGGATTCAAGCAAGCCGGGCTGAAGACGGCTGTAAAGCCAGAAACCGGTCCTCGGAAGCGTGTTTCCGGTCCAGGGAAGGCATGGCTTGGCTGTTAGGGCTGGACTGTTCCCATGAAGCACAGGGTCAGACTGATTTGCATATGGCCATGTCTGAACTGGGATGGCAAAGTGGGCTAAAGAACGGTGATGGATTAAACCCAGATCTTTTGACTGGGTGTGAATGTTTGATTGGTTCAGATGCTCCATCCATCACCACCCCCTTTTGTATCACTTTGGCAGCCATAAGTGTGGCAGGGTATGCTCAGACGTGAGTCCCTTGCTCACTTTGCCACTGGATTCAAGCAAGCCGGGCTGAAGACGGCTGTAATGCCAGAAACCGGACCTCGGAAGCTAGTTTTTCGGTCCAGGGAAGGCATGGCTTGGCAGTTCGGGCTGGACTGTTCCCATGAGGCACAGGGTCAGACTGATTTGCATATGGCCATGTCTGAACTGGGGTGGCAGAGTGGGCTAAAGAACGGTGATGGATTAAACCCAGATCTTTTGACTGGGTGTGAGTGTTTGATTGGTTCAGATGCTCCGTCCATCACCACCCCCTTTTGTACCGCTTTGGCCGCCATAAGTGTGGCAGGGTATGCTCAGACGTGAGTCCCTTGCTCACTTTGCCACTGGATTCAAGCAAGCCGGGCTGAAGGCGGCCGTAATGCCAGAAACCGGTCCTCGGAAGCTTATTTCTGGTCCAGGGAAGGCATGGCTTGGCTGTTCGGGATGGACTGTTCCCATGAGGCACAGGGTGAGACTGTTTTCCATATGGCCATGTCTGAACTGGGGTGGCAGAGTGGGCTAAAGAACGGTGATGGATTAAACCCAGATCTTTTGACTGGGTGTGAGTGTTTGATTGGTTCAGATGCTCCGTCCATCACCACCCCCTTTTGTACCGCTTTGGCCGCCATAAGTGTGGCAGGGTATGCTCAGACATGAGTCCCTTGCTCACTTTGCAACTGGATTCAAGCAAGCCGGGCTGAAGACGGCTGTAATGCCAGAAACCGGTCCTCGGAAGCTTGTTTCCGGTCCAGGGAAGGCATGGCTTGGCAGTTCGGGCTGGATTGTTCTTATGAGGCACAGGGTCAGACTGATTTGCATATGGCCATGTCTGAACTGGGGTGGCAGAGTGGGCTAAAGAACGGTGATGGATTAAACCCAGATCTTTTGACTGGGTCTGAGTGTTTGATTGGTTCAGATGCTCCGTCCATCACCACCCCCTTTTGTACCGCTATGGCCGCCTTAAGTGTGGCAGGGTATGCTCAGATGTGAGTCCCTTGCTCACTTTGCCACTGGATTCAAGCAAGCCGGGCTGAAGACGGCTGTAATGCCAGAAACCGGTCCTCGGAAGCTTGTTTCCGGTCCAGGGAAGGCATGGCTTGGCAGTTTGGGCTGGACTGTTCCCATGAGGCACAGGGTCAGACTGTTTTGCATATGGCCAAGTCTGAACTGGGGTGGCAGAGTGGGCTAAAGAACGGTGATGGATTAAACCCAGATCTTTTGATTGGGTGTGAGTGTTTGATTGGTTCAGATGCTCCGTCCATCACCACCCCCTTTTGTACCGCTTTGGCCGCCATATGTGTGGCAGGGTATGCTCAGACGTGAGTCCCTTGCTCACTTTGCAACTGGATTCAAGCAAGCCGGGCTGAAGACGGCTGTAATGCCAGAAACCGGTCCTCGGAAGCTTGTTTCCGGTCCAGGGAAGGCATGGCTTGGCAGTTCGGGCTGGATTGTTCTTATGAGGCACAGGGTCAGACTGATTTGCATATGGCCATGTCTGAACTGGGGTGGCAGAGTGGGCTAAAGAACGGTGATGGATTAAACCCAGATCTTTTGACTGGGTCTGAGTGTTTGATTGGTTCAGATGCTCCGTCCATCACCACCCCCTTTTTTACGGCTTTGGCCGCCATAAGTGTGGCAGGGTATGCTCAGACGTGAGTCCCTTGCTCACTTTGCCACTGGATTCAAGCAAGCCGGGCTGAAGACGGCTGTAAAGCCAGAAACCGGTCCTCGGAAGCGTGTTTCCGGTCCAGGGAAGGCATGGCTTGGCTGTTAGGGCTGGACTGTTCCCATGAAGCACAGGGTCAGACTGATTTGCATATGGCCATGTCTGAACTGGGGTGGCAGAGTGGGCTAAAGAACGGTGATGGATTAAACCCAGATCTTTTGACTGGGTGTGAGTGTTTGATTGGTTCAGATGCTCCGTCCATCACCACCCCCTTTTGTACCGCTTTGGCCGCCATAAGTGTGGCAGGGTATGCTCAGACGTGAGTCCCTTGCTCACTTTGCCACTGGATTCAAGCAAGCCGGGCTGAAGGCGGCTGTAATGCCAGAAACCGGTCCTCGGAAGCCTATTTCTGGTCCAGGGAAGGCATGGCTTGGCTGTTCGGGATGGACTGTTCCCATGAGGCACAGGGTGAGACTGTTTTCCATATGGCCATGTCTGAACTGGGGTGGCAGAGTGGGCTAAAGAACGGTGATGGATTAAACCCAGATCTTTTGACTGGGTGTGAGTGTTTGATTGGTTCAGATGCTCCGTCCATCACCACCCCCTTTTGTACCGCTTTGGCCGCCATAAGTGTGGCAGGGTATGCTCAGACATGAGTCCCTTGCTCACTTTGCAACTGGATTCAAGCAAGCCGGGCTGAAGACGGCTGTAATGCCAGAAACCGGTCCTCGGAAGCTTGTTTCCGGTCCAGGGAAGGCATGGCTTGGCAGTTCGGGCTGGATTGTTCTTATGAGGCACAGGGTCAGACTGATTTGCATATGGCCATGTCTGAACTGGGGTGGCAGAGTGGGCTAAAGAACGGTGATGGATTAAACCCAGATCTTTTGACTGGGTCTGAGTGTTTGATTGGTTCAGATGCTCCGTCCATCACCACCCCCTTTTGTACCGCTATGGCCGCCTTAAGTGTGGCAGGGTATGCTCAGATGTGAGTCCCTTGCTCACTTTGCCACTGGATTCAAGCAAGCCGGGCTGAAGACGGCTGTAATGCCAGAAACCGGTCCTCGGAAGCTTGTTTCCGGTCCAGGGAAGGCATGGCTTGGCAGTTTGGGCTGGACTGTTCCCATGAGGCACAGGGTCAGACTGTTTTGCATATGGCCAAGTCTGAACTGGGGTGGCAGAGTGGGCTAAAGAACGGTGATGGATTAAACCCAGATCTTTTGATTGGGTGTGAGTGTTTGATTGGTTCAGATGCTCCGTCCATCACCACCCCCTTTTGTACCGCTTTGGCCGCCATATGTGTGGCAGGGTATGCTCAGACGTGAGTCCCTTGCTCACTTTGCAACTGGATTCAAGCAAGCCGGGCTGAAGACGGCTGTAATGCCAGAAACCGGTCCTCGGAAGCTTGTTTCCGGTCCAGGGAAGGCATGGCTTGGCAGTTCGGGCTGGATTGTTCTTATGAGGCACAGGGTCAGACTGATTTGCATATGGCCATGTCTGAACTGGGGTGGCAGAGTGGGCTAAAGAACGGTGATGGATTAAACCCAGATCTTTTGACTGGGTCTGAGTGTTTGATTGGTTCAGATGCTCCGTCCATCACCACCCCCTTTTTTACGGCTTTGGCCGCCATAAGTGTGGCAGGGTATGCTCAGACGTGAGTCCCTTGCTCACTTTGCCACTGGATTCAAGCAAACCGGGCTGAAGACGGCTGTAAAGCCAGAAACCGGTCCTCGGAAGCGTGTTTCCGGTCCAGGAAAGGCATGGCTTGGCTGTTAGGGCTGGACTGTTCCCATGAAGCACAGGGTCAGACTGATTTGCATATGGCCATGTCTGAACTGGGGTGGCAAAGTGGGCTAAAGAACGGTGATGGATTAAACCCAGATCTTTTGACTGGGTGTGAATGTTTGATTGGTTCAGATGCTCCATCCATCACCACCCCCTTTTGTATCACTTTGGCAGCCATAAGTGTGGCAGGGTATGCTCAGACGTGAGTCCCTTGCTCACTTTGCCGCTGGATTCAAGCAAGCCGGGCTGAAGACGGCTGTAATGCCAGAAACCGGACCTCGGAAGCTAGTTTTCGGTCCAGGGAAGGCATGGCTTGGCAGTTCGGGCTGGACTGTTCCCATGAGGCACAGGGTCAGACTGATTTGCATATGGCCATGTCTGAACTGGGGTGGCAGAGTGGGCTAAAGAACGGTGATGGATTAAACCCAGATCTTTTGACTGGGTGTGAGTGTTTGATTGGTTCAGATGCTCCGTCCATCACCACCCCCTTTTGTACCGCTTTGGCCGCCATAAGTGTGGCAGGGTATGCTCAGACGTGAGTCCCTTGCTCACTTTGCCACTGGATTCAAGCAAGCCGGGCTGAAGGCGGCTGTAATGCCAGAAACCGGTCCTCGGAAGCTTATTTCTGGTCCAGGGAAGGCATGGCTTGGCTGTTCGGGATGGACTGTTCCCATGAGGCACAGGGTGAGACTGTTTTGCATATGGCCATGTCTGAACTGGGGTGGCAGAGTGGGCTAAAGAACGGTGATGGATTAAACCCAGATCTTTTGACTGGGTGTGAGTGTTTGATTGGTTCAGATGCTCCGTCCATCACCACCCCCTTTTGTACCGCTTTGGCCGCCATAAGTGTGGCAGGGTATGCTCAGACATGAGTCCCTTGCTCACTTTGCAACTGGATTCAAGCAAGCCGGGCTGAAGACGGCTGTAATGCCAGAAACCGGTCCTTGGAAGCTTGTTTCCGGTCCAGGGAAGGCATGGCTTGGCAGTTCGGGCTGGATTGTTCCTATGAGGCACAGGGTCAGACTGATTTGCATATGGCCATGTCTGAACTGGGGTGGCAGAGTGGGCTAAAGAACGGTGATGGATTAAACCCAGTTCTTTTGACTGGGTCTGAGTGTTTGATTGGTTCAGATGCTCCGTCCATCACCACCCCCTTTTTTACGGCTTTGGCCGCCATAAGTGTGGCAGGGTATGCTCAGACGTGAGTCCCTTGCTCACTTTGCCACTGGATTCAAGCAAGCCGGGCTGAAGGCGGCCGTAATGCCAGAAACCGGTCCTCGGAAGCTTATTTCTGGTCCAGGGAAGGCATGGCTTGGCTGTTCGGGATGGACTGTTCCCATGAGGCACAGGGTGAGACTGTTTTCCATATGGCCATGTCTGAACTGGGGTGGCAGAGTGGGCTAAAGAACGGTGATGGATTAAACCCAGATCTTTTGACTGGGTGTGAGTGTTTGATTGGTTCAGATGCTCCGTCCATCACCACCCCCTTTTGTACCGCTTTGGCCGCCATAAGTGTGGCAGGGTATGCTCAGACATGAGTCCCTTGCTCACTTTGCAACTGGATTCAAGCAAGCCGGGCTGAAGACGGCTGTAATGCCAGAAACCGGTCCTCGGAAGCTTGTTTCCGGTCCAGGGAAGGCATGGCTTGGCAGTTCGGGCTGGATTGTTCTTATGAGGCACAGGGTCAGACTGATTTGCATATGGCCATGTCTGAACTGGGGTGGCAGAGTGGGCTAAAGAACGGTGATGGATTAAACCCAGATCTTTTGACTGGGTCTGAGTGTTTGATTGGTTCAGATGCTCCGTCCATCACCACCCCCTTTTGTACCGCTATGGCCGCCTTAAGTGTGGCAGGGTATGCTCAGATGTGAGTCCCTTGCTCACTTTGCCACTGGATTCAAGCAAGCCGGGCTGAAGACGGCTGTAATGCCAGAAACCGGTCCTCGGAAGCTTGTTTCCGGTCCAGGGAAGGCATGGCTTGGCAGTTTGGGCTGGACTGTTCCCATGAGGCACAGGGTCAGACTGTTTTGCATATGGCCAAGTCTGAACTGGGGTGGCAGAGTGGGCTAAAGAACGGTGATGGATTAAACCCAGATCTTTTGATTGGGTGTGAGTGTTTGATTGGTTCAGATGCTCCGTCCATCACCACCCCCTTTTGTACCGCTTTGGCCGCCATATGTGTGGCAGGGTATGCTCAGACGTGAGTCCCTTGCTCACTTTGCAACTGGATTCAAGCAAGCCGGGCTGAAGACGGCTGTAATGCCAGAAACCGGTCCTCGGAAGCTTGTTTCCGGTCCAGGGAAGGCATGGCTTGGCAGTTCGGGCTGGATTGTTCTTATGAGGCACAGGGTCAGACTGATTTGCATATGGCCATGTCTGAACTGGGGTGGCAGAGTGGGCTAAAGAACGGTGATGGATTAAACCCAGATCTTTTGACTGGGTCTGAGTGTTTGATTGGTTCAGATGCTCCGTCCATAACCACCCCCTTTGTCCCCGGCTTAGGCCGCCATAAGTGTGGCAGGGTATGCTCAGACGTGAGTCCCTTGCTCACTTTGCCACTGGATTCAAGCAAGCCGGGCTGAAGACGGCTGTAAAGCCAGAAACCGGTCCTCGGAAGCGTGTTTCCGGTCCAGGGAAGGCATGGCTTGGCTGTTAGGGCTGGACTGTTCCCATGAAGCACAGGGTCAGACTGATTTGCATATGGCCATGTCTGAACTGGGGTGGCAGAGTGGGCTAAAGAACGGTGATGGATTAAACCCAGATCTTTTGACTGGGTGTGAGTGTTTGATTGGTTCAGATGCTCCGTCCATCACCACCCCCTTTTGTACCGCTTTGGCCGCCATAAGTGTGGCAGGGTATGCTCAGACGTGAGTCCCTTGCTCACTTTGCCACTGGATTCAAGCAAGCCGGGCTGAAGGCGGCTGTAATGCCAGAAACCGGTCCTCGGAAGCCTATTTCTGGTCCAGGGAAGGCATGGCTTGGCTGTTCGGGATGGACTGTTCCCATGAGGCACAGGGTGAGACTGTTTTCCATATGGCCATGTCTGAACTGGGGTGGCAGAGTGGGCTAAAGAACGGTGATGGATTAAACCCAGATCTTTTGACTGGGTGTGAGTGTTTGATTGGTTCAGATGCTCCGTCCATCACCACCCCCTTTTGTACCGCTTTGGCCGCCATAAGTGTGGCAGGGTATGCTCAGACATGAGTCCCTTGCTCACTTTGCAACTGGATTCAAGCAAGCCGGGCTGAAGACGGCTGTAATGCCAGAAACCGGTCCTCGGAAGCTTGTTTCCGGTCCAGGGAAGGCATGGCTTGGCAGTTCGGGCTGGATTGTTCTTATGAGGCACAGGGTCAGACTGATTTGCATATGGCCATGTCTGAACTGGGGTGGCAGAGTGGGCTAAAGAACGGTGATGGATTAAACCCAGATCTTTTGACTGGGTCTGAGTGTTTGATTGGTTCAGATGCTCCGTCCATCACCACCCCCTTTTGTACCGCTATGGCCGCCTTAAGTGTGGCAGGGTATGCTCAGATGTGAGTCCCTTGCTCACTTTGCCACTGGATTCAAGCAAGCCGGGCTGAAGACGGCTGTAATGCCAGAAACCGGTCCTCGGAAGCTTGTTTCCGGTCCAGGGAAGGCATGGCTTGGCAGTTTGGGCTGGACTGTTCCCATGAGGCACAGGGTCAGACTGTTTTGCATATGGCCAAGTCTGAACTGGGGTGGCAGAGTGGGCTAAAGAACGGTGATGGATTAAACCCAGATCTTTTGATTGGGTGTGAGTGTTTGATTGGTTCAGATGCTCCGTCCATCACCACCCCCTTTTGTACCGCTTTGGCCGCCATATGTGTGGCAGGGTATGCTCAGACGTGAGTCCCTTGCTCACTTTGCAACTGGATTCAAGCAAGCCGGGCTGAAGACGGCTGTAATGCCAGAAACCGGTCCTCGGAAGCTTGTTTCCGGTCCAGGGAAGGCATGGCTTGGCAGTTCGGGCTGGATTGTTCTTATGAGGCACAGGGTCAGACTGATTTGCATATGGCCATGTCTGAACTGGGGTGGCAGAGTGGGCTAAAGAACGGTGATGGATTAAACCCAGATCTTTTGACTGGGTCTGAGTGTTTGATTGGTTCAGATGCTCCGTCCATCACCACCCCCTTTTTTACGGCTTTGGCCGCCATAAGTGTGGCAGGGTATGCTCAGACGTGAGTCCCTTGCTCACTTTGCCACTGGATTCAAGCAAACCGGGCTGAAGACGGCTGTAAAGCCAGAAACCGGTCCTCGGAAGCGTGTTTCCGGTCCAGGGAAGGCATGGCTTGGCTGTTAGGGCTGGACTGTTCCCATGAAGCACAGGGTCAGACTGATTTGCATATGGCCATGTCTGAACTGGGGTGGCAAAGTGGGCTAAAGAACGGTGATGGATTAAACCCAGATCTTTTGACTGGGTGTGAATGTTTGATTGGTTCAGATGCTCCATCCATCACCACCCCCTTTTGTATCACTTTGGCAGCCATAAGTGTGGCAGGGTATGCTCAGACGTGAGTCCCTTGCTCACTTTGCCACTGGATTCAAGCAAGCCGGGCTGAAGACGGCTGTAATGCCAGAAACCGGACCTCGGAAGCTAGTTTTCGGTCCAGGGAAGGCATGGCTTGGCAGTTCGGGCTGGACTGTTCCCATGAGGCACAGGGTCAGACTGATTTGCATATGGCCATGTCTGAACTGGGGTGGCAGAGTGGGCTAAAGAACGGTGATGGATTAAACCCAGATCTTTTGACTGGGTGTGAGTGTTTGATTGGTTCAGATGCTCCGTCCATCACCACCCCCTTTTGTACCGCTTTGGCCGCCATAAGTGTGGCAGGGTATGCTCAGACGTGAGTCCCTTGCTCACTTTGCCACTGGATTCAAGCAAGCCGGGCTGAAGGCGGCTGTAATGCCAGAAACCGGTCCTCGGAAGCTTATTTCTGGTCCAGGGAAGGCATGGCTTGGCTGTTCGGGATGGACTGTTCCCATGAGGCACAGGGTGAGACTGTTTTGCATATGGCCATGTCTGAACTGGGGTGGCAGAGTGGGCTAAAGAACAGTGATGGATTAAACCCAGATCTTTTGACTGGGTGTGAGTGTTTGATTGGTTCAGATGCTCCGTCCATCACCACCCCCTTTTGTACCGCTTTGGCCGCCATAAGTGTGGCAGGGTATGCTCAGACATGAGTCCCTTGCTCACTTTGCAACTGGATTCAAGCAAGCCGGGCTGAAGACGGCTGTAATGCCAGAAACCGGTCCTTGGAAGCTTGTTTCCGGTCCAGGGAAGGCATGGCTTGGCAGTTCGGGCTGGATTGTTCCTATGAGGCACAGGGTCAGACTGATTTGCATATGGCCATGTCTGAACTGGGGTGGCAGAGTGGGCTAAAGAACGGTGATGGATTAAACCCAGTTCTTTTGACTGGGTCTGAGTGTTTGATTGGTTCAGATGCTCCGTCCATCACCACCCCCTTTTTTACGGCTTTGGCCGCCATAAGTGTGGCAGGGTATGCTCAGACGTGAGTCCCTTGCTCACTTTGCCACTGGATTCAAGCAAGCCGGGCTGAAGACGGCTGTAATGCAAGAAACCGGTCCTCGAAAGCTTGTTTCCGGTCCATGGAAGGCATGGCTTGGCTGTTAGGGCTGGACTGTTCCCATGAAGCACAGGGTCAGACTGATTTGCATATGGCCATATCTGAACTGGGGTGGCAAAGTGGGCTAAAGAACGGTGATGGATTAAACGCAGATCTTTTGACTGGGTGTGAATGTTTGATTTGTTCAGATGCTCCGTCCATCACCACCCCCTTTTGTATCACTTTGGCAGCCATAAGTGTGGCAGGGTATGCTCAGACGTGAGTCCCTTGCTCACTTTGCCACTGGATTCAAGCAAGTCGGGCTGAAGACGGGTGTAATGCCAGAAACTGGACCTCGGAAGCTAGTTTTCGGTCCAGGGAAGGCATGGCTTGGCAGTTCGGGCTGGACTGTTCCCATGAGGCACAGGGTCAGACTGATTTGCATATGGCCATGTCTGAACTGGGGTGGCAGAGTGGGCTAAAGAACGGTGATGGATTAAACCCAGATCTTTTGACTGGGTGTGAGTGTTTGATTGGTTCAGATGCTCCGTCCATCACCACCCCCTTTTGTACCGCTTTGGCCGCCATAAGTGTGGCAGGGTATGCTCAGACGTGAGTCCCTTGCTCACTTTGCCACTGGATTCAAGCAAGCCGGGCTGAAGACGGCTGTAATGCCAGAAACCGGTCCTCGGAAGCTTATTTCCGGTCCAGGGAAGGCATGGCTTGGCTGTTCGGGCTGGACTGTTCCCATGAGGCACAGGGTCAGACTGTTTTGCATATGGCCATGTCTGAACTGGGGTGGCAGAGTGGGCTAAAGAACGGTGATGGATTAAACCCAGATCTTTTGACTGGGTGTGAGTGTTTGATTGGTTCAGAATCTCCGTCCATCACCACCCCCTTTTGTACCGCTTTGGCCGCCATAAGTGTGGCAGGGTATGCTCAGACGTGAGTCCCTTGCTCACTTTGCCACTGAATTCAAGCAAGCCGGGCTGAAGACGGCTGTAATGCCAGAAACCGGTCCTCGGAAGCTTGTTTCCGGTCCAGGGAAGGCATTGCTTGGCAGTTCAGGCTGGACTGTTCCCATGAGGCACAGGGTCGAACTGATTTGCATATGGCCATGTCTGAACTAGGGTGGCAGAGTGGGCTAAAGAACGGTGATGGATTAAACCCAGATCTTTTGACTGGGTGTGAGTGTTTGATTCGTTCAGATGCTCCGTCCATCACCACCCCCTTTTGTACCTCTTTGGCCGCGATAAGTGTGGCAGGGTATGCTCAGACGTGAGTCCCTTGCTCACTTTGCTACTGGATTCAAGCAAGCCGGGCTGAAGACGGCTGTAATGCCAGAAAACAGTCCTCGGAAGCCTGTTTCCAGTCCAGGGAAGGCATGGCTTGGCAGTTCGGGCTGGACTGTTCCCATGAGGCACAGGGTCAGACTGATTGGCATATGGCCATGTCTGAACTGGGGTGGCAGAGTGGGCTAAAGAACGGTGATGGACTAAACCCAGATCTTTTGACTGGGTGTGAGTGTTGGATTGGTTCAGATGCTCCGTCCATCACCACCCCCTTTTGTACCGCTTTGGCCGCGATAAGTGTGGCAGGGTATGCTCAGACGTGAGCCCCTTGCTCACTTTGCCACTGGATTCAAGCAAGCCGGGCTGAAGACGGCTGTATTGCCAGAAACCGGTCCTCGGAAGCTTGTTTCCGGTCCAGGGAAGGCATGGCTTGGCAGTTCGGGCCGGACTGTTCCCATGAGGCACAGGGTCAGACTGATTTGCATATGGCCATATCTGAACTGGGGTGGCTGAGTGGGCTAAAGAATGGTGATGGATTAAACCCAGATCTTTTGACTGGGTGTGAGTGTTTGATTGGTTCAGATGCTCCGTCCATCACCACCCCCTTTTGTACCGTATTTACAGTACAGCACATCATGTCGCAAGGAGTTACAGATACGTCAGTATTACTGATGTATCTGTAGGTGCAAAGTGCCACATTGCTGGGGTGTGTCTGAAAACAGATGCCACTTTAGCAATGTGTCCTTTGACATGGGGCAAGCCATACGTGAAAGGGCCTGCATCACCCTTACACCTCCCATCACGCAGGTGTAAGGTTTTACTGTATTAGTGTCCTAGAGGTGGTGCACTGAAATCTTATAGATTTCATTTGTGCCACTTCTACGGGGCATTGATGCGGGGCAATGCCCACCCTGCATACATTATACCTGACGCAGGTATAATGAAGCACAGAGGTTTACCAGGTGATGCGTCTACCTAGATGAGTCACTTTGTTGATATGGTTCATCGTGGCACATTATTTACGCTGCCGCAGTGTCACAAAAAGTGACGCAACAGGGGCGTTTATGTGATGCAAGGGCTCATAAATAAGCCCCTCAGTTTATTGCTCTCTCACTTGCACATATGCAGATACTCAAGAATGGCTTTGTTCTTGTTTCTGATCACCAGCTTGAATGAGGATTTGCTAAAGTTACACTGGTGAAAACAAGGGGGTATATTTACGAGTCCCTTTCACCGCAGGAACGTCACTTTTAGTGTTATTTTGGTGGTGAAAGGGGCTTTGCCTTATCCTAAAGGCGGCGTTAAGCCACTAATGTGGCTTAATGCCACCTTGAGAATAAGGCCCCCTTTCGTGTTATACTTAGCGTGAAAAGGTCGTGTAATGGGTGTTGCAGTGGGCATTCTGCTGTAACATCCATTGATTTTGATGCTGCCTCATATTTACAAGGGTGGCGTAAATATGGGGCAGCACCAAAATTAAGACCAGGGACAACCTAGGGGCAAAATGATAAAAGAATGGCGGAGCATAGCGCTAACCCAGAATAGCTAACGCCTCACTCAGCCATTCTGAAAATGCAGGGATGCACTGCATTTACAACAGTACGGGGCATCACTGCATTTTCCCTAGTTCTGACTCAGCTGCACAGCGCCAACTCAGGCTCCCTTCCACCATAGTGCAAGGGTATCTCCATTGAGTGAAATATTGTTTTTGTGCAGGAAGGTGTCCCTCCCTGCACATAAACAATCCAGAATGGCGAGATGTAACTTCTATGTTTGCTGCTTTGTGAAGCACATATAGAAGTTGCAACTTGTTATTTTGTTAAATGATTGTTCATGTGCAGGAAGGGAGACTTTCCTGCACATGAACAATCATTCATGGCATTTTGCTCTTTCAATGTGTGCTGCGCAACGCAGCACACATGGAAACTGCAAAAACAAGGCAAAATGAACAATTTCTCATCGTTTCACCATGTTAAGACCTGGTTTTTCCTTGTCTTATTTTTGGCGCTGAACCATATTTACATCATCCTTGTAAATACGGGGCAGTGTCAAAAACAATAAGTGTTGCGGTGGAACACCCACCGCAATACTCATTGCCCACCCTTTTCACGCCGAGTGTGAAAGGGTGCCTTATTTAAAAGGTACAAAATCAACAGGTGATGGACAGCATGCAGAGCAATGTCATACATTCACCCCAGTACAGAGATCTGGGCCAAAATCCATCAATTTGTTTTGTAACCTTGCCTTTCCAGTTTGAACCCAGCCATATGCAAATCAGTCTTGACCCTGTGCCTCATAGGAATGGTCCAGCCTGAACTGCCAAGCCAGGTCCTCCATGGACTGGAAACAGGCATCCTAGGACCGGTTTCGGGGTTTCAGCCCTCATCAGCCAGGATAGCTTGATTCCAGTGGCATGGAGAGCACAGCACTCACGTCTGAGCATACCCGTCCCACTCAGGGTGACAAAAGCCAAAACAACAGGTGATGGACAGAATGCAGAACAATGTCATACATTCACCCCAGTAAAGAGATCTGGACCTAAATCCTTAGTTTTTTACTCACTATGCCATTCCAGTTTGAACCTAGCCATATGCAAATCAGTCTTGACCCTGTGCCCCATGGGAACAGTCCAGCCCGAACTGCCAAGCCATGTCTTCCCTTAACCGGAAACAAGCATGCTAGGACCGGTTTCCGGCTTTCAGCACTCATCAGCCAGGATAGCTTGATTCCAGGGGCATGGAGAGCACATGATGTAAGTAAGATATAAGTCGGCTTCTTCAAGCATCAAAATCAGGGTCTCCTACTGACATATGTCCTCCAAATACGATGGCCCTGATTGCTATTATCTGTGCTCCTTTAATTCAGGAGATTTTCAACTCCTCTATTGCCAATGGCACCATTTCAATGGCGTGGAAAGAAGCCCATGTCCGCCCCATTCTTAAAAAACAAACAGCAGATCCCAAGGTCCTGAACAACTACAGACCGATATCATTGCTCTCTTTGTTGGGGAAAATACTGGAAACCCACATAAATAAGCAATTGAGCCACTATCTAGAGTCTAATAACATCTTGGATTTATCGCAATCCGGCTTTCGGCTGGGCTTTAGCACTGAGACTTCCTTATTGGCAGTCAAAGATACAATTAGATGGACCCTGGACAAAGGAGGATCTGCAATGCTCATTCTCTTGGACCTCTCCACAGCATTCGATACTGTGTCCCATCGACTGCTTGTGGAGAGGCTCCAGGACTGTGGGGTGGGGGATCTTGCTCTGAAATGGCTAATGAGCTTCTTGGCCGACAGGAAACAACTGGTTATGTTGGGTCCCTTCAGGTCAAAAAAATGTAAACTTGATAAGGGAGTTCCGCAGGGCTCATGCCTGAGCCCTACTCTCTTCAATGTTTATTTGGCCCACATTGGCTAAGAATGTGCGACGCTATGGGTTTGAGGTCGTCTCATAATCAGACAACACTCAACTGATCTTTCCCATTGGGTCAAATTTAGAAGAAGAGAAAGTGTGCTTCTCTGCGGGAATGTTGGCTATCTCAAATTGGATGGCAGAATCATGCCTCCAATTAAATCCTGAGAAAACAGAGTTGATGTTTCTGGGGAAAGCGCAGGACCTAAACTTGGCTGACTGGTGGCCTGCCCAGTTGGGCATGGCACCCACCCCTTCAACATCAGTAAAAAGCTTAGGAATACAACTGGATGACAATTTTACTATGAAGGACAACGTCAGAAACATTATAATTTCGTGCTAATATAGCCTCCAATTACTACGCAGAATGATTCCATATTTACCACTAAAGCATCGTAGAACGGTGGTCCAGGCGATGGTGGTGAGCCGTTTGGATTATGGAAATGCCTTATCGGCGGAAGTAGGAGAGACTTCAAGTCATCCAAAATACGGCAGCCCGGATGGTATTAAATCATCCTCCGGGCTCGCCATCTCGTCCTCTGTTGAGAGAGCTTCACTGGCATCCAGTGAAAAAGAGATCTTTCTTTAAGACGTGCTGCCTTACTTTCAGAGCTATTAATGGAATAGGCCCTAAATACTTGCAAAATAAACTCTGCAAACAGACCTCTTGTCGTAACTTAAGATTGAATGGAAAGGCTCTGCTGATGATCCCACGTATTTGGCGGTCACGTTCAGGTGGTAAAGCCTTCTCGTATGTTGCCCCCAAATATTGGAATTCCTGCCAGAAGCCTTGCGCAGGTCTACTTCTTACCTGGTCTTTAGGAAACTCTTGAAATCTTTCTTGTTTTAATATCTCACAAGCTTTGGTATCCAATCTTTCCCTCTTTCAGGTGTGTCTAGTTGGTGCTGAGATGCCCCAGGGTAATTCATATGCGGTATAAGAGACCCTTACCATGATATAACATAACATAACAAGACTCATGTCTGAGCATACCCGTCCCACTCGGGGTTACGAATGCAAAAACAATAGTTGATGGACAGAATGCAGAACAATGTCATGCATTCACCCCAGTACAGAGATCTGGGCCTAAATCCATCATTTTTCTGCTCACCATGCCATTCCAGTTTAAACCCAACTATATGCAAATCAGTCTTGACCCTGTGCCCCATTGGAACAGTCCATCCTGAACTGCCAAGCAAGGTCCTCCCTGGCTGAAGAGGGGTGAAACCCCGAAACCGGTCCTACGATGCTTGGTTCTGGTCCAGGGAGGACCTGGCTTGGCAGTTCAGGCTGGACTGTTCCCCTGGGGCACAGGATCAAGACTGATTTGCATATGGCCATGTCTGAACTGGGGTGGCATGGTGAGCAAAAGAATGATGGATTTAACCTAAATCTCTTGACTGGGGGTGAATGTTTTGATTTGTTCTGCATTCTGTCCATCAATTGTGTGTCTTTTTATTTACATGGTAGCATTAAGCCACGTTAAGTGCTTCATGTACGCAGCCTGAAAATAAGTTGAAGCCCCTCTCGCCACAGGAACATTGATAAAAGTGATTTTCCTGTGGTGATAGGGGCTTGTAAATATGCTGCCTTGTCTTAACATGGCGCAACGAGGAGAAGTGCTGACATAGAAACAGCAAAATGCCATTGATTTTTTATGTGAAGGAAGGTGTCCCTTCCTGCACATAAACAATCATTAAAAAATTACAAGAGTCAATGTCTATGTGTGTCACACAATGCAGCACACCTAGAAGTCACATAATGCCATTAGCTCGACTTAAAGGCCCTTCTGCAGGATTGTAGAAATGTCTTCAATGCAGTGATACTTTGAAAATGAAACATAGGTACTGAGGAGGCCTCTGTTAGGAGGAGCAGCCCAGCTGCAGAGCGAGTAACAATGTGCTCCACAAGCACAAAGGTGCCAACCTCTTTAAAACTGGTTTGACTGCAGGAGCAACAGGTGCACTGCACCCCAGACTCAGTGCAGCTTCTGTTCAAAATGGCGAGGGCCCAGAATCACATGATGATGTTCAGCGACGCAGAGACTAGAACTGCAGCATAGGATGATTAATCTACTCCTGTGCTAATAGCAAAATCAATTCATACAAATTATTTCTGCAAAACCAGGGTTTCTTTCTTAGCTCAGCATTCACGTTCAGCATTAAAACCAGCAGGGGGTAGCATTTGAATAGAAATAGATCCTATTTTATAAAACTAAGATGCATTGCAAGCCCTGAGCTGCTGTCCTCAGACTTTCCAGTTCATCATTTTGCAAAGTGCGAACCTTGACCCTGTTTCCAGGCAGGTCGCTCCCCACGCCGCGCAGCTCCACCTGACTGTGCCCATGCTCCTGTGACCAGCCGCTGCTTCTGAGGGTGTTCGAGGTCCTCCTCCACCCGCAGGCTACCACCTGCGCCTCATCCCTGGTGGCCAATGGTAGGCCTTAGGTTTGCTCTGTGCCCGCTCATTTTTTTCCTGTGTCCGCTGTTCTTGTACTACTTTTTGCTTTGTGACTGTATTTGCCTTGTGCCACTTGCTCCCTGCCTTTGCCTGTGCTTGTTTCGTCCCTCTGTGACCGTTCCCTCGCCGATCCCGCTCCCCGCCGCTGCGTCCCCTGCGGCCCCGCCCCTCCACCCCCATAGCTCTGTGCCCACTCGCTTCTTTCCTGTGACCACTGTTTTTGTATTGCTTTTTGCTTTGTGACTGTATTTTCCTTATGCCTCTTGTTCCCTTTGCCTGTGCTTGTTTCCTCCCCTGTGCCCGTTCCCTCGCTGACCCCGCTCCTCGCCGCTGCTGCATCCCCTGTGGCCCCGCCCCGCCCCCATTGGTCCACTCCCCCCACCCAGCTGGGCCCTTCTCCTGCTGGAACTGCAGCCTCACCAGCATCCAGCCCGCCAAACCGTCAAGCAAAGATCCCAACCACCTCCAATGCATCCTCCTCAACACCCCCTCTGCTCGCAAACACGCCATCAAACTCTGGGACCTCCTCGACTCAATCGCCCCAGACGTCGCCTTCCTGATGGAGACCTGGCTGAACACCACCTCAGCATCAGACATCACCATCGCCATCCCAGAAGGCTACAAGATCTCCCACAGAGACCGCACCAATGGAGTGGGAGGGGGTATCGCCATTGTCCACAAGAACACCATCAGAGTCTCGACCAACTCCTACGACACCCTCAACACCGCAAGAACATGCACTTCCAGATACACACCGACCCCAAAACCACCCTCAGAGGAACCCTCATCTACAGACCACCCGGACCCCGACCACAGTTCAGCGACTCCATCGCCGGCCTCATCAGCTTCCATGCCCTCGCCTCTACGGACTACATCCTCCTCGGGGACCTGAACTTCCACCTCGAGGACAACAACGATGCCAACACCACCGCCCTAATCGACAACCTCACCAACCTCGGACTCAGACAGCTGGTAACAACACCCACCCACGCCGCTGGACACACGCTTGACCCCATCTTCTCCGCAAGTCCCCACGTCTCCTTCAACCACACCACCGAACCCCACTGGACTGAACACAGATGCGTCCACTTCACCTTCAGGAAACCCACCACGCACCACCACACCCAACAGATGCCACGCCGCTGCTGGGGCAAGGTCACCGAAGACCAACCGACCACCACCCTAGCCATGAGA
Organism: Lissotriton helveticus; assembly: GCF_964261635.1. Classification (NCBI taxonomy): domain Eukaryota; kingdom Metazoa; phylum Chordata; class Amphibia; order Caudata; family Salamandridae; genus Lissotriton; species Lissotriton helveticus. The sequence continues at coordinate 17,086,091 of NC_136063.1, read as the reverse complement.
CCACCCCTAATCCCACCGACCCCAACACCGCCGCCCTCAACTTCAAACAGTGGATCAACGACTGCGTCGACACCCTCGCTCCACTCAGGACCCCCACCGCCAACCACCCCAGCAAGAAAGCTACTTGGTTCACCGAAGACCTCCAAGCCTCCAAGCACACCTGTCGAATTTGGAAAAGAACTGGCTCCACGAACGAACACCAAACAGCTACACGGCCCACAAAACGCCACCCGCAGACACCGCCAAATCATCTGGACCGCCAAGAGGACCGCATTCAAGGTCCGCCTTGACAACAACGCACACAACAGCAAAGAGCTCTTCAACATCGTGAAAAAACTCTCCAACACTAACGACATTCCCCCTCTCAAGACCTGTGCGGCTCGCTGGCCAACTTCTTCCACCGCAAGATCACCGACATCCACCCCTGCCACCACCATGCGCACCAGCCGTCTGATTGTCTGGTCCAACGTCAGCGACGAAGAAACCATGAACACCATGAACTCCATCCACTCCGGTTCCCCGTCTGACCCATGCCCACACCACATTTTCAACAAAACCAGCACAGCCATCGCCCCCCATCTCCAGAAAACGATCAACATCTCCTTCGAGACAGCAACCTTCCCGGAAAGCTGGAAGCACGCCGAGAACAACGCCTTACTGAAGAAACCCAAGGTGGATCCCAGGACCTCAAAAATTTCCGGCCCATCTCCCTACTCCCGTTCCCGGCAAAAGTCATAGAGAAAATTGTCAACAGACAACTGACCCGATACCTCGAAGACAACAACATCCTGGACCGATCCCAGTCCGGCTTCCGCAGCAACCACAGCACCGAAACCGCCCTCATCGCTGCCACTGATGGCATCAGGACCCTAATGGACAAAGGAGAAACAGCCGACCTTATCCTTCTGGACCTTTCAACCGCCTTTAACACGGTCTGCCACTGCACCCTAACAGCGCACCTTCATGATGCCGGAATCCAAGAGGAGGCCCTGGCCTGGACCACATCCTTCCTCTCCGGCAGAACCCAGAGCATCCGCCTCCCACCCTTCCGTTCCAAGACCACCGAGATCATCTGCGGCGTACCGCAAGGATCCTCTCTCAGCCCAACGCTGTTCAATATCTACATGGCGCCACTCGCCCACGTCGCTCATCAGCACAGCATCAACATCATCTCCTACACCGACAACACCCAGCTGGCTGAAGCTGAATTCTGACAAGACGGAGGTCCTCATCCTCGGCTCCACCCCCTCAGCCTGGGACGACTGCTGGTGGCCTACCTCGCTGGGAACAGCCCCAGCACCCACCAACCACGCATGCAACCTGGGCCTATCCTCAAATCCACCCTCTCTATGACCAAGCAGGTCAACGCCGTCTCTGCATACTGCTTCAACACCCTCCGAATGCTCCGCAGGATCTTCAAGTGGATCCCCTCCGAAATGAGAAAAACCCGTCACTCAGGCTCTCGTCACCAGCAGGCTGGACTGCGGAAATGTCCTCTATGCAGGAACAACAACCAAGCTCCTGAGACGGCTGCAACGCACCCAGAACGCCTCAGCATGACTGGTCCTGGTCCTCGACATCACTTGACACAGCCACACCCCCCCCACCTGAGAGACCTACACTGGCTCCCCATCAACAAGAGGATAACCTTCAAACTCCTCATCTACGCACACAAAGCCCTACACAACGCCGGTCCAGCATACCTCAACGGACGACTCAGCTTCTACACCCCCACCCCCAGCCTCCGCTCAGCCAGCCTTGCCCTCGCCACGGGACCACGCATCTGGAAAACGACCGCCGGCGGCAGATCCTTCTCCCAACTCGCCGCCAAGACCTGGAACACCCTCCCCAGCAACCTTCGACAGACCCAAGACCTGCTAACCTTCAGAAGACTTCTCAAGACCTGGCTCTTCGGTCAGTAGCGGCTCCCCCCCACCCCCCAGTGCCTTGAGACGCTCACGGGTATGTAGTGCACTTTACAAATTCCTTGATCGATTGATTGATTGAAAGGGCCGCAAAGTCTGGTCTGTGTCTGAGATCCACATGGATGGCAGCAGGGGAGCGGTGCTGGGGAGGTAAGGGAGGGACGGGCAGTAAGGTGGGTACAGAGGAAGCCAAGCATGTACATCTAGTGGCTGAATTGCACAATTTGAAACCAGAAACCCCGGGATTAATCCCAGTTTTGGCCCTTTGCAAAATAGTGTGATCTTAGGCAATTGTTTTATTTTGACTTTCATTGCTTTTTTTTGTATTATCACACTTAAGAGGACCTACAAATACATGACTTCAGGACAAAATCTTCTCCTGTACTTGTTTTAATAGGCCATAACGTAGTTCATGTTTTAAGATTGTCAACGCCTCCTTATCTCAAAGTAAGATCCCCGATCGTCTAAAAGCGGCTCAGGTTTCACTCATTCTCAAAAAACCTGATGCAGACAGATCTGACCTCAACAACTTTCGTCCCATCTCCAACATCCCTACTCTGGCTAACCTCCTTGAAAAATGCGTCCAATCACAACTCTGCTCGCATATTGAGACTTTGAGTCTCTTGGATCAACATCAATCTGGGTTTAGGAGCGGTCATAGTACTGAATCCGTGCTCCTTCACATCATGGATGACATCCTAAAAATGTTAGACCATAACGAATCCTCTTAACCATTCTGGAACACAGGACGGGCCTTTCAGGTCAGGTACTGCAATGGATTGCTTCCTTCCTTCACAATAGATCGATCCCTAAGAGTGAAGGTGAACCATACGCTATCCCAAACTTCCACAGTCTCCTTGGGGGTCCCACACGGGTCTGCCCTCTCTCCCATACTCTTGAATATTTTCCTGGAACCGCTAGCGGATGCTCCTAAATCCATGAACATTCTTTTTCATATGTATGCGGCCAACACGCGACTTTACCTGAAAATCAGTTCTTCTGAAGATTTCATCTCACTTTATTACTCCTTGATGATTACCCAAAATTGAGAACCATCTCCTGCTCAACACCGCCAAAACAGAATCCCTTGTCATATCCCCTCCTAAGCACACCCCCAAGATTGACCTCTGGATGATGCACCTCACTACCTTCAACTGCTCCCCTCTTATCATTGATTCAGATAAATCTCTTGCAATCACCCTAGACTCACACTTGAACATGAAGGAAAACATTAGTATGATGTGTAAGGGTGCAAAATACCAAATGAGTCTTCTTAGAAACCTAAAACCATTCCTCCCTCAAGAGGACTTCAAACAGGTGGTTCAAATGCTTGTCCTGCAGGGACTAGACTATGGTAGTGCAACGTTGTGTTGCCTCCCTTTACATACCTTGGCCCAACTCAGGGCTTTTTTGAACGCAGCTGCCAGACTGATCACTGATACAAAAAGAATTGATCACATCTCCCCACCCCTAAGATCTATAAAATGGTTGCCTTACAAAGCAAGAATACTACTAAAGATTACATGTCTGACGCACAAAGCCCTCCACCTCAAAACCCTGGTTACCTGGCTCAAAAACTAGAACTATCAGGTGGGGGCAGACCATCAAGAAGTGCAAATTCTCTCCTACTGAAACCCCAGACTCAAAAAGATAACAAGGCTTCGAGCCTTATCTGGTTCGGCACCGAAGATCTGGAACTCGCTCCCTCCAGAAATCCACATAAATCCCTAGAAGGCTGCTTTTAAAGATGAAGTAAAAACAATACTAATGAACAGGTTCCTGCCTTAAATGACCATTGATCGTCTGCTCTCTACATGTGTAAGTTATGTATTTTTGTATTTCTGTACACAGTCTAATTAGCCAGGGTGCTCTTGAGTCTCTTAGGAGCCAGACGTATACCTTATCACGTAAACTCTACTTTTACATTACAACGCATGCCCACAGTCCTCTCTCATGTCACATACACCTACACTGAACTAAACATCAGTATTTCTCACACGCTATACAGTGCACTTCTGTACAACATCTGGTACCAACACATGACCACCGTAGGCACTCAAACTAGGAACAATTCATCTTATATATGTTCACAGATACCCTATGCTGTAGGCGCAGACATTCTTTACCGTTCCCAGGAGATATCTCCCAAATGAGCAAAATACATTGTTTATCTGTACCTATGCAAGATCAGGTCTAAGATCCAACCCAATAGAGTAGAACCCTGTAGAGCACTAGTAAACATCACCCAGTGTAAGCCCAACTGCATAGCACTGTATCTCTCCACCGAGCAGAGTGACATCTGATTCAAGGTATAAAGGATGCACAGAAGGGGCACCATAGGGGAGGACACTGTTTGGCCCCGGGACTTCATAGAGAAGAGCTTCCTGGAGGTAGCAAGACCACAGCATCAGTGTACGAATATGTCCGCTCCCTCCTCCGTCTGTGGTCCCAGGGTGGCCCTTAATATCTATGGAGCATGCATTTTTAATCGCAAACGGATTCCCGACATGGAATTCCAATGCTTGGCTGATCACCTCGTTCACACTGGGGGAAATAAGTCTCTTTTTGACCTCTAACTTTTTTGCCTGGTGTCTTGTTGTACTTGTCTTTCAGCGCCGGGAAACCCTTATGGGTACCTGTCGCGCTCAATAAATTTAATAAATAAATAAATACATAAATAAATAAATGTGAGGGGGTCCAATGCAAGCATAGACATCCCAGGCCAGGAAATCTGTGCATGCTCACAGAGGCCTTAGCTGTTAGGATGCACCTGTCCTGTATTTGACTGTCAGGCTATTTTAACTGATGTCAGCAACATTGCAACTCCTCCCACTCTGTTGACTAAGTGATTCTCATATACCCTTGTATGTAAAAGTTTATTTGTGTGTACACTTGTACTGCCTCTTTTTGAACCTCCATGCTTACACTGCACTTGCTACAGTACATAAGGCCCATGGTTTATGTACTCCATGTGCTGCCTCATACATTGCCCGAGGGTTCTGTATCAAAGTAGTTCCACTCATCAGTCCTAGTAAACTAAGGGGGGAACCCTGCACCAGATGAGCTTCTGAAAAGTCCCACCCCCACAAATTGACGCGACTTACGTGAGGCTCATCAACGACTCGGATGATCAACGGAGGTGTCTTGAAGGAGGTTTGAAATCTCGCTAAGAATGTACACTGCATGAGGAGGCCCTTGTCTTTGCAGCCGAAGTGCTTTTCCGATTTTCCTGATTTGACCCTCCAGGTGGTGCCAGTCTCCGACTGAGATCCCTTTTGGCGTTTGTCTTACAGTGACCATTTGGCCAATTCAGAGCTTTGCAGTTGGAGGTTGGAGACTTTTGCTTGGTACGGTCGTTACATGCAACACTTTTTCCTTGGATTTGCTTGGCAAAGATTCTGGTTTTATTTGGGTACATATAAATTGCATTTCATATTGGCAGGCAACATGGAGATTTTTTTCTAACTTGTGAATTCTTGAACGGTACAATATTTGCATTCAGTACTACTTTGTTAGAATATTATATGTACAATAATATTTTTGACATGCCTGTTTCATGCAAGCTGCAAAGGATGTGTTGCTTTCTTGGAGGTAGCAATATGAATTTAGAACAAAATCAGCTGGCTCCCCCTGAGGGAACACCAAATAGGCATAAGTACATTACAAATGTTATTTCTTCCATAATGTATAGTGCACTATGGAATAAATATACTAGGAAGGATCCTGATTTAAGATGGCCAATACATGGGTCATTCGATATTAGAAAAATTCAGTATGTGGAACAGTGTGTGTTTAAGTGCAAAAGTAGACCAGATATGTTTGACTATGTAAAAATGTAGGTGGAAGAAGCATATGAGAGAGTGAGGTAAGAGCAAGCTTTAGCAGACAAAGAACAGCGCAAAAACATCTATCTGAAAGCGCAAGACATAAAAAACTAAAGAAATTAAGGAATTAAAATAAAAAGAGGATAGGGAGCGCCATCTACAGGTAAATGGCCAATACCCTGTCCGGTGCCTTCTCTATCCTCTTCTTAATAAACCGCGGAAGGATTCAATTTTGCTAGATCGATCTCCGCCACCATATACTTTTCCCTCTGCCCTGAGGATGATTCTGATGATTACAAATCTTCCCCAGGTCAAAAAGGGACAGAGTTAGACCCTAAACGACATACTTGCTCCTTTTTGACCGCTGACTGTGCAGCCACTCTCAGATCTGCTGCTTGTAAGGCAGCTCGTGGTGATGCCTCTGTTCCAGACATTATAGCAGATGTTCAGCAATGGTCAGAGTCAGAGCAGTTATATTTCACAGAGTCATCTACTGGAAAAGTAATTGGGAGTTTCCGGAAACATTCCGATGAATTAGAGCCTACTGATATGAAACATGACCATAAACAATCGAGTAACAGTCTTTTTCTCCCTTCCCAGGTGGCCGATTTAATTAAACATGTGGTTAAACTACGAACTGATGCGTTCCATTTGCAAGAGGAGAAAAAGGCAGCTGCTACAGCTGAACAAACAGCTCAAACCCATGTGTCGCAGGAGGAAGTTCCAGGGACAGAGAAGGATACAGTAGTTCATGGGAACCAATGCGTGAAGCTGTGCCTTTATATGTCCCTCCTAGGGGTGCAGGAACAAGTGATAATAAAGATTCTACTGATGCGAAGGGATATTTTGTTTACAATTGGGTTTATACTCCTTGGAGTAGAGCGGATGTCATAGCGCTTAAAGTTGCTTTGCCTGACCCGCGGCAAAATCCGTCTGTTCTTTATGAAGACGTTGAAGGGGTTATTGGTTCTTGCACTATGACTTTGCCTGATATTGACATGTTTATTTTACCCCCTGATATGTGGAGATTGATTCAGAAAGTAGATGATCGGACAACTTTTGGAGATATTTGGACAGAAATAGAGAGAAATAGAGAGAAAAGATGCAGAAAGGGCACCCGCGCAGAAACCACAACAAGAGATATTAGACTTATAATAACTAAGCTGAATACCATTATACCTCCTAAAAAGATAGACTGGACTATGTTAGCATTCTGTATGCAATAGGCGGATGAGTCGGTTTCTGATTTCTTTACACGGTTTGAGGAGACATTCCATAATTTTAGTGGGCAGTCATTGACAGATAACACAGGCAAGCATCTGCTCGTTGACAAATTTGTTGCAAACATGCTGCCAGGAATAGCTAGTCACCTAAAGTCCAGCGAAGGTTCATGGATTACGTCTTCCCCAGTTTCCCTTTTGTTTATGGCCCAGTATTATGAATGAAGAATGTGCGATAGTTGAAACAACTGTCACTGAAGTGCGCGCTCATATATACATTATTATGAATGTCAGAAATTGGAAGAAAAAGGCAAAGAGGATAAAAAGACTAAGGATTTAAAAACAAAAGTTATATTAGCTCAGGTTTATGGTCCATCTTATAGAGGTGGGGGAAGAGGCGGACATGAAATGTTTCGTCCTTTTGCACCCTCTTTTCCTCAGGCTACTTTGTCTTCTGATCAGTGTGCTTTTTCTAAGGAGATAGGACATTGGCGCTCTGAGTGCCCACGTTTGCGAGGTCAGCAGTATCAGCGTGGTAGAGGACAAATGAGGAGCCGCCCAGGGACCTCAGGAAATAGGGGAGGTATGGATAATCATGCAAGGTTTGAGGCAGTAGAGAATACTCAACGTTCTTCTAATACTTTTGACAGGCGTAATCAATATCAAATATCTGATTATTCGACCGATGAATTGAAGGATTCTAACTATGCATAGGAATACCTAGGATGGGGTAAGGAATCAGTCAAAGTCCAAGTAGATCAGAAGGGTCCCTTTGTTAATGCAAATGTTTTGGGTTTTACTGATTGGTTTTTGGTTGACACAGCAGCTACTTGTAGTGCCCTGTCTAAACAATTGGTTCCTAGGGCTCTCCTGTCTGGCTTAACAATAACATCAATAGGATTCAATGGGACACGTTCAATTAACTCACTGTCACAACCACTTGCATTCCTTGTTGATAAATTTACTGCTGCATGTCTATTCTTGCTTTACCCTAACACACCGGATAATAGTGGGGGTCTCGATATGCTCAAACATTTTTGCGCCACAATACGATGTTCCCCAGAAGGTGTGCGTGTTATTTTAAATGATAATTACCCTCTCGTTGAAAGATCTTTTATCCTTAAAGAAGATAGTGAGAAGATAGTGCTCTGGCATCGCTACCTGGTACCTTGGTGGCTATGTCAGATACTGATGTGGGGCAAATGGTTATTTCCCAAGTTGATATTCAAGTGAAGGAGGGTGCTTCATGCTCTCGACTGCCTCAATATAAAATATCTCGAGAAGGTGAGGAGGCACTAATACATATTGTTCAAGATATGATTGCAGTAGGTGATGTAGAAGAAGTTCCTTACAATATTTGAAATAGACCTATCCTTCCGATTTTGAAAAAAGACACTGATACTAAAATATACAGGTTTATCATTGATTTGCGAGTGGTTAACAAAATTTTAGTGCTTCAATATCCAGTAGTCTCTGACATCACAGCACTTTTTACTATGGTTTCTCCAACCGCTACTACATTCAGTGTGATCGACTTGAAGAATGCTTTCTTCTCGATACCTATTCATCCTGAGAGCCATTATTTGTTCAGTTTCACTTTGAATAATTGATCCTTCAGATTCTGTAGAGCTCCTCAAGGGTATAGAGTTCTAGCATTTACAGCCAAGCATTGAAAAGATAGTTGGATTATTTCCCTGTGCCAAAAGGGATGGCTCCCATACAATATGTTGATGAGGAAGGGAATTTCAATAGCCATCTGCGGGATCTTAGGCTTACCTGTGCTAATCTAAATCTCTCCCAGTTGGTGGAAGATCCAACACATCGAGGGGGTCTTACCCTTGACCTGGTATTCTCCAACCAGTCTACGACCAGTATTTTAAACATAACTCCCCAGACTTGGACTGACCACCATTTCATCCAGTTTATTACTAGGTTGCCACACTCGGGAGATAAGACTGGTCAGCATAGGGCTTATAGGAGAGGCAGGGAATGCGCGAAGCTGGAGAGGAATGGTTTTCCCCTATTGGAACTGGGCGTTACCCACTTTGCGCCCACAATGCCTGTCGATGAAAACTACAAAGTCTTTATTAAACATATAGACAACATCTTGGATCAAGTTATCCCTATAAAAGATATTAAAACCAAAAACAAAGTCTCGGCTCCATGGTATTGTGAGGAGTTGAAACAGCTCCGTGCGCTCAGTAAGAAAGCTGAAAGGAAGTGGAGGAAACGATATGATAAAGAAGACAAAAAAGATCTCAGATGGATACAATTGCAATATAAAGAGCAAATTCTCAGGGCCAAGGCAGATTTTTATGCTAGCTTAATCATCCAAGTGTTAAAACACTATTCAAAATTATCACAGATCTCTCCTCCCCTACGTGTACAGAAAATAAAATTGTAGCATCCCAAAAATTATGTGATGGAATTCACCTGCACTTCCAGGACAAGATTGCAAGTATTGTGAACACCTTGCATGAGAATGATAATGTCATTCAACTCAACCCTGATTACAGGATTCAGTGCGATCCCCCATTGTCGGCCTTTCTGGATAATTTCCAGACATTAACAGATAAGGTTTTTGATAGCCTGGGCAACAAGGTCTCCTCTGGCTCCCCCTTAGATCCTTTTCCCCATAAATTGTGGAAATCTCTAGGGCGTAACACCTTTCCATGGTTGAGGCAGATTTGTAACCAGTCATTGGAAGAAGGCAAGGTTCCGGACTGCTGGTAGCAGGCGGTGGTGTCACCCTCGATTAAAAAGCCCTCTTTGGACCCATCATTACCAGCTAATTTTAGGCCCATTTCCCTCCTTCCCTACCCGGTGAAGATTCTGGAAAAAGCAGTCCGTAGGACCCTGTCCTGTTTTCTGGAGGAGAACCTTCTTCTGGATAAAGACCAGTTTGGCTTCCGTCCGGGGCACAGGACTGATTCCGCTTTGACTACAATGATGGATAACCTTCGTAAGCAGGCCGACAGCGGGAATGCCACTATTTTAGTGCTTCTCGATATGTCAGCCTCATTTGACACGGTGAATCATCTCTTACTGGTGGAGAGGCTGAGGAGGCTGGGAGTGAGAGGTCGCGCACTGCAATGGCTTCAGTCCTATCTGGAAGATCAACAGCAAGTGGTAACTTTAGCACCCTTCTCCTCCGGTAAGTCCCCAGTCGTCCATGGGATGCCGCAGGGTTCTGCAATTAGCCCTATCTTCTTCAATGTCTACTTGCAGCCCCTGTTTTCCATCATAAAGTCCTCTGGAGTCAGCTTAGTACACTATGCTGATGATACGCAACTGGCCTTCTCCTTGGAAGGTGACCATGCTGTATCGATGGACTTGTTCCAGCATTGTATGCGGCAGACGACAGACTGGCTCAAAAGGAATTCGCTGCAATTTAACAGCGGAAAGACGGAGGTGATGTTTTGCTCCGCAGGCAGGATATCTAGACAATTGCCTTCAGACTCCTACCAGAGGAGGACTCACTAATCCTGGTTAGGAAAGTCCGCAATCTGGGGGTGTTGGTTGATGATGATCTCTAGATGGAGTCACAAGCAAATAAGACCGCCAGCGTCTGCTTTACTCTCATCCGCATGCTACGCAAAATACTCACCTTAGAAACGTCCTCTGGTGGTTAGTAGCATTGTGGGCAGCAGGCTGGGTTGTTGCAATGCCCTTTATCTGGGAGCTCCTGGGTACATCTTCCATCAAGGCAGCTTCGTTCTTCCAGCGCTGGCTTGTTGTCGATCCCTCGGTTTAAACGTGCCAGGCTTGGAGGAAGGGCTTTTAGCAGGATCGGCGCTCGCCTTTGGAATGAGCTCCCTCAAAGCCTCAGACTTGTTAGGTCCCTGTTAGAATTCCGTAGGAACTTAAAAACCTGGCTTTATCCCACAACTTAGTTCATGCTCTCCCTCCTCTGCGGTGACCTGGTTATACTCTGGTCTTGGTTAGTTCTCTGTCTGAAGCACCAGGATGCCCGTAGGGTGACAGTCTGCGCTATACAAAAGCTAAAATCAATCAATCAATCAATCAATCAATCTTGTTGGCTGCAGCTACCCCTGAACAGTGTGAAGAAGGAACACTGTCATTGCTTTCCTTTCTTGCATCTCACCATCACAAAGTTTCCTCGAAGAAATTGCAATATTGTAGACAACAGGTTACCTATTTAGGTCACCTACTGTTTAAGGAGGGACTTGCAGACCGCATTCAAGCTATTTTAGACATGACTGTGCCCCGTACTCAGAAGGATGTGTGTGCACTGATTGGCCTTACTTCTTTCTGTAGGCATTGGATCCATAGCTTTTCTCACATTGTGAAATCGTTGTTGGCCCTGTTGGCTAAAGACACCCCAATGCCCCTCCTATGGACTACTGAATGTCAGAATGCTTTTCAACAGTTGCGTCAAGCTCTATGTTCTGCACCGGAATTAGGCACTCTAGACTACACTAAGGCCTTCACACTCTATGTACATAAGAGGGACGGTTGTGCGCTCTCGGTCTTAACCCAGATACACAGTGATAAGCAGCGTCCTCGTGCGTATTTTTAAGCTGTCCTTGATTCAGTTGCTCGTGCATTGCCTGGGTGTTTTCGTTCTGTGGCAGCAGCAGCTGTGCCCATACGTCAGAGTGAGGGAATCGTTTTTGTCACATACACTGCTTGTGTTAGTGCCCCATGCAGTTGATGCCCTTTTGAACCACATCAAAACACAGCATTTAACTAGTGCTTGCTGACAGGATACAAATTAACACTTTTGGCCCCTAATATCACCTTGAAAAGATGTTCGACTCCTAGTCCGGCAACTCTATTGCTATTCCCAGCTACTCAGTCACTGGAGTCTCATGACTGTAACTTCCTTACTGAGGAACAGAAAAAGGGTTGTGTTGACTTGCAAGACACACCCCTTTCAACCACACCTTGGACATGCTATGAGTCAATATTAGGCGTAGATACCTCGAGGGTTCGCCCCCTCAAATTTATGGGTGGCCTGATTAATGCACGGTCTCTGGGTTGCCATAGCCAGGATATCAGGGACCTGATTCTCGACCTGGATTTGGACTTCCTCTTTGTGACCGAGACTTGGCTCAATGACAGTAGTAACCCTGATCTTGCTACCGCCCTTCCTTCCGGCTTCAGTATTTTTAGGCTAGATAGACCGAGAGGAAGATGAGGTGGGGTTGCTATAATTCTTAGAAGTTCCCTTAAGTGTCATACTTTTAATTTAGGTCCTCTCAAAGGAGCAGAAGGAATGGGGTTTTTGATCATGTTAAGCGCATCTGCCTCCTTCTCGGGAGGACTGATATATCACCCCCCAGGCAACGCTAATTCATTTTTAGACTCACTTGGTGATAGTTTAGGTCAGCTTCTTCTGCGCTATCCTCATTTTACACTCTTAGGGGATTTCAACCTGCAACTGGAATCAAAAATTGATGCTCAAGCAACCAATTTCTATCAGACCCTAGATATTTTTGGTCTGCATCAATCTGTATTGCTACCCACCCATTCCGCCGGACATACCCTGGATGGTGTCTGTTCTAATTTTCCTGCACTGGTAACACACACCCGATTCCACAAATTTGGATAGACCATAGTTTGACTCCTTTCAAGGTATGTGTCCCTGAACCGGTAAAAATCTTACGGACTAGTCAGCAGCCTACTTCTGATTTAAACTGGAAGAGGGTGGCTGAATGTATTAAATCTAATCCCCCCAGACAGTCGCAAGCTCCTACATTGTCTGGAGTCGCTACTCAGGACTCCAGAGACTTTCACTCTTGGATGTGCCAAGTCTTTGCAGAACGTGTCCCGTCCACAGACCGTTCCAGCAAGGGCACTAGGAGAAAGTTGAATGCACCTTGGTATTCTCAGGTGTTAGCAGAAAGTCATTTACTATGTAAAAACAGTGAAAGGAAATGGAGAAAAACTTATGATCAATCAGCCAAAACTTTTTACTTACCACAAAGGAAATCCTACTTGGACAGTATTAAGCTGGCCAAAAAGGAATATTACATCAATGCTATTAAAGAGGCAGAGCAGAAGCAAAGAATGGTCTTCTCTATAGTGAAGTCCTTCACGCATCCAAAAGCTCTAGAGCAGCAAATTCCACCGTCGGCAACCCTCTGCAACCAGATTGCCGACTACTTCGAGGAGAAAATCGAGCGAATACAGAGAGATTTCCCAGTCCCTCCTTCTCCCTATGATAATAGCATTCAAGGCCAGGGGAAAACAAACTATACACCCTGAGTGCCTTTCAATCGGCTTCTCTTATGCAAACCCGTGAGGTTATCCTGGCTTGTAAATCAGGAGCCTCTTCTGATTCATGCCCTCCCCAAATATTTCATCAGATAATTGATGTAATTAATCCTACTATCAATGCGATAGTCAATGCCTCACGCAGCTCTGGAGTGGTTCCTCTTGATTGGAAAAAAGCAATTGTGAAGCCTTTAATGAAGAAATCCAACAAATCTACCATGGATCTATCCAATCTTCGACCAATATCCCTCCTCCCTGTCTTGGGCAAAATTACAGAGCAGATAGTATACCAAGAATTGAAAACTTTTGTTGACACTCACAATATTTTACATCCTCAACAGTCAGGCTTTCGTCCTAAACATTCGACCGAAACTGATCTTATCGAGCTTACTGACTCTATCAAATTCTCACAGGATGAGGGCAAAAACGCTGTCTTGATTTTATTGGACCTCACGGCAGCGTTCGACACCATCTCGCATGAGATTCTGTTCGACAGGTTGAGAAGTATAGGCATAACAGAAATTGCCCTGGCATGGTTAACATCCTTCTTGACTGATAGATCTCAAACAGTCTCTCTAGGCTCCTTTTTATCCAAAGCGAAAAAAGTTCCATCTGGGGTCCCACAGGGTTCAATCTTAAGCCCGTTATTATTCAAAATTTACATGATACCCCTTATTACACTAATAGAGTCACATGGGATACTTGTTACCTCTTACGCTGATGATACTCAGCTAGTGGTCTCTATGGATAAAAACTCCATCAATATGGAACAAAACTTCACGAGCTGTCTGACGGAGGTCTTTCGATGGATGAATATCAACCATTTAAAATGTAATGCCAACAAAACGGAGATTCTACCTTTGGGAAAAGATGTCCATTTCTGTCCCAATGACTGGTGGCCTGAGGACTCACCTGCTCCTCCCCAATCAGTGGAAACTGCAAGAAATCTAGGGGTCCTATTTGACTCCTCTCTCTCCTTCGACCAGCATGTAAGGAACACAGCAGGAAGCTGCTTTAGCATTGTTAAATCTCTAAAAAAGTTCTTCGAGTTTCTGCCTACTGATTCCAGAAAGACGGTGGCAGTAGCTTTGATACTATCGCGTTTGGACTATTGCAACGGCTTGATGGCCGGGATTAAAAAATCCACGCTAAAAAAACTTCAAAGTGTCCAACACACAGCTGCGAGATTGGTACTCAAATTACCCAGAAGATCCTCGGCCACCAGTGCACTCAAGACCTTGCATTGGCTGCCGCTACATAAGAGAATCTTATTTAAGATCTTGCTGACCTCTTTCAGAGCTTTAAATAAGATAGGTCCGAAGTATCTTGCGAGACGTTTTGTTCGCTATAACCCTTCAAGATGCCTGAGGTCGGCAGGCGGCAACCTAATTAATATCCCCAGATTTAATTACAAAACCAAGGGAGGTAAGACACTTACCGTACTGGTCTCTAAGGCATGGAATGCCATGCCCAAAAACCTTAGACTTCTGGCTCAGGAGAATGCCTTTAGGAAACAATTAATTAAAAACTTGGATTTACAGTCTGTCAGACAGTTTTGTAATGGCTGCAATCTAGGTTTTAATATTGTATTGTGCACTGTATCAGCGCCAGGATGCTCCTTTCGGAGCGACAGTTCGCGCTTTATAAATATCACATACAAATACAAGTGTTGCTGGGGAATTGTGGGTTGATGGGTCTCGTTTGAAATTACCAGATGGCACAACATCAGATGCATATGCAATCACAACACTTCAGAGGGTAGTCGAGACAGCTCGCATCTCACAGAAGTCAGCTCCGGCAGCTGAGTTGATAGCATTAACAAGGGCTTATGAACTTAGCACTGACTTGTCTGTTAACATCTACACTGATAGCCGATATGCCTTTGGAGTGGCTCAAGATTTTGGGCTACTCTGTAAGGAAAGAGTCTTCCTTACAACACATGGGACACAAATAGTGCATGAAGAATTAGTGCATAATCTCCTTACGGCTTTGACATATCCTAAGAAAATAGCAATTGTTAAGTGCAGTGCACACAAGAAAGTGACTGATAAAATAGGACAGGGCAATACCATCGCAGATCACACAGCTCGTGAGACTGCAATGCACCGAAGCACTACATCTATGTATGTGGTGAAGTCACAGGCTGAAGGTTGGCATGATGTCAGGCAAGAAGTGCTAGACATGCAGCAATCTGCCTCTGCTAAAGAATTAGATCTATGGTCTAAGGAGGGAACATTGGATGATGAGGGCTGTTGGAGAAATAAAGACATGACTAAATGGAGATTGCCCACAGCCTATTTACATCCTATGATTCACAGGGGCCAGTACATGTTGGAGCATCCTCAATAGCAAAGCTACTTATGCAAGTTTGGGATCATCCAGAAATTGCTGCCACAGCTAAAAAGATAGTCCAGACTTGTTTGATTTGTCTCCGGTATAATCCTGGAAAGGGAACACAAACTCCAACATGAGAATTTGCCACACCGACAGCACCTTTTGAGGTTTTGCAAATGGATTACATACAGCTAGAACTCTGTAATTACTTAAAGTATGTCCTAGTAGTGGTATGTGCCTTTAGTAAGTGGATTGAGGCAGACGCTACAAGAGATAATACAGCTCTTACTACAGCAAAGGTGCTTCTAAAGGAGTTCTTCCCCTGATTCGGCATGTGTCGAGTCCTGTGAAGTGACAATGTACCTCATTTCATTGGGCAAGTTGTTGAGTATTTCCTGAACGGATTAGGAATCAAGCAGAAGTTCCATGCTGCTTTCCACCCACAATCAGCAGAGTTAGTGGAACAATACAATTCTACTCTCAAGCTTAAGTTGGCTAAAATTCGGGCTTCCACATCTCTGAAATGGCCTGATGCATTACCCCTTGCCCTGCTTACCATTCGATCGGTGTCACATACACGATCTGGCCTCACACCATATGAGGTGGTATTTGGAAGGCCAATTTATATTTGGGGGATTCCTAAGCCACACCCTATACATGATATACCTTGTGTCTTGATGAGTGACTACTTGTCCCAGTTGACTGACAGATTGCTTTCTATTCCTCAACAGGTTCGAGAAGCTCTTCCAGACAGGTTGCAGGGTGATGGCCATGATTTACGGCCCTGTGACCAAGTTATGGTGAAAGTTTTCCAGAGGTCGAATAGCCTGGAACCGAGGTGTCGCAGCCCTGAGCAGGTGCTCCTGGCGACCAGAACTGCAGTCCGGGTGACCAATCAGAAGAACTGGATCCATTCCACCCATTGCAAAAATGTGCTGTCAACCATGGTGGAGCCCGCTGCACTCAACGACCATAGAGACATTCTGGACACAGAGAGAGACCAAGCCATATCACCTGAAGGACCTGAGGAAGTCTTCCCGGACCACACGATCCCTGGTGCATCTTGATATCAGCTTCTTAGTGACACCTGTCTCAGCTCTCAGTGAAGAAACCAACGGCTGCCCAGGTCTTTAGAGTTCCATCTGCATTTTCTGTTCAACGTTGAGATAAACATGCCTATGGAGAAGACAACGACTGCTGAGAGAATCTGCGACAAGAAAACTATGTTCATTGCTGGGTGTAATTTCATTTTGATTAATATGGGAGTAATGCCACTATTCCAGCCCCCATTGAGCACCATTATTTCTCCCTTCCCTATCATGAGCAGCAGCATAGAATGTCCTACCTCAATAATATGTTCATTCAGATGTTGCATCACACCCATAATGCTACGAACAATAGCAACTGTTGGGTGTGTGAAATTATGCCAGCTCATCAAGAAAAGGGAGGAAAACCCTTAATTCCTCTGCCGTTTTCACACAATGGCTCTTGTAAGGCTTGGTACGCTTTGCTGTGGGGTTCTGAAGTTGCTAATATCACCTATGCAGATGTAGGCAGACTGTATTTTCAGCTAAATAAAGGGTGTTTCCCTGATGAGGAAGGAGATCCACAGACAAACGGAACTGTATGGGAGATGGAGGAGTATCGCAGAGGAAACTCCTCTATGAGCTATGTTTTGTCAAACACTTGAACAACCAAGGGTAATGGACCTTCTGTTATAGCTGTTACTAGAGGCTGAGCACACTGGTGTGTGAACAGTGTTGGAAATATTCCAGTGGGGAAGAGCGACTGTACCCTGGTACTAAACATTACTGGGGTGAATAACAGTAGCTTTATGTCATCCCACAATACTTTCGTCATCTGGGGTAACAAAGGATACTACCATCTATCAATTGGATGGTCAGGAGCTTGCTATGTGTCCTTTATGCTGCCACCTGTGTTTTTGGCTCCTGCATACTATCACAGGGACTATAGACTGTTTAATGACATTTCCAACAACCGATATAAGAAGACAATAAATAATGATGAGGTGGATCAGACTGACACTGCACTACAGCACTATCTTGATTTTAATTTGGGGTTGTTCTTCTGTGTTGGTGCCGTTCTAAACAGCAGGAAAATCAGATGCTTAACAAGTGTTGTAGAGGCTGTGACCAACCAGACAGCAATGGCACTTGGAAACATCACAGAAGAACTGCAAATTGCCAGGATTCTGGCGCTGCAAAATAGAATGGTCCTTGATGTTGTGTTGGCTGATCGCGGTGGTGCATGTAGCATCATCGGGAGCAGTTGTTGTGTTTATATCCCTGATTATGCCCCTTCAGTTTTTGATGCAATCTGCAAACTGCATAAAATCGCTGCTGAGATTCACCCTGATACCGGAACATGGACTTTAACCGGTTGGCTATGGACACTATTTGTTACCTGGGGTCGGAAACTGTTAACGATTCTATGTATCTTCTTTGCAATCCTACTGTTATGTTGCTTATGTCTATAATGTGGTCCAATGCTTTGTTCCCTCTGTATCACTGCCTGAATACCTACCAAACGCAACATTAGGAATGTAAACGCCCAACATATATTGGACCAAGAAGTTAATCAACTAATACAAATTGATGTACAATATGTTTTCTTTGTTCCGTCTAAATCATAGATCTCTTCAGCTAATGCTAAAAGGATTGTCTCTGGAAACTTGGCTGAGATTACTGTTAGCATGAGCTGAAGTCATTTTTGTTTTTAGCATCCATTTTGGTTAAGCCTTGTGTTTGCCATGTGCTTCCATGTCTTCGCTGTTGCCTGCTTCTCTATTACACCTGAGTCATCATCTATAGTTAGCTCCTTCAGCACTGAACCTGAGCACTGCGCATGCTCAGAGAGGCCTTAGCTGTTAGGATGCACCTGACCTGTATTTAACTGTCTGGCTAATTTAACTGATGTCAGCAACATTGTAACTCCTCCCACTCTGTTGACTAAGTGATTCTCATATACCCTTGTATGTAAAAGTCTATTTGTGTGTACACTTGTACTGCCTCTTTTTGAACCTCCATGCTTACACTGCACTTGCTACAGTATATATGGTTTCTGTACTCCATGTGCTGCCTCCTACATTGCCTGAGGTTCTGTATCGATGCAGTTCCACTCATGAGTCCTACAAAATGAGTTTCTTGATATGACAGCTTCCATTCCAATCTCTACTTTGTCAGTTTAAAGGAACCAGTGCGTAAATGGGTGAACCCCTGCACCAGGTGAGCCCCTGAAAAGGCTCACCCCCACATGATACTACACATTACGGATCTGCAATGGGTACTCCATTTTAATGGTTTTCTGCTGGCAATGCAGTGACCTTGCCTACACCCAGCTCTTTCCCAGATGGTGGGCCCACTGCACCACATGACCATACACAACCCAACCTTGGTCACCCCAGGCAAAGAGCTGTCTGAGTGGTCTCAACACATTTTACAGAAGAAAACTGGTTCATTAAGCTTGAAGGAGAAGAACTGCTGATTATTTTGGCTGCGCTCAGTACAAGGACATTCCAGAATTATTTAGACTGTTCACAGAGACTCAAGTAAACGCCCTTACCCTTCTTCATCATGCAAGCAAAGGCAAATGCCAACTGGTTGCAAATAACAAGGTGTAATTGATGAAGATGATAAATGAGAACGGAGAAACACCTGCCTTATTTTAAGAGTTTATATTGGTTGTTTTTGATGCAACATTGGGACGTATTGGACTTTACCGCGATGGAGAGTGGGGTGTGTGCCAAAATTAGTGTTTTCTGTTGTACTTTTCTTCTTGAAATGACCTGGGCAATGGGACATTAGCTCATGTCATCCAAGAAGTGCATCACCGGCAAGCCAACATGAAGAAGAAGGGGGGTATCCTGGAGCAGTTGCTTTGTATTTTTCCGTGGATACCCCCATGGATATCCAAACTATTCACGTCACTGATGCCAATTTTCATTATTGTACTTTTGTAATTTGGTGTCCTGTAGGTGGGGGTTTCCTGCTGTAAAAACACAGTCCTCCAATTAGATAGTATGCACATAGCTAGGGAAAAAGTAACAGACACTACAGATACACACACACACTACTGAATAATATAACTGTCATGACATATGAGGAGGATAGAGTAGTTGAAGAATCAAGTAGAGTGGGGAGCATTGGAATGGATACATATGAGGTCAATGAATACAATGATATGTGCAGGCCTGACAAGAGCAAACCCCATAAATGCAATGTCACTGTATGCCGTAACCTGTGCCCGCATAACAATGTCAATACCCATAAATGCAATGTCAATGTATGCCATAATCTAAGCCCGCACCAGTGTTGACACCGGCAGTAGCAATGGCAATGCATGCTATAATCCATGCACTATGTTGTTACCAGTAAAAACGATGTCGATGTACGCTATGATTCAGTCACACATAGCTGTGTCAATATGAGTAAAAATAATATCAATTTACGCTATTACATCTGTACGCACACTGTTACAAATGCAAATGAAAATGGTACTAGTGACTGCAATATTATGTTTAAGAGTTCCAGTGAACAGGTATAATTGATGTTGAATTCCCCAAAGGTCACCTCCCCATCAACCCCGAGTCAGAAATACGTGGTCAGATGAGTCCTGTGACCTACCACTATTGAGTAACAGGTCACCTATCAACTAATAGGTGACAGGTGGGGCCTCTTTTAGCCCAAAGACAAACAGGCTCAACGTAGGTCAGGTTTGAAGCATTTATGCAGTACCAAAACAGTAATTAACTTAAAATCCCAAGCATAAAAGCTCTCAAAATCAATTTTATTAATTAAAATTACACCAACATGACAAATGTTAAATAAGGGGAACCAGAGATATGGATTCATGAAGCATTAAAGTAAGTCAGCACCAAAAAATAGTCATTGTTAGTCAACTGGTTGCGGTAGACTGGAACCTAGGCGTGATTTCAGGCCAATCGCAATGGATCACGGATCGGGTACACTGGCTCTCCCTGTGCACTGCAGAGACATTCTCAGTAATCAGGGCTTCCTGCAAACTTATTTTGCCTGTTCAGGTGTGGGCAGTGAGTGGATTCAGAGCGAAGTCGAGTGAGCTGGAGCCGGGCAACGAGAGGAGGAAAGCCAGCAAGTAAGAAAGCTGGTTCTAAGGCAGGCTCCTGGACAGGCTCCAAACTGAACAGGTCAATCAGCGGCAAAAGTCTTAGGCGGTGGTGGAGGTGAGGGGAGGTGAGGCCGAGCATGAGGGACAAAGCCTCCTCCGTATAGTGCGAGCCCAGGCCCCCTGCGGAAGCTGCCCAGCCAGGTCTTAATGCTGCTTGTGGGCTGGCTCGGCATCTCCCGCTTGGCTTTCGTGCTCTAAACTAAACATTACTGGGGTGAATAACAGTAGCTTTATGTCATCCCACAATACTTTCGTCATCTGGGGTAACAAAGGATACTACCATCTATCAATTGGATGGTCAGGAGCTTGCTATGTGTCCTTTATGCTGCCACCTGTGTTTTTGGCTCCTGCATACTATCACAGGGACTATAGACTGTTTAATGACATTTCCAACAACCGATATAAGAAGACAATAAATAATGATGAGGTGGATCAGACTGACACTGCACTACAGCACTATCTTGATTTTAATTTGGGGTTGTTCTTCTGTGTTGGTGCCGTTCTAAACAGCAGGAAAATCAGATGCTTAACAAGTGTTGTAGAGGCTGTGACCAACCAGACAGCAATGGCACTTGGAAACATCACAGAAGAACTGCAAATTGCCAGGATTCTGGCGCTGCAAAATAGAATGGTCCTTGATGTTGTGTTGGCTGATCGCGGTGGTGCATGTAGCATCATCGGGAGCAGTTGTTGTGTTTATATCCCTGATTATGCCCCTTCAGTTTTTGATGCAATCTGCAAACTGCATAAAATCGCTGCTGAGATTCACCCTGATACCGGAACATGGACTTTAACCGGTTGGCTATGGACACTATTTGTTACCTGGGGTCGGAAACTGTTAACGATTCTATGTATCTTCTTTGCAATCCTACTGTTATGTTGCTTATGTCTATAATGTGGTCCAATGCTTTGTTCCCTCTGTATCACTGCCTGAATACCTACCAAACGCAACATTAGGAATGTAAACGCCCAACATATATTGGACCAAGAAGTTAATCAACTAATACAAATTGATGTACAATATGTTTTCTTTGTTCCGTCTAAATCATAGATCTCTTCAGCTAATGCTAAAAGGATTGTCTCTGGAAACTTGGCTGAGATTACTGTTAGCATGAGCTGAAGTCATTTTTGTTTTTAGCATCCATTTTGGTTAAGCCTTGTGTTTGCCATGTGCTTCCATGTCTTCGCTGTTGCCTGCTTCTCTATTACACCTGAGTCATCATCTATAGTTAGCTCCTTCAGCACTGAACCTGAGCACTGCGCATGCTCAGAGAGGCCTTAGCTGTTAGGATGCACCTGACCTGTATTTAACTGTCTGGCTAATTTAACTGATGTCAGCAACATTGTAACTCCTCCCACTCTGTTGACTAAGTGATTCTCATATACCCTTGTATGTAAAAGTCTATTTGTGTGTACACTTGTACTGCCTCTTTTTGAACCTCCATGCTTACACTGCACTTGCTACAGTATATATGGTTTCTGTACTCCATGTGCTGCCTCCTACATTGCCTGAGGTTCTGTATCGATGCAGTTCCACTCATGAGTCCTACAAAATGAGTTTCTTGATATGACAGCTTCCATTCCAATCTCTACTTTGTCAGTTTAAAGGAACCAGTGCGTAAATGGGTGAACCCCTGCACCAGGTGAGCCCCTGAAAAGGCTCACCCCCACATGATACTACACATTACGGATCTGCAATGGGTACTCCATTTTAATGGTTTTCTGCTGGCAATGCAGTGACCTTGCCTACACCCAGCTCTTTCCCAGATGGTGGGCCCACTGCACCCCATGACCATACACAACCCAACCTTGGTCACCCCAGGCAAAGAGCTGTCTGAGTGGTCTCAACACATTTTACAGAAGAAAACTGGTTCATTAAGCTTGAAGGAGAAGAACTGCTGATTATTTTGGCTGCGCTCAGTACAAGGACATTCCAGAATTATTTAGACTGTTCACAGAGACTCAAGTAAACGCCCTTACCCTTCTTCATCATGCAAGCAAAGGCAAATGCCAACTGGTTGCAAATAACAAGGTGTAATTGATGAAGATGATAAATGAGAACGGAGAAACACCTGCCTTATTTTAAGAGTTTATATTGGTTGTTTTTGATGCAACATTGGGACGTATTGGACTTTACCGCGATGGAGAGTGGGGTGTGTGCCAAAATTAGTGTTTTCTGTTGTACTTTTCTTCTTGAAATGACCTGGGCAATGGGACATTAGCTCATGTCATCCAAGAAGTGCATCACCGGCAAGCCAACATGAAGAAGAAGGGGGGTATCCTGGAGCAGTTGCTTTGTATTTTTCCGTGGATACCCCCATGGATATCCAAACTATTCACGTCACTGATGCCAATTTTCATTATTGTACTTTTGTAATTTGGTGTCCTGTAGGTGGGGGTTTCCTGCTGTAAAAACACAGTCCTCCAATTAGATAGTATGCACATAGCTAGGGAAAAAGTAACAGACACTACAGATACACACACACACTACTGAATAATATAACTGTCATGACATATGAGGAGGATAGAGTAGTTGAAGAATCAAGTAGAGTGGGGAGCATTGGAATGGATACATATGAGGTCAATGAATACAATGATATGTGCAGGCCTGACAAGAGCAAACCCCATAAATGCAATGTCACTGTATGCCGTAACCTGTGCCCGCATAACAATGTCAATACCCATAAATGCAATGTCAATGTATGCCATAATCTAAGCCCGCACCAGTGTTGACACCGGCAGTAGCAATGTCAATGCATGCTATAATCCATGCACTATGTTGTTACCAGTAAAACGATGTCGATGTACGCTATGATTCAGTCACACATAGCTGTGTCAATATGAGTAAAAATAATATCAATTTACGCTATTACATCTGTACGCACACTGTTACAAATGCAAATGAAAATGGTACTAGTGACTGCAATATTATGTTTAAGAGTTCCAGTGAACAGGTATAATTGATGTTGAATTCCCCAAAGGTCACCTCCCCATCAACCCCGAGTCAGAAATACGTGGTCAGATGAGTCCTGTGACCTACCACTATTGAGTAACAGGTCACCTATCAACTAATAGGTGACAGGTGGGGCCTCTTTTAGCCCAAAGACAAACAGGCTCAACGTAGGTCAGGTTTGAAGCATTTATGCAGTACCAAAACAGTAATTAACTTAAAATCCCAAGCATAAAAGCTCTCAAAATCAATTTTATTAATTAAAATTACACCAACATGACAAATGTTAAATAAGGGGAACCAGAGATATGGATTCATGAAGCATTAAAGTAAGTCAGCACCAAAAAATAGTCATTGTTAGTCAACTGGTTGCGGTAGACTGGAACCTAGGCGTGATTTCAGGCCAATCGCAATGGATCACGGATCGGGTACACTGGCTCTCCCTGTGCACTGCAGAGACATTCTCAGTAATCAGGGCTTCCTGCAAACTTATTTTGCCTGTTCAGGTGTGGGCAGTGAGTGGATTCAGAGCGAAGTCGAGTGAGCTGGAGCCGGGCAACGAGAGGAGGAAAGCCAGCGAGTAAGAAAGCTGGTTCTAAGGCAGGCTCCTGGACAGGCTCCAAACTGAACAGGTCAATCAGCGGCAAAAGTCTTAGGCGGTGGTGGAGGTGAGGGGAGGTGAGGCCGAGCATGAGGGACAAAGCCTCCTCCGTATAGTGCGAGCCCAGGCCCCCTGCGGAAGCTGCCCAGCCAGGTCTTAATGCTGCTTGTGGGCTGGCTCGGCATCTCCCGCTTGGCTTTCGTGCTCTCACGATTTGTGCTGCTGCGGCCACTCCAACTGTCACCCCTCTGTCTCGTCTCCTGCTTGTCCCCCGATGGGTTTAAATTTGACAATCTTGCCCATTCAAACAGCCCACCAGGGGAGGCTTGCGGGAGGGGGACTGCTCAAGGCTTAATACAGACTTACACTACCTGACTGCACCTGTGATGGCTCCGTCACTGTACCACACTGCACCACACCGCACTGTTCCCCCCGCTTCATCTCCATTCTATTCTGCCCCCCATCACTTGGGTCCCTGTCACTGCGCCATTGCAGCTCCAGGCAGAGTGTGGTGCACAAAGTACTGTGGGGCAAATTCACAAGCCCCTTGCGCCTCTTTTATGCCGATGTTGCGTCACTTTTGTGACGCAGCAGCGGCGCAAAACCAGCGCCGTGCTGCGGGGTATTTACAATGTGAAACATCTGAGAGATGTGTCATGTTATAAAGTCCTGCTCCAGAAGTAGGCATTCCTGCGCAGGTGAGGGCATTCCGGGGCAGGAACGCCTCCTAAAAGTGGCTGAGTGAAATCTACAAGATTTGACTCAGTCACTTTTGAGCCCATGCTGCGTCAAAACCCTGCGCCTGCTTGAAGCATGCGTAAGGATTGACGTAGCTTGTGAAGATAGGGTTCCCCAGAGCCTTGCTGGAGCTGCGTCGCGCTTGCGACGCAACTCCAGCAATGCGCCGCTTTTACGGCACAGATGCGTCACTCATCTGTCCGTTTTTGCCCCATTGTGCGCCTCATTGTAAATGCGGCGCATCCATGGTGGCGGAGTCTGTGACGCACAATAACTGGCGCATCCCTGTTGATATGCAGGGATGCGCCAGTTGTTGTAAATCTGCCCTAGTGAGCGCAGTGTGTAGCGCACAGTGAGCAGGTTGTAGGCACGTCGGAACAACCAACTTGACCAGCGGCAGCACCAAAGCAGCAGTGAACAGGACCCTTGAGCTTTCCCCGAATACAGCTCTGACAGATTGGGGTGCTGTTCAAGGAGTTTGGGGTGCTGCTCAAACTGCCGGTCACCAGATAATCAGATGTTAAATACCTGGTCTACATCATCTTCGTCTATCAGCTTGTCTCTTAGAGCTGATCAGTTTTGATTACAAGTAAACTACCCACAAAACTACCCAGGAAGTTCACTAACTGGAAAAAAAAGAAAAAATCCCCAGACAATACAAGTCAAACAAGGACAATAGTGTTCAGAAATTAAGAAGAACAAGTGCTACACAGCAACAGAGCCACAAGGGTGGGCAGGGCACTGAAGCAAGTGCCAGGCCTACTTTAAGAGATGTCAAAAGGAAGTTGAGATCAGGCAAAACGAGGCAAAGCCAGGGCAAAGGAGCAACAACCTGAAGTGAGCACCAAAAAACCAAACGACAAATAAACCAGCCAAAACCAAAGAACCAAGCTGCACGACAGGGAGTCCTTTGATATTACAAACACTAATGCTGTTTGGGAATGCAGACAGAAGTGGAAAAGCAAACACGAGCTCCAGGTTTTTCTTTCTCAAAGACCCGGGCTCACAATCTGCCTGGAGAGACATCAGGTCTTCAAACGCCACTGGCCCCAAAGAGGACAGTATATATTCTATTATATTATATTTGCATTATCTAAACAATTCAAAGGAACATGTGCGTATTTATGACCAAGTCTCGGAAGGCTTAAACCTCCTATTAACGAAGGGAGAAATCAGCAAAGTGGATAATGGCAAACTGAAACAAAACATCTTAACTTCAAAAGCGCATATTCACATGTGAGAAGTTGGCCTGATGTATGATGTCTCCAATTCTGGGGGCACCTTATATCAGTCCAAACAATCCCTTATGGTGGTGGTTGTAAGTCAACCTTAAAGTCAATGGTGCGTAAAAGTTATCGAGTTACAGTTTTAAGAGTCTTCCGACTGGACTAGAAGGGCAAAACTTTAGACTTAGACACTAGAGGTGTAAACCACTACAGGAGCACCGGCGTTCAAGAGTTACCTCACCCACAGGAAGCGGGTGCACAGGTGCAAAGATGTGTCGGGTTTCGTAACGAAGATCTATGGTGCCTGAGATGAAGATGCTGCAGGCGTCCAGAAGAGAAGTGTCCGATGTGATCCAAGGGTGGATCGAAGATGTAGAGTACCTGAAAGCAGAGGGTACAGAGTCTGGGTCACTGGCCAGTGACCAGGAAGGAACCAGGCAATGTCGGGCGCAATCAGGTGGTTGTCGTGAAGCTTGTCTCCGCTGCCACGTGGTCTCTGGGGCACTGAGGATGTCCTGGAGTGAATCACGAGCTGTCTGACGAAGGCTCTCGCTGTCAGCGGTGTCAGCTTCCGGATCGGAGTCAACAGCCCTTGGCAAATGCAGCCCACACAGAATTCGAAGATCGCTTCTTACTCGGACCAGCAAGGTCTGAGTGGGTGCTCCTTTTCAGGGAAGTGAGGGCCAGTCTGAAGCAACCAGACTAGCAGAGCAAATTCAAAGATTCGTCGGTACTGGGGCCACTAGCCAACGGGCAAGCGACCGGACTAACGCGTCAAGCAGGAAAATGCAAAAGGGCCCCACGCAGCACTCGATGAGTGTGGAGGGGTGAGCTTCAGTGCAACAGCTGCTCAGGGCTGGGGCTTCTCAAACTCCAATGCACAGCTTTGAGGAAGACTCGGATGCTGCACGGTCAGCGCTTCGTAGTTTTTCCAAGATGGCCGGCCCCACACTTAAGGTCGACTCCACGGGTCTCAGCTCTGCAGGGACTGTGGATCGGGCTGTTAGAAGGCAGGCATGCTGGGTCTTGTCGATCTCTGTTGCTCGAGTTCCGGCGGGAACTGCAACAAAGCAAACGTTGATGTGCTGGATGGTGCCTGTTTGCACAGGGTGGTCACTCCTTGACCACAAGGGAGATTCTTCAGTCTTCCACATCGAGTGGGATGTCGAAGGGTCCAGAGTTTCATTTCATAGGTTTCAGTCAGGATAATCTGATGTGCATCTGCACAGCTCCTACCTTTATTCCAAATCAAGGGGCTGGATTACCTGCTAGGTCCCTCCTATGGGTGGGACCCAGGAAGGGGTGGTTACACCCCTTTCCCTTTGTCCAGTTTCGCGCCAGGACTGGGGCTGGAGTGCCCCAGAACCGGTTTGACTGGATTTTGCCTGGGACACCTTGTGCGCCCCAGGCAGTGTCTAGTTTATTTCAACCCTCCCTGCTCCAATCCACTATCTCCTGTCTGGGGTGGTGTAGCACCTCCTTGTGACAGGAAACCTTTGTCCAGTCCTCCCCTGCCAAGTTTCGGTCAGCAGCAGGAGGTCAGACTTGTGTCGGGGCAGAGGCATCCATTTTGTGATGCTGAGGCTCTGGTTAGGATAAACCGCGTTTTAAGCAAAGTAACATGTCTTCTCCCTCTAGTAGGGTGGAATGCTACCCCCGTCGCCAGAACTGGCGAGGGGGTAGTATTCCAAAGTGTATGACACCAAGCACGACATGCTTTGATAAAGCCAAACCAAAGTTAGCATTAAACGCGAGGATTATAATGCACTTAAGAGTATATGGTATGGCAGTATCACTGGAACAGCAGTAAGGAAATGGTTCCGAACACTGCAGACAGGCTCAGCTCATGCTAGAGCACCATCTCACATAAAACCAAGCGCTCTGCCTCCAGGATTGTAAAGGCCTGCCATAGGAGTGACTTATAGATGTCTATGTGTCCAGATATAGGTTTAGACATAGGTATACTATATCTAAGCAAGGGGTGAGTACACCACCTTGCCCCAGCTGTGTGAACGGCCAGTTGTGTCGATTTAAGTACCAGCCAAGGGTGGCAAAAGATATGCTGCAGCCCCTGGTAGGCCTTGGATGCACCTATGCCCTGGGCACCTATAGTGCACTGTACAGGGTCTGATAAGGTGTTCAGTACCAATTTAGTTATGCACCTAGGGTACATGGAGTCCATTTTAAGAGAGAGCAGATAGCCTGGGGCCCTGATTAGCAGGATCCCAGGCCAACTAAGTCGAAAACCAGCTAAACACATGGCAAAAAATCTGGGGTAACCATAGTCAGGTATCCACCTTCCTACATCACAAAGCAGAATCCCTGATGGGTTTAAGCAACAAAACCAATAATAAGACGGAAAACAAGATCGAGACAACTTCCCCAGTGCAACATAGGATTGATGAAAATAATGGCATAAAACATGTGGATAATTCTACCAACAACAAACAGATCAAGAGCAATTGGCTCATTCCACTCCTAGAACCATACCAAACCAGGAAACAACATAAGGGCTATAGAATATGTCCACCAGGCTGATCTGGATGATTCAGAAAGCTCATGGTTGAGATCAATCACACTTACTTCTGTTTTTTAAAATGTTATTGTGTTTTCTTACTTACAATAACACAACCAACAACAAAGGTAAGGCAAATCAAAAGTGACCGATAAGTATAGCATTATAACATACATAGACATAGGTCACAGTGTACATCATTGGTGGCATCACGAGTTGCCTGTGAACGCAGTTAGAAATCCATCGTGACTTACAGATCATGACATCGTATATACGGCTCCTGTTAATTGAAACAATAATCCCAAAGGTGGCATGATAAAACCAGAGAGCCATGATCAGATCGGCTCCTCATCCGTATCCATGATTAGTGCTAATAACATTAACCCCTTCGCAGCAGGGCTAATTCCCCCGTGGTTCTTCACGCTACACGGTGGCGCTGTGCTCATGATGAGCTCGTCGAGACCATGCCCGTTTCTTCAGAACGCTCAGCACAGCAGGGCAATTATCTCCGCGTGGGAGCTCTGCGGCCGTCATTACGAGCTGAGCTCATCATGAACACAGCGCCGCTGTGCCTCGTGACGAGCTAAGCTCGTCATGAGCCCCGAAGGTGTTGACACATTTTCGCACATATCTGACCCTTCTCGTGGTGGACATGCGATCTTCTCATTACCTGAAATCACAATCTTGGAAACACATTAGGCTCAGTTACATTTGGCTCCCTTCCTGCTAAGTAGATTTGGTATAGGCCCCAGAAGCTTTTTAGGGCGATTCTGAGGGGGGAATAGTTTACTGTATAATTTAGTTTGAGTATTACAATATATCATATCTTTAGACCATTCTGTTATGGTGGGCACTGAACCATGGGACCATCGCTACCCTACGTTTCGCAATCAACATCCCCATATCAATTAGCCAGCGGAAGTCCTTATTTATTTGTGTTGAATATCCTAATACCACCAACATGGGGGTCATGGGATGATGTAAGTTTTGTGATTTCACTCAGCTTTTGAAATACCAGTCTCCAAATACCAGCCTCCTCTAGGCAGAGCCTGGCACCGTGCATAAAGTCCCCTTGATTCGCACCACAGCGATCACAATCCACCGTGTCTATGCAGCCGGGCGGCGTGTAGTAAACTCTATTGAGGAACTTAAAGTGTATTAGTCTATGTCTTCCATTTAAAGAGATACTGTGTGTTATTTCGCAGCAGTAGCCCCATGTTTTGTCATCCAAGGCCCTTCCCAGATAACTCTGCCACTCCAGTCTAGCTTTTGTGAAACAGATCTTGCGTATCCTTGTACCATATTATAAATGCTTGAGACTATCCTGTTGGGAGAATCCAAAATCAGTATAAATGAGAAGGGGTGACCTCAGGGGGTTCCATCATATCATCCAGCTGTTTGTGAAGGGCATGTCTCACCCTGTGAAAGTGAAATCTCACTAAACGGGAAACTATTCGACCATCTGCTTCGATCTCGTCCCATTCTCATGCGTTGCCCGCTAAAAATAGATCACCAGTTTTAGTAATGTTGAGAGTTTCTAGTGCAGTGACCACCTCTCTCTCTCTGCTTACCGGCAGCCACTGGCACCACTCCAGAGGCATCAAAGGGCCAAAACTAGGGAGGATTGGGTTGGGTTTTGGGAGGGATGAAATCAGAAGAAGTGGTTGGGTCCACTACAGTGGTTGTGTCCAATTGAAGGGGCAGTGTGTCCACTGTAGTAGCAGGCTCAGACTGAGGTGGGGGACAGCTTTAGTTAGAGTGCTCTAAGGAGGGGGGCTTAGTTTAACCAGATTGGGGATGGTATAGCCCAGAATTGGATATACAGGGATAGGTAGGGACTCTGACTTACTGAGAGTGGAATTTTTTGGTGGGAGGTAAAGGGCTTGCCTGCAGTAGTCTGTGTTGCTGGATGGGTTTTGGGCTTGGGAAACCGGTGTGATTAGTGAGGGGTTTGCCTTTTCGTCTTCAACGTGGGGGAGACAGATTTAGATGTTATGGCCGGGGGGGTGGGTTGCCTCTTCTTTTTGGGATGGGTCAGCAGGGAAGAAGCCAAGATCACAATGGAAGACTTTCTGGGCAGAGGGTGGAACAGGAGAGGCAGGGGCAGTTGTTGTGGAGACAGACGGTTCTGAGGTCTGCGGAGTGTCTGTGGATACATGTGTGTCGTCTGTTGGTATGTCCCTGGTGGTGAGTGTGCTGTCTGTCTCCTGAGTGTGCGTGTGAGAGGTTTGCCTTTGTATTTGTGTGTTTGTGTGCTGCGTCTGACTGTTGAGGTATGTGCATGTGTATGTCTGCGGGTGCTTGGGTTAGGGAGGGTAGTTGTGACTGTGGATGGGAAGAGGTAGGAGGGAGAGGGACTGCTGGAGCTGAGACTCTGCTGCCATCAGTGTGGAGGCCAGAGCCTGATTGGATCTCTGTAGGGCAGGCATGTCAAAGTGAATGCCCTCTCCGAATGACACCTTTTGTGTCAAAAGAGTGGTATGCACATGGAGGACATTCAGCACTGATGTCTGCCCAACAGAGATCTGCCTCAAGATGTCTATCGCCTCCACACTGAGAGCAGCAGGTGAGACAGGGGCAGGGGGAGGAGTGAGGTGCTTGGCGCAAAGGAGACGGCTCCCCTGCTAGTGGAGCTGCCACGGACACAGGGGCTGGGAGCAGCTGGGAGGGTGGAGATGTTAATGAATCATTTTCTGTGCCCTCCAGCACCACATGGTAATCATCACTGGAGCCTGACTGACTGGTCTTTAGATGTGGCAGGTAGAGTTGCAGACCTGCCCTCAGTGTCAAATCAAATCAAATTAGGTACATTTGTATAGAGCAAACATATCACTAAAAAGTCTCATGGCGCTTGCACACGGCTCTGAATACACGTTGACTTAATTGTCAAATAACCATGTTTTCAGCAGTTATGGTCAGGATGATGCGTAAGTGAACAGGTATTTTATTCCATGATGCCGGAACAAGGAATGAAAAAGATCGACCACCTTTCCTCGCTCTGCAGATTCTCAAAGGAGTGAGCAAGGATGCATTGCCTGATCTAAGGGCTCGGCTTGGCTGGTACCACTGTAGTTTTCTGGACCAGTATTTTGGTCCCCTTCCATACATGTGCTTATAGTTCAGACACACAATCTTAAAAAGAATTTGCTTCTTTAATCGAAGCCAGTGTAATGATCTTAGACAGGGAACAGAAGAAGTCCTAGGAGGAAGGTCAAGAACCAGCCTGGCTGCCGTGTTCTGGACAATTTGAAGCCTTTTGAACAGGTTTTCATTGATTGAAAACAGTAGGGCATTTCCATAGTCCATTCTATTGATTAATAGCCCCTGGACTAATGGTTTCCTGGCCTCACTGGGAATGCATTTGAAAACCTTCCAAAGGCTACGCATCACTCCAAAGCAAGTGCAAGTGATATGATTAATCTGACTTTTCATAGAAAATTGATTATCCATGTAGATGCCCAGATTCCGTACTGTTAATTTGGGGGTAGGACAGGGGCCGAGATTGGAGGGCCACCAATCATGGGACCAATACTCCTGGGCCTTACTAAACAGCAAGATCTCGGACTTACCTCAGTTCAATTGGAGATGGTTGGAATTCATCCATCTGTCAATGTGAGACATGCATTGCTTGAAGCGCTGCTTTGTTTTGGCAGGGTCCGGGCCAATGGTGACCAGAATCTGTGTGTCATCCGCATAGGAGATGACATCAAAACCGTAGAATCTGATCACCTTAGCCAGAGGTGTCATATATAGATTAAAGAGGGTCGGGCTCAAAATATAGCCCTGAGGTACCCCCATCGCAACTGGTCTCTCCCCTGAAACATTCTTGCCCATTTGGACTGCGGTTACTCAGTCAGCCAAGTAGCTCTTGAGCCACTGTAGGGCATTTCCCCTGACACCAGTCTTCCACAGCCGGTGTTCTAAAATGCTGTGGGAGATGGTGCGAAGGTGGCAGACAGGTCAAGCAGGATGAGAAAGACTGACTGATGTTTATCCAACGCCAGCCTGACAGTATCCATAACTTCGATCAAAGCTGTCTCAGTGCTGTGTGCCGCCCTGAAGCAAGACTGTGAAGGATCAAGCAGTTCATGGCTCTCGAGGTGGGCAACTAACTGTTGGTTTATAAGGGATTCCAGCATTTACCAAAATAGGGAAGTAAGGATATAGGGCGATAATTAAGAGGTAATATAGGGCGATAATTAAGAGGGAGTTTTGGGTCGGCTGTGGGCTTTTTTAATATGGGTCTGACCCTCGCAGCCTTCCACATTGTAGGAAATGCTGCTTCTGCAAGAGACTTGTTAAATAGACTTGTAAGATTGTCTAGGATCACCGGTGCGATAGTGGGGAACATTTTTGGGGGTACTGGATCTGTTGGTGAACCTGATTTTATCTTTAACATAACAGTTGTGACCGATTTTATGTTGCACTTTACAAATTCATTCAGGATACAATGGGGGTTAGGAGACAAGCTGTGCACATCGTCAGAATATGTATTGTTATGCTGTGGTGGAAAGGATTGGTGGATGGCGGAAATTTTGTCTTCAAAGAATTTGGAGAGCGTGTCCGTCCAGTCCTGAGAATTTGGGACAGATGGCTGGTTGGAAGGGGTAGTGAATTCTTTGAAGATTTGATATAATTCTTTATAAGAATTTTCAGCCCGATTTGTCCGGGTTAAAAAGAATTGCTCTTTTGCCAATTTAATGTCATTTGTTAGAATCGGAAGTCTCTGGTTGGCAACGGTATGCACTTGTGACAAACAGGGACCCTCTCCTCTAATCAGGGCAAGGGAACTACTCCTTCGAATAACCCCTGCTCACCCTCTAGGTAGTGTAGCGCGAGCAGACACGGCTAATCCTGATCACGCACAGTAAACCCCCTGACCCACCACAAATGGACACCAGTCGTAAGGTTGTATCAAAAATACGTAGACTTTATATAAAAGATATACTCATATGCAGGATTAACACAAGACCATATAACGTTTAGCGATTTGAGGCCACCAGATTTCAATAGGCAATTAGTCTTTAAATGTTTGTTGTTCAGCAAGGTACGATGACAGGGAAAACAGAACGTTGCGGACCCTGGATCCTATATGAACTCGAGACAGAGTTCAAGTGTACCTTGCTGGTGGAAGTCCGAGGCGTTTCAGGCGCGGCTACTGGTGAGGGCGGACCCGGGACGAGGCCGACGGTTCTCCAGAGGATCTCTCCGGTTCGGGCCCCCTTGAGGTGCGAGGTGGGTGAGCAGGACTGTGGAGGGTTGTGGCGATCCAGGGTCAATGCAGCTCACGGGGTGAAGCGCTGTTCAGGCCTGCGGGGCGTACTACTTCTTAGCACACCAGGTCATACTCATGGATCTGTGAGGGGCATCGCGTTCTCAGGCAGACGGGTGCAGCACCAGGCCACCGGTACCAACGTACGGAAGGCCTTTCTTGAGGTGCGGCACGAGCCTTGGTATGCAGGAGGGCAAAGCGAGACAGTCGGGTACGTATCGACGTACGGACCATCCGAGGCTATGGAATGCGCTCCGTGCACATTCCAGCTGGAGAAGATGAGAGGCGCACAACGCGCTCCGTTAGCAGGCGAGGTGACAGGAGAGCGGGCGGCCCGGCACTGAAGCGAAGAGCGACTCAGGGTTGAGCGGGGCTCTCTGCGGCAGGGCGACCAGGCTCCGAGCTGTCACGACCTTGGGAGGGGCAAAGGCACCCGAGTCACAACACCGGTGAGGGACTCAGAACTAAGGCCCAACAGCAGACGGGCACAAGCAGAATAGAACCCAATGGTCCTGGGGTTCCGTTCAGGGGGCAAGCTCGAGATCAAGCCCTTGGAGATCATCTTAGGCACAAGTCTTCAAAGTCCTATCTGGTCTTTTCCTCTCCTTTCTCAGCAAGGCACCACTGGAGGCCAGTCTTACAGTATACAGACTGGTTTCCGTCCTTCCGCTTCTCTTGGTCCTTCTCGTCAGGCAGAGGTTCATCGTGGTCAAAACTGGATCTGATTTGCAAGGAGCGGAGCTCCTATATTTATACTGAGATTCTTTTGTCTTTGTAGACCAGGGGGCCGGAGACTAGTTCAACCCGGTTTTGGAGTACTCTGTTTACAGGAAGCTGCCGTCTTCTTTCAGGGTGCAGGGCAGGGACATCAGACGCTCCGCAGGAGGTGGAGCCAGCATTGTGGTGGTGGAGCACAACCCTATTCAGAGTCAAGGACTACTCCGCCCACCCATCCTGGTGTAAGCACCCCATTCACCACCTGGCGCCCCAGACTGTCCCCGGGAATTCCCCAGCCCTGTCACTCACACAAACCTAGACAGCAGATACACATCCTGGCAGAGGCGGCTGAAATAGTTAGGCGAGCAAATGCTAACTTTCTAAAAGTAGCATTTGCAAACACAGGATATTAAAATACACCTTACTATAGGAAGTATTTTATTATTCTGAGTTCAGGCATACTAAACTTGACATGCCACCGTGTTCCCTGAGCCTGCTGGGTCTATAGCGTGTAATAATTCCAGCAGCTCATCTGGCCTAAGAGAACAGATAGCCCTTCAACAGTGAAGAACGAAAAGGGCGGTAATTCACTATTAGGACATGCCACACTCTAGGCTTGCCCTACCTTATCCTTACAATGCACCCTGCCCGTAGGCCTACCATAGGGGTGACTGATATGAAGTTAAGGGGAGGTTTAGGGACTGGCAAGTGTGGGCAGTACGAGACTGTACGCAGGGTCTGCAATGGCGGACCCGAGACACATGTTACGAGGCCGCTTCTGTGGGTGGCGCAACCAGCGCTGCAAGCCACCTGGTGGCATTTGTATCTACAAGCCCGGCACTTCTCGTGCACTTTACTGGGGACTGACAGTAAACCAAATAAGCCAATCGTGGAAATCAATTATGGATACACTTTACATTGAGAGCCCTTGCACTGCGGCACGGATCGGCCGTGGCGCAGGGCCCTGAGCAGCGAACACCAGCAAAACATCAGAGGCACATCAGCAAAAAGTGGAAGGGAGACTCACGCCAAGGTGCCAGGTCTAACATCATTCATATAGTTGTGGTGGATATTTTTATAGTTTTTGCAGTCGTCATTCTTTTAACTTTTTCGCCACTTCCATTCCGCCGCACGACACAGGTACTTGGTGGCCCTTAGCTGGTCAGTGAACCACGGGGCGGTTCTAGGCTTAATTTTGGTCTGGGCGAGGGGAGCTATTTTATCCAAAGCAATCCTGATTCCTTTGTCAAGGTCATGTGCAGTTTTGTTTACACTGACTTCATGGCCAGGTGAGTCTAGGCAAAAATGTTTAAAAAATAGAGATGGAGTGATTTTCCGTCAGGATCTTCGGACTACTAGTTCATACTTATGGTCGACTTTGATCGTATTGTTAGGAATGACAAATTTGATCATTTAGTGGTCTGACCATAGTAGAGGGGTAGAGTGTTCTATTTGGACACCTGAGAAGTTAGTGAAAAGAAGGTCCAGTGTACGGTGGGCATTGTGAGTAGGGCCCGTGACCAGTTGGCAAAGACCAAGCGTGTTCATATTTGAGATCAGTTGGTCAGTATCTGAATTTGACAAAATCTCAGCATGATAGTTAAAATCACCAATTAGGAGGAAATTGTCCGAGGCCACTACGTGGGGAGCAATATTCTCTAACAGTTTATCATGAAAGTCCGCTTTGGGTCCAGGAGGTCTATAGACTAAGGCCCCTCTCCAAATGCCATTTGGTAGGCATCTATCTTGAAAATGCATATTTCTATGTGCCATGAGCTCTTAGTTTCTAAAATTGTGATGTTTAGATCTTTTGTGGAGGCTACTAATAAACCACCTCCTCCTTTCTCTTTCCTGTCCACTCTGGTTATCTTATAATGGGGCGGAAAGGCGATGAACACATCAGGGGATGCACCTTCATGCAACCAAGTCTCTGTAATAAAGCATATATCAGGAGCTACCAGATCTAAAAGATTCGAAACCTCTAACGAATGCTTTGGGATTGGACGGGCATTCAGATAGATGGCACTGACTTGGGTAGAAGTGGAAGGTTGGTTGAGGCTTGGGATATTTAAAGATTGGTTTGATTTGATGAGACTTGTACGACATGCAATGTCTAAATTTCTATGTATTTCGTCAACTTGTCTAATAGTCAGTTCTAAATGAGATTTGTTTAAGCTTTTTAATTCAGCGCTAGAGGTGGTGGGGCTTGCGGCTAGCGTTCTTGAAGGCTGCGTGGTTGTCCGGTGTCTGTTCGTGGCGCCACTTCTTCTCAAGTCTTTGGCAAGTCTGCTTGGATGCCTGGAAGTTGGTGGCCCCTTACCCATTCTTTTTTTTAAATGAAATACCCTGGTAGTTAATTAACTTTTTGTCCTGCCAGGAAGGTAGATTGGTGGTAAGTTCACCAATCTAAACCCCAGTGTGGCAGAAAGACTGTTGAGGCTTTAGTGGTTGAGACAGTGCTTAATTTGTGCCGGTGCTTTCCATAGCTTAGCACCGGCACTTCATTCTCAGGCCCAGGTTTACACGGGCGGCTGCTAATAAGGGGCCGCCCCACTAAAATTAAACAAGAGAAAAACCCACGGAGTCACTTTCTGGTTTCATGAAAGTGTCCGGTGCTTAGTTTCAACCTTCGGGGAGTATGTCACCTGAATCTCGTTCCGACCACTCCACCAGCCTCAAACTGTTGTGAGAGCTATCTTTTATACCCAACTTTCGCGATCCCGAAACTCCAGACCAATCTCACCATACTCCCTCAGGACTCCAGCTGGCACTGAAAGTAAGAAATGTTTGTCAAACGCGCAGACGAACAGCTTGCACTTGAACTGAAAGTACAGGAGAAATAATTAAGTTAGAAATAATAGTGCGCTGAGAAGCATGTGAAAAAATGTACAGCCGGAACAATACATGTTCCCAGTTATGAAAGGTTTAGAATAGAAATTGTTATTTTTTTTAAATAAGTAAACCATTTGAATTTGAAAGTGTCAGCTAAGAAAAAAAGGGGAAACATCCTTTACAACGCAACTGTTACAACGCACTACAATTCCGACGCAACCATTACAACGCAAGTCATTACAACAAATTGGGGGGCGCTAGGTGGCGCCAAACCAAGATGGCCGCACCGTAGTGAGGCTCTCGCCAGATCGTGCCTTTGATCTATCCTACTGACCATCCTGACCGGGAAAAGCTATCCTGTCTCCTCACCAGGGTGTCCGTGACGCTTCTCCGAACACAGCGGTGCCAAGAACGTCGAAATCGCCCGATTGTGGGCGGAGATATCCGTCGATTTGCCCGGAAGTGGACCGAGACGTCTGCCCGTGGCCTGCCGTTCCGGGGCCGGCCTGCTGGGAAGCTCCGGGGCTTTGCGGCCTCATCGGAACTGCGGCAACATCTACCTATGGACCGTTTTAACGCCACCATTAACCCTACACCAGTGTATTGCTGAGGGAGGACCTCCCTGTACTGACGGTGAGCCCTTCTAATCTGAGACGCTATTTGAGTGAAAGTGAGGAAAGCCGATAACGGCAAAAAGAGCGCGAAAGATTGAAACTGTCGGCAAGCTGAACTGGCCAGGCAGCGGCAAGGCATAACGACCGGCGCTGCAATACCCACTACTTTATAGGCTGTGTCGCTGCCTTTACAGTCTGGATAACACTTTCTCACAGGGCGCTAAAAGACATTTTGCTGCCTGCACATTGCCGGGAGCTGCCTGCGGCCGCCCCCGAGGCCGGAGGGCTCGGACATAGCGCTTGTGAGGCCAAGTGAGCATTTTCCGACTGAGCTAGCGGAACCCGCCCGCTTTCCTGCCTTTAGAGCCTTGATAACAGCTTCTCACAGGGCGCTAAGGAACATTCTGCACTGCAGCGAACAGCGGCCGCACAGGTCCGCTCACCAATCACAACCTCCCCGCTGCCTGCACATTGCCGGGAGCTGCCTGCGGCCGCCCCCGAGGCTGGAGGGCTCGGACATAGCGCTTGTGGGGCCGGGTGAGCATTTTCCGACGGAGCTAGCGGAACCCGCCCGCTCTCCTGCGGCGACCTTCCCGCCGCCCATTGCTCGCTGGTCGCTACCTGGGTATCGGAGCTGATCTGGCCCAACATTGCCTTCGACTCCAGAACGTATTGACAGGGAGAGGCGGCGGACAACTAACGGATCACCCGCCTGCATTGTAGAGATCATCCACCAGATAAGACGTGCCCCATCGGATAACAGTGCAGCTGCATGGCCGCGCAAAATCAGTAATACCCAATTAAGCAGTCTGGAATCACATGGGACATATCAGCTGCAGGTAGGGCTACTGCCGGCGGCTCCATCTCTCTGCTACATAACGCATCCTTCATATGAGTTGGCCCCCTCCATTTGCGGCGCTACTCCCCTTTGCACTCACCTGTTGCTGTCCAGGTGGGGGGAACCTCATTGGGGCATCAGCAGGAAAGTCTCATCAACGGCGACGACGCACAGAGCAAGCGTTCCTGCAATCATCTCCTTCTCCAACTGAGGCGGGGGAGTATGAACAATCAGTCCTGCTGTACTCTTTTGTTTCTCGTGGGCCGAAGAAATAAAGCACGCCGCAGGAGTCACCTCTGACCTGAACTGTATCCATAGGGCCACTGCCAGAAGGTGTACTTTCCGCACTCCCACTCCGCCCCGTCTGCTTCCGGACAGCTGGACACTGAATCGCGTCACCACAATCTGGCTGCTGCTGCCACGTCGGCTTCGCGTACGCCAAGACGCGACATGGGCCGCAATGACGCCAAACAAACTAAAATACCGTTTGAAACTAAAAAAAAACCCAGAAATGCACAGGATCCCGAGGGTAGTCCCACCGCCCGAGGGCCTCCTGATGACGACTGGAAAGCCTTGCTGCTGAGCATGCAACAGAGTTTGACAAACATCGACTCCAAAATTGACACGATAAACACCCGCATGAACAGTGTGGTCACTAAGCTGGAACAACACGACACCAGACTTAAAGACGCGGAGGATAGGATTTCTGAACTGGAGGATGGTGCCACTACTAATAGCAGACAAGTGACCCAAATGGACAGGCTCCTAAAAATCATTGCGGAGAAGAACGAGGATTTAGAAGCAAGGTCCAGGCGCAACAACATCCGCGTCCTGGGCCTTGCGGAGTCCACAAACACGGGGAAAATGGAGGTGTTCATCGAAAATTTGGTCATCGAACTCTTTGGTAAAGAATCGTTCTCCTCGCACTTAATAGTAGAGCGTGCCCACAGATCCTTGGCCGCACGCCCACCACCGGGTGCCCAACCACGTCCCATCATTGCGAGGTTCCTCAATTATAGGGACCGAGACGCGGTGCTACGTCGAGCAAGAGAGATTGGCACAGTGGGATACTGCAATACTACACTCTCATTTTTCCCAGACTTCACCCCGGCGGTACAAGAAGCCAGGAGGAAATTCTCAGGAGTGAAAAAGAAGCTCCAAGATCAAGAGATGACGTACGCCATGCTGTATCCGGCAAAATTGAAAGTTTCCCACGGGGGCAAGCAACACTTCTTCCAAAATCCTCAACAGGTGGAGGACTTACTTAAACAACACAGAAAAGATAAAATCAGAGAAGGTGCTGAAAATCATCGCTCCAGATCCTCTTCGCCTATGAACCTGCAAGAATAGAACACGATCACTACGGCTGCTTCCTTAACGTAGGGCGGTGACGAACTATACACCAACAACCTGGTGAGGTACAATTTAACACTGCTGCTTAACTTGGTATATATATGGGTTAGGCTCGATCGCCCACCTCCGTCCCACGTAAAGAGACCGGGTACGTACCTGGCTCCAAGTGGGTGCGAGTAGGGAGGTGGATGGCAGGTTGGGTGCCCCTAGAACGGTCCCCCGATGGGCGAGCCCCAAAACCTCCCTTCTGTTTGTAGAATGGAGGGATATGTGACATTACTTTTGTTTTTCAGTTGGGGGGAGGGTGGAATAGTTGGGATTGGGTGGGTTCAGAATGCCCGGCGAGTTGGGGTTGCCGGAGTGGGAGGGAAAATGTTCCAATGTGATGCATGCATGATAGAACTGTTTATCGTTCACTTCAGATGTTGGGCATGCCAAGAGGGTAGATGGGGATCACATCACATATTTGTTGCCAACAGGTATAACCGCATGGATGTTGTAGACCTTTGTTACATAGTTTTTCTGTCAGAGATATGGGAGACGTAGCTGAATCGCAGTCAGCCCCGCAGTTCCGGGTGACCTCCTGGAATATACGTGGGTTAAATAACCCTAGAAAGAAGAGACAGATTTTGGGATATCTGGATAGACATGGGATATCCATTGCTATGTTGCAGGAGACACATCTGATGCCAAGTAGATCCCCCTCGTTCGCTTCCAAATGGGCAATGTGCAAGGTGTTCTCATCCTACTCTAATTACGCTAGAGGGGTGGCAATTCTTGTGAGACGGGGGACACATTTCACTCCGGCTGGAACTGAGGTGGACGCTGAAGGGCGTTATTGTTTGTTATGGGGGAAATTACACACACACACAATACTGTTTGCATGTTACTATGGCCCTAACACAGATGACCCGACTGCCCTTCTCACCATGTGGGGGAAAATACAGGCCCTGGGGATAGCTCACGTGGTACTAACTGGAGACTTCAATACGGCTCTAGTACCCGTACAGGACAGATCATGCCCACAAGCCTCTCACTACACTAATACTCAACGCTCACTATTGGGAATAGTGAAGGAACACGGCCTGGTGGATACGTGGCGGCACCAGCATCCCGATGCCAAACAAGGTACCCATCACTCTGCATTCCACTCCACATGGGCCCGCCTAGACTATATATTTGTTTCAGCAGGACTGTCCCCATGGTTAACCAAGGCGAGTCACCTGGCGCGTACGTTTTCGGATCACTCTCCGGTCCTTCTTTCCCTACACATTCCCCTTACCATACCCCCTTTCCTGAACTGGCGCCTGAATCCCGCACATCTGACTGATACTGCCTTTACTGCTGAATTGGAACAAGAGATCACAGAGTTCTTTGAGCGGAATATTAATTCAGTTTCTAGTCTCACTACGGTTTGGGAGGCCTTCAAAGTGACGATGAGGGGGAGTTGTATAGCCAAGGGAGGGGGAGTTCTCAAGGCATTACGAGCAGACATACGCAAGCCAGAATTAGAGCTCCGCCAGCTAGAGCGAGAGATAGCTCGTGAAGACAGGGACCGCGCGGCGCATGCTCAGATTAGGGAAAAACTGAACAAATACTCTGAAGCGGCGGAAAGGGAATGCAAATTTCTGGGTAAATCCTTTAAGGCTCGATTATATGGCGAAGGAGACAGACCTGGTAAGGCACTGGCCAACGCAGTCAGAACCCCTAGGTACCAAAATTATGTCCCTACTTTACTAGACAAACACGGCACACCACAACGTGATCTTGCGACACAGCTCCAAGTGTTAACTGAACACTAAACCTCGCTTTACACCTCACATAGAACTGACACACTCAACTTGCAGGAATACTTAGATGAGACTGCTATTGCCTGGCTGGGACCGTCCCAGCAAAAATTCCTTCATCATGAGCTCGAACTTGATGAGATCAAGGCTGCCATCATGTCCATGAAGTCTGGGAAGGTGCCGGGATCGGATGGCCTACCGATCGACTTTTATAAATCCTTTATACATGTGCTAGCACCCATACTGAAGCAAGTCTTTTACGCCGCATTAGAGGAAGGCTCACCCCCCCTCACAATGCGAGAAGCACTAATAACATCACTGCTGAAGCCGGGTAAGCCACCAGAACACTGCGACTCATTCCGGCCTCTCTCATTGTTAAATACGGATAGCAAGATCTTAGCTAAAGTCCTCGCTACTCGTCTCAACCTCCTTATGGAGCGGCACGTTCTTACAGATCAGGCAGGGTTCGTCCCGAACCGCGCCACATCTCATAATTTGCGTACTTTACAAGCAGTGCTGCAAGATATTAATCCCAAGTGTGAAGCGGCTGCTGTGTTCCTTGACGCCACAAAGGCGTTCGACTTCCTGGAATGGGATTACCTTCTTACACTGCTCGAAAGGATGGGAGTCCCCTTTAATTTTTTAGACTGGATTCGGCTGTTATATTGTAAACCCCAAGCTACGGTGCTGCTCAACAGAGCCCGCTCTGCTCCATTTGAGATCCAAAGGGGTACCCGGCAGGGTTGCCTACTGTCCCCAATACTATTCGCGATCGCCATCGAACCCCTAGCCGCTAAACTCCGACAGCACCACAGACATTGCGCCCTCGCTTACCCAGAACGGCAACTCCTGATTGCGTTATATGCAGATGACATGACCCTCTATGTAGACAAACCACAAGAAAATCTAAATCCCTTGCTACGCGGGATTACCAAATTCGGGGCAATAGCGGGGATACAGATAAACTGGGCAAAATCGGCTATGTTCCCCCTGACGGACAAAACCACGGAGTTTCCTCTTGACTACCCCCTAGTGTGGGAATCTGAGGAAATAAAATATTTAGGAATCAGAATCACCAGAAATCGAGAGGCCCTTATCAGAGCAAATTATGGGACGGCACTAGACAAACTGACGGACAACGTAACCAGGTGGATACACCTTCCATTATCTATGGCAGGCCGCATTTCCCTTATAAAAATGGTGGTCCTCCCCAAACTATTATATCTTTTTACTAACATACCCTATAGCCCTGGTTCATGCTTCTTTCGCGCCCTTGACTCTCAAACGTCGCGACTTATCTGGGGAGGCAAACAGGCCAGACTCAGTTTGAAGACCCTGATGCTACCTTACCACCAGGGAGGGTTTGAAGTCCCAGACTTCCGAAAATACTATGATTGTGCCCAAGGGCATTTCGCCTCATACTGGCTCCATCCCCCTCCATTCATGGCCCACCTGGCAGTTGAGGATGGGTACATGAGACCAGAAAAGCCTTCAGGGTATCTCTACACTACAGTCAGTATGACCGACAGAGACCCGACTACTGTGGACTGTACTGTCAGAGCCTGGAAGCGTATTGCAGGGCATATGGGAGTGCAATTCGCTTACTCACCCTTGAAGGTGGTGGCAAACGAACCCAGAGTGAGTGTCGCCCGGGAAGAAATAGGACGTAAATTCCTTGCCAAAGTCGCTATTAACACCTGGGGAGATCTTTACCTCCATGGTACTTTCCGCACGGCAGTGCAGCTTTTTGGAGACAGTTCCCCCACTATGATGGATACTTTCCTTTATGTTCGCCTCCGGCAAAACATTAAATCCGTCACGCC
This sequence comes from Lissotriton helveticus, assembly GCF_964261635.1. Taxonomy (NCBI): domain Eukaryota; kingdom Metazoa; phylum Chordata; class Amphibia; order Caudata; family Salamandridae; genus Lissotriton; species Lissotriton helveticus. The sequence continues at coordinate 17,042,116 of NC_136063.1, read as the reverse complement.
CAATTTCCCGGATGAACCGGAACTCATGGCACCTCTGCATTCCCTGCTCCAGGCAGAGGCCCCGAGACATGTGGTCTCAATGTTGTATAAACATGTTCAAGCAGCTCCATCACCTCCCCCCCTCAGAGCCAGGCAAGATTGGGACGCTGATCTAACCGATCCTATGACAAACGAGCAATGGGAGATGAGCTGTTCTCACACGCACGTCGTAACAGGCAACGCCTGCCTCAGACTAATACACTATAAATTCCTGCACCGGCTCTACTTCACGCCTGCAAAATTACACCGTCTGGGTCTCAGGGACGACGATCGATGTCTCCGATGTGGAAACTCGGGAGCAGATTTCATGCATCTAGCATGGAAATGCCGAGCGGTCGCCTCATACTGGCTGGAGGTGTTTGATGCTATATCGGTAATGATCGGAATACCCATAGACCCTTGTCCTAAAATAGCCTTACTCAGACTCGCTAACCCGGCGATAAAGACACACTGCAAATTTTTTGCACCAAACCTCCTTTTGGCTAAGCGACTGGTGGCGTGCAGATGGGGCAGGGGGCGGGCACCTAAATTTAAGGACTGGCTTAGTAATATGGCTACCTGGCAGGAACAACTACACAATTATGCTGACCTCTTACCACATAAGTCACGTCCCAAGGATCTATGGGGCCCCCTCACTTCATACCTGCTTCAGTCACAAAATGATGAGGAGTCCGATGAGGGAGATAACGGAGGGATAAATGGCAGTAACCGCACCACCGCCCCCTCACCTGGGCCTCACCCAACTTCACAACTAAACGGTATAATTCCCGCGCGCACCCTCTGAATGTCCTCCCCCTTCTAGCAACTGCATACCCTAAGACCTGCAATCGCAGACACACATCACACCGACCGTTACGCCCCTACGCACGAAACGCCAAGAGCATGGAGGGTACGAAATGCGAGGCAGCTGGCACCCCCCCTCTCGGTTTTGTATCAGTACGGCTAGTCTCACTCAGGAAAATATTCACTGCAACATAACCATGGCAAGGCACGATATCATACTTTCTGCATGGCAAGAATAAGATATACCTTCCCCGAAATAGAGCTGCGTTTGAAGAAAAGGTAACGGAACTGCCGGAACGGCCCGGCATTACACACTGGTATAAGACGGCAAGCTCGCACCCCACATTACCAGTCCCATCACGCCACTGACCCAGCATAGTGGCTTCAATTGGGGAAGGAACAGTACATAATATGTTGTAAAGTTGTTTTAAATGTTAAAAGTAACCTCACTGCTTTGTTGCTCACGAAATACATTGTGATCATGTAGGTATTATACAATCTCCTCTATGGCCCACGTCTAGGTACATCGCGGCCGGCCCGGCTGGGTCATAGGCGGCATGCTGTGTTACCTATATACCCCCACTGGAAATACATGTACATCTTCATAAGGAATATTAAAGCTGCCGGCCTACGGACGTGGGTTGTAGGCATTGAGCTGTGTACCATATGCTACTGACCAATAAAGGTTTTCAAAAAGAAAAAAAAAAGAAAAAAGTCATTACAACGAATTGCGCTGGGGGGCGCTCTAGGATAGGGAATAGTTTTAATTTACTATTCAACACCTTCCCTACTATCCACGGGGACTGGAGTTGGAATAGTAAATTAAACTATTCACTATCCAGCGCCCCCCAACGCAAGTCGTTGTAACGACTTGCGCTGTAAAACTTGAGTCGTAAAGGTATGCGTTGTAATAGCTTGCGTTGTAACGTCATACATCCGAACAAAAGCGTCACATTGCAGATGCTGGCTGGTGACTGCCGTAAAATACTCTTGTTTAAAATAGCCACCTTGTTTCTTTGTTCACGCTACCAGACTTTTACTTCCGTCCAATTTCTTTTATTACAAGAGGGTGGCTGGTTTTGTGTCACTTGTATTGGGGAAGCCACATTCGAGTTTCCATAGACAAAATAAATGAATGAGCAAGAGATATGTTTAACTGCTTCTCATATTACAGCTGCTGCCCTACGCTCAAAAGTATATCACCTACTCTCAGCATGAGCCACAGCCACTACCAATAAGTAATATGGCCTGGTATGAAGAGAAACAGCTAGGGAGGCTGACTCGTTTGTGGCTGGAGAAGGAGAGACCTGGTATATCAAACCTCAGTCATCATCTTTAGAATCTAGACTCTTTAACTTATTGTTAATTATTTTTTTAATTATTAACACCCACGTTGCCTGCTATTCTCGCTCCGTCACTTTTCCTCCCACCTTGGTTTACTTTGATGTCCCTTTAACGCGCTTCTTGGTTGCATTTTGCTTCTGTTTTTAAAATTTTCTCCCTCGTAATGTTTAGATTTTCCCATTTGTTCCTTTGACACTTTGCTGTGTCCTCTTCCTATGACTGTTTTGCAACACTCTGAATGGCGACTGCTACCGCAAGTGGCATTCTTGTTTTAAGCAATGTGAAAGTGAAGGCGCAAGTCAGTGATGTGTCTTCAGGATGGTGGGCACTGCATTTTGCAATGGGAATGCCAGTCTATTTGATTCCTAATAGGCGTTAAGTCTCATGGCGGGGTGCATGATTTACCAGAGACAAGAGAGGTAGGGAAAACGTGCAAATCCCTCCCCCACCCCATGCTGGCCTGGAATGCATTCGCTCCAAAAAGGGCAGGCTAGCGTATTGGCCCACAGTGCATTTGGTGCACGTGAGAGAAGTAATGGGCACAGAACGTTTTCTTTTTTAAACTCAGCATGCTGTGCCTTGCTCCTGTCATCACTGTTGCTCCCAGCAGCAGGATAGCAGACGTATCCGTGCTGCAAAATGCCCACCCCTTGTAAGCTTCAGTGTGCCTTTGTGGTTTGGAGCCAGGCTGCAGCCCCAGCCCGAACGTCTCCGTTGACCAGCTGACTGTCTCATGGGAGAGAGGGGGACATTTTCATTAGGTATGTAATAATAGCAGTTAAGACACCACAGCATGAGTGCTGTATGCAGAGTGTTGCCTTTTGTAAGTTTGATTTGGTGATGCCATCTGAAGTCCATCTTACAATTCTCCTGGCCTCCCTGCACATTGAAAGAGAAGCTGGCATTACAAGAAGGGACGTGCAATTTCAGCATGGGCATTTTACTTGTCTATCAATGAGGGAAGCTACCTTTTGCAATTAACAAAAATGCCCACTCTCCTCTGTCGAGTGTGCATATTTGAACTGCATAATTACTCTCTACGGGAAACATCCTTTACAACGCAACTTTTACCACGCAATGCTTTTACATCGCAACTTTTACAACGCAAACCATTACAACGCATTGCGCTGGGGGGCGCTCTAGGATAGGGAATAGGTTTAATGTACTATCCAACACCTTCCCTACTATCCACGGGGACTGGAGTTGGAATAGTAAATTAAACTATTCACTATCCAGCACCCCAAAGCGCTATGCGTTGTAAAGGCATGCGTTGTAAAACTTGCGATGTAAAAGCATGCGTGGTAAAAGCATGCGTTGTAATGTCATACATCGTACAGATGCTTTAAATGCAACAATGGCCACGAGAAGTGTCCAGATCTACTTCCTGTCTTTATTGCTCACTGCAATGCAGAGATGCCATTAATCACAGCTGCTGACAAGAGAACCACAGAGGGTTCTTTGTTAGTTTCTCATCACATGAATTGATTTATCCTTAAATGTGCTGGTCTCAGAAAGAGGGTGTTCCTCTAAATATATTAAATGGTCTTAATGTGTGATCATATATATCAACAATTCTGCAGATGTCTGTGAGTGCTATGGGACTTTCTGTTTTCCTCATGTATGAGTTAATGAAGTGCGCTGTGTCCTGTATGAGTGTAGGGTGAGTGCTTTGTTCCTGTATGAGTGCAGAGTGAGCAGTGTGCCTGTATGAGTGCAGGGTTAGCTGTGTCCATGTATGAGAGTAGGGTTAGCGGTGTGCCAGTGTCAGTGAAGGATGAGTGCTGTGCCTGTATGAATGTAGAGTGAATAGTTTGCCTGAATGAGTGATGGGTGAGTGCTGTGCCTGTATGAGTGCAGGGTGAGTAGAGTGCCTGTATGAGTGCAGGGTGAGTAGAGTGCCTGTATGAGTGCAGGGTGAGTAGAGTGCCTGTATGAGTGCAGAGTGAGCAGTGTGCCTGTATGAGTGCAGGGTTAGATGTGTCCATGTATGAGAGTAGGGTTAGCGGTGTGCCAGTGCCAGTGTCAGTGAAGGATGAGTGCTGTGCCTGTATGAATGTAGAGTGAATAGTTTGCCTGAATGAGTGACGGGTGAGTGCCGTGTGCCAGTATGAGTGAATGGTGAGTAGTGTGCCTGTATGAGAGCAGGGTGAGTAGAGTGCCTGTGTGAGTGCAGGGTGAGTGCTGTGTGCCTGTATGAGTGACGGGTGAGTGCGGTGTGCCAGTATGAGTGACGGGTGAGTGCCGTGTGCCAGTATGAGTGAATGGTGAGTAGTGTGCCTGTATGAGAGCAGGGTGAGTAGAGTGCCTGTGTGAGTGCAGGGTGAGTGCTGTGTGCCTGTATGAGTGACGGGTGAGTGCTGTGTGCCAGTATGAGTGAATGGTGAGTAGAGTGCCTGTGTGAGTGCAGGGTGAGTGCTGTGTGCCTGTATGAGTGACGGGTGAGTGCGGTGTGCCAGTATGAGTGAATGGTGAGTAGAGTGCCTGTATGAGTGCAGGGTGAGTGCTGTGTGCCTGTATGAGTGACGGGTGAGTGCTGTGTGCCTGTATGAGTTAATGATGTGCGCTGTGTCCTGTATGAGTGTAGGGTGAGTGCTTTGTTCCTGTATGAGTGCAGAGTGAGCAGTGTGCCTGTATGAGTGCAGGGTTAGCTGTGTCCATGTATGAGAGTAGGGTTAGCGGTGTGCCAGTGCAAGTGTCAGGAAGGATGAGTGGTTGTTGAGTGAATAGTTTGCCTGAATGAGTGACGGGTGAGTGCCGTGTGCCAGTATGAGTGAATGGTGAGTAGTGTGCCTGTATGAGTGCAGGGTGAGTAGAGTGCCTGTATGAGTGCAGGTAGAGTGACATGCCTGTGTGAGTGCAGGGTGAGTAGAGTGTCTGTATGAGTGCAAGCAGAGTGATGTGCTTGTGTGAGTGCAGGGTGAGTGGGCCAAACAGAAACCTACACAGTTGGACATTTCCGACTTAGGTATGTCCAGTTTACAAACCTCCATTATATGCCCTGTAATGCCCAAGTCCTCTGCACATCTGAAAAGTGTATTTTTCAGCTACAACAGCATTACATACTGTGCATATGCAAAGGGTCTGCATTGCATGCTATAGGCACATCTGTGAGGCTGTGATATGTGCACGTTTTGGAGATCTGATATATGCATATAATCAGATGTTTTACCTGTCCATATTGACCTAATACAGGGTTGAATAATGTGCATAAATCAGTTCCAGGTTGTGCATATTCCAGAGATGTGCATATTGTGCATCTAGCAGAGCCCAATATATTCTTCATGTGATGGATGTCTTCATAGTGGGCCTGTGCCTCTGAGCTCTATAAAGTCCTATATCCTTTGGCAACAAAATGTACATATATCAGTGGCAAAATACCCAAGTTCCCAGAGTAAAAGCAATGAGAAGTGTGTAGTATTATCTTTTACTAAATGACTGGTCCCGAGCAGCTGAGGGTGCTATTTGAAAAGCAATCCTGGGGAGACTCAAAACACAACAGAAGTAGATAGTCTTTTCAGCATTACTTTAGAGTCTTTATCTTCATTTCCAGAATTCATGCCATCCAGCCTCTTTTGCGGTTTTGCCTTGATTTTATTAAGATATCCTTCCCAAGGGGCTTGAAAATCAATATGTGTTTCAAGTCAACCATCATATTTCCAAGGTAGGAATTGAGATTGGGTATTACATCTAGCTTTCAGCAGTGCCAGTTGAGGATGCGGGTGGAGCTAATTGACTGGAGGTGGAGCCAGTGAAGGAAGTGGGTGGAACCAGGGAAGTGGGTGTGGCCTCCTACACAAATTCAAGCACCTGGACTTAATATTTTACAAATGAAGCACGGATTCATACATCCTGACACATATTGCTCCGTTCAGGCTCAGTCAGTGTGGAGGGGGAGGAATGTGTTGATCAGGTCCATTTATACTTATCTGTAGGTCCTTATAGATTAGAAAGGAGGGGGAGGCAGCTTTCCAAACAACTCTGGACAAGGAGCTCTTGCTCCTTTCAGCTGCTACTCTTGCACGTGTTTACAAAGGAAAACCGAAGAACTCTTCAGTGAGTGGAAATAATGGAGGCGCCCACTCCTGATGCGTCTAGGAACCCTCTGCGCTTCTGCACGGCCTGCGCACGATGTTTGCGCCGCTGCATCCCCGTTGGCTGCCTGGAGGACGCCAAAGCACTGGCAAAGCTGGCCGTGCCTCTGGTAAGGAGGAGCTCCCTCTACTTTACATGTCAATGAATCGGTGAATGAATGAGTTAATGTGTGTAGCACTATTACAGCTCTACAAACTGAGGGGTCAATTTATTAAGCCTCAAGCAATGCAGCGCAACAACCAACGTTTCTGAGCTGATTGGATGAGAGGGAGAGCTGACCAGCGCTGTATTTACTAAGATATGGCGCAGTCTTGCTCTATCCGTAGACACTGGCACACAGTGCACCAGCGTCCAAAGGCGTCTGCGTCATGTCTACCTTAGAGTTTATTCATCCAGTACAAAATACCACACAGCACAAACTTTGAAACTTTTCACACTGTGGGTGAATGCTAAACTGTGCAGCACACATACAAAGTCAGACGTTTTGGAGGAAGGAAACTATTTCTTCTTTTTAATGCTTGTTTTTTTGGCAGAAACCCCTGTATATAATGTTTGTAGATAGGGCTTTGCATCAAAATCCATGGGTATATGCATGGGAACACCCATGTTCCACCCAGGGAACAAAATGTTACTTGGCTTTATGTAGATGCATCTTCTCAGCGCAATTCTAGTTTTGCTCCGAACGTAAATTAATAATTAACATTGTTGCGCTGGTTTGCATCACTTTTTGTGATGCAAAAACCGGTGTAAATTGTTAGTAAATATTCTCCTAAATCTTAGGCTTGGAAGAATATGTAAGCTTGGGTGGAGCAATAAACATTTTTAGGTATGGCGTTAAAAAAAACCTGTCTTTATGAGCTACAGGTAGTGGAAATCTACTGAGTAGATTTTGGCTTTGACATAAATGTATGTTGCGTTCACTTCAAGCTGTTGGCTATTTGGTGCATTCATATATCTTCTCTCCAGTGCTTACATCTAATTACTTTATATGCAGGGCTATTTTACATCGTAAAAATACACTTAATTAACCCTGGGTGAAGCACTTAGCTACTCTCGCGTAGTTTGCGAAGTTTGTGCAACTTCACACTACGCGAGCTGCACGTAGCACAGTGCGCACATGCGTAGCGTAGTGCAGCGGTAATTTTTTGCTAGTTCGTGGCCCTTAACGTCATGTTGGCGACCGCAAGCAAGCAAAATGACATCCCGGCGAGACTCTCAACGCGGGGAGGTCAGGTTTCTCATTGCGAGTGGTCGTGCATGCTCGCGACTGCTCGCGATGAGAAACTACCAGTTCGCGTTGAGAAAGCTGACGCTCGAGTAAAAATCTACTTGAGCGGCAGAAAAATACAGCTCGCACTGTGCAAGATGCCGTTTTCAATGATTGCACAGTGCCGGATGCTTGTTCGCACTGTGCAATCATTGAAAATGCATCTTGCACAGTGCGAACATGCTATTACGCAGCTCGCGTAGTGCTACGTGAAGTTCGCGTAGTGCGAAGTGCACTTCACGTAGCTTCACGTAGCGCTACTTCGCGAACTACGCCCAGGGTTACTGACTTAATCATGAAATTTTTAATTCTTGATCGCGTAAATGCATTGTATTCAGAAAGCAGTAGTTTCTATTTGGTTTGTCACTGCTGCTGACTTTTTGAAAAGTGTTTTAATCTGGATTTTCTGCAGAAGGAGAGGGTGCCTGGGTAAGGTGCGAGGTGTGCACAAAGGGCATGATGCATAGTTGGGGCCCCTGGATGTCAAGGGCAGCTTCCTTCTTAGGATGGCTAGGAAGGGGGGTGTGGTGGAGCAGGCAGTCCGGCAGTGGCGTAACGAAACTTGAGGGGCCTCCCCTGCAAAGAATATGGAGGGGGCTCCCCACACTCCTGATTCAGTCATAAGCTCTCAGGTCAGGGGCCTGCTGCGCATGCACCAGTGGCGGCTGGTGGATTCTAAAAGTGGTGGAACAAAAAGCTGAGATCCAAGTTGAAGGAGCAAGTGAGTACAGCAAGCACAACAAAGTGAAAGAGGAGTGTTCGGGGTTGGCCTTCCCAACTGGGCCTTCTAACCACTCAAATTTCAGCTTTTAATAGATTCTGTAATTTGTCTCCAAAACATCTGCATGTCAGTTTATGAAAGCAGACATGTTTTGCTATTAAATACTAGCTTTGCATTCTTGAAAAATAATTTAAATTTCCTAAATCAAGAAGTTATTCTTTTTGTGAAAAAGTTCAATTATTGTCATGAACCACTGCAACACATGGATAGATTCTGCCTTGAACATCTATGTGTCATAGTTGCATGTCATGTGTGCCAATCTTATGCCAAGAATTGCCACCATTATGCCAAAGCTAGCATGAGGGCTGTGCACCACCAGGCAATCAGACAGGAATTGCCACTATTATTATGCCAGGGCCTGCATGTTACCGGTTTGGGCACCATTATACCATGGGTGAGCACATTTGGCCGATATGTATCAGCATTATGGGAGGGCCAACATTATGTCATGTCATTTTATTTATTAAGTACACAATCATGGAACATTGCTGGTGTTAAAATGGGGTAACTCTGTAGAATCTCACTACTGGCCGTGACAAGCTCCCCTCTAAACCTAGTGCTAGTTTTTTCTACACAAAGGCATGTCGCAGGCACTATATAAAAGAGAGAACAAGATATGAACGGCTTTCTTGTTTGTCTCTAAAAGTCCACCTACTCTAGTCACAGCACTTCCCACAGTACACAAGGACACCCATATGTACCCTGTAATTTTCTACAGGCCAAATGCATATCAACCATCCAGGAATGGTTACTTATTTAGGAAAGTATGGGAAGAAATGTTTGGAGAATAAAAATAGCTTGACCTATATGCGTGATGCGGGCGTGTGTAATTGGCTATGGGGGTGCCGCTCGTTGCTTGCCATACAGCGTACTCTGGACTGTGGAGGATCTTGTGACTTTGCTGAACTGTGGTGGCTCCCTGCTGTTTGATCCCTGAAGCTGGGACAGAGCCGTGAAACAGACGCGGGATTACGAGACTGCGAGGACCAGCATTCCCAGTTTGTTCCCAGCTGATGCCTCTTCCCGTAATCAGCCCGCCTGCCTGTTCTACATAATCAGGCTCCTCTCACGCAATGCGGGACGTGCGCGGGAAGTGCCCGGGCCAAGCCCGGGACAAGGGCGCGACCGTTAGTGGCCGAGTGAGGCCGGGCTGAGCCACCCCTCTGGGGTTTGTGATTTTGTGCACTTGTAGCCTGCTATCATTTATCAGGTATTTGTTTTAATTATATTTGGCACAAAAAGCTCTCAATATATTAAGTAACTGTTGACTGTAGGATAATGAGTGCTATCTCTTAAGTGCCACACACTGTGTCATATTTAGTGTTGTATCTGTTGACGTTTGCCAACTGTGTAGTACGTGTGCTTACAATATCTAGCCCTGTATGCATAGCAGCAGAGAATGTGGAAGAATAACCCTGTGGTATCTGCTCCTGCCCCAAAACAAAAAGCGGTCTCAAACCCTCCGCTATCTAGTCTGACAGCAATTGCTGCAGAAAACCATCGGGGTGGTGGCAAATGCCATAGAAAGCACAGAACACCGCTTCTCGCTCCCTGCTGGCTATCTTCTCCCCTTGCCCTTTACCAACATATTGATGTTCACTATTAATTCCCAGGAATCGATATTGGCGCCATCCTTTGCTGCTCTTCCAGGGGCCCATCATATTCCAACAACTCAGGCTTTAGCTCCTATGATGGGCAATGCATCTCCAGAGTTTCTCCCTTTACCTACAAGGCTGTCACTGACCCCCACTGCTTTCCTAAATGAGGTCATTCCCGATATTTCGTCCCAGGCAGGGAATTTGGTGGATAATGGGTGTAGTGAAACGCCACTAAGCCCAATCTCGCTCTCTGACTCGCGGCTATGCTCAAGCAGTGACAGTCCGCGTGTAACAACCAGAGGGCACAAGGCTAGGCGTAAGTCTAAACTCACTAATAGGGAATGTCCAACTGTAAAAAAATGCAAAGGGGAATGTAGGTGGTAATAAACAAAATGAAACAAAGGGGAAGAATGTTAATAGTAATGCACCTGATGCTGTACACATTCCAACTAATGACAGAGCTCCACCAGCTGATGCATGCTTTTGGGAAAGAATGGAGACCCTCTTTGAGAAACCCCCTATGAATCTGGTAAGCGGTGGACTAACTAGTGGTAATACTGCCCCATCGCCTAGCACCAGCTCTAACCCAGTGCGTCCTCCAATCCCTGTAAAAGAAACGACCCTTATTGCCCATATTGAACAAATTATGAAGTACCTCATATTGCCGGTACTCCTGAGGGTAAAAGTCTTGTCAGAAAGATTGGATCGCTTCGAACAAGGGACTCTCGATAACTTTTTTCCATAAAGGCTCTAATTAAATTACAGTCGAAAAATAGCCATGATGCAACTGAACAGAAGCTAATTTCACCGGTAGACCCCTCACTAAAGGACAAACATGTTTCCCTAAATCGAAAAGGCACTTCTGTGCCCCAAAGTGGAACTAATTCCCCAGCGACAGCCATTGTAACTGACGATGGCAGCAAACCAATAAGCCAATCACTGACTAAAGGGGATAGGGGAGTTTGTGATAGTGCATCTTTATCGAGCCAGAAAGATGAACACACTCGTAGTAATGTAGCGGGGATCAATGTAACCCACCCCAAAAGCCAGACCTGGTAGGCAGTCCGGTTACCAGTTCTATTCACATTAATTTGCCTCCTGCTTGTATGCCCTATGTAGTGGTCCTAACAGGAGTTCCACGGCTAACGCCGGGTAGATCAGAATCATACGCCAAACTCAAAAATAAAACTATATTCTGGCTAAACAACAACAGACCCCTTCCAAGGTAAATTGATGGCCAGGTCCTCTTTATTAGACGAGTCAACTGGGTGGGCAGCAGGACAAAGGATATCCCAGGCGATTGTATCCTTGTAAATTTCAGGGCTATGCGAGTCGTAAGGTCCATTTGTAATCAACAGAACATACATGATGGTAGTGGGATTGGCACTTATGATCTGGGATATTTTCACCCACAGCCTGCATATTGGCAGCAAAGGCAGAGCAATGGGAACCAACTTGGGGGAGGGCCTACAGGCAATCCCCACATCTATTCAACTTCTGTCTTTGGCAGAGGTTCAGACTGTTATGGAATTGATGCTGGGTATTGACATAGAGATTACTCACTCACTAACCCCTTTCCTGTCTTCGATGACAATAAAAGACCCCATAGGCACTGGACCCCAACCAACTCTCACGGGACCTCCTTCATCACATCTAATCCCACCACTCTTGATGAAACTGAATTGGGGAAAAGGCCAGGGCTAGCACCCTTAATTGCTGAGAAAAATAATTGCTGGAGAATTGAAGTGGAGGTACCAGCTAATGAGCCCAAGTCTGGGAACAGATCCATAGGTACACGTATGACCCCAGCAGCTCAATCTATTGTCCAGAGCAATGCCCCTTTGGTACAAGTTCCCCTCCTGCCGCGCTCGGCGATCGAGACTGTAGGGGAGCAACCGAATCTATTTAGTATACCATTAAATTGCTCCCAGGAGCAAGCAGTGGCCGACACAATGATAAAAATTATTCGCTGGAACATAGCAGGTATTTCCAGGAAGTCAGATGTCCCAGACTGGGATACCCTTGTGGAGTCATATATGATCTGCATCTTCCAAGAGACCTGGAGTCTGGAACCAAACCAAAGAGTCGGCTACACTACTTATTTTTTGCCTGCGGTACCTGCAACATCTGGGAGGGGCCGTCCTGCAGGTGGGCTCCTTATTTAGGTGAGCATTTCCCTGGGTTGTAGCATCACGCAATGCAGCTCACCAGACATTTTGAGGATCTCACTGAGAGGCCCCCGTAGGGGGAGAACTCTCGATATATTTAATATATATGCCAGGGGCACACAAGGTGGTTCTGCATCCCCTACAATAACAATGTTGGAAAGTGAACTCAGAGATTGCCACGATGGTATGCAAGTCCTGGTCGCAGGGGACTTTAATTGTACATTTGAGCCCCTTGCGACAGAGGACATCTTGGATCTTATTGAGGATGATACTAGGAGGGGTATACCCACACTAGCAATTCAGCCAATAAAAAGATGGTCACAAAGGGCCATCCAGCTGAATGCACTGACTATGGAGTTTGGTCTCAGAGCGGATAATGGCAGAACTATCTCAGATCTTTCCGGGGCCCATACGTATAACAGGGTCAACCATTCATCAAGGATCGATTACATTCTCCTTGATCTAAGGCTTTGGCAATTTGTGCAGGACATGGTAATATTACCCACCGTAGACAGTGATCATAACCTGCTTTCTTTGAGTCTCACTCACTTGTGGCCAAGCGAAAAAGGCCCAGCTGTACCAAGTACAGTAAAGTCCACTTCAAACGTTTTTCCATCTAACTGTGGAAGGCGCCTTAAGTGGCGCAAATTTGCCCTGGATGAAGAGAAAGTCCAGACTATGGGAACATTTCTGGTAGCCTCACAAAGCGAGATGGATACGACCCTCATAGATCACTGTGACCCCTCATGGGTAACGGCAGCATTTCAGGATACCACTAAGTCGGTGGGAAATCTATTCCTGGTACAAACACGAGGGGGGACCGAGAGACGGTCTCAGAGGCCCAAGGGTAAACAAGGGTGGTACACATCCAAATGTAGAAAAAAGAAGTCTGCTCTAATCAAGGCTGTTAAGGCGAAGTCGCAACCTTTGATCCAACATGCTAGGAAAGAGTATAAGCTGGTGACAATAAATGCAAAAAAGGAGTGGGAGGACAAGTACTGGCAAACACTAAAAGAGGCCAGCGCTGGGAGGGATGCTGGTTGCTTCTGGGACCTCATTAGAGCTAGGAATAGTCCTGATAGTGATCGTATTACGTGTAACATTACCGGCCAGGCATGGTTTGATCACTTCTCAAAATTGTATACGTGTCAGAAAGGAGCTGCTAGCGATTCTGCTCCGTGTAATCTCCATATATCCCCAGGAGATTGCACCACAGACCCGTTTACAATTAAGGAAGTTGAAAATGCGATTAGTCGTATTGTGCCCCAAAAGGCAGATGGCCCGGATGGCATCCCCGGGGACTTGCTCCGCTTCGATCTGCCCAAATGGGGTAAGCTTATCTATACTCTACTTATAGCCATTAATAAAGGGGCCGCTATCCCTGAATCCTGGAAGGGGGCTGAGGTCGCCCCTATTTTTAAAAAGGGGCGTATGGACGACCCTTCCAACTACCGCCCAATAAGCCTAATTGATTCCACCCAGAAGGTCGTTGGAAAGGTGGTACTCGACAGAATCCTACAATGGGCCCAAGAAAATGAGATCCTCTCTGACTATCAAGCGGGATTCAGAACTGGCACTGGAACAATAGAGCAGGCCTTTAGACTATTGCTAATTTATTGGAAAGTGGTTGTTATAGGCAAAGGCAGTCTTTACCTCGCGTTCATTAATCTAAAGACTGCCTTTGACTTTGTGCCACGGGACCGCCTTTGGGAAGTTTTATCCGAGATGGGGATTCCCCCTAATATTTTGTCAATATTAGTGAGGCTTCACGAAGGAAACTTTGCACAAGTTACGTGGGGCACTGAGAGCCAGAAAACCAACAGAATTCCAGTGGAGAGAGGGGTCCGCAAGGGATGTGTTCTTGCTCCCACTCTTTTTTTGCTATATGTGAATGGAGTGGTTGAGCACTTGCTGGAAAAACCATCTGATGCGCCATCCCTGGCAGGCGAGCGAATACCAACCCTCTTATTCGCTGACGATACGCTTTTAATATCTAAGACCCCAGTGGGCCTCCAAAGCCTCTTTGATAATTTCCAGGCCTTCTGTACCCAACGTGGGCTTGTAATAAATACAGACAAGACAAAGTACTTGGTGTTGAACCCCCCGAAAAAACTTGGGCGACCCCCAGCACTAAACCACGTATCCTTGGAAAGGGTCACTGTATTTGATTACTTAGGTATACGCATTTTGGACACCATGCAGTGGACCCCACATCTTTGTAAAATGCTGTTAAGCCACAAGAGGGTCACGGGGGCGCTCCTTAAGGAGCAGCGCTCCTCCTCAATCAGACCGATTGCCTCTCTCATTGATATTTACAAAGCAAAGGGAGTCAGCTCTGCCCTTTATGGGGCAGAGTTGTGGGGTACCTCCAATATAGATCAACTGGTAAGGTCCGAAAATAAGTTCTTAAGGGACCTTATGTCACTCCCGCACAGCACCCCAATGACACCCTTGCTACTTGACTTAGGATGCCATTCTATTGATGATCTGGCAAACGTCCGGCCGTTGCTCCTATGGGCTCGGCTGTGGCGAGTGCCGGAGTTGGCAAAGTATGCGAAGGGGTTATCAGAAGTAATGTCAATGGTGGGATGGCATGAAATAAAATGGCTGAAAGATGTAAAAAGTTCTACTTTGCGAAATGGGCTTAAATGAAGCCTGGGTAAGTAGGTCCTCTCCCCCGAAGGAAACTCTAAAGACCCTCTATTGGAGATGGGTCGTATCTAGAACCAGCACTGACCCAACCCTTGGCAGGTTAACGGAAGAGTTCCTAAGGTTTAAGGATGTGGCATTTCGAGAACCCTACCTGGATATTGTTTGGAAATCTGCTGATAGGGCTTTGTATTTTAGATTTAGGGTTGGGGCTCTTCCAGTGCGTGCTTTAACAGCTCGCTGGAAAGCCCCGTCCCAAACAACACCATTCTGCCCTATCTGCGAAACTAGAACAGAATCTATTGCTCACATATTGTTTGCCTGCCCAGCATATGCGTCGCCGAGGAAAAGCTGGCTTAAACCAATATGCCGGCTTTTGGGTACCAGGCACCATAACGAGGCACTTCGTATTTTGATGTCTGACACACGGTCACTGTATGTTTGTGGTCTCTCGAAGTTTTTATCATGGGCATGGTCCATCAGGACAAAAAGGCTTAAACAAGATGTTTAATTTGGACTTTTTAACAAATAATGGTCTAACTGTGATGTCCTCTTTTTAACGTGTAAATGTATTGTATAAAATGTGATGCTTTTAAGATATGTTTTATCGAATAAAGCCTTTAAATACTACTTGCTATGGGGCACTGGCGTACAGTTCTCTGCAGGATAGCTGAGAAACACGACTTCACAGCCCACTGTGTTTACTCCCAGCCCTGTGTTACTTCATTGTCTATGTCATTCAACTTCATTTACGCCATATAGTATTTTCTTGTCTCTTATTCACCACTGTCCACTGACTGTATTTACACCCTGAAGTATTTCATTGTCTCTCATACACCGTTGTCCTCCCATTGTATTTACACCCTGTATTTCATTGTCTCTCATATACCACTGTCCACCCATTGTATTTACACCCTGAAGTATTTCATTGTCTCTCATACACCGTTGTCCTCCCACTGCATTTACACCCTGTATTCATTATCTCGCATACACCACTGTCCACCCACTGTATTTACACCCTGTATTTCATTGTCTCTTATTCATCACTGTCCACCTACAGTATTTACACCCTGTAGTATTTTGTCTCTCATACACCACTTTCCACCCACTGTATTTACACCCTTTCATATTTCATTGTCTCTCATACACCACTGTCCACCTACTGTATTTACACCCTTTTGTATTTCATTGTCTCTCATACACCACTGTCCACCTACTGTATTTACACCCTGTAGTATTTCATTGTCTTTCATACACCGCAGTCCACCCACTGTATTTACACCCTGCAGTATTTCATTGTCTCTCATATACCACTGTCCACCCATTGTATTTCCACCCTGTATTCATTGTCTCGCATACACCACTGTCCACCCACTGTATTTACACCCTGTATTTCATTGTCTCTTATTCATCACTGTCCACCTACAGTATTTACACCCTGTAGTATTTTGTCTCTCATACACCACTGTCCACCTACTGTATTTACACCTTGTATTTCATTGTCTCTCATACACCACTGTCCACCCCCTGTATTTACACCTTGTATTCAGACTCTTATTCACCACTGTCCACCCCCTGTATTTACACCTTGTATTCATTCTCTTATTCACCACTGTCCACCCACTGTATTTACACCCTGTAGTATTTCATTGTCTCTCATACACCACTGTCCACCTACTGTATTTACACCCTTTTGTATTTCATTGTCTCTCATACACCACTGTCCACCCCCTGTATTTACACCTTGTATTCAGACTCTTATTCACCACTGTCCACCCACTGTATTTACACCCTGTAGTATTTCATTGTCTCTCATACACCACTGTCCACCTACTGTATTTAAACTAAGGATGAGCGAAACTTGCGAATTTGTGGTCCGCGAAAAACCCCACAAAATCGCAGATTTTTTTGCGGTTTGCACTGGAGTACTTTCTACTGGCTAATCCAGTAAGTGCTCCCTCGGGTAAATGTATAGTGCTTTTACTACACTGCAGCTGTGTAGAGGGCCAGAAGATGTGTCTCCAGTGACCATGTGTGCCTGTAACAAACACGCAGTTTCCAACAGACCTTATAGTACTGAAAGAGATGTTTCCGTCGATCATACTTGAAATGATATTAAGTATGGAATACATAAATACATGTGATATCTACAACTAATAGAATATGTTTAAAAAACTTACATAGTTGGTAAGAGAAGAACGATACCGATGCAGCAAGAAGGGGACACAAATCAGAAGATGCTGGACCATCCATGATGGAATCTTTTACCACATGTCCGCCTATTATCCGTAAAGGAATTGACCATAGAACAGTGGAATCTGGGCCAGTGGCTTTAAAGCGCATCTGATAGAACTAATCAGAGACAGCCTTGCAATCGTGCAGGAGATGTCTGCACGAGACCTACTCTCAGGCAGGCACTCTACACAGTCAACTCAGCAGAAACACAAGGACAGAGAGAAATGAAGCAAGCATTGGCAAAACGAATAGGTCAGTCATTACTGAAAGCAGCTCTTCCTTGAATGGTGAGTTTATCTGTCTGGTATTGTGGATGGACCAGAGGGTGAATGCAAGAATGAGTAAATGGGGATAAATAGATGCATAAGTGCAAGGATGAGTGGCTGAGTGCATGGACAGATCGACGGGTCAATGTGTGGAAGCAGGCTTTCGTTGATTGACTCCGAGGGCCTGTTTGTAAAGTGCCAACGTGTTAGGAAGAATTCTCAGGCAGCAATTACCTTTAATTCCAGCTGACCAGTTACAAATGGTATCACTTTTTGGAGCAAGGATTCATTTAAACCAGAAACTTTTACCGCTGTTTAACCCAAATTGCAACATTTCTTGTAACTTTTTACTGCAAACTGGGCACAATTATGCAAAGTGGCGTAATGTCATAAATTCGAGGATTTTCCGTTTGAAATGACTGCTCTGACATATTGAAGCTTCGATCTTCCAGGGGTGTGAGAAAACATGAATATAATGACATCTGTGCTTCTCTACCGCCGTCTAGTGCTCGCTATGCTGCATGTCTGAGGATTACGGGGACCTCAGTGTTTAAGCACAGATATAAACTCAGCGGTGCTGGAGCACATTCGAGAGTTGAGAGCGCTTTGCTGCATCTGCTGACCTCATTAAAGACAAAAGATGCCAAGGGCTAGATGTAGGTCGGTCGGTAACGGCCGAAAATCGGTATTTTCGGCCGTTACCGACCGGTAAATGAGAATTGGTATGTAGGGCCCATAATTTTACAGATTCGGTAAATTTACCGATCGGTAAATTTACCGAATCTGTAAAATACCGAATCGGTATTCATACCTATTCGGTATTTTTGATATGTAGGTGGGACTCTTCTGAGTCCCACAACCCTTACCGATTCTGTATTTTACCATCAAATATATTTGATGGTAAAATACCGATTCAGGTGTGCATGCACATGTGTGCATGCACACCTGTGCCATATGACAGGCAGACCTGCCCTTAGGGCAGGTATGCCTGCCACATGGCCCCCGAATCTTTTTTGGGGATGCTAGAGGGTGTCAAAGTGACACCCCCTGCACCCATGGCAAATTCGGTATTTACCGATTCGGTAAATACCGACCGGTAATGCCCCATTCATACCGGTCGGTATTTACCGAATCGGTAAATACTGATTTTTACCGATTCGGTAAAAGGAACATCTGGATGTTCCTACATCTCCACCCCTTAGATTTACTGATTTTTAATTACCGAATCGGTATGATTCGGTAATTAAAAATCGGTAAATCTATTTTACCTACATCGGGGCTCAAGAGAACTAACCAAACCATATCAATGATGTTTGGGGAGTCCACCCTTCCCATCATGTTGCATTAAATGAGAAAGCGCTGTCGTGCGTGTATCTGCTTTACCCACAAACAGATGTATGTGCCCATTAGGAACAACTGTGTGCCCTATTACTGTAATCCTCGGCTCATTTCCGACGGCAGATATGGGGATAAAGGTCACTTGCCCAGCCTCGACCTTGCTCACAATTTTTTAGGGCCAATTACTATGTTACTGAATTTGAGCTTCAACTCGGGTACCTGCTTTATTTTTATATCTGTCAGTGCTTCCTGTTGAGGTTTAATTTTCGTGACAGGCACCTCGTTGCCTACTTGTAACTATTCTCTGACCCTGCTTCAAGGGTCAGAGCAGGGTCAGAGAATAGTTGCAAGTAGGCAACGAGGCGCTAGGAAGCACTTACAGGCTTACAGCAGCAGGTGCCCAAGTTGAAGTTAATTTCTTTGTAACCCTTTTGTAAAAGGTTACAAAGAAATTAGCTTCAGCTTGTGCACCAGCTGCTGTAACTCTGTAATTGCTTCCATAAAAATTTGTCCCGCTCGCGAATTCGTAGATTTTCTGCGATTTCGCAAGATTCGCGGATCGCGAAATCGCACGCAAATTCCACGAGCGGAACGAATTTTCTGCCCACACTTAATTTACACCCTGTATTTCATTGTCTCTCATACACCGCTGTCTACCCACTGTATTTACACCCTGTAGTATTTAATTGTCTCTCATACATAACTGTCCACCTGCTGTATTTACACCCTGTGGTGTTTCAATGTCTCTCATATACTACTGTCCACCCACTGTATTTAGACCCTTTCATATTTCAATGATTTCTTCATATCTTTCTTCTCTCAACCTCCATTAACCATCTTGGAACAATAAAGTCATAATAAACTACAGCAAAAGTCTTTAGTATAGCCAATAGTTCTGCAACCAACGTCAGACCTATTGGATTTGCCAACGCTTATTAAATATGACATCTTACATAAATTCTCCCCTTCCGACCCACAATGTCCTTCCCTTCTCATATGTGTCCTACTCTCTCCAATATGACTCTGGTGATAGTTTGCTACACTCCAGTCCCATATTTTTCCCTGAATATATCTCTATTATTTTTAGCATTTCGTTGCTGTTCTGGGGGCTCATTCTATGCTTCATTAGACTTTAAGTACCAATTTATAACTCGCTCTTTATTGTATTCTTCAATAAAAAATATTACCAATGTGAATAACAAGAAATAAAATTAATAGGAAAACAAATATAAAATAAAAAGTGCACAGCATGGGCGGAAAACGGAACACCTAAAATGTATTTAAAAAAAAAGAAAATTAAGGTTCTGTGCTGTGGAACCAGGGAATAACTTTCCCCAACTCTATAGTACTCTGGAGGCCCATAAAATGTGAGTTTTTCAGTTAAGCTGGAGTCAGTGACGAAGCGCGAGCCTCACACACCTTCATTTAAGGAGGTGAAAATAGCCCACTGGATCCTGGTTGGGCAGTGAAAGACAGCTCTAGTCAGTGTGCCTCTCCCATTCCTATGCCCCGATGCCGCTGCACATGCTGCAGCATTGGTACGTACGCCCGTGGCCAAAGTCTAAAAGTAAATAAAGGGCTGATGATAAAGTGAGTCAATAATACCAGGCAGGTGCCTAAGGTGCTAGCACCAGACAGTGCCAAATTGACACCAACAGCATAAAATATTACCAATGTTTTTCAAGGAGGGAGCAAAAAAATGAAAAATAGAATTTTGCTGAAGGCTCCAGAAACCTTTGCACTTCGTCTCAAATGTCACTCAAAATGTGCAACAACCAAAGACATGTTCTTCCTTCCTTTGCAACTGGGAAGGCAACTGATGCAATGATGTATGATGTAATGTGGCATAACAGCCAGAGATGCTGACTTTGGAACCGGGGGATCATGCTCGAGCCTCAGCGTTGCTTCAACATCCTGTAATTCTGGGCAAATCACTTAATATCCCCATGCTTAAAGAATTAGTGTGGCCTTGTGTAATGTAACTGGTGCTCATGTACAGTGCTTCAATACCTTGGGGATGAGCTTGCACTATATTTAACTATTAAAACAAGTAGTCTCTGTCATCTTCTACAGAGCTACTACGACTGGTGAAAGCCATTCGGAAGATTCGATTTCTTCTATTACATCCAATTTACACAGCCTGTCTAATTCTTTCTTGACAGAATCCCTTAAAGATAATGG
Organism: Lissotriton helveticus; assembly: GCF_964261635.1. Classification (NCBI taxonomy): domain Eukaryota; kingdom Metazoa; phylum Chordata; class Amphibia; order Caudata; family Salamandridae; genus Lissotriton; species Lissotriton helveticus. Next base: position 17,021,375 of record NC_136063.1, on the reverse strand, counting down.
AATGTTCCTAACTTTATGAACTTTTGGAATGGCGTTGTGCTTCAATATCATTTTGTGTACAAATTTCTTAAGTAAGCCTAAATGTGGTGAAAACACTTTCGTAAACAATTTTTCCCAATCACTATCAGTAGCCATGCAGATCTGGTTGACAATATCTGAATATCCTAATACTTGTTGAGGATGGTTGGGATCTAATCTAATCATTAAATCACGTTGTTGTGGCCATCCTAATAGACATGAACCCTTTTTGGCAACATAAATCTTTGAAGATACAGTTTTTCCTTTAAATGAAATATCCGTAACAAAATATCCTAAAACGTCTATAGGTTTTTGCCATACCCAACTAACCTGATATCAGAAGGAAGTAAAGTTACATCGGAAAATTCTTTAACCATTCATCTCCTATAAGCGTGTGCCTGGCACCTGAATCAGTCATTACATTTATGGATTTTGTGCCAATCTGTAACATGCAGAAAGGAGCATCTTTTTTTCCTTCATCAATTTCATATACGGTTAACATATCTTCGCAATCAACAAAATCTGCATCAATTTCATAAACATTTTCAGAATTAATATTCCTGACATCAGCAGAATTATTTTTAAATCTGTTTCTGCTTCTGCACATTCTGGCAAAATGTCCCTTAGACCTACAATATCTGCACACTTGACTTATTGCTGGGCATCATTTGTCAGTGGCAAAGTGACCAGGAAAACCACATTTAAAGCATATCACATCTCTTCTGTTACTGCTGTTGTTAACAAAGACAAAGGTCTTCTATAATTACTTTCTATAGGTTTCTTCTTGACAGTTTGAACTTCGGATGTTAAGGTCTTTCTTTCAGATAACTCCTTCGACTTCTTTTCCGACAACTCTTTCATTCCAAGTTTCATGTCTTCAAAACGATGAGCAATGTCAAGGGCTTTGACAAGTGTTAATTCCTTTGCATCTAGTAATTTTTGTTGTAGCTTGGCGTCAGCAACATTGTGTACTAATTGATCCCTTACCATTTGGTCGTGAAACTCTTGGTAATTACACTTTGCAGCTAATATTCCTAGATCTTTTACAAATGTGTCAATAGGTTTGTTGGGTAGTTGCAATCTGCTTAAAAACTTGTGGCGAGCCACAACTTTATTAACTTTCTTTATATACTGCTTATCAAGTTGCATTATAGCATTTTCATAGACATCCCCATCTTCATCACTGGAATTGTCCACCGGAATCGGGGGTAAATGACTGAGAACTTGTCTGCCCTCAGCCCCAAGAGAATGCTTTAAAATTGCCAATTCACACTTCTCGGTGTAGGTCACCACCAATAGCTTCAAGGTATGCTTCAAAACCCTCCCTCTACTGTTTCCACTCCAACGGTGGTTCGCCTGGAGAAGCCAAAAATGGTGGAGGAGCATTAAAACCTTCCATTGGCAATGGTGTTTAACAAGAAAGTATCATTTATTAAAGACATTGTGCTGTCTTTAGTATCAGGATCTGTAATTTATTCATGAAATATAGCTTTGTTTAGTATTAGGATCGTAGTGCAGGGTAACCACAATTATGATGTCAGAGCCTAGCAACATGTAAATCAGGATAGACTCTTCTATGAGTCATATTCATTGTCTTGGCTGCAGACAGCAATTGGCAGAAAAGCGTCACAAACAGTTGCCTGGTAACTGAAAACAAAGCACGAAAGTTCCGAGATACACAGAGAACTCTTGCACTTATGCGCATGTGTGGAAGCGAGACGTCTTGAAACAATGTGCGAAGGTTCCGAAATGCTTCCTGTCTTGAAACAATGAAGGTTCCGAAATGCTTAGAGCGCTTTTCCCTTGTGCGCATGTGTGGAAACAAAGCGTTTTGAAAACTTCTACTGCGCAACTTGTCACAGGCACAAATATGGTGACAATCACATAGAGATGCTGCAACATGCACCTCCAGACAACAAATGGCATCAGATTTCACGCGAAACATACAGACATTATTGCGCCTGCGTGAAGCGTAGATAGGAGACCGCACTGAGAATGCGTGGGCGATGATGGCCAAAACAAGAAAAGGGAACAGAATTAGATAAAAGTCTCACCGCAACTCCAGGAAAAGCGGGACTTTCGGAAACAAGCAAGACACAGTGTCTGCAATCTTCGGTAGCAGTAAGGGGAATATTGATGTCCAGAAGTCAATAACGGTAATCCTGATCTGCGGCTAGCAGGGCTTCAACCTTGTAAGTAACATGGACCGTTTCCCAATCGTCGCCAGTGAAGTGTTCTCCTTGAATGATGATGTAGGAAGCGGGATTGTAGGTAATTAATACGTTTATTGAAGAGAGGAGAAATGGGTCTCTAACAAGCTTGAGCCAACCGATTCATCTGGAACCCTGGAACCACTCTTCACTCCTAGTGTTCCAGGTTCCAGATAGGAATGGAGGACACCACACATGCCATCCTTGTCGCCAAAATGTTATACATTGAATGTCCTTGAGCCAGGAGTATAAGTAGGATAGTTTTATTCAAGTTTAGTTGCAGGTTAAGCTCTTAAGATGTAAAGGTAAATCCCCACCAGGAGTGACCTCCCTGTCACAGCCTGCCTGCCACCAACTGCCAGTTAACACACAGGTCAAGCCTGATTCCATGATGTCACCAAGCATTCTAGTAGTGACACCATGTAAGCCACAGGGAAATCCAGGCCAGGAAAAAGAGATATAGATAAACATAACACATCTCCTTTCTTTAGGGAAATTACAAATCTGAAAATTAGAGTAAGCAACATCATCAGTGTACACATCAACATCAATATACACCATACTTTTGAAAATAAAGCATTTTCATAGCAAAAGAAAATAATGACATTAGATTCTTGGATAATTAGTCCCATCCCCCTCCCTTGGGAAACACAACACAACCACCTTGAGGACTAATCTCGAAACAAAATGGAGTACTTTCTTCTCCATCACCACACCTGTAACAGGGTATACACCACCCCGTAAACTAAAATTGGAGAACTTTCTGCTCCCTCACCACACATGTAACAGGGTACTCACCACCCCGTGAACTAAAACCGGAGTTCATTCTGCTCTGCCACCTGTAACAGGGTACACACCACCCCGTGAACTAAAATTGGAGCACCCCTTGGTACACCTCACCCTGTGAACTTAAAATTGGAGCATATAGCTTCCATCCCAATAACCAAACATTTAACAGAGTACACATCACCCTGTGAACTTAAAATTGAAGCATACAGCTTCCATCCCAATACCCAAACATGTAACAGGGTACACATCACCCTGTGAACTTAAAATTGGAGCATATATCTTCCATCCCAATAACCAAACATGTAACAGGGTGCACATCACCCTGTGAACCTAAATTGGAGCATATAGCTTCCATCCCAATAACCAAACATGTGACAGGGTGCACATCACCCTGTGAACCTAAATTGGAGCATATAGCTTCCCACAACCAAACATGTAACAGGGTACATAACACCCTATGAACTAAAATAGGAGTACATTTTGCTCCGCCACCAAACATGTAAACATGTAACAGGGTACACACCACCCCGTGAACCATTACTGGGACACACATTTCCCACAACCAAACATGTAACAGGGTACACACCACCCTGTGAACCACAATTTGAGCCTATAGCTTCCATACCACACTGCAAAAGGGCACTTACCACCCTGGGAACTAAGCTGGGGCACACAGCTCCCGCACCCCCAACTTTACAGGACCATAGCTCCTTAACAACAAAATTCACCACATTTTACACCATCCCCACAAAACAGTTCAACAGTAAGACAATTATCAAAAGAAAGACTCTTACTGCGGTGAGCGATGTCTCACCCGAAATGCTGACACAACGTGAAACCAATGTCCAAAGTCTAGTGCCTTCCACGTTTTCCAAATCAGGTCGGTAAAGGGAACTAACTCCATCGACCATATCATGTTTTCCCACTATATCTGCAGAGCTGATAGAATTTCTGGTAGACAGCTGCTGAAAACGTGACTTTAGTTAATAGTCCACATCAAAAGATTTTTTTTTTACTTGCAAAAACAGTCCTTCAGCTCCCGTGGACATTATTCTCTTAGTGACTGAATACCAACAGAAAATGGTGACTTCTAACATCTTCCTTAGATCGAAAAATGCCGCGATGTTCCGACTATCTCTACATGGTTTTCAGACACGAACTCTTCTGCAGGATAGTGCTACTTCCAAGCACAATACAATATAATACGTGGTTGGCAAAGCAAAACTCAAAATGGCAGCACACATTACACGCTGCACCGGGTGGCTCTTGGCACGCAGGTACGTGAAAACGTGAGAGAGCGGCATTGCTAATCTCCCACAACGTCTATGAGGCAGGGAATTCCTCCCCGTGGCGGACACCAGGTAGGTTCTGTGCGCGTTACGTTGCTCACGCACTGCTTTTAAAAAAAAAATAGCATGACAGTTAAACTGCCAACCCCTGTGCAGTGAAAACAAAATTGAAATTAAGCTGTTTAACTCGAAATTCAAGTGGATAGTCCAAAAATATTAACAGTGCTGCACCTCATGAATCACAACAGGCTCCGCGTATCTCCTCACATTCAGGCAAAGAGTCCACCTGGGACCTTTGTCCCCACTGTGGACTTTCCGTCCAGACTCTGCCCTGAGACCTTTGTCCCCATTTTTGGACTTACTGTCCAGGCTCTGCCCTGGGACCTTTGTCCTCATTTTGGACTTTGTCCCCGTTTTGGATTTACTGTCCAGATTCTCCATCTTGGTACTGGAACATTCCGCTCCTTTTCCCAGGATGACCTTGTCTCCTCTTGCACAACGATTGTATATACCTTTACTTTTTCTCTTTTTTTTTTTAACAACCTTAGTCCCCTCTTGATTCTAAGACCTATGTCCTGTTTCTGGGACCTCTGTCCTCCTGCTTCTTCGGACCACTTATGGACTAGCTTTGCCCAGCTCTTGGGCGTTCTGAAAATGAAGACAAGTGCTAGTTGTGAAACACTGTTCCGAGTGAACAGACGCACTTCTGGTTCAGAAAGATTTATTTCCTGCAGGTTCTGTACACCGTTAGTTATTGGACATTTGTCTGTAGCTTTTCGTGTGTATTTTAGGTCCTCAGGCACATTTCTTGGCTGAAATGTCCTTCTCGCGAATCTCCATCTAGGTCTTGGAACTCTGTCATGGTACAGAGTTGACCGCTATAGTTTTGAATCCATTATTGCAGTATGGTACTTTCAGGGGCGGCTCTAGTCTCATGGCGGCCCTGGGCAGAGAGCGTGGGTAGGGGGCCCCGGAAGAGGGGGTCCGGGTCGGGCGGAGTGCGGAGGCCAGTGAAGAGGGGGGGTCAGGGTGTTTGAAAGTGGAACAGAGCCGGAGGCCACCAAATCCCTGCCAGGGGCCACCAAGCAAATATGTATCCATCCTCAGAGGATTATTATATTAAGGATATATATTGGTGTGGTGGCCCCTGGGGTTTGGTGGCCCTGTGCAGGTGCACAGCTTGCAGATGGTACTTTTCCATGTTCTGAATTGACAATCTCTATCCAATGTTGAATTTATATGCTGAACAAGGTTTTGCTGATATTACTGTATGCACTTAAACCTCTCAGCAAGTTTTATTAATCTCAAACACTGCTTTCAATTCATTCACACTGCCTGAGTTGAATTGGTCTACAGTGTGACCAATTCCTAAGTGAGAGAAACAAAACCACTAATACTCTAAAAAAAAGTCCACCAGATGGCACTCTTTTGAACGAAAGAAAAAAAAACAACTTTAAATTGAACTTGTCTGTGCTTTCCTGTAATTCCGAACACTTTGACTTTTGACCCGGATCTGAGATCCAAAGGGCATTTCATTGAGCATTGTGACTGACACCGCAGACTTATGTACTTCTAGATCGCTGCCAAATCTATCTGTTGACAACCAGCAGCGTCATCCAGGACATACTCACTGTTTACGTCTCTGCAAAATATACAGTTCGTGGCACGTGCGGGGATTATCTTCCTGTCACTCCGGTAACCATGGGCAACCATAGAAACAGAATGAGGCCTCAAAATGTCTTCTTGATGATGACGTCGTAGCACGTACCTGCCCCTAGCTGGTGAGGAAAAGAGACGTCATCGCGTGTGATGTCATCACGCGACGTGTTCCGGTAACCATGGGCAACCATAGAAACAGAGAATGAGGCCTCAAAATGTCTTCTTGATGATGACGTCGTAGCACGTACCTGCCCCTAGCTGGTGAGGAAAAGAGACGTCATCGCGTGTGATGTCATCACGCGACGTGTTCCGGTAACCATGGGCAACCATAGAAACAGAGAATGAGGCCTCAAAATGTCTTCTTGATGATGACGTCGTAGCACGTATCTGCCCCTAGCTGGTGAGGAAAAGAGACGTCATCGAGTGTGATGTCATCACGCGACGTGTTCCGGTAACCATGGGCAACCATAGAAACAGAGAAGGAGGCCTCAAAATGTCTTCTTGATGATGACGTCGTAGCACGTACCTGCCCCTAGCTGGTGAGGAAAAGAGACGTCATCGCGTGTGATGTCATCACGCGACGTGTTCCGGTAACCATGGGCAACCATAGAAACAGAGAATGAGGCCTCAAAATGTCTTCTTAATGATGACGTCGTAGCACGTACCTGCCCCGAGCTGGTGAGGAAAAGAGACGTCATCGCGTGTGATGTCATCACGCGACGTGTTTCGGTAACCATGGGCAACCATAGAAACAGAGAATGAGGCCTCAAAATGTCTTCCTGATGATGACGTCGTAGCACGTACCTGCCCCGAGCTGGTGAGGAAAAGAGACGTCATCGCGTGTGATGTCATCACGCGACGTGTTTCGGTAACCATGGGCACGCCATAGCAACAGAGAATGAGGCCTCAAAATGTCTTCCAAATGATGACTTTGTAGCACGTACCTCCCCTAGCTGGTGAGGAAAAGAGACGTCATCGCGTGTGATGTCATCACGCTACGTCTGAAGTCACGAACCTCAGGAAGACATTTTGAGGCCTCATTCTGTGTCTATGGTGTGGCATGGCGGAGAGCGGCTCAGTGCACAGACTCACGATAGAAGAACTTGAATATTGTTTCTTCTTTTCCTTTCTCCGTTCCTGTCTGTAATTCACTCCTTTTTGGCAGCATATGTCCGTTTTTTTTTTTACTTGTGATTCTCTCGTTTTTGGCAGCAGCTGTGGCTTGAACATTCAAATGACTTCACTTAAATGCATTCAGTTTCACGCGTCTAAAGCTTCTTTTGAAACATTGCAGGCAGCAGAGGAGGAATTCTATGGACTAAATTCTTTAAATTACTCGTTTCTTTTCATTGTTAATGGGTTTCAACTCATTGACAGTTCTTTTTTTTCCTTACTTTAAGCTGCATGTTGTAACCTAGTTCTGGTTTCCCCCCGGGACCCTATGACAAGTGGTGTGTGCCAGCTCTCCTGCGCGAGAGCATCCCTTGCCCCCCACCCTTCCCATTGGTTCCCCAACATTCCATCCTGTCCAGGTTCCGTTCCCCTGCCACCCACTGCCATTATTATTCTGACTAACTGACCTACGCACCGCCTTAAGGTGTGGGGCTGATTTAATAAACTTCTACTTCATACTTCACCTTGACCCTGACTTTCATTTCAACAGTGGCGACGAGGACCTCAGCCCCTCACCACGAACCCACTGCCTTCCAATTTGAATGCGGAAGCAACCTCTTCTAAAGGCACGGTGCAACAGGTCAAGAGCTAAGGAAAGCTCCGTGATTCCGGCTAGTCGACTTTTGAGCGGGTCGAGTGTGAAATAGCCTTCGACTTGTGAGTAAGTCGAATGTGAAAGGAGCGAGGAACAGCTCTGTGATTTCGGCAAGCCGGCTTTTGAGCAAGTCGAGCGTGAAAGGAGCGGCTTTTGAGCAAGTCGAGCGTGAAAGGAGCAAGGAACAGCTCTGTGATTTCGGCAAGCCGGCTTTTGAGCAAGTCGAGCGTGAAAGGAGCGGCTTTTGAGCAAGTCGAGCGTGAAAGGAGCAAGGAACAGCTCTGTGATTTCGGCAAGCCGGCTTTTGAGCAAGTCGAGCGTGAAAGGAGCCATCGACTTATGAGTGGGTCGAATGCGAAATGAACTTGTGAAACTGACGAAATAAAACTTGAGTTAAGTATAACAAGATTCTTCGCGAGTCAATATGATAAGCCGTGAAGTACAGTGAGGGACCTGCGAGTACGGTGACGGTGACAGAAAAGAAAAACGCAGGACCACTGTATTCTGAGCGGGTCCATGAGGTGAGCCTGGGTAGCTGGGTGGAGATGAAGTGAGCAGAGCAAGGACCCACACCAAAATAACGTCTGCAGCCGCATTTATTGATGTTTAAGCGAGATAATTATTAACCTCCCCACATTCAGCGTAACCCAGGGCTGCACGAGTTGACGCTCTGAGGGAGAGAAGAATCACCTACTAAAAGAACATAGACATTGAAAGGGTGTGGCGTGTCAAGCCTCTCACATTGTTTAAGTTAAGTGCAGCGCATGACAAGCTGTGTCCTGAGTAAAAGTGTGGTGCATGTGAGCGGCACAAACCCTTGATTGTCCAACAATCCGAAAGAAGAAGGGCGACCTTCCTCAGCGCGAGGCGAAGAGGCTCATTTTAATGTTAAATGTTATTCAGTATCGGCGAGTGTCATCAATATATTCTATGGAGTGATTAGCTTACCTTGGAACTGCACGTTTGGGAGCTTGAGGGAAGTTGTGGCGGCTATTTTAGAGTCCTCCACAGCATGTTGGCGCGAAGGTGAGAACTACGCACTTCACGCAGCAGCGCCACCTGATTGTCAAGGCCACGACTGCTTATGCACACGATCATCTTGATGACCAAACGAGCACATAAGCACTTAAAGGATCCCAATGCATAGAGTTCTCCACAGCGTCAAAGATTAGTGCCTCTCACAACTGTTTAGCCGTGTCCTAAGTGATTTGAAGTGCGACGGTGTAAACCCATGATTGTTTAACAGTTCAGCAGCACATTGTGAAGAGACCTTTCTGCACCAGTATGCGTCAGCCCCTTCTGGCCTTCCTGTACAAGTCTGATTGAAGAAAATCCTGTCAGGGGATTTTCGCGCCATAAACGCCCCTCCTGTGTACCCGTCTGCGCATGCGCCAAGGCGTGCCACGTCACTGGAACGCAGCGTAAGGCGCCATACGGGGAGATCAGCGCTGAGTTTAGAATCGGTGTCAGGAGTTCTAATCCCGCGTTGGCACACGCTCAGTTTTGTGAAACTTTCCGTGATAAAACACACAAAAGAGAAATTATACAAGTCTAATAGGTTTGCAACTGCAACATGGATAAAAACCTAATGTGCATTTTACCCCCACCAGGAAAAGAAACCAAGAAGGAAGCGAACAGTAATGTTTTTAAGGAGGTGATGGATGACTTAAGTGAACATTTCAAACAAAAACTATTGGCCAACACACAAAATGTCACAATTCACCGGGAAAATGGTGTTTGCAAAAATGAATGTAACATGAGTGGAACCAAACCTGAGAGTACCATAGACATAAATGGAGTTGGGATTGACGTTATCGCTGATTCAGGTTCGAACTGCACATTGATAAACATGAATATATGGAAAAGTAAATTGTCTGTGACACAAGAGAATGAATTGATGGAAACTGAAATGTCCCCGATAACATACACAGGAGAAAACATCAACCTAACAGGGGGTAGTGTAACGAAATTGAGCTATATGAAGAGAAGCACATGGAGTACGGTTTATGTTTCAGAAGAAGGACCCTCGGTACTGGGGTGGGAAGAACAGAAGAAATGTAACATAATGATAGATTCCAACCGTATTGAACCTTTGAATAGGCTGGCACAAATCAACAACAAACTCAGTTCAAGCTCCAAGACGTTAAGTGAGGAGAAACCATCTTCCATGACCAAAAGGGGATGGACAAAGGCTGCATGGAGTAAGAAAAGGGAAAATGAAGCAGTCACTGACAAATTCAAAACTAAACAAAATGCATTCACGAGTTATGAGGTAAAGGACAATATAAGTGAAGAAGTCCTGGAAGATAAAAGCGAACTGACCTATGGAGGAAGGTGTATGGTATCTCTGTCCACGGTACCAGTGGAGTACAATTGTAAATCTACCTGCCACCAAGATGTGGAAGTGTGGCACTCTACTGCAAGGATCAAGTCAACACCCGTCACAAGAAGGAATGACGCTGACGACGGTCACCTAGAAGAAAATGATGGTCAGTGTCTGGTAGAGTCGAAATGCAACATGCAAGGAGAGTATTATGACTGGTTATATGATGTAGAGCCAGAGAGTGAAAGTAAAAACGCACACAAACACGTACTAGATCCTCACCCCAAAGTACAGATATGGATTAACAAGAGGCTTGTGGAACGCTGGGGTGAATGTAAATTTAGAGACACAGATGACACAACCACATCCTTTAGGGGAACTCACGTGATGAAATTAGATGAAGAACAGGACCTTGCGGATGCAAGTATCGAAGGCATGAGAGTTGCTGGAAAAGAAAGTACAAGTGACACTGGTACAGAGTACTACAAGAGATGTGATGTCAGAACCATCCCTGAGAGTGACAACGTGAGGGATACCTGTGGTATGAGTAAGTGTAAGCGCAGACGCGGCACATTATGGTCCTGGAAATATCCCAAGAAAAAGGATTCCAAAGCCGTGGTCCCTCACCAGGGTGGAGAAGTCAGTTCTAGTAACAGCAGACAGGAGCACTATACTATAAGGGAGTGCCATGGTGGAGAGAACGATGAGGAATCAGAGAAAGGGAACAAGAGGGCACTCAGACCAGTACCATGCCCACACCTTGTGGTAAACATAGGTACGGACTAGATGCATACAGGTCCTGCGGGCCAGCATAATACCTGTGGATAACAAGACCCAGCGAGCCCTTACGGAAGCTCACCATCCACGTTAGGAATATGACTGTACTGTGTGAGGCCCTGCCACGATGAACGATGCAAAGTCTGATGATGTGGAATGGGTCACACCCAAACACCTACAATGTTTCCACCCTGAAGGTTCCATGCTATGATATGTGAGTTGAGGACGACAACCAAGCTGGACACTGTCCCACACCCATAAACACAGTTCACACCATCTCCCACCTGCCACTGACTCAGCTGACTGTCAATCACTCAGACCAGTCCCTGGGGGCCATCCCACGCACTCCGTTCACCAAACGGAGCTGTACGGCAACTCCCACTCTGTCTCTGAAGCCAGCTTGGCGGTCACTGCTTCAGCGTTGGGTGGGCAGAACCCACACGGAATCCCAGACTGACACACAGTGCGTTCCTCATCTCCCGTGGCAAATAGAACGTCAGGGAGAGCCTTCCTGATCCCTAATGTTTTTAAAACTGTTTTGTGACCAATGTTTACCAGTTCACTCGCCCCTAAAGTTCTTCCTGCCACACGTTGGGCTTACCTGTCAAAACCCTCAAGAGAGGAAGATGTGTTGTAACCTAGTTCTGGTTTCCCCCCGGGACCCTATGACAAGTGGTGTGTGCCAGCTCTCCTGCGCGAGAGCATCCCTTGCCCCCCACCCTTCCCATTGGTTCCCCAACATTCCATCCTGTCCAGGTTCCGTTCCCCTGCCACCCACTGCCATTATTATTCTGACTAACTGACCTACGCACCGCCTTAAGGTGTGGGGCTGATTTAATAAACTTCTACTTCATACTTCACCTTGACCCTGACTTTCATTTCAACACTGCAGAAGGTAGAAATGTAACTTTGTTTGACTATTGCTGCCTCTTGAGACCTGTTACCTATCTTCCAATGCAGTTCAAATACTCGCCGCCTGTTTCTTCATTATACACGGCATTTAAAGATATCTGGTTACTTGACCGCTTAGTTTCACTACGCCTTACAGTTCACCTTAAATCCGATTTCGACAGAAATTAAACAAAAACTTTGCAGCAGTTTCTTGCTCACAAACATCGTGAGAACAGCCAATTAACTCACGTTCAATATGTTTATGTTTCGAATTTCCTCTTCGTTGGAGCACAGCTGTCGCCATAAATCCGTTACCACTGGAATGTATTTCTCATGCAAGGTCAACATAGAGCACAACATGAACGCTCCTTCTCATACACCGGTTGACTGTGATCTATACTACTATAATAAAGTAAGAACTTTCAGGCTTTGAGGCGGGTAAACTCGGGAACCATGGCGCCAATCTACACACCCGATACACCGTTGAAATCGTCAGGGTGTGTAGATGGTTATAGGCTATATAAATATAAAAAATAAACGTTATTTACAAAATTTATATTAAAAAAAAGTAGTTCCTCCAAAGTAGCGCCGGCCGCGACGTGCGTGCTCACGTCAGGAGCACGGGAGGAGTGGCGTCCGAGGAGCGGCGGACATGGCGCGGGGAGGAGCGGTGACGTGAGGAGCAGCAGACAGGTCAGCGGCGGTGCGAGCAGAGGAGAGGCGAGGTGGACATGGCGCACGGGAGGAGCGGCGGCGGACAGGAGGTGAGGAGCAGAGCGGCGAGGAGCGGTGAACTGAAGAGCGGCGGCTGAGGTAAAGCTCCGGGGACAATGTCGGAGCAGGCGGGGGACTGGTCGGGCGGGGGCACGGGCTGCTGGGCAATGTCGGGGGAGGCAGGGGTAGGGGAAGCCTGAATGCTCCCGGACAAGGTCGGGATGGGCTGCTAGTCCTTACATAAAAGTGTAGTACCATTGAAAACAAAGCAGTAGTCAGATCTTGCACACGAGGGTTGCAGACAGAATTACCATATAGTACTTACTGCTTGTAAGATACTCTCTGAAGTAACAGCTCGAAACCGGTATAGATGTTCAAACGCCTTGGGCTGCAGGCTGTCAAAATGGCAATGGACACTGGTGGGGTTTGAGCAAGGCATTTCTTTTCTTTAAAAGTAGGCTCCTTCAAACACAGTCTTAGTCTTTTCTCCTAGTAGGTTCCTTATTTCTTTTTGTTTCCTGTGCACGCTGTAGGTTCTTTTCAGGTTCTCCAAACGTCGCCAAAATGTTATACATTGAATGTCCTTGAGCCAGGAGTATAAATAGGATAGTTTTATTCAAGTTTATTTGTAGGTTAAGCTCTTAAGATGTAAAGGTAAATTGGCAATTTTAAAGCATTCTCTTGGGGCTGAGGGCAGACAAGTGCTCAGTCATTTACAGTGCAAGGAGAGAGCAGGAATGTTCACTATATTTGTAAATATGGCACATTTCTGTCCTCTCTCTATCATGCAAAGCAATGCAGACACTTTGCTTGCTTCCCTGCGTTGCGTGAAAGTGTAGAAAATGTGTCCCCAGTTTCTGACTAATCAGATATGTATTTATAATTAAAAACTAGTCCTCTTATTCTCAATTTTGTGTTTATATATGATTGTTTATGATTGAGCGGAGACTTCCTTAGCAAATAGATTTTTTTGTACAACATCTTAAGTGGTGTTTAACAAATCTTTAGCAAGTTTGGCAGACACTTCACGGTCGATTTTCTAAGACTTTATATCATAAAAGTGACACAAATCGGTGCAAAATCTTTTCTACCTATTTACTTTCCAGTGCTAAACTTGTTTCGTGCAGGACAATCCCTTTAAAATAACGCAAAGCAGCAATTAGCCCCAAGTGGCACACCATGGGTGGTGCATGAGCATTTTCAATTCAACCACCCACGCTTTCTGACACTATACCCTATTTACTTAAAAAGGTAGACAGGGTTTAGCATCTGAAAAAATTCAAGTCAGTGCTATTAAGGAGAAATGATTTAACTTCTCCTTCCTTTTCTGACTTTGCGTGTGTGCTGCACTGTACAGAACACACGCAAAATTGGAAATGGTTCAACGTTAGTCTGAGTGTAGTATTTGGTATCGGAAGGCTATCCTTCCAGTACAAAGCCTATGCGAGGCTCACTCAGACACCCTTGCACTATGGCGCAAAGGTGAGTGAGTGGCGCATGGCAGCTAATTTTAGGGAGGGGGAGGACAGTGCCATATTTCTCAAAAGATGGCGTTCTCCTGCTCTCTTCTCGTGCAATGCAGCACAGCTTTTTTGCACGATGAGCTGAGTAGCGTGACATTTTAGTAAATCTGATCCAAACTGTGTCCAGTTCAGGTTCTTCAATTCAAATTTTGTCGGACATAAAATAAGACATACTACGATTAGATTGCCCTAAATAACTTTGCACCAGCCCTATCTTCATTACATTGAATTTGAGCCCTCAACACTCCTTCCCTAACTCTCACTGTGCCCATCCTTTTGTTGTGCCTATTACTTTCTAAGTAGGAATCATGCTTTCAATCAGAGACTGATCTCAGTACCGCAGTCCCAGTTGCACATTCTTTAATGGGATGTATGACGTTACAACGCATGCTATTACAACGCATGCGTGAACATGCTAGACCTTAGGACTTGCGAGGGAGTCCTATGCTGCAAGTGTTGAAGTCGGCTACCGTTTCTCTTTGAGAGGTGAACTATCGCTGTGCCGCCTGAACCAGCAAAGCTCCAGCAGAATCTGTAAGCGCTAATTGGCAGCGCTCGTGTTTCAGACATTTTGCAGCGCTATCTGGCAGCGCTTGTCTTTCACTGCTCGTGTTTCCCGCTTCGCGGGAAACACTCGTTGTTGTGGGCTCGTTGGCCGTCAAGGAGGCCAGGGAACAGCAAAGCCCACAAGCCAGCTGGGCTTGGAGAACCTCCCCGCCACGCCCCCCTCACCTGGAACAAATAGCGCTGAAGCACCGCTGAAGAGCGGATTCCTATGCTGCAAGTGTTGAAGTCGGCTACCGTTTCTCTTTGAGAGGTGAACTATCGCTGTGCCGCCTGAACCAGCAAAGCTCCAGCAGAATCTGTAAGCGCTAATTGGCAGCGCTCGTGTTTCAGACATTTTGCAGCGCTATCTGGCAGCGCTTGTCTTTCACTGCTTGCGTTTCCCGCTTCGCGGGAAACACTCGTTGTTGTGGGCTCGTTGGCCGTCAAGGAGGCCAGGGAACAGCAAAGCCCACAAGCCAGCTGGGCTTGGAGAACCTCCCCGCCACGCCCCCCTCACCTGGAACAAATAGCGCTGAAGCACCGCTGAAGAGCGGATTCCTATGCTGCAAGTGTTGAAGTCGGCTACCGTTTCTCTTTGAGAGGTGAACTATCGCTGTGCCGCCTGAACCAGCAAAGCTCCTGCAGAATCTGTAAGCGCTAATTGGCAGCGCTCGTGTTTCAGACATTTTGCAGCGCTATCTGGCAGCGCTTGTCTTTCACTGCTCGCGTTTCCCGCGCGGGAAACACTCGTTGTTGTGGGCTCGTTGGCCGTCAAGGAGGCCAGGGAACAGCAAAGCCCACAAGCCAGCTGGGCTTGGAGAACCTCCCCGCCACCCCCCCCTCACCTGGAACAAATAGCGCTGAAGCACCGCGCATCGCGGGACGCGCGCGGGCGACGCCGGGCTAAGTCCGGGCAAAGGGCGGGCCCTCCGTGGCCCTCAGTGGCCGAGGTAGGCCGGGCTGGGCCCTGGTATTTTATTTTGCTTTTTATTGCTGACTTATTCTATTATAATTTACTGGTACGCAAATACGCAGATAGGATTATAGACACAAAGCACGTTATCTGCTTGTTTGAGCCTTGCCCTCACCCCCTGTGAATTCATACTATATTAATTGTGATTTCTATTCGAGACTGTGAATCCAGCTGTAGGACCAGATTTCTTTTCCGGTACTATGGAGGCAAAGAAACTACGCTCCGGGAAAGTTTTAACGGAGAAACCTGGTACAAATTCCGGACCCATTCATTTGAGGAAAAAGCACGTCAATAGTGCTATTTTGAAAGGTCAGATGCAGCTGGTACAAATTTGGGAAAAAAGCCTGAATAAATCTCTAGAAGTTTCCATGAAATCTGACACTGACCCATTACCAAAGTTGGAACTTTTTTCTAATATGGAGGGAGATTGTCAGTTTGATCCTATGTTGGAAACAAAAAGGTCTCAGAGTCAGTCAAGGGAGGTAAACCGCCTTACATGTTCAGTAAATGTGGTTGACGCTGATCCTTTGTTAATAACATCGCAAACTTTGGACCATAATACCCTTAAGGGAAATGATAATCTGGAAGAAGTCAAGGGTGATGCCTCAATAGCTACCAGCATCGATCTGGAACTCTGTGGTCGATACGTGGACAAGACATCTTTGTCTCATCTTGTGGTTAATAAAACTCCAATTGGAGAAACGCCTTCTGGATTGCTACTATATAGCAGCACTCCCTCTATCAAATCCACAGATAACCTCTCCACGCAGAGTGATTTGCAATCTCCGCAACTTAACTTATCGGGGATTTGCGCTTTTACATCATCTAGCTACCCAAAAAATGAGAAACCCATCTCTGAGTCACTCATAGCCCTTGAGCAAATCCTGTCTTCCATATTACTTTTAATGGGTAAATTTGCTGTGAACTCCGACTGTATTTTGTCTTCGGTTACTAAGATATTGCAGGCATTGCTGGCAAAAAATGTAAAAAATGTTGAGAATGTGATTAATCCTCCTATTATTTCTATTGATCCTGTTGTCCAAAAAATTGTTGATAACACTACTGATGTGAGGGGAACTGCCCCTTTGGGATTGTCTATAGAGGTGGATATCCATAAGCCCCCTAACCGATCTTCCTCATCTTCCTTGCTACAGAGAAAAGATCCAATGTTGTCTGAGCAGGAAGATAATGTGGTAGAAGAGTTTCAAATGGGGGGTAATGATCTTTTTCCCATTTTTATACAAGATAAAAAGGAGCCAGAAGGTTCCTTGATGACTATTAGAGCCGCAAAAGTAAAAACTAGAGGGAAAAACAGGAAACAGATACGTAAATATAAAAAGAAAAGACCCAGGCAAATCATTTTTCAAAAACACATAACATCTGTAATGCTTGATCCTATTGAAAGTGGTTATAATCCATTCTCAGATATCCCCGCTAAGGAGGAAGTTGTAGATATTAGAAATGATGAATGTGGGAGTACCCCGGCTGAACCAACTATGAGGGGGGTAGTTCCATGTCCTGTGGTAAACGCTCCTGATCCCCAATCCTTAAGTACCGAAGATATTACAAATACGCCGATAGTAGCAAGGGTATTTAATCCATCTGCACCCATTTTTCGGCCACAGCCTGAAGTAGTCAGGAATATAATGATTCAATCAGCAAAAAGCCCTATCTTAAATGTGGATACTTTGTCATTGGATTTTCTCCCATTATTTGATTCAGATCTAAAAATGAATAGATCCTGGCTACTTAACTGCTTTAAAGAGATAGAAAGCTTAAAGTTAATTTTAACAAATGATATTGATCTAGTTCTCCCAATAAGATCCATAAATGGGCAACGAACAAGGGTAAAGTTTTACTCTAAAATAATTGCCAATTTAGTTCTTCAACAAGCGGAAGCTTTTCAATGTAGAGGAATTGACGTGTTACCTTATGTTAATAATAATTTGTGTATTTCCTCTAGCGAAAGAAATACAAAGTTGGCTTCTGGGCAGGATGATTATCCTATTTGCAATAAAGATCTAAAAATTTGGGTCTCCAGAGGTAAACGAATGGTCTCTCAGGTACTTCCATTACCTGATAGCACAGATATTCCTTTAACTGAAGACAATTCGATGTGGAACTGGTTACCAGGAGTTCTCTCTAATACTATTTCGAGAAACCCACGACCATTTTCGCATCTTTAACACCTATTTAAAAATTGTCTCTTGGAATGCCGCTGGTTTGTCTAATTGCCCTGAGAAATTTGATTTTCTACTCTCTTTGAATGCAGATGTGATATGTATCCAGGAAACATGGTGTAAAAATCTCCCATATGGAGGGAAAGATTACTTCGTCTTGGAGGCTCCTGCGACTCCTTCTAAAAAAGGCCACGCAAAAGGGGGAATTGCTTGTTTGTTATCAAATACCTTACAATGGCAATTCTCCCACTACAAGGACGAGAGTAATCTATTCCAATCCATAACCATTTCTAATCTGGACTTTGCTGCTCAACGGTCCTCGCTTATAATATTAAATGCCTATATTCCTCCGGAAGATAATTTCACTATAGTTTTAAAACGTATGTTTTCCTATGTAAAACAATTAATAGAGGTGGATCACCCCCCATATATATTATTGATGGGGGACTTAAATTGTAAAGTGTCTAACTCTACCTTAGACATGTTTAGAAATAAAGCTAAGGAAGAAGCATATAACATACCTCAAGCACTCCTGCCTACCAAAATAAAAACTAATAAAAGAGGCAAGATTCTCCTCGGGGAACTTAGTTCCCTAGAGGGACTTATCATAAATGGCAGGATGCCTTCAGATACTCCCGCTAACTATACACATGGATCCATTAGGGGTGAATCTATTTTGGATTATGTAATAACGGACTTTGATATGTTCTCCTTTCTCAAAGATTTGGTGATCTCTCATTCCCCCTTGAGTGATCATAAAATTATTAACATAACTGTCTCATTAATTCCCCCTGAAACTAGTTCCTGGTCTTTAAAGAATAGAGGTTTCTCTATTAAGTGTAACTCAGATAGATGTTATTGGGGATCTGCTAATATCAAGGATGTACAAAATATCCTTACCCAACTACTATTAGAGTTTGATTACTGGCAAGGTAGGGAATTCCTTTATCTTGAAAACCTTCTTAAAAAAGTCACCGCGACGGCTAGGATTATAGGAAATCCCAAAAAGAAACATTTCTCTCCCAGTCCCCTATTAATATTAAATAAGGAGATAAATAAACTTGTCAGGAAACAATACCTTAATAGATCGGGGGAAAATGAGTATCAGTTAGCTGTATTAAAAAGAAGGAGGGTAAGATTGAGATCCAAGATAAAAAGGGAAAAAGAAGACTCTCTATGGATCAAGTTAAGAGAGGCTTCAACTTGTAAAAATTCTAGAGATTTCTGGTCCATTATAAGGCAAGGATGTGGCTCTATAACAACTTCCACTCCCATAGCTATTACAGAAGATATCTGGACCCTATTTGTGTCCACCTTATATGCACCTAACGGTGCAGGGGGGGACACATGGGATCCAGGTCCAAATAGTGATTATAAAATGGAACTTCCTACTGAGCAATCCATAGCTACCGTGATAAAGAGCATGCGCTCTTCCGGTGCTATGGGTCCTGATGAATTGCCCATGTCTATAATCAAGCAAGATGTTACCGTTTGGAGTAGGATTCTTCTTCCAGTATTTCTGGCGTGCTTTAAATTACGAACAGTCCCCGACTCTTGGCGGGGAAGTATCCTAATCCCTATTTTTAAAAAAGGTGATCGGGACAAACCCTCTAATTATCGTCTAATAGCTTTATTAGACTCAATAGGAAAAATGTTTGCTAAACTTTTATTAATGTTAATAATGGAATGGGCAAATTTAAATAGTATTTTACCTATGGAACAGACAGGGTTTCGAAAAGAGCATGGAACTCTAGATAACCTAACATTACTACAGGTAATTATGGATAAATATGCTCGTGTCCGAGGTGGTGGCGTATACGTAGCATTTATAGATTTCTCCACGGCGTTTGACAAGGTTGACCGTCCAACGCTGTGGAGAAAGTTGGCTGCACTGGGTATGCCAGGATACCTACTCGATCTAGTTAAGGCTTTACATTCAAACACATGGTGTAAGGTGTTACAAGGTGGTGAGAGGGGTCTTTCTCAATCTATCCCCTCTCTGAACGGATTAAAACAAGGGTGTATATTGGCACCCATATTGTTTTCCTTGTATACGGCCGATTTACCAACTTCTGTTGCAGTTTGTGAGGGATTAGCCCCGAAAATTGGAGGGACAGCCATATCGATTCTAATGTATGCGGACGACATACTTGTTTTAGATTTGACCCCGAAAGGTCTATCTAATCGTCTTCACGCATTGAATCAATTTGCTGAAGCACATTATATGAAAATTAATAGTTCTAAAAGTAAAATCATGTGCATCTTCGGAAAGAAGAAATGCAGGTCTAGTAGCTATAATTGGACTATTAGCGGACAAAAACTTGAGGTGTTTAAAACCTATATGTTTTTAGGTAAAATAATATCTGCTAACCTTTGTGAGAACCCTCACATTGAACATAATTCTCGTAAAGCGTTGGCTCATGGTATGGGATTATGTTCTTTGTATAAAGCTACTGGGAAGAGGCATTTCTCCCTATGTTTGGATGTATTTAGAGCGAAAATTCCTGCAACCCTCCTTTATGGAATGGAATTAGTGGAGTTGAGTCAATGGGGTTTCATGCAAAAAATGGAAGGAAAGGTACTAAGAAAAATCTCTTCGTTCAATACAGCTTGTTCTACATCGTCATGCAGGCTGGAATTCGGACTTCGAAGTTGTTGGGCACAGGGGTTGGCTGCCCTCGTAAGATGGGTAGCCTGTTTGGCCAGAGGTAAACCGGGTACCTTACGTGAAATTTAAAAAAAGGAACTCCTGGGCAACTTTAATGAGTTCCGCAGCTGGTAAAAAATTTTAGAAAAGCGGTATCGCTGCTTGAACTGGATGAAAGTACGCTATTCTTACTTTCACCATCAGAGTTAAAGCTGAAACTAAAAAGTATGTCTTGGGAACTTTGTTTCAAGTCGGATATACTTGCCCAACCTAATCAAAAAGAAAGGGAAGCCCTGGTTTCAACATATACCCCAAAATTAGCCCAACAATATCTTATTTGGAATATTCCTCATGGTGTCCGTAGACTATGGTACCTTTTACGTCATAATTTGCTTCCACTTAATTCGCTTTTAGCAAAATGGTATGGGGTATCTCCTCTATGCAATTTTTGTAATAATGCTGTACAAGATCGTAATCATGTAATGTTTATTTGTCCGGTATTGCGCCCCTTGCGCCAAAAATGGTTAAAACCAATCTGTTTACAATTGGGAATTGTAAATGTAAAAATGTTCTTCCTTGCACTTTACTGCCCCCCTAACGAAATGTTCTGTTCCAGAATTTTTAAATATTTTAAAGAGATTTTAGATATTTATTAATGAATTTCAGGGAGATGTTGTTGATTGCCTTACTTGCAGATAAGTAGTGTCTATTCTTTTTGTCGTATGATGTTACCTATACATTATCTGTATGTTAACTATGTGTGTATTTTTATGTGGCCCTCATCGAGAGCCAAAACATAATAAAATTTGACTTTGACTTTGACTACAACGCATGCCTTTACGACGCAAGTTTTACAACGCAAGTCGTTACAACGACTTGCGTTGGGGGGCGCCGGATAGTGAATAGTTTAATTTACAATTCCAACTCCAGTCCCCGTGGATAGTAGGGAAGGTGTTGGAAACTATTCCCTATCCTAGAGCACCCCCCTGCGCAAGTCGTTGTAAAAGTTGCATTGTAATGGTTGCGTCGTAAAGGTACTTCGTTGTAACAGTTGCGTTGTAAAGAATGGTCCCCTCTTTAATGTTATAAACAATGCTAGTTGGGTGGCATCAGTGAACCTATGTACGTGGACTTTAGCAGTGGGGGGGGGGTTATTTGTGTGGCTCACTATAACTAGGGCAAATCTCATAACGTCCCCTCAACTGAGTATTTTTTGGGACAGGGCGACCCCTTCCAGCGGATGAAATCCATATTTCACTTGTGATAATGTTATCACATCCAGAATATAATATTATATACTTGTGAAATATGGGTTTTGAAGCCACTTCGTTTTGTCCCAAAACAACAGCTACATTTGCAATGCCACAATCAATTTCCCACTTTGGATGTTATCTGACTTTATGGTAGAAATAATTAGCAGCTAAGAAGACAGGAGGCAAGTTTTTAAAAAAATCTCATTTTTCTTCTGCAGATCCATTGGCTTCAACACAGATTAGAAAACAAAATCACAAAGTTTCAAAGACAATGTTTACTGGCATGATGTCATACCAGGAAATATTTGCTATAATTTGACGGAATTACACATATCCAGGGAAATGCAGATTTCTCCACTGGGGGGGCCTAGTCTCATCTTGAATTCCTTTTCATTAGCTAATTAATCTATATGCTTGGCAACACAATTACGTAGGAAATACCAATCAAACACAATGCCATTGATCTTTATTCAGCACGGGGCCAATTGGCAACCAAAAGCAGCCAGTCAACAGTGTTCAAAGCAGTCCTGTGCTCTCCCCGCCCCCTCTGTCTCTCTTCCCATCAATCCCATTCTCTGCTTCTATTCTCTCTCCCTTTCCTTCTGCTCTCTGTCCCTCACCCCTTTCTCTCTGGTCTTCCTGTTTGTCTGATTATACCCCCATGGTGCTTGCAGTCATAAATCCATAGGAGCTCTAGAGGGAGATAGACGTGTTAGTGACAGCACTGCACCTTCAAAAACCAGCCTGCAAGGCTTCAGCCTCATGGGTTCAATGGGCAGTCCAATCCTGTTTCAGAATGTTTCCTTCAAATGGAAGCAAACTTGGAATGTTCACATTGCTATCAGAGCTCCGTTGTTAGCTAACCGTTCCACAACTGAGAAGTGTGCGTGTTTAGGTGATCTATCCAATATGCCACGACAATCATTATGCCTTGGGAAGCTCCCCATATCCACAGTGGTTTAGAAAAAGTCAAATATTCTACCCGTCACTTTTTTGGGGTGCCTTATTTTGATGCCCTACGTGCAACAGGTATGCCCAGATGTGGGCTCTGGATAATTGAACCATAGGACCCAATCTTCCTTTCACTAATGAGGCCCAATAAAGCTGAAACTTGTCTTGGGTTGCTTGTGATCCATTTCAGAGGGGGCATAGCCCATAGGGTCAGACTAGATTAGTCCTATTTGAACAAGATGAACGCTAATTTGCATGCCTTGGCTCCCTGAGTTAAGCGACACTATGGGCAAACAAAATGAATTGGAGGGCAGCCCAGAGCAATTATAAGTGATTGAGATTAATTCATTATTTTTTTTTTATTTTTTTTTATATATATAATATAATTAATTCAAACGCTCCATCGATCGCTTTTGTTGTTTTTCTCAGTATGATGCGCTAAGTATGTATGTAAGTATGCCAGAATGTAAGTATGGTGGCTCATTGTGCCACAGCATGCAAGCTGCACTTCGCTGATGAGACCCAACAAGGTGGAAACTGCTTGTGGTTTTTTGTGTTCCTGTTCAGAGGGGATGGACCTGGAATGTTCCTATTGAAGCAGGATCAAGCCTGATTTGTACATATGCATGTGGGTGCTCCCAGTCTAGATTAGCACAGTGAGCAAAAAATGATAGACTGGAATGTGGCCAGGAGTAAATACCCTTGGCTGTGAATATTGCAATCACTCAACACACCATTTTGTTTTCCTAGTATGAAACTTAAGTGTGATGAGTATGTCCAGATGTGCTTCCCCTTGCTTGAAATCAGTCTTGGGATACAGGTATTATCTTTCAGAAAGGGGTGGTGTTAGACCTGGTATCATAGGCGTGAGTCTCTCTTCCATTTTGTCGTATTGCCTCCTGTGTTTTTTGAATGTTTTTTACTTTTCATATGCTTTGGGCACTGTGCCACTGCTATTCAGTGCCACAGTACAAGTGTTCCCTATGTTAAATTGATATACTAATTAGTGACTTTATGATTGGGTTTTTTGATTTACATGTCAGACCCTAGTACAGTGCACCATGTGTGCCCAGGGCTTGTAAACCAAATGCTGCTGGTGGGCTTGCAGCACTGGTTGTGCCACCCACAGAAGCAGCTTGTAAAGTGTGTCTAAGGCCTGCCATTGCAAGGCCTGTGTGCAGTCTGTGACTGCCATGTCGACTTGGCAAGTGCACCCACTTGCCAGTCCCTAAACCTTCCCTTTTCTTCATATCAGGCACCCCTAAGGTAGGCCCAAGGGCAGGGTGCAGTATAAGGTAGGGCATGCCCTGGTGTGTGTAGCAGGTCCTAATAGGGAATTACAGCCATTTTTGTTTTTCACTATTGCAAGGCTACCTGTTCGCCATAGGCCAGAATGGGAAGTTAGATTATTACATCTTATAATCCTAACTGACTCAGGGAACATGGTAGAAATTCAAATTTAGTATGCCTGAACTCAGAAGGATAAAATACATCTTTTAGAAAGTAGGTATTTTCTTGTCTAACTATCGAGGCCTGTCTAGGGCATGGTGCCTCCTCTTTGCGGAAACGTTTTGCTTGGTATGTACCGACTAGACCCCTCCGTTCGGCTGCAGCTTACATGGTGTAAGTTCCCAAGATCCTTAGGACTCGCCTAGGTGGCCGCTCCTTTAGATTTACTGCGGCAAAACTATGGAATTCGATACCTATTGATTTGCGCCGCACAGATGACTTCTTGTCCTTTAAGAAAGCTTTAAAAACGTTTTGTTTCCTAGAAATGGTTGGAACCTTCTGTTTAGTCCCGCAATTGCCGGTTCACTGCGATTGTCATCTCAAGTCCAAGCGCCAGGATACCCGCTGGGTGACAGCCATTGCGCTATATAAGAGCACCTATACATACATACATACATACAGGTTGTGTAGTCCTTGTCTGGAGTTTGAGTGACAGGGATAGGGGATTCCAGGAGAGAGAATGAGTCAGTCCAGTGGTGAATAGGGAGATCCGCATCTAGATGGGAGGGAGGAGTTGCACCTGGGACCTGATTAGGACTGTGCCTTCCCTCCACAATGTTGGCTCTACCCCCTGGGGTGCGGCTGATGTCTCTGCCCTGCACTGTGAAAGAAGAGAAGGAATCATGTCAACATAGTGCTCCAAGGCTGTGCTTTCCCTCCACATGCTGGCTCCACCTCCTGTGGGGTGTCTGATGTTTCTGCCCTGCATTGTGGAAGGAAAGAAGGAGTCATGTAAACTGAGTGCTCCAGAACTGGTTTGGAATGGGCAAAGGCCCCTCTACCTTCAGAGCACAAAGGGAAAAGTAGTATAAATATTGGGACCCAGACCCAAGAACTTTAGATCACTTCTGGGAACAAGACAAACCTTTTGCCAAGCAGAAGAACCACGGAAGCTGCAGGAGTTTGGGCTGCCCCTCTGCCAGTGTGCTAATTGCTGGGTTGGCTTGCAGTGGTTTCTTTATTGCCAAGGAAATAGAGAAGGAACTTTTTAAGAACTTTCATCATCTTACAGAATATTCTCCAAGGGCTTGAATGTGTGCTTGCCTACTGCTGAAGTCTCAGGGACAAAAGACTTCATCTCCAGCTCCCCTCTGAATTTGCTTGCTGGGAATTCTAACTGCAGAAGCCTGCGTGTTGCTGGGAGCTGGAAGTGCGACACAATGAGAACAAGCGTGACGCCGCCGCAGCTGAGATCGTTGCATCTGCCGGAGATGCGTGCCACCGCTGCATCTCCCAAGAAGCGTGTCTTCATTGAAGCTGCCTGCTGTCGCATCACCGGAGAAGCGTGATGCCATCGAGAGGGTCGCCATCGCCTGAGAAGCATGTCGCAGGGCCTGTCGCGTCTCCAAAGTACAGAGTCGTCGCAAGGCTGCCAGGGCATCTAAGCATCATAGTCGTATTGTCGCATCGAGGTGCCATCCTGCTCATTGCATCCGTGCCGCAGGCTGAGAACCTAAGCATCACTCCCTCACCGGTAAGGATCACGACGATCCCCTACTCTGCGCAAGCATTGAGGTGCGACGCATCATCTCCCCCGGAGCATGGAACCGACGCATCTCCCTTTGCGAGCCTTTTGTTTGTTTTTACATTATACATCCAGGTACTTTTGTGAGATCTGTGTCGCATTTATCACCAACTTGAACTAAGCAACTTTTACCATCTTTTAAGTCAATCTTAAGTATAGTATTGTGGATTTTTGTCGTTTGTTAAGTCTATATAAAGAATACTTATTTTTATAAAACCTGTGTTGTGTCCATCTGTAGTGTTTTCACTGTATTACTGTGTATATTCACAAATGCTTAACACACTGCCTCTGAGATTAGTGCTCGTGCCAAGCTACCAAGGGGTGAGCAGGGGTTATCTACGAGTGTAATCCCATTATCCTGAATTAGAAGCAAGGGTCCTTATTTGGACAAAGGTGAATACCATTGCCAACTAGAGACCCCCAGATCTAACATGTGGCCAAGTGGTTCAGACAGGATCGTTCCTATTTGAGCAGGGCTTCATTGATGAGGCGCTACTTAAATGAAACCAGTCTTTGGGCACTTGTGCTGTCTTTCAGGGAGTAACTGACTTGGCGATTCAGGTGGGCTTGGTTTAATTGGAGCAGGAGCACGGCTTATTTTCATATAGTGGCTCCCTGTGTAGAGTGTTACAGTGAGAAAAAAAACAAAGGATTGGGATGCATCCTTTTCATTATCGATAGCCAAGTTTGGTTTAAGTATTCCAAAGATTTTTTCTCATTATCTTTTGTGCTATAATTACACCCAGATATAGGTCTTATAGCTTACTGTGGCACAGGTCCAGAGCTACAATTTAGAAATGAGGCTGAAAAAGACAGAGACCAGTATAGGGTTCTTGTTCAGAGGGGATGTGCCTTGGAGTTTGGGGACATATTGTTCCAGGGCTGATATTCATATGTTGTTTATGTGTTTCAAGATGCACAGAAACAAAAAAACAAATTATGCATTGGAATGGAGCCCAAAATAATTATGAGCGGCTAAGTAAATGCAAGTATTCAAAGCATCACATTTATCACTTTTAGTTTTTCTCAGTGTCATGGGTAACTCCATGTCATGTGTCCCATCGCTCACTGTGTCAGAGGACAAATGCTGCACCTCACTAATGAGGTCTAACCAGTCTGAAAAAAGTCTGGTACTGCTTCTATTCCTTTTCAATGGGACATGGTCTGTGGTTTGGGTTGGACTGTTCTTATTAGAGCAGGGCCAAGGCTGATTAGCAAACGTCTGTTCTCCGGAGTGGCACAGGGCCAGCCCCAGCTCAAGGACCCCGGGGAACACAGGTTTTTCTGGGCCTCAATTGTGGGGGTTGAACCCACTGAAGTCAGCGACCTGCCTAATGTAGATACTGAACACCAATATACACTTTCAGCACTTGCCTTTAAGAGTAGGGAACAGTGTAGAAGTTAAAACCAATAAAATAAATGTACAGTAAGATTCAAGGCATCACTTTATGAAACACATCAGTGTGAAGAATTGCCCTCCCAACAGCATTTTACATGGGGTTTAGTACCTTTCCCACCTAAGGATAAGGTGTACCGCCTCACTCGGGCATGGGGAAGGTCAGGCACACTTATTTTGGTTGGAGAGCTGTAATGGGACCACGATTGTAGGGCCTCTTCTATCATATACAAGTCCCCGGCTAGCCCTGATTTCATGAAGGCTCAAGAGACTGAGTGATTTCAGTTAATCTGGCAGTGCTGGGCGAATGTATGACATTATAACACATACATTTACAATGCATGCCTTTACAATGCAGTTTTTACATGGTAACATCCTTTACAACGCACTCCATTACATCGCATGACGCTACATCGCATTTTTAGAAACTACCTTTACAACGCATACCATTTCATAGCATTTTACCTTTACAATGCATAGCATTACAATGCATTTCAGGTAAGTATTGGATAGTATACCGGTAAAAAATACTATTCTAACTCCAAGGGGTGCAACAGTAGGGTAAGTGTTGGATAGTGTAGGGGTAAAAATTACTATTCTAACTCCAGGGGATGCAACAGTAGGGTAAGTGTTGGATAGTGTAGGGGTAAAAATTACTGGTAAAAAGCAAAACCTTCACCCAAACAGTGATACAAAGCCACTGCATAGATGTTGTGGCAAGTTACAGGCACTTGTACGGGAACTGTGCGCTGGTCTCAGGTGCCCTGCTCTGGGATCCTTAGCACACGACAAGTGGAGAATCCTATGAAACAGGGTTCATTGATCACCAGTAGCAATAGTTAGTTGCAGTAACAACCACAGACAGCAATCTTTTGCATCCTTATGCCACCAAATGCTTCTAGAGCATAGCTCAGTTCAGTTGGAAAGATGGAATGCAGTCACACGTTTTCCCTGTAATGGAATCTCAAGCAGGGTACACACTTAGGCCATTCTGGTGACAGGTACTGCACAGGTCCACTCCAGCCACTACTCCAATCCAGGGGCCGAGACCACTGAGAGGCCACTGTGGCAGTCCCACCGACAGACAGCCCTTCAGGCTGACTGCTGCCTTATGATGCAGGTGGCTGGGCCCTTAAAATTCGGGGACAGACTGCTGCCTCAGACAGGACCTACTGATCCCGACGGGCAGCGGTCAGAATCGTGATCCTGAATGGAGTCGGTGTCTGTTCAGGCACGACCGCCAGGATCACAATGTCCTTTTCTGACTGCCAATTCATGGTGGTCCCAGAAAGGGGCCTGCTTAGTGGCCAGGGGGGCATGTGGTGCCCACCCCTCCTCCACACATCCAAGCACCGTGTGCCAGGCACCACATGTTTTGGGAAAGCTATGTTTTTGAAGCATGACTATTGTGGGATGCTAGGTTGGTGTGAGAGATGAAGCAGGCTTGGTATTGTCAATGTGCTGTCAGAACTTCTGTATTTTTTGTTACTGAAGACAAGGTTGATAGTATTGCACTTTTCTATGGAGTGAGGAATACATGGTTCTTGCAAGGTGTTTATGCAGTGATTTTTTGTCCTGAACAGTGTTCTGCTTATGTTGGTGGATTCATTGATGAGCTGCCTCTGGGTCATGTGGAGGGCCCTCAGCATAAAGAGGCCTTTAGGAGTTCTGTTTTTCTTGTATTTGCTTTTGTGTCTGTGGATGGATCATTTATTGTTACCAAGGTCCTTAGAATACCAGGGCGCTGAAGACTCTGGCTTGTACTTGTATGTTCAGAAAACAATCTAAAGAGAACCAATCTGCCTGAAAACTGATAAGGGAGTGCTAACAAAGTCACTTTAAGGCATCGCTATGCAAACAGAAAAATCCCCCCAAATGAATGAACGAACAGGAATAGAGAACATTCATATATTTTTTAATATTTCCCAGTATTTTATCAAAATTCATAAAATTA
Organism: Lissotriton helveticus; assembly: GCF_964261635.1. NCBI lineage: Eukaryota > Metazoa > Chordata > Amphibia > Caudata > Salamandridae > Lissotriton > Lissotriton helveticus. The sequence goes on along the minus strand of NC_136063.1, from coordinate 16,992,480 downwards.
ACATGTGACAGGATAACATTTCAATGTACATAAATATACATAAGTTCCCACATTCACACACTCAATACATACTAACAATCACAAATACAGCCATACTCAAACACTCTCCACACACAAGAGGTATTCATGATTTGTGATATGGTCAGTACTCAAATTGGTTCACATTCATGGCAAAAGATACAAGATAGGCATTGTTGGAAATGGCCCTTTTTGCAGGGTTATCCCAAAACGTTTGGCTTCTTCCTCCTATCTTTTCCTGACCTGTTTGTGTTGGTTTTAGGAATCTGGGCACTCTACCATTGCTAATCAGTGCTAAAGTGCATATGTTCTCTGTGTAAACTGTGTTATGGATTGGTGTCTCCATGATTGAATATTTGATTTACTTGTTAGTCCCTAGTAAAGAGTGTGCCAGTGCCTCTGAATCAAATGCTACTCGTGAGCATGCATCACTGATTGTGCCACCCACGTGAGTGGTCCTGAAAAGGTAACTCAGACCTGCCATTGGAGAGTCTGTGTGCAGTTTATAACTGTCATGTCAACTTGGCCCGTGCACACACTGACCAGTCCTAACCTTCCCTTTTCTTACATGTCAGGTACCCCTAAGGTAGGCGCAAGGTACCACTGTGGGCAGGGTGTAGTGCATGTGAAAGGTAGGACTAAATCATGTCTGAAGCTCAACGATGACAACACTGAGCTGATGCTTCTAGGCCCTCCAACTCTCTCCACCTTGGAGAAGTCATAGCCTCTGAGCATGGGCACAGCTCCCACCCCTAGAGATAACATCACAAGCCTGGGGGTGTGGATAGATAAATCGTTGACCTTCGACATGCAGGCAACTAAAGTCTCTGCAACCTGTTTTGGCCTCCTAAGGATGGTAAAAAAAATTCTGCCACTTCTCCCCTTTGAGGCAAGACAGATAGTCATGCAGGGCTTAATTCAATCCCGCCTACATTTTAACAATGCTCTGTACCTTGGGGCGCCGGAATACACCCTACTAAAATTACAACGTACTCAGAATTGTGCAGCTCGCACCTTTACTTGGTACCCCTCGGAGAACTTCAATACAAACTGGCTTAAGAGCATTACACTGGCTCCCCATCAGGGAGAGAGTCAAGTTCAAATCTCTGTGCATTGCACATCAGGCGTCCTGGAAATCAGGCCCAGAGATCAATCATTCTCTGGTATCGCCATATGAACCCTCCAAAGCTCTCCGATCGTCACACGCCTTTCTAGCCCAAATCCCAAGAATTTATAGAGTAAGGGCCGGAGGTCGATCCTTCGCATATAAAGCCCCGAAAATATGGAACACCCTACCACTTCATCTTAGAGCAGACTCTAACCTTCTGAGCTTCCGCAAGAAACTTAAAACCTTTCTGTGTTAACTCACCTCTCTTTCTTCTTGAGCACTGATGGTAATTTTTAGCGCCTGGACGCCTCAGGACAGCTGCTAGCACTTTATAAATATGTTTTTCATTTAATTTCATTTCATTTCATTTCAGGACATGCCCTGGTGTGTGTGGCATGTCCTCATAGTGAATTACAGCCCATTTCATTTTTCACTATTGCAAGGCTACCCTTTTCCCCATAGGACAGAATGGGAAGTTTGTTTATAACATTTTATAAACATAACAGGCCCGGGGAATTAGGTAAAAAAATGAAGTTTAGTACGCCTGAACTCAGAATCTAAAGATGCATATTTCAGTGAAGGAGATTTTTACATTCTGTGTTTGAAAATACCACTTTTAGAAAGTAGGTATTTTGTTGCTCAGTCATCCTGTGGGCCTCTGCTGGAATGTGGATTGCCTGTCTGGTTTTGGATGACAGAAGGCTGGGGAGCCGGAGGGGCTATAGATAGTCTAGGTAGGTCAGCAAAGGGCTGAATAGAACTGGGCTGCGATGGGGGAAGGGAGAGGAGATTTCCTTGCATTCCAAAGGGCCTGGTCTGCCTCTGACAATGCCATCTCCACCTCCCGCCAGGAATACACACCAGAAAAGGCCAAACTGGTTCTGGCCGGGCAGAGACACCCTCTGCCTGAACTATGAAAGGATTTTTATGTACAAATACTGGAGCCCAGACCCTTGAACTGCAGAACTCATCTGGATCAAGAAGACTGCCAAGAAGAAGAGCCGGAGATGCTGTGAAAAAGGATCGACTGCTTTGCTGCATGCTTTACTGGGCTGACCTGCAGTGGCTGCTTCTGTCTTGGGCAGTGAAAGGCCTGGATTGGCCTTTTTCAACCTAAATTGTGAGTCTCTCTAAGGGCTTGAGGTAGAGCATGCCCCCTGTTCACGAAGTCCTAGGAACAGCAAAGACTTCAAGCTCTTCTGCCCGCAGCACTGGAAACTGTGTGTTTTGTGCTGTAACAGACGAAAACCCAAACAACGACATCTACGTCGCCACTGCCAACTCTGTGTCCTGAAGGCAGCGTTGAGGGCACCCCTGCAACACTGCACCACAATCTTGGTCTCACCAACAACGACTGTTGATGCCCCCACCGAGCCGCTGCTTGCACCGCGATCTGTGGCCACAGCACTCTTGTTAGGGTTTGTGCACAGCAAAGAGCATGTCCCCTCTCATTGCACTAGTGGTCTCTGTAATAGCTCTCTTTAAACATACTATGTATTGGTCTCTGTAATAGCTCTCTTTAAACATACTATTGAAAGCCTTTCTTGTTATCACAGCCCCTCCCTAAGACTTCTGTGTATGTTGCTCAATGTATTCACAACTTTGGACATTGCTGTCTTGTTTGCACATTGGACCTTGCTTTTACCAAGGCTTATTTAGAGCACTCCTCCCTAGGCCATGTGTTACTTCAACTCATTAGCATAATAGCTGAAGCTCTGCACACCTGCTTGTGAGAACCACACCCAGTTCTTTGAACCACACCCAGCTCTTCAAAACACACCCAGCCCTGTCTATAAAAGGCAGCTCCTGAGCCTCACCCAGTGCTTGTGCTCGTCTAACTCCCACTTACCTGAGAACAGATCCTTCGGCGCTGGCACTCCTGCTCTCTCCAGACCTTCATTGGCTTCAATGGGCGCGGCTGCTGGCTCTTCCTTCTTCCGGTTCCCAGCTCCTTCTTGCCTCAACCCCTCTTCTGTCCACTGCAATCGACCTGCAAAAGAGAAAGAGGGCAAGGTTAGACTGATCAGTATCCCTTTTCAGCAACAAGTAAGTGGAAAAGCTTTTATTACCTGAAAGAACTTTGTCGGCGATTTCTGGATTCATGTAAACACAATTTGGAACAAGATATCTCCCACGAACTTTGTGGTTCAAACCCTTTGTTACAAGAATACTTGTGGAAATAAACATTGTTTTGCATGGAACTTTTTAAGAATAGAACAGAGGAAACAATTGACAGCAAGGCAAACAGTAAATAAAGGACTTGCACAAATTATCTGCTGTACTTTGATGTAAAAGTACAGTATTTGTTTTATAAAAAGTCTGGAAATGTGTGAAAAGTGAGTTGGCTTTAGTTATATTAAGGTGAATGTTAGATGTTGGTAATTCTGCTAATGATATTCGTTTGATTTTACAGAAGTTTTACAGTAATAGAAAGCACATCCCAGAACAGTAACACATTCCAAACCTGGAAGCTAAAGACCAGGATCCAGGATGTACTTTTAGAAGAGAATTTCTAAATAGATTAAGGGTTAGTCAGGAACACATTTAGGGATAGGTTGCACTTATCTGTTCTTTGTTTATGTTTCATTAGGCACCAGTTTCAACAGAAGTCAGAGAGGGCCGCAGATTTTTGCAGCACTTCTACAGTGGAAACGCAAGAAAGGTGTTGTCTCTTTTTTTTTATTTTGTCCACATCCACTTTCCTTGAGCTTCTGGTTCTTAGTGCACTGTCTAAAACTAGTGTGCTGGTACAAGCAGTTTCAGGGTGGGGTCGGACTGTCTTTAACCTCCATCAGAACTGAACAGAAACTCAGGTAAGCTGGGCTTTGACAACTCTGCACTGATTCGCTTCATACCAAAGCTTTGGCACCGCAGAGAGCACCACCACAACGCGACACCGCGACCTTGGTTTCACGATGACACCTCTTGACGCTGACACCGAGCTGCTGATCGCACCATGACCTGAGGGCAATGCACTGCGCACCACCTACCTTCACAAGGATGCCTTGGCCTCCCTGACACTGCCACTTCACACCGAAATCGAGGCTGCTGCTTGCACCGTGGTTCGAGGGCACTGCTAGAAAGTCACACAAAGCACCACTCCGCCCCACACCGCAGCCTTGCCCTACCGATGCCGGCACCATCGACTCCAGCTCGTTAGCTGATGACAGTGCTTCAGCAACGACGCTGCCACTGCTTGCACCGTGACCTGCTAGCACCGTGAAGAGCATGGCCTTCATCTCGCACTGCGACCCTGGTCTCACCCACGCCGCCATCTGAAACCGCCACCAAGCCGCTGCTTGCACAGCGGCCTGGGGGTTCGCGCCTCACCGCTGCACTTTGCACCACAGTACCCGACGCCTGCCAATGCCAGTGCTCCTGATTCCATCAGAGAGGAGATCGACTTGCTATGTGTATGACTTTCACGGCCCCCGACGACTCCTGAACGACCTCTGAAACCGACGTCTGCGGACGCCATGCTTTCGGAAGCTCAACGAGAGGTCTCCTATGCCCTGCATTTCTAAAAGGTACTGTTTGTTGGTCTTCCTGACACCGTAGCCGACCCACAATACTGCGGTCAGCCAGAACTGTTTGGATTTGTTTGCTCACAACGCCGTGATAGCCTCGGACGGAGCTATCGACATCAAGGAACAATTTTTCAAGCATATTTTGATAAGTGAAGATGTTGATGTACTGTATTGTGGATTTTTATCATTTTTTATTTTTCTAAACTAGTGTGGTGTCCTTCTGTAGTGCTTACAGTGTATTACTGTTGGTTATGTGCAAACGTTTTACACACTGCCTCTAAGATAAGTCTGACTGCCCATGCTAAGCTACCATGGGGGTGAGCAGGGGTTATTTTAGGAGTGTAACTCCCTTATCCTGACTAGAGTGGTGGGTTCTGCATGTCTTTGGCACAAGCCTCAGCTATCCAGAAATCCCATTTCTTACAGGCATCAAGTGATCAATAGTTGTTCATGTGTCTTTTTGTTATAGAAGGTGAAAACAAACAGAGGCACAAGATTCTCCAGCGCCAACGTTCGTTTTGGTGTCTAACCCGATATGGGTCACACTGTCATCAGGGCGGTCAAATCAGGTGTGGGATACAAAAATAGATGTGCCTAAAAGGTTAATGGAATGGAGTAAACGAGGGATAATATAAAACATAAATAATATCAACACAATTTAGGAAAGATACAATTCCTAGATAAAAAGCATGTGAGAGGTAAACTTAAAGGTAATTTTACATGGGATACATTCGAGTAGGGGGGCGCTAGAGGGCGCCAAGCAAGATGGACCCACTTGCATGAGGCTCTTGCAGTTCAGGCTTCCATCTGTCTATTGTCCTCATTATGTCGAACATAATCCTGCCATGGAAGTAGCTGTCTGACTGCAGGGATTGCGGAGCTCCATGCTGCTGCCTCTGGTGCCTAAGAATTTGCCTGGGAAGCTTTAAAATTGTGATTTTGCTCCAGCGGCTGAGAGTTGCAAAACGGCGGAGGCACTGCCCGGGTGAGAAGAATGGGGCAATGTCGCTGTAGATGAAGTGGACTCACTGCCTGCAGCCATGATACCGCTGGGTCCGCCTGGAGGTGGGGCGTGACCGGAGCTGTGTGGATAACCTGTTGCAGCTGTGCTGCTCCCTGTATTGGTGCTGGACCTTTGATCCTTGTGTGGGATGCCCTGACCCTGCTAATCCTACGATGAAGGCTTTATGAAGGAGCGGGCTGACCCACCGGAGCCCCTGTGATATCTGCAGTGAACGGAGGGGGTAAGTGAGCGGTGCAACCCCTGGGCTTGCCCGAGCTTCCTGATTGGCAGCCACTGGGACTGAGACCTCGCTCCCACCGTCCCGGGTGGACTGTGAACAAATCACTGCCCATGCAGGCCACGCGGAGCCGGACTCCACCTTAGCATCCCACCACTCTAGCGATATTACAGTGCCTTGTTGCATACCATCCTTTTGTACGGCATGGCGGCGGCGCAGCACACTGAGGGGAAGAATCCACGCTCCATTACACTCTATAGCTCTTCCGGGCGCTTTGGCGCTGCACCGTGGGAGGGTGAGACATCTAAGGACCCGGTGGCCTAACCTACCTCCAACAACTAGAACCCTCCGGACTGGGAGCTACATGGAACACCGGAATGTAACTGCACTGCACTCGTGGCTGGGGACTGTGGCCCAATAACAGAACATGCACACCCAACAGGAGGACTTGCCAGAATGGGGCGAGGCTCCACCACTGTGACTCCACAGACCCATGCTATTCTCCCACCTCCATTATCCTCCTGAGGAAACGACCTTCGACCCAGGCCTACACAGAGCACCTTGGTACCCCATGGTGCGGTCCGGGGAGATATCGGGCCCGGTGCTGCAGGACACGAAATGCCACCTGGAGAGAATCTGTGTCCCATCATTTGCCCAAAGCACACCACACCCCGAGGCCCTTGACGCGGGACCAGCCCCACGTGGCGTGTGAGGTGTTTGGCGGCCATACCCTGCTGCATATACCTTTTTGACTGGCGGGGAAGACACCATCATACCCTGCCTCTCAAGGCAGGTATAAAAAAAAGAAAGGGACCCAGGGACATACAGAAACGCTGTAACTGCCCAGATCCACTCGCCGCGACCCATCCATACCACACCAAAGTTGGGGATCGCTCCAGAACAAAGCACTTCTTCAACCCCTGTGGCAGCCTTCTACGTGTGATCAGGAGTGAGGCCCCATTGTACCAAAGCAGCGCCTGCCGCACATGACTGCTAATCTACAAGATAGGCGAACACTCCACTAACTAGTGGACATCCCTCACGTCGCTCTGTCTCTCACGACCTCCGAAAACCAGGCAGAACTAGCACAACAACCAGGCGGTCCCTCCCTAACCATAATCACCTCATCGAACCTGCCACTCCATCACCATGGGGAAACCAGATGGACGTCAACCGAAACTTAACTCTTATACAGAGAAGTCTACCCGCTCCCAGACGGAACAAGAAGAGGAGCAGGCTGATGCCCTGACCACCTCTACTGCAGACCTAAAACAACTTTTATTAGTGATGCAGTCTAGCCTGACATCTATTGAATCAAAAATGGACTCCATGAATGCTTGGCAAGATGGCCTTACCCACAGAGCAGAAAAACATGATGACCAATTAACCGAGGCAGAATGACGCATCTCTGACCTAGAGGACAACTCCATTACCACAACAAATCGCACACTCTAAATGGAGAGGATCCTAAAAGTTATAGTGGCCAAAAATGAAGATTTAAAATCTTGCTCAAGACGAAACAACCTACTCATCCTAGGTGTGCTAGAATCGACAGCCACCCGTAAGATGGAAGAATATGTTGAGAGCCTCCTCATAACACTGTTTGGCAGAGATGCCTTTTCACCAGTCCTTGTTGTCGAGCGGGCTCATTGGTCGGTGGCCCTCCCCGCATGATAATAGCCAGAATACTAAATTATCGGGACCAGGATACAGCCCTCCCCCTCTCCAGAGAACACAGCCAACTCTGAAATATCAATCTATCCTGACTTCACCACGGCCGTACTGGAGCAGTGAAGGAAATTTCTCCAAGTGATTTCCCCAAGTGAAGAAAAAACTGCAACAACTCTATTCCCGACCCGTCTAAAAGTCACGCATCAAGGAAAACAGCATTTATTCAATAACCCGCAACATGTCCATGACTTCCTCAAGACCCTGCTCAAACAACTTGCAGGTCGGTCCACCCTAACCCACTGGTCGGCAAGGTCAGTGCTTTGGACATTGGATGAATCCATGCGACACCGCCCATGCCTTACGAACCGCAAATCATGATGCGACCCAGACATGCACTCCACAGAGAAGCGTAAGAGACCACTGCGGATTGCGCATTACCATGGCAAGAAAGACCGTGCTCCTAGTAAACTAGAACCATCATTCATTCCCAAGAGATGTGCGTTCCTTCAACGCCGCCCGCCGCAGAACATGGTCCTTTACGCACCCTTAACAAAAACATCTATACTTGGTAGATTGGAACTGAGTACTGGTCTTCAATGCATTAAGAATGCTCTGCATCACCTCACTGGAGGGACTCCTCAGAACAGATAACCGTAGCAGACACTGTGATGAGATGAATAGCTGCAATACTGCCCGAGCACCCTCTTTAAAGCGAGGTGACTCCGGCCACCCTCTAGATTCCACCCAACAGGTGAACCGTAAACACTGTACTTTACAGTTATGTTAATGTTTAGACCACCCTGCCCAGTTGGGAATCTGACACAAAGGGTAAATTGGGAGGAAGGTGGGGAATGGGCCACGGCAGGATTGGGATGCTGGTGTGGGAGGGGGGAGGGGAACTCTGCACAGCTTCTTGAGAGGAACAGGAGATGATTTTATGCCTCGCTCCACTGTATCGATACGCACATATACGGTCAAACAACAGCACCGAAGTAAACAATGTCCACACCTTAGTACCAACATTTTATATCACCACCATGGAAGGCTGCCCTAGACCCCCCCTACATGTAACTTCCTGACCTGGAATGTACGAGGCCTGGTTGACCCTCGCAAAATGCCGACACATTCTATCTTACTTGGACCACCAAAATATTCATTGCGCAATGTTACAGGAAACAAAATTAAGCCACACGGCCTCCACCACATTTGCATCCCAATGGGCAAACTATGCATGCTGCTCCCCCTCCTATGCCCGAGGCCCACCTATACTGGTGAAGCGCTCTCTCCCCTACACCCTCATAGGATCCCACGAAGACTCACAGGGCCGCTACAACATCCTCTGGGGTCAAGTGTCAGCTCATTCCATAACTCTCGTCTCCTGCTATGGACCAAACACCGATGACCCAGAATTCCTTCAGGTACTCTGGGGTAAGATCCTGGACATCAGGTCCACACATTTGATTTGGGGCGGAGATTTTAATGTTACTTTACACCCCACACTAGACCGCTCGCACCCACAACCGCACCACTACTCTAATTCACATTACACCCTCAAAACGATTGTTGAGGAATATGAATTCATTGATGCCTGGCGTCATTGGCACCCGCGGCTATGGGAGGGAACTTATTACACCACGGCTCACTCCTCTTGGTCAAGAATAGATGGGTGGCTCCTCACAAAAGCTCCAGCCCCTTGGCTGTCACATGCCTCACACCTCTCCCGCACATATTCCGACCACTCCCCAGAGCTCATTACCCTTACCCCCCACATGACGAATCACCCTTCCTGTCCTTGCACTTAAACCCAAAAAACTTACTAGATCCAGTGTTCAAACAGGAACAAGAACAAGAAATAACCAACTTTTTCCTGTGAAATGAATACTCGGTTGAGCAGTATTCCGCGATATGAGAGGCACTTAAAGTCACCATTCGAAGAATCTGTATTGCAAAAAGCAGAGGAATCCTGCGGGATATCCGCTCCACGCTTCGCAAGCTGGAAACAGAGCTCAAACAGACAGAAACTATGATGCAAATTGCCCCCACCCCAGAATGGCAGGCTCGACTGAGAAGCCTACTTACTGAATATCAGGAGACAGCTTAGAGGGAATGTAAGTTTAGGGGGAAATACCACCAGGCGCGCCGATATGGAGAGGGCGACAGACCAGGAGAGGCGCTTATGTCACAGATTTGCCCTCCTCGTTGCTCTAATATGGTCTCAAAATTGAGGACCAAGATGGTCAGTTACACAGAAACACTTCTGAGATTGTGGGAGCATTCCGCAGCTTCTACAAAGCCCTGTACGAAAGACATAGAACTCACCGGGTAGATTTCACCCCCTTCTTTGAGGATACTGCAATAGCCTGGCTGGGAAATAGACAAAGGGAATTTCTCCTAGCACACCACGAAGACGAAAAGATCATATCCACCATAATGCAACGACAATCCAGCAAGACCCCAGGGCTGGACGGCCTCCCGGCCGAATTTTATGAAATATTCCACCATTTACTTATTCCCGTACTGTGACAGGTCTTTGAAGAGGCACGTTAAACGGGTATACTACCCCAATGATGCAAGCTGCACGCATAATCTCCCTGCCTAAACCAGGCAAGTCGCCCTTGCACTGTGATTCCTATAGACCCCTCTCATTAATTAACGTAGACGCCAAAATATTAGCAAAACTGATCGCCAACCACATAAGCCCTCTTATGACTGCCCCAGTACTTCCAGAACGTTCAGGATTTGTACCCAACAGAGGCAAGTCTCGTAACCTATGCACCTTGTTTGCGGTCCTCTATGACATTGACCACGTTATGAACGCCGCAGCAATATTCCTTGACGCTACTAAGGAGTTTGATTCATTAGAATGGGGCTACCTTGCCTTCGTCCTGCAATGTATGGGGATTCCCACGCCTTTCCTGCCCTGTATAGACTTACCATACACTGGTCTACAGGCTAGAGTCATGGTCAACATCATCCAATCCTCCCCTGCATAATAGCCAGAGGCACCCGCCAGGGAGGTCCCGTCTAGCCCCTACTTTTTGCCATAGCGATTGAACCTGTGGCGGCCAAAGTCCGACAACATTTCCGGGACCATGCGCTGATCTATCCAGAAAGGCAAACATTACACTATACCTGTGCAATCCAGACGAAAGCCTCAACCCCATCCTTAGACTCCTCATCCTATTTGGCCACTTCTCCGGGGTTAATATCATCTAAGGTAAATCCCAGATATACCCCCTTACAGACACCACCATGTGCTTCGATCCTGACTATCCACTCACGTGGTGTGGCAATACACTTACATACCTCAGAATAGTCATTTCGCAGAACCGAGACGATTTGATGCTATCTAATTACGTACACGCACTGGATCTCCTAACCCCAAAAATCACCAGGTGGATTGCGTTGCCCCTCTCCGTGGCTGGCAGAGCCTCCCTGATTAAAATGGTGGTACTACCTGTTAGAAATGGCGATTTCCGGTTGGCTAAGGCTTGCGCCAAGGCCAGGCAGAAACCACCACTCTAGTCAGGGCAAGGGAGTTACACTCCAAAGATAACCCCTGTTCACCCTCTAGGTAACGTGACACGAGCAGTAAAGCTTATCCTGGAGGCAATGTAGGTTAAGTATTTGCGCACGCACCAGCAACAACACCCAAGGCCCACCACAAAGGAAACTCCACACAAGGTTATATATAAAAATAGCCTTTGTATTATACCAAACACATTAGATACTAAACACACATTTTACAGTGTGCCAGAGGCACGGGCAGAATTTACAGGGGATTATATACATGGGACAGGGCCACATGGACCACTGTCAGGAATAAGCACTTTTAGAACTAGCACTTGGTAGAATTAGCACTTTGTAGAGCTAACACTTAGAACATAGAACATGTAATAACTGTAGCACCAAATAGCAATATGTAACACACAACCAGTAACCACTGGTGAAAGGTAAGTACCACCTACGCAACCCTGACCACCTTAGGAAAATATCACGCAGGGAACCATGAACTCACTAGTATAACTATACTAGGAACAACAACCACCTAAGCATAAAAATACATTTAGGGGTATAGGCAAGAAACTTTCTACATTATGCATAAATACACATTCAGAGGTATAGGAAAGAAACTTTCTACATGATGCATAAAAACACATTCAGAGGTATAGGAAAGAAGGCATCACACATTAGGCAGGTAATCACAAATTGCGCAAAGGATCACATAGGGCAAAAACACGTACCCCACGCAAGGGCACAACACCAGAATTGTCCCCCAGGCCAACTGGCCTCTCAGGGGCTAAAAAGCCCTATGTCCAGAAAAGTTAGGGCAGGCTGCGCAGGCAGCCAAAGAAGATTGAAGAAAGAAATGCCCCCTGGAGCCTCGTGGGCTCTGTATCAAAAATGTGCCCCACACTGGGGGAGCGGCCCTCTGCCAACTGGGCTTGCTCTACTCTTTGTAATGCCCCTCAATCGTGGGAGTCCCTCTCGGGGGACTCAGAATTAACAAATGCCCCCTGAGCCTCTCGTGGACTCTTAAGAATACTGTGCCTTCATTGGAGTCCCGCTCGGTGGACTCGAAATATGCAAATGGCCCCGGGGCCTCTCGTGGGCTCTTAAGAATGCCCCCGTCGTTGGGAGTCCCGCTCTGAGGACTCAAAAGTAACACATGTGCCCTGAGCCTTTTAGGCTCTAAAACAAATATGCCCCACAGGTTGGAGCCGCTCGTGGGCTTGGGAAAGGAACCAATGCCCCCGTTGGAGTAAGTACTTGTAGGGGGGGTGGGCGGACACCGGCCTCAGACCAAAACACCCCCCCAACCTCTGTAGACCGAGCCCCACTCACCGGGCTCTCTGGTCTACATCTCCACTATCTCCTCTGTCGGACTCACGGGGCAGCGGGCAGACTCTCCTCCGCTGGGTCCTCGCTGGCGGCTGCTGTACGAGAGCTCCCACTCCTTGGGCTCTCTCTCCGCACTCCTCCCTCGCTCGCCAGGGCTCCCCCTTGCTCTTTGGAGCCTGGGGGGGAGGAAGAAGACGCCTGGTCAGGCCCGCCGACATCACAGCGGTGGTGGCCTGACTTCCTGGGCAAGCCGGGCAGCGGCGGTGATCTTCTTGGGGCAATCTGGGGTAGGCTCCCAGTATAAGTAAATGTAGAGTCCCTGGCCGGGTGGGCACATGCCAGGGGTATGATAACTAGGACAAGATCATGGGGTCGCACCCTTAATAAATAGTAAAAAGTTAGCACTTTGCGGGGTGGACACCCGCGCCGCAAAGCTCAGCAAAACACGGGGTAGGCACCCGGGAATCTTAAATAATGCTGACGCAGGGTGGGCACCTGCGCTCTGAAATAAAGAAACAAGGGGGGGTCCCCAGGCAGCCTCTCTGTCTTGCAGGCCCCCAGTAGTCCTCCTAGGAAGAAAAGCAAGGCGCTCCAGGTGCTATAGTGTGGAAAAGTAAATTTTGCCATGTTCTGTGTCCCTACGTGTTCCCCATCTTATGTTATGTGTGCATGATTAATATGCATATGCATTCCCCATGTTTGATTAAAGACGCAATTACAGTTGTGTCCATCTCTAGTATGCCAGTTTCCAGTTCTCGTGAAAGCTACGAGTATTAGGCCTATGTAAAGTTACGTTGCCACGTTTCCCAGTGTGCACGTTATTTCATTGAAAAGTCCCCGTTTCTAGACCTCAAAAGGGCCTGGACACCAGATTCAGCTCCTGTCTCCTGAGCCCTCGCTGAGGAGCGATACAACCCCCACCTGTATCCTCGACCCTTCACTTACTTCCTGCCTCACAGTGCCCGGCTCAGCCTGGCTCTGCCTACGAGTCTGCCAAGAGTATGTTATGATTCTAGTTATCAGTCCAGCCCTCCTTCTCTGCATTCCTAAGCTACTGAATCGCATCAATAGTTTCCGTCATCATCTAGCCTTTACGTCTCCATGTAAGAGAAATACTGTATTTATGGTCATTTAATATTCTTCATCACGCACTACATGTAGAATAATGCATGCTCCAGTCTTAGAGTCTGTTAGCCTCTCCCCTCCTGACTCTTAGTTTATATCAACATGTCCTCTAAACATCAGATACTAGATAGTGGGTTAGGTACATGTCGCCCTGACTCTCCAGACTTCAGTCTCTGCTCCTAGTACAGAAGTCATAGCCCCCAGCTTCTCCTAGTAACACGTCATTGTTAGTTTGCGCGCACCATTTAGGTTAGAGGTCCCGGCTCCTTAGGTAGCCCCCTCCATGTTTCCGCCCCATTTATGACATATTCTGTTACGTTTACATCACATGTCTATGTATACGCCTCCTGTTACACCCACTTTCACCCTTATCTTTCGCGACTGCTATTGACCACACCCACTGCTCCGCCTACTGTATTCATTGTAATGCAACTGTTTTAGTATATATGCTTGTGCACTGTTATTAAATGTTACGCCGATTCCCTTACGCCAGTCCAATCCTGTCCCAGGCAGCGCTGCCATCCTGTTCCCGTGCAGGTTGTCCTGTTCCTGTCCTTTATGCTGTATTAAAGCTGCAAACTCCTACTACCTCGAATCTTGACTCTTATTTATTGAGCTATCTGTTATTGCTATGTCCAGTCAAACCTAGATCCGGTATTATTTATTTATATACCACATAATGGCGCCCGAACAGGGACTTGCCCTTTCCCCACGCGCCGGTGAAGCCACGCCGGCCCCCTGACCCTCTGCAGCCGTGACGGAACCATACCGTGCACGTGCAGATATTTCTGCTTCAAGTATCCCTCAGGCCCACGGAGGAGACGGAGGTGGCGGTCCAGCATCCAGACGAGGCGGTGGAGGAACGCGGCGAGTCCCGACCAGAGCCCAAGCCGAGAGTCCAAGGTCCGAGGTATCCGGAGGCCCACCCGTAACTGAAGTCCGAAGTTCGTCCGTCCGGCGTCGAAGCAGTCCAGTCCAGTCCGAGGCCTTCCGTTCTTGCTGCCCGGTGAGTACCGTTGCTGGGGTAGTATCTAGACAGGGTCAATCTAATTGTCTCTGGTCCGTGGGTTTTGGTGGTACACAGACCCAAAACGAAGTGTCCACTCCGGTGGATGCGGGTCCTGACGTGTCTCTTTATGAGACCGGTAAGTTTCGTACTGTTTTAGCAGTGCATCTAGTTTCTGTTCCAGTCAGTCCTGTTCTCGAGGAAATTCATGTATTCTGTTTTCAGTATTCCAGGTGGTATTCTGTTCGAACTGTTATTTTAAATGTTCTTCATGTATTTTAATGTCGTGGTATGAGAGTGGTGTAATTATCGTGTTCATTGTGTATTGTAATTGTGTCCAGATTACAGTTCAGTCATGCCGTTATTTTCCAGACTACGTCAGTTAAGAACTAGAAAAGGTCTGTTAGAAGCAGCAGTTCCTGTCCCGCCTAGGGACAGTCCAGGTCATTTTATGTATCAGAAGCATGGCATAAGTGCCATATTATATCTAGATTTATGGGTAGAGTATACCAAACAGTTAGAAGAAAAGTATAGATGGCCCGTATCGGGTACATGGGATGCCGAGTGCATCATGCGAGTAGAAGAAGCATTATGGAAAAAGAAAGCCAGACAGTCACAGAAAGATGCCATCGAGTTATGGCGCAAAGAATCTCATAAAAGAACCGAAAAAGAAATCAGAAAGTCAGAATTAAGTAGAGAATCCTTAGAACGAGCCCACGAAAGGGAATTAATCGAGATAGGTGAACGAGTCAAAACCGAACAGTCAGATAGACAGAGGCATGCCCTCATTAAGGGTATGTATCCTCTTCTTGCCGAGGGCTTGCCAAAAGCGACCCCGGAGGCATCCAGTAATTTTCCGCCACCATTAGTTCCGACCAAGCTACGTCACAAACCGACCGCAGCTGATATTTTCATCTCGTCCTACTTGGACGACACAGTCCCAGAATATGCAAATCCTGTTCCGCCAGTCCCTGTAAATAATGTAAATCCTGCTCCTCCAGACACCGGAGTACCTGCTACGGTACCGCCGGTCCAGCCTACACTACAATTTCCCACTCTGCCAGCACGAAGAGTATCAGTCGACGATTCCAGTATAGGGGCCGCAGGAGGAGGTCCTCCTGGTACCCCGCCACCACACCAACGTTTAACGTTAGTCGAGTTACATGAAAGTGCGTTACAGCGTACGCCCAAATATAAGTCCGTTGCAGATATCCGACGAGCTCTTACTGAATGCCGCTATGATCCAGTTGCAGGTGATGATAGTACAGTTATATATTCCATCCGTGTAAGACGGGTGACCGGGTATCTGGACACCCTACCGAATATGAAAGAAGATCTAGACAGAATATATCGTTTCATCCGTACAGGGGATGATCCAGAAAGTATTGGCGAAGCCATGTCTCAAAGGAAAGCTGAGATCCAGCTCATGCTATTAAAGTTTCTGATTAATTGTTTAATAAGGGAACAAGATTATCCGACCAAAGATCCGGCCGAAATGAGAATCCTGACAAGGTGGAGTGATAATATAGCCGAGGGTAAGCACAGAACCATCAGTAGTATAGAGAGTATGTACAAGAGAATTCGTAAGGAAATAATAAAGTTACACGAACAACGTAAAGCAGCACAAGTAAGCGAGAAAGAGAATGACTCTTCTACTGAAGAGGTAGAGGACGAGAATCCCGCCAGAATAGCGTATGTAGGAAAATCTAGATTTCCAGACCGCCATTCACGCCTAGAACACAAGTCAGTTTTTCATCACCCAGCACCAGAACAAGGTTCTCTAGAACAAGTATTTCAAGCTACCGATCAAATTCTGAAATCACGAATCGGTTATAGTAAGTTGAGTACTATGCATGAACAAGAACTAGCCCGATCAGCAGTCCGATGGATTACTGATTCTACCACTTTTCCAGATGAAATAGTGGCACAAATGTTTCTGAAATTGCCCCCAGCCGAGCAACGACTGGTGGGTATGTATATGATCCAGCACCTCATCACATTGTATGAGGGTCAACATTCTGATCCAGGTCCGTTACACAATGTCCTGAACGAGTTACTCCAGTATAGATGGAAAGGTTTAGGTACCGATTTAATTAGTGTCATTCTAGAACAACGCCACAAATATAGTGCGTTTTTGAACCCGCATTTTGTTCATGTCTCACCTCCAGAAAGTAAACCCTTTTACATAGATAGACAGAATCCGTTACGAGAAGTACACCCAGTTAGGACAGCGGATGGTGAAATGCAAAGAGTATTTGTTTACACTCCGATTACCAAGATGGAACTCTTAGAGATGAAGAAATTAATTCCCTGTCACGACAAAGATCCAGCAGGGTTCCACCGAGAATTAAAAGACATGCTCCGTATGGGAGAATACACGTATCCAGATATAATTAAAATGTTAAAAGTCCTGTTGCCCGCAGGCATATATGAAAAACTCAAGGAAAAAGAATGGGAGGTGGGAGAGAAAAAGATCGATTGGGCAGTTCTAGAAGCTGAAGATAAGATTCGAGTACCAGGTACCGGTCTTGGAGAGAAATGTAAAGAATTACCTGAACTGTTAATACAAGTTTTGCCAAGATTATTAGCCACTAAAAAGGAAGACTGGGATGCAATCTCAGCCTGTAAACAGAAACAAGACGAAGACACTAGTGATTTTTATTCTAGGTTTGAGAAATGTTTTATTATAAACAGTGGCCTCAAGACAAGTAGCGAGTCATACCCTCATCTCTTTGTTACTAAATTAGTCGAGAATTCAAGTCCACAAGTTAAGAATCGAGTTTTGAAAGTCAAAAGTACATGGCAAGCTAGTACCCCGTCCCAGATGTTACAGATGCTTCAGTACCACCAGAATAGAATCAGAGAAGAGCAAGAACACGAAAGAAAACGTATGAAAGACACGAAAATGAAAGTACTAGTTGCACAATCTGTTCCTCAAGACAGTCAGAAGAGGGGTACGAATCAAGCCAGTCATCCTACAGTTCCCGTTAAAGGGACCTGCAATTATTGTAAACAGCCAGGTCATTTCATAAACGAGTGTGCAGTTCTGAAACATAATATAGCCACTGGTAAAACTAAAGAAAGACCACGTCCGCCTAGACAAGAACAAGTTTCACAGACTTCTCAGCCACAGAATGCACAACAGACAGTTCCAGCACCGCAGCCTATTGCTGCAACACAGCATGTTACACAGCAGATGTACCAGTATGCACAGTCTGAGTATCCAGAGTATCAGCCATATTCATGAAACAGCCTAGAGAGGGAGGTAGGCTTGCCTCTCATCGAGATTCCTGTAGATCAAGAAGGTCCCTATGTTCATAGTCAAGTACTAGGGAAAGACAGAAAGTTTCTGATTGATACAGGGGCAAGTAGGACCACCATCAGTCACACCGAAGTTCCAGGGGCTCCGCTCTCAGGCTCTAGAAATGTTTCCCTTGGATTTTCAGGAAACCCTATTGTAAACGAGATATCTAAGCCAGTTACTCTAGAAGTAGGTCCATTGTCCCGAACTACTGATCTGTTACTTACGAAGTCATGTCCAGAAAATCTGTTAGGTATTAAAACACTGAAAGAATTAGGTGCAGTTATTTGCTGCTCCCCAGAGGGAATACGACTGTTTCTACGTGACTTCAAGGGTCACTATGTATTACGAGATTTTGATCCGAGATTGTCTAATGTTCCGCAGCATCTATGGGCGCAAGGTCCAACTGATGTAGGTTATATGCAAATCACACCCCATCGTGTGACTCTCAAGCCAGGTGTAGTGTTACCACGAATCAGACAGTACAGATTGCCACCTGAGGCTGTAGCAGCCTTATCCAAAATTATTGACAAGCTCATGGCTCAAGGAGTAGTTGTAGAAACTGACTCCAATGTATGTAATTCTCCGATCATTCCAGTCATGAAACGTACTGATCCAAATGCACCGCCAGTATATCGATTAGTGATTGACCTACGAGAACTCAATAAATGTATAATTCCCCAGTATCCAGTTGTTCCAGATATCTCTTCCCTATTGACAGCCATTGATTCTGAGGCAACATTTTTCACAGTCATAGACCTCAAGAACGCGTTTTTCAGTGTCCCCATTCATCCAGACAGTCAGTTTCTTTTCGGATTTTGTTTAAATGGAAGGAGCTATATGTTCACACGAGCTCCTCAAGGTTTCACAGAAAGTCCTAGTATTTACAGTCAAGCACTTAAAAGACAACTAGACAATATTCACATGCCAACAGACACTGCCCTGCTCCAGTATGTCGATGATCTACTGATCACAGCCCGTTCTGAACGTGCTTGCGAGCGAGCATCACTTACAGTCTTGTATTTCCTTGCCGAGATGGGGCACAAGGTGTCCCCTTCAAAGCTTCAATTCTGTGTACAGCAAGTGATCTACTTAGGCCACTTGCTGTCCAAGTGGGGTAGGCAGTTGACACCAGACCGTATCCAGTTAATAGCGAGTCTTCCTCAGCCCAAGACACAGAAGGAGGTACGTGCTTTTATCGGCCTTACTTCTTATTGCAGACAATGGATTCCTCAGTATGCATTTCTAGCTAAACCACTGATACAGTTAACGACACAGGAGGCAGCCGTATCGACTGTCCTCCCTTGGACATCTGAACATACACTTAGTTTCAATGAGTTAAAGAAAGCTTTATGTCAGGCTCCTGTTCTAGCTACACCGAACTACAGTAAGCCTTTTACACTTTTCGTCACTGAACGCGAAGGTACAGCATTATCTGTTCTCACACAAGATCAAGCAGGACAATACAAGCCCTGTGCTTATTTTTCGAGCACACTAGATCCTGTAGCCCAGGCTCTGCCTGCGTGCCTCAAGTCAGTTGCAGCCACAGCACTAGCTATCAGACAAAGTGATTCCATAGTATTAGGACATTCCTTGACAGTACAAGTTCCACACTCCGTGGAAGTTCTTTTAAACCGTACACAGACTCAACACTTGACAATTGCACGTTTAACAGGTTATGAATTGACACTGTTCCAGCCACACATAGAAATCAGACGCTGCAACGTTCTAAATCCTGCTACACTGTTACCGTCAGTTATTTCAAATCCTGCCACACACGACTGTGTGGAAGTAGTTAACACTATGACAAAGCCAAGACAAGATCTGACAGATATTCCATTACCAGATCCCGACCTGACACTTTATGTGGATGGTTCATGTATGAGAACAAGTACAGGAGAACTAGTAGCCGCGTATGCAGTGACTACTGACACTGAAGTTATAGAAACACACCGTATTGACACCCTGTCTGCTCAAGCAGCAGAGCTAGTTGCTCTGACCCAAGCCTGCATACACGCCAAGAACCTGAAAGTTAATATTTATACAGATTCACGCTACGCATTCGGAGTCGTACACGACTTTGGAGTACTCTGGCAGGAGAGAGGTTTCATGATTTCTCATGGGACCAAGATTCAGCATGGTCTCCTTATTCAAGCTCTGTTAGATGCCATACATTTACCGATATCTATTGCTATCATGAAATGCAAAGCACATACGAAAGTTACTGACATTATTTCTCAAGGTAATGATCTAGCAGATCGCACAGCCAAGATTACAGCACAGACTCCAGACATTCCAGTTAATCCGACACAGACACCTACTCCAGCTCCGACTACTTGTATGACAGTTAAGGACCCCACTCAAGATGTCATAGATATCCAGTTACATGCTACTCCCGATGAAATCAAGAAATGGTCCGAACAAGGAGGGGTCCAGACAGATCAGGGATGGGTAACAAAGGGAAAAGTCACATGGTTTCTCCCCGACTCTATGGTTCAAGTCATTATCAATACCGCACATAGTCCAGCACATTTAGGAGAAAAAGCTATGTTAGACAGTATCCAGAACATTTGGTTCAACAAGCATTTACGAGCTGCAGCCAAGCAGAAAGTCCGTACCTGTATGATATGTTGCCAGTTTAATCCAGGTAAAAGTGTCCCGGTGGAACAAGGTGGATTCCAGCCCCCTGACCACCCTTTTGAAGTCCTCCAGATGGATTATATTCAGATGGAGCGATGTCGAGGTTTCAAGTATGTCCTTGTAGTTGTATGCGCTTTGTCCAGGTGGACAGAAGCATATCCAGTCCCAGATTACACAGCCGCGACCACTGCCAAGCAGTTGGTTCGTGAATTCTTCCCCCGCTACGGACTCCCTAGAGTCGTATATTCTGATAACGGCCAGCCATTCTCATCTGAACTCATGAAACATGTTTCCCTTTTGTTAGGGTACCAGTGGAAGTTCCATTGTGTACGCCATCCTGAAGCAGCCGGTCTCGTAGAGAGACATAACCAGACCCTGAAAATCCGCATTGCTAAAATATGTAAAGAGAAAGGTGTGGACTGGCTAGTGGCTCTGCCAGTCGCCTTGTTTTATATGCGCATGGTCGCACATTCCAGATCAGGTCTGTCCCCGTATGAGGTCGTATTCGGCCGCCCCCCTAATATGTGGGGTACACCTAGACCTCGAAGTATTACCGATGTTTCAAGTAATATGCTGACAGATTACCTAGCTTCCTTGATGTCTGCCCTACACTCTTGTCGTTCACAGGTTGCCGCCGCATTTCCAGACAATACCGAGGTGGCACCGCATGAAATCGTTCCCGGATGCATGGTTCTTGTCAGGAACTTTGATCGTTCAAGTCCGCTGGAGCCCCGCTGGAAGGAGCCCAAGCAGGTCCTCCTGGCCACCCGTACTGCCGTCAAGCTGGAAGGCAGGAATGGCTGGGTCCACCTGTCACATGTGAAAAAGTTTTATGGATTAAAGACTGTTTTAAAGAACATTTCCCAGGATTTGAAAGACTGCCAAAGTACTATTCTTAAGGACTGTCCCGCAAAAGACAATGATACTAAACCCTCCCTGTTAGAGAACACTCCGCAGCAGGAGTACAAGCTAAAATTAAGGTCTAGTAAAGTAAGTCAGCCAGTTTGATTGTCTAAGTCCTCCCCTAGGTGAAACGGTTAGACCGGTTTCTGACATGTATAAAATAGACCCCCATAGTGAGAGAGTTAGTCAAAACTCAATCCGATGTATCGTTTTTCTAAGTTTCATATTGTTTTTCAGCCTCATGATTACCTGCACAGGTTATGCATTTTATTTGTGTTTTCCAGTTTCTCATGTAAATAAGTCTTCTATTGCTACAGTAGAGCACACGTTTAGTGATCTACCTCCTCATGAACTCTCATATCGTCTTGCTATGCGTAATAATTCCTTTATCCACATGTTACATTACTCACACCAGACCAGCAATGCCACTAATTGTTGGGTGTGTGGTCGACTCCCCCCATTCCAGACACCGAAGGGAGTTCTGCCACTCTTTCCTTATCCATTTTCACATAATGGTTCATGTGGAGCATGGTCCACGTTAACGTCATCCTCAACAGATATGTCTTTTCTTAACAGTACATGTTTTCCAGACAAGCAAGGTCTTCCCCACAGAACAGGGTTAGATCTAGAAAATGAAGTTTATAATTTAGGTAATTATTCTTCGAATTTCATGGTCCTGAATGTTCAGTCTGACACTACTCCAGACTTACCTGCTATGTCAGTACTACCAGTTAAAGGCGAATTATGTGTCCGAAAGAATGGTTCCGTACATGTAGGACATAGTGATTGTACTACTATTGTCAAGTATAGTGACAGTAGGAAATCTATTTTCAAAGCTTCACGCCATTCTTATTTTGTTTGTGGTCAGACCGCATATGTTCGTCTGCCCCTCGATTGGGAGGGAACCTGTTACATTGCCTTCCTACTGCCACCAGTTTTCCTAGCCCCACCCGACTACCATAGGAATTCCCACCTAGTACATACTAGACACAAGAGAGACCTCCCGATTGTCGATTATACTGAAACTGCCCTAGAACAATACATAGATATCAATAAAGGTGTCTTTCCCTATTTAGGTACTGTCGTGAATAGTAAACTGATACGTAGATTAACGAGAACCCTTGAAGCAGTAGTGATTGAGACTACTTCTGCTCTAGGTAACTTGACCGAAGAGCAATCCTTTATGAGAATTGTCGTGCTCCAGAATCGTCTCGTCCTTGACGTCATACTGGCCGATAGGGGCGGGGCATGTAGAGTCATCGGATCTAGTTGCTGCATTTTCATTCCTAATAACGCGCCGTCTGTTTATTCAGCTATAACCAGACTCCATAAAATTGCCCATATGTTACACCAAGATCCAGGCACCTGGACATGGTCCGGTTGGTTCTGGAATATAATTTCTGCCTGGGGATGGAAAGTATTGTCCTTTCTGGGTATTGCAGTAGCGATCATATTCAGTTGCTGCCTCTGTATACAATGTGGCCCTGCGATTTGCGGCATTTGTGCTACCTCTTGTATTCCTAGTCCCAAGTCCCGTCCTAAATCCCGTTCCAAGAAAATTCGAGACGAGCAAATGATACTGTATGAAATGATAGATGGTATCATGAATATTGATGTTTCCTGATGGAAACGTAGTGACAAGGAGGGAATGTGGAAAAGTAAATTTTGCCATGTTCTGTGTCCCTACGTGTTCCCCATCTTATGTTATGTGTGCATGATTAATATGCATATGCATTCCCCATGTTTGATTAAAGACGCAATTACAGTTGTGTCCATCTCTAGTATGCCAGTTTCCAGTTCTCGTGAAAGCTACGAGTATTAGGCCTATGTAAAGTTACGTTGCCACGTTTCCCAGTGTGCACGTTATTTCATTGAAAAGTCCCCGTTTCTAGGCCTCAAAAGGGCCTGGACACCAGATTCAGCTCCTGTCTCCTGAGCCCTCGCTGAGGAGCGATACAGCCCCCACCTGTATCCTCGACCCTTCACTTACTTCCTGCCTCACAGTGCCCGGCTCAGCCTGGCTCTGCCTACGAGTCTGCCAAGAGTATGTTATGATTCTAGTTATCAGTCCAGCCCTCCTTCTCTGCATTCCTAAGCTACTGAATCGCATCAATAGTTTCCGTCATCATCTAGCCTTTACGTCTCCATGTAAGAGAAATACTGTATTTATGGTCATTTAATATTCTTCATCACGCACTACATGTAGAATAATGCATGCTCCAGTCTTAGAGTCTGTTAGCCTCTCCCCTCCTGACTCTTAGTTTATATCAACATGTCCTCTAAACATCAGATACTAGATAGTGGGTTAGGTACATGTCGCCCTGACTCTCCAGACTTCAGTCTCTGCTCCTAGTACAGAAGTCATAGCCCCCAGCTTCTCCTAGTAACACGTCATTGTTAGTTTGCGCGCACCATTTAGGTTAGAGGTCCCGGCTCCTTAGGTAGCCCCCTCCATGTTTCCGCCCCATTTATGACATATTCTGTTACGTTTACATCACATGTCTATGTATACGCCTCCTGTTACACCCACTTTCACCCTTATCTTTCGCGACTGCTATTGACCACACCCACTGCTCCGCCTACTGTATTCATTGTAATGCAACTGTTTTAGTATATATGCTTGTGCACTGTTATTAAATGTTACGCCGATTCCCTTACGCCAGTCCAATCCTGTCCCAGGCAGCGCTGCCATCCTGTTCCCGTGCAGGTTGTCCTGTTCCTGTCCTTTATGCTGTATTAAACCTGCAAACTCCTACTACCTCGAATCTTGACTCTTATTTATTGAGCTATCTGTTATTGCTATGTCCAGTCAAACCTAGATCCGGTATTATTTATTTATATACCACAATAGGCAAAAGGTAGTCCAGGAACCTCTTGTAGGAGGTGGGGGGGCAAAGGCTGGGCCCAGGGGCCAGCTCACAGGGCCCTCCAGGCAGGGAGGCAGTCCCCAGGGGCGGTCCTCCTGGCGCCCAGCATCAGCAGGCACCCTCCAAGATAGGATCAGGTAGAGAACCTTTTTCAAGAGGTCACAGCCTCTTTTTATGCACTAAATCTCTTTGTCTCAGGGTGCAGGAGGTGGGAAGACCAGTCGCAGCTGGTTTTGGTGCACTCTGATGTGCTCAGCCCCCCTTCTCATTCACTGGCCAGGCTAGGGTCGTTAGACGCACCACAGGGGGCGGAGCCAGCATTGTGTGGGGAAAGCCCAGCCCTATTCAGGTCCCAGTTGCACTCCTCCCCGGCCATCAACATGCAGATCTCCCATTCACCACTGGGGCAGACCCATCCTGACTCCTGGAGCCTGGAACACCAGCCAGCTCCAGCCAATCACAAGCCAGCCAGTCATTTCACCTAAAAGACA
The DNA here is from genome assembly GCF_964261635.1 of Lissotriton helveticus. Classification (NCBI taxonomy): domain Eukaryota; kingdom Metazoa; phylum Chordata; class Amphibia; order Caudata; family Salamandridae; genus Lissotriton; species Lissotriton helveticus. The sequence continues at coordinate 16,967,740 of NC_136063.1, read as the reverse complement.
CAGACCTGCCAACTTCTAGAAGTGGCACTTCCACACTAGACACATTCACGCCGCACACATCATCACGCAGCATTTATTCACACGAGTTCGCACATACCAAACTCGAGTCTGCACACCCCACGCATCAGGAACTACCAGGGACACATACATTCCCAATGCATTCCAATTGGAGGGCAGGCCAACCTCACTACACGCATGCACTTTACCCTGGGACACAGTGGTAACGTGCGCAGAAGCCAAAAATCACTAGCACCAAGTCACATATCAAAAGCAAAAAGTTTAGGGGTGAACCTGCCAGTAGGGCCAAGTCCAACACTACCCAAAATGCTTTTCCTTTTTACAAACATACCGTCCGCTCCTAGCCGCCATTTTTTTAAGGATATCGAATCCCAACTGATTCATCTTGTTTAGGGCGGAAAACAAGCCAGGCTGAGCTGGGACATCCTCACATGACCATTTGCTGCCAAGGGGTTTGAGATACCTGATTTTGGAACTCTATTTCATCTGTGCTCAGGTTAATTTTGCAGCCTACTGGATAAATACCCCATTACATGCCCCACCTAGCAATAGAGGATGGATACATGACTCCCACTCCATGCTCAGCATATTTGAGCACCGCTGCGGTCCCGAGACATCTTGCCTCCACCACTGTTCGATGTACTACTAGCGCCAGGCAGGACCTGGCTTGTAGAACTGCTTCGCTGTCTCTATTCACCCTTATCACCACTCCAGGGGAGACATGATCTCCCAGTCACACAAGAAGGGGGCTGCCGCCACCTGCTACACAAGCTGTCCCGTCTTACCTGGGGACAACTCTATGTAAATGGGAAATGTTGTACTAGCGGCAAATTCTTTATAACCTCCTCTCCCACCCCTCCAGACCAGTTCTATTACATTAGGCTTAGGCAAGATATGCGACCCTCACCCCATGCTTCACACAAGAGCCTTCCGTTATGCTCCCCCTTAATGCCCTTCTGCAGCAAACCACTCCTACGCATGTGGTGTCACTCCTGTATCGTACCACTCAAAATGAATGCGAGTGTGGCCTTACCCCAGCCAAGAATAAATGGGAGGGTGAGCTAGGATATTCCCCCACTGAAGAGCAATGGCCCTTCTGCTGTTGCCAAACCAGCAAAGTCTCCACAAGTAGTAGATTGCGTATCATACACTCCAAATACATTCACCACTTATATTATACGCCTGCACGCCTACATCGCCTACACTTGCGTGATAATGTTCACTGCGATAGATGTGGGGCAGAGGGAGCTGACTTCAACCACTTGGCTTGGGACTGCCCGCTTATCCACCGATACTGGGGGGAAGTTCTGCTCGCTTTAGATCAAATGACAGGGCTGCACGTGCCGGAAGACCCCCTCACCGCACTCCTAGGATATACTGAACCGCTGCTCGCTAAGGTACGTCGATATGTTTCCTTGGCACTACTCCTTGCGAAACGATGAATAGCTTGCTAGTGGGGCAAAGGAAGAGCTCCTAAATTGGCTACACAACCTTATATATTGTCAAGAACAGTTACATATCTACGCTGAACTCTTACCACCCTCCTCTCACCCGCGCGATATCTGGGCTCCTCTCCAGACTTACCTCCTGGAGCACACCACAACCACAGACGCAATCACTGACTCCTGCACTGAAGGGGATGGGGCACAGGGTGGGCATAGAAATTGATGCATAGGGGAAATCCAACAGGTTGGGACATAACTAAGATGTAACTATGGGGTTTAGAGCAAAACATATATGAATGTAACTGGGTGGCAGGAATCATTGAAGGTGGACATTTTATCCTGCTAAAATTTGTGAATAGTGGTACCATTATTATGGTATTTGGTTTTTAGATCATAAATGTTTGAGGCCAACAATAATAATTGTCCACCTGACACGGCCGGCTCATTGTGGTTGTAGGCGGCTTTCTGTGCACCTTCTCTCCTACCTCTAATCCTATATAATACGTCACTTTGCTTTGCCATCCCTCCTGAGATGTAGGCATAATGCTGTGTATGGAACTATCTGGCATCAATAAAGGTTTTTTTGAAACTTAAAAAAAAGGATACATTCGAGTAAATCAAAGGGAGAGGTGTGCATGAGGAAAATAGGCATAGATATACAGAAGCATACAGGGAAAATCCTTGGAATCACGCAGATAGAGGATTAGCAAGTTAGCAAAGAAATCACCCGATATCCACATAGTGAAAAAAAGACGAAGAAACTGAATATGGTGATAATAGTGGACTCAAGACAATTACGACATTACAAGCACAAGATATACCTGAATAGGGGGCATCTAAGTGGGTCAACAGTGGTAAGAGGATCAATTGACAAAAGGTTCAACCAACAGAGTCTAAAGGAATAAAAAATATGAAGTGAGAACATAAAAGGACAAAGGTCTCCCGGATAAATCGACCAATCCCGAGTTCTAATACGGTAATATTAAGCTTACCAAAACACTCAAATAGATACAGCTGAGGGGTAGGCAAACAAGACGGTCATCCGACTCCACTTAAATTGTAGTTCAGAATATGAGAGGATAATTTTTGGAGTTTGGCCCAATCTCCAAGAGAGTAGCTCTCAATGACGCGTATTTAGAAGAATACAGAAAACATCCGTAGAGATAATAAAAACACACAAAATAAACAAATGAAAGGTACCACAGGGGGATAGTGAGAAATACACCCACCCCCAAATGAACAGCTGTGTAATAGAAATAGAGTCACTGAGTGTCTCTAGAGGGATGACATATGTGATGGTCAGGCAAAAATATTTAAACGCGGTCTATCGGAATGTCCAATGCGAGCGGGCATCGTAAGTTAAAAGGAGGTATCACACCAATATGCCGCGCTAGGCTTAGTGGGGGACACGAGTTGGAGAAATGTCCCTGTCAGTTTATGCACAATGGGGCATATTATCAAGGGGGTTTATCTCCGCTTTTTTGGCTTTAAAAGCCAAGAAAGCGGAGATAAAATTATCTCCCTATTACCTAGCTGTCGCTAACACCAGTTAGCAACAGCTAGTAGGAGATAGCACCATCTTGGGCCCCGCTTTGCATGTCAGTGAAATTTATCACTAATGACATGCAAAGTGGGCGTGCCAAAATGTTAGCGACTGGAAACAGTCGCTAACATCGCTATCTCCTATTACCAACTTTTGGAGATATTCGCGCTAAGCGCGAATATCTCCAAAAGCTAACACCTGTCCCAGAGCAGTTCTTAGCCATGTTACCCAATGGTAGGTGGATAACATGGCTAAGAGCATTAGCTCGGTAATGTATGAATATCACTGACGTTTCAGCGATATTCATGCATTTCGGCCGATTTTATCGCTTAGGAGATAAACCTTGATAATATCAAGGTTCCTAAGTGCTAAAAATCGCCGCAGCTCTGCGATAAAAATATTGCCGCTAAGCCAACATAGCGATAATTATCGCTAGTTGTTGGTAATATGCCCCAATGTGCGTAAAGGCGCACGGAATCATATAGCAGATGAGAGCAAGAAGTCTAAACTCAAGAGACACCGCAGGGTATACATGAGTCTCCAAATGCGACGCAGATGGAAAAAATCGCTAGTAGGTCAGGGTCAGGTTGGATTTACAAGAAAAGAGAAATGTAAACCAAGAACGTTTCACAAAGGGTAAGACGTAATGTCAGCTGTAGGAAGAGAGCCTTTAAATCCGAACAAGTGGTTAGCCAGGAACGTTCTGGAAACAAAAATACAGGCTTTATCGTGAAGTCTCTTTCGAGAGGGAGAATTGCAAGCAGGACTTACCTTCACTTAAATATCAAACGCAGCGCCCATTTATTTATTTTATTTATTTATTTATTCATAAAGTTTTATATAGCGCGAACAAGATCCCGAATGATATCAGAGGGCTTTACAATAGGCAGAGAGAAAGTGGTCCTCCTGCGTGGGGAAGGGGGAGGGGGAGGGGGAGGGGGAGGGACCAATGACAATAAAATGAAAGGGAGGGAAAGATAAGATTTTCAAAAACCTCAGGGTACAAACAAAAATTAGCTGTGATCCATACTAGTAGAAAAATAGAAGTACAGTTTAGGAGGAATAACTAATCCAGAAAACACGGTCAATCGTGTAAGTTAAGGAGTCCTTGGGAGAAAGTATTACCCAGGTATAGAGTTATCATATCATCGCATTCTCCCATGGGCAGGTTTCATTTAACCCTTTCTCTTTTGAGTTAGGGAGAAAGATCCAGGAGACTTCTGTTTTCCTTCTGATGGCAGTCAGGTCCATTCCTGCTTGGGGTTGCACTTTCTCCAGAATGGACCATCTTGGATCACTCTCTACATGGGCTGCCTCTAACCAATGATTAACCAGGGGGGCAGAGTGTTTCTTACGTCTGATGTTAGACTTGTGGTCCCCAATTCTCTTTCTTCATTCTCTGCCGGTTTCACCAACGTAGGCTAGTTTACACAGACAGAGAATGACGTATATAACGTTCGATGAATGACAATAGGTCATTTCAGAGAGGGATACAGTTTGTTCATTCACTTGAAAGATGTCACTTACTATGGCGTTGGGGCATGCTTGGCAGGTACCACATCGGTGGTTCCCTTTGATAGGCCGACACCCTGTAATGGATTTTTGGCAAAATGATTTGCATTCAGGGTTCTTAACTCTAGCTAGGTGATTTTTAAGGTTTTTATTCCTTCTGAACGCAAACAGCGGCTTAGATAGCTTATGCTCACAGTTGTCCATTTTCAGTAGATACCATTAGGAGTTGATTGTCTGGCGTATCTTGTGATCAAGATTGGAATGCTTGGTAATGCATACCAATGTGTCTGATTGTGCAGGGATCTTAGGTTGAAACATGGCTTCGCAATTGTAATATCTAGCCCTCTTCAGGGAGCCTTTATCCCCATCCACGCAAGGCTAATTCCCCCGTTGTGCGGGGGGCGCGAGCAGCACCGCAGTACTCATGACGAGTCCAGCTCATCATACTGCACAGTGGAGCAGTGCTCATGATGAGCTGGACTTGTCATAACTCCACCCACTCCTTTTGCGTGGGAGGTGCCGCGGCAGCATGACGAGTCCATCTCATCATAAGCACACGACTACCGTGCAGCATGGCGAGCTGGACTCGTCATGAGCACGGAAAGGGTTAATCTGTCTCATGGGGTACCCTCGATTGAGCAATATTTCTTTCAAGATATCAGCTTGTTTTAAAAAATCATCCATGCTTGTGCACTTTCTCCGCAAGCGGAGAAACTGACTGAAGGGGATACCCTCCTTCTGGCAAACAGGGTGGAAGCTGCTGAACTGTAGTAGAGTGTGCCAAGCCGTGGGCTTAGTGTATAATGACACTTGTAGTTCAGAATCTTGATGCTCGATCCAGACGTCGAGGAATTCGAGTTTGGTGTTACTGGATTGCGCAGTGAACTTGTGATTGGCCAGGTTAATCCGACTAGTAAATTTATCCAGGGTCTCCTTATTGCCCTTCCAAATAAAGAAAATGTCATCAATTAATCGTGAACCGGATTGGACGTTTTAAAAAAAGGGGGCCATCTCAACGTATATATTCAGTGCCTCAAAGTGTCCCATGTTAAGACATGCTACACTTGGTGCACAGGCTGCACGCATACTCACTCCCTGGACTTGCTAGTATTTTGTAATGTGGGTGTGAACATTCACATAACTTTCCAAAACATTGTGGGAGTTCTTTTGAAGGGTGTTGGTATCAGATGTGGAGGTAATTAGAAGAGAGATGAGTTCAAGCAATAGGTTTTCAATGGAGAAGTCTTTGTAGTATCTGAAGGTTCAGTGTGAAGAAAGTGAATTATTATTCGGGGTGGTGTGAGAGCTCACACATTAATAATGTCACTAATCCACAGCAGGTCCAGTTAGATTTATATAAATCAAATATTAGCTGAGTCCTGGTTAGCTTTGGCATAGAGCAGTCAGGCCTAACTCAAAGGGAAAGACATGTCAAGTATTTATCCGTGCCAAAACAGTCAATAAGTTAAATGTAAGACACAATAAAAACCCCACTCCAGTAAAAAAAATAGAGTATATTATTATCTTTAAATAGCCACCAAAATGACAATAATCTGATGAAAAGTTATAGGTTCTGCAAAGTTCCATATATCACTGCCTTTCATACCTAAAAGTTTTGAAAACTTGAAAAATAATTGTAAATCCTTGCTATTTGCTCATAGTAGCAGTTTATGACCTTTGAACGCAAGGTCTGGGGCGAAGTTTCAGGATGACCACGATGGAAGTCGGGTTTGGATGCAGGCGCAGAGCTTGTTCCAGATTTTACCTTCTCACTTAGAAACTGTTCTGTTTTTTTCATGCATTGAGTCCTCTGCAGTTTGAGTATTTCTTTGGGATCAATGTCAGTGGTTAGGTGAAATCCAGGGAGTCGGTGAAATCCTTGGTGCTTGGCAGTGTTTGATGCTACCAACAAACTGGCAAGCAGTGGTAATATATGAGCCTTGGACTTTATGCTAACAATAAAAAACATTATTTTTCGTCTTAAGATGGCAAGTTGCAGTTCCGGGGTGAAAAAGTGCTTCGTCCAGCACAACACTAACCAAGGACTCTGGACCTGAGAGGGGCCTCTCTGGGGCTTTCACCAGCAGAATCCAGGGATAGACTAGTGCAAACTGGTCAGCTGGGCACTTTGCTGGTGTAGTTCTGGCTACCCAAAGAGGCCTTGAAGCCCACTCACTGGTCTGTGGCACAAGTGAATGCAAGTTCAGTCCTTAGGGGTCTCTCTTCACTGGTTCAACAGAAGGAGCAGCCTCTCTCTTTCTGGATTAATGCCCTGGCTTAGTAGGTGCAGCAGGTGCAGTCTTCCTCAGTACAGTCTTTCTTTCTTAAGGTCCACAGATTTAGCAGGTGCAGTCTTTCTTCTGTTCCTTCCGAATCCAGTGGCGTTCTGGGGCTCTGAGCCAAGGGTGACATTTTTATGACAATTCATAGTGGGTGGGGAGGTTTCACTAGCCAATGGACTCGGATATTATCCACCCCCTCATCACCTCCTACCGTCCTTCGCGGAACCTCCGCTCCAGTTCCTCTTTCCTTGCGTCTCTACCAAAATACGAAGATCAAGATGGAGCGGACGCTCCTGTTCTTTCAATGCCTCTACTCTCTGTAATACCCTCCCTTTAGACCTCCGGAAGGAGCCAAATCTATTGGCGTTCTGGAAATTCTTAAAAATCTGTCTCTTTAAGGATTCTGACCAAGCTTTCTGTCTCATATCCATATGCGTTAGTCCGCAGTGCTAGGCCTCAGGGTAGCCATGCGCGATACAAGCCCAAATTCATTCATTCATTCATTTAATAGGGTTACTAGTCCAATGCGTCAACCCTATCCACCTTTACATAATTGTCTGTGGGGTTTCCACTAAACAACCCCACAATGCATCTCTCTGTCCAAATAGAAGATGTCAGGACTCTTCATCCTTCGGACAGAGCCATGGGCACGCCTGTGTGGTGTGCCCAATATAATTAGCCACTTTTGCAATACGTTTTCACTCCTTTCAATATATACTGGCTACAGGCTCGTCCAGCATTGAACTACTTAAAGAGGACTGCTACATTTTTATAGTGGGGTTTTTAAAAGCTACTGTTAATTCTAGGAACTATATGGATTTGTAAAGAGTGTTTAACTTTTATTGCTGTTTTGGTTGTCATCTTAACATATGCACTGTCACTTTGTCACTTATATTGTTTTTATGATGTGTAACTTTAATGGTTTGAACTATAAACCGAATAAAGGTTTTTGAACTGAACTGGACTACTGGCCTGTCTATGTATACAAAGTGAAAGGCAGGCTACCGTGGAATTCTCGTTTGCCTGTCGGATGCAGCAGCCCATTTGAAGCTGGGCCACGTGTCGCTGCAGCCCTGTGGTCATCCTGCTGGAGGAGGTCACACCTCCTCCCACCAATAGTCATTTTGTTCCCTGGTCTGAAGAGAGGTTCACACCTCTTGGCATGTGGGCAACAGGCTGTCTCAGCAGACAACTGATGTAGTTAATTAGAAACGGTTACTAGAACTTTGGGTAAGGAAGTGGTGAATTTTACAAAGTCATCTTCGCATAAAAAGTTACTTTAAATCTGACTTAAGCAATAAAAAACAATGAATCCAATGCCTTGAAGTGCTACATTCTGAGGTCCCAAACGAAGGCTAACATTTAGTGAAACCACATGCTATCCAATGGTATTACCGGCCTTACACAGTGAAAATTACAAGTTAAACTTTTCACTGTCAGGATGAGTAAAGTTTACATTCACATGCCCTTCTTTTTAACATCTGCCAGTCTGCTGTATGGGTTACTAAAGCATGCTTTAGGGGTGACTTACATATATTTACGAATATGTAAAGGTTATGACTGCCTATCTAGGCTGCAATGGCAGACCTCAACCCATGGTTTCACTTTGTCTCAACAGTGGCGGCACAATAAGTGTACAGTTGATATGTGACATTTAACTTGCTAGCCCTAGGGGCACTTTGTACCATCTACTTAGACAAGGCTGAGCTTTGTGCTTTAGGCTCTTTTCTTTCCCTTATGTTTTAGCACCAAGAAAGAGATGGGTAAACTACAGTTTTTGCAAGTACCAGTAAAATAACACAATTTACAACTTTATTAAAAATGCTAATCAGGGATTAGCCAATTTCACATACGCTTTCAGAGGTACAGAGCACAGGATACAGGTACAGAGCACAGGGTACAGGTACAGAGCACAGGGTACAGGTACAGAGCACTGGGTACAGGTACAGAGCACTGGGTACAGGTACAGAGCACTGGGTACAGGTACAGAGCACTGGGTACAGGTACAGAGCACAGGGTAGAGGTACAGAGCACAGGGTACAGGTACAGAGCACAGGGTACAGGTACAGAGCACTGGGTACAGGTACAGAGCACTGGGTACAGGTACAGAGCACAGGGTAGAGGTACAGAGCACAGGGTAGAGGTACAGAGTACAGGGTACAGGTACAGAGCACTGGGTACAGGTACAGAGCACAGGGTACAGGTACAGAGCACAGGGTACAGGTACAGAGCACTGGGTACAGGTACAGAGCACAGGGTAGAGGTACAGAGCACAGGGTAGAGGTACAGAGCACAGGGTAGAGGTACAGAGCACTGGGTACAGGTACGGAGCACAGGGTACAGGTACGGAGCACAGGGTACAGGTACAGAGCACAGGGTACAGGTACAGAGCACTGGGTACAGGTACAGAGCACAGGGTACAGGTACAGAGCACAGGGTACAGGTACAGAGCACTGGGTACAGGTACAGAGCACAGGGTACAGGTACAGAGCACTGGGTACAGGTACAGAGCACAGGGTACAGGTACAGAGCACAGGGTACAGGTACAGAGCACAGGGTACAGGTACAGAGCACTGGGTACAGGTACAGAGCACTGGGTACAGGTACAGAGCACTGGGTACAGGTACAGAGCACAGGGTAGAGGTAGAGAGCACTGGGTACAGGTACAGAGCACAGGGTACAGGTACAGAGCACTGGGTACAGGTACAGAGCACTGGGTACAGGTACAGAGCACAGGGTAGAGGTACAGAGCACAGGGTAGAGGTACAGAGCACAGGGTAGAGGTACAGAGCACAGGGTACAGGTACAGAGCACTGGGTACAGGTACAGAGCACTAGGTACAGGTACAGAGCACAGGGTAGAGGTACAGAGCACATGGTAGAGGTACAGAGCACAGGGTAGAGGTACGGAGCACAGGGTACAGGTACAGAGCACAGGGTAGAGGTACAGAGCACTGGGTACAGGTACAGAGCACAGGGTACAGGTACGGAGCACAGGGTACAGGTACACAGCACAGGGTACAGGTACAGAGCACTGGGTACAGGTACAGAGCACAGGGTACAGGTACAGAGCACAGGGTACAGGTACAGAGCACTGGGTACAGGTACAGAGCACAGGGTACATGTACAGAGCACAGGGTACAGGTACAGAGCACTGGGTACAGGTACAGAGCACTGGGTACAGGTACAGAGCACTGGGTACAGATACAGAGCACAGGGTAGAGGTACAGAGCACTGGGTACAGGTACAGAGCACAGGGTACAGGTACAGAGCACTGGGTACAGGTACAGAGCACTGGGTACAGGTACAGAGCACAGGGTAGAGGTACAGAGCACAGGGTAGAGGTACAGAGCACAGGGTAGAGGTACAGAGCACAGGGTAGAGGTACAGAGCACAGGGTAGAGGTACAGAGCACAGGGTAGAGGTACAGAGCACAGGGTAGAGGTACAGAGCACAGGGTACAGGTACAGAGCACTGGGTACAGGTACAGAGCACAGGGTAGAGGTACAGAGCACAGGGTAGAGGTACAGAGCACAGGGTAGAGGTACAGAGCACAGGGTAGAGGTACGGAGCACAGGGTACAGGTACGGAGCACAGGGTACAGGTACAGAGCACAGGGTACAGGTACAGAGCACTGGGTACAGGTACAGAGCACAGGGTACAGGTACAGAGCACAGGGTACAGGTACAGAGCACAGGGTACAGGTACAGAGCACATGCAGTAGTACCCACTGCACTTCAGAGTAAAAAATCCAGCAAAAGAGAGGTGTAAGGGATTCTGGGGAAAGAGATTTGGAGACTGGAAATAGTAGGATTTTGTCAAAGTAGGTAGTGTTACTCAGAGCGATTATGATACTGACAGCACTTTGCTTGTTAAGATCTTGAAAGGGATTCAGGAGTCAATGGGTCTGGGGATAATATCTTTTTTGACAGCGCACGCGTTGATCTTGTTGATGACACGTCTTGATACCATCGAGAAGCTTGAAATGAGAATTACTAAATTTTAGACATTGATGAGAGCGAAGGATACATGTTTTCCTCTAAAATAGTTCATTTCAGCAGGATTATCACAATTGTCAACACTGTCATTCAAACACTTAGGAGGGCTGAGACTAGAGATGGGTGGTAAACGTGGAGCATTGTGTTCAGTAAAGTCACCGCAGCATGGCGTAGTTTACTGCCTACCCCAACATTTCTGGAGCTCTCCGGCAGTAAATATGCTCGGTTGTTCTGTGACCATGTCTGAACTGGGGTGGCTAAAGAATGGTGGTGGATTAAACCCAGATCAGTTGACTGGGGGTGAGTGTTTGATTTGCTCAAACGCTCCGTCCATCATCCCCTTTTGTATCGGTTTGTCCGCCCTAAGTGTGGCCGGGTATGCTCAGACGTGAGTCCCTTGTTCACTTGGCCACTGGATTCAAGATAGCCTGGCTGATGAGGATTATGAATCTGAAACCGGTCCCCGGAAGCTTGTTTCCGGTCCAGGGAAGGCATGGCTTGGCAGTTCGGGCTGGACTGTTCCCATGAGGCACAGGGTCAGACTGATTTGCATATAGCCATGTCTGAACTGGGGTGGCTGAGTGGGCTAAAGAGCGGTGATGGATTAAACCCAGATCATTTGACTGGGGGTGAGTGTTTGATTTGCTCAACCGCTCCGTCCATCATCCCCTTTGGTATTGCTGTTGTTCTAGGGCATCATTTCCGGCTGGCACAGTGATAAAGGATCCTGTTGGGATTTAGAGGTGACCCCACAGTAGCAGACAGGATTGCAGACATCTAACGTTGGCAATGAGTGGTTTACATCTCCAAGGGTCAGCGACCGATAACCAGGGCTAAGATTGTCTTGTTCTGAAGTTATTGATCCTATGGAGATGAACACAAGCGTAATGCTGTGTGTGAGCTCTGTATTTGATGGGGAGGATCACATGATCACCTCTTGAGTCACATGGAAAGATGTGCTTGAATCTCCTAAAGCCTGTGTCTGCTCAAATTGTTAGTCTGCTTGCTGTCACCTAGTTCTTTCTTTCCAGCAGACTCATCAGCAGCTGCATTAATCCTCGTAGTTAGCATACAGGGACAGTAGTTTGTGGCCTGCTGGTTACCCCATAAAGCCCTTTAATGCTGTCAATTACCCGGGGTTGGAATGAGTTACCTACAGATTGCACAAGGTTCATTTGTAGGAAGCAAATACATCCCAAATAGAAATTACTCAAATCAAAACTATGCCCCCAAAATGGGCAAGCATGGATTATTAACACAGGAGTCTATACATTTTGGTCCTGGATTTTGTGGTCTACAGGATAAGCTCTGTAGTGGTCAAATCAGAGCTTTGACAAATAGGTTCTGCTTGGAACTATACAGCGGGGCAGACACCCACTGAGCTATCTAGTCTAGTCTTGCTGCAAATGAATGAATGTATCATTAAATGAAAACAGTGGTAGACATGCACTTTATGGAGCGAGGAATAATAATATAAAAGTAAAGCATGTTGCAGTGAGTTCACTGGCTGTCACTGACAATCCCCTCACAGCCTTTGCAACCAAGTGCATCACATCCCCTGGATGGCAGACTGCCCTGGGAAGCTTTCCCCATGACCTGAGGCAGGCCCAACCCCTGAGCTTCAGAACCATAGCAGGGAGGCCACAGTGCTCGTCTCCCCTAACAAGGATGTCTCCGTGAACACGCAGAGACCCTAGGTGGCATCACAACAGCTTCAGATCACAACAAACGTAACAAGAGATAGCTGTGCCTCACCACCTTATGTATACTAAGCCCAAAAAGAACAGGAGAGGGTGCATGGCAATAGTGTAATTGAATTACTGCACAATGCTGGAGCAGGACTCTAGCCACAGGGCTCAGTCAAACATCTTATCCTGGAGACCTGACGCATGCAGACAGCAAAGTGCAGGAACTACAAATTAGGACTTTATCTCAGATTAATGTGTGAGGAGTCTGCATACCTAGTTGCCCATTTAGAAAACTCCGAGACGTAGGGAAATTGTAGTTTATTAGGATAGGTTTTATCAGCACTGACATTTTACCGGCCTCGCACACAATGGGCTGTTTAAATATTACATTCATGGCAGAGCCAAATCACTTTCAAGTTCCTTTAACCCATTCACAGCGGCGGCTATTCCGCCGCAGTGCTAAGGGGGCGGGGCAGCCGCACGGTGGCCGCATGCTGGCGACGGAACCACTCTGTCACGAGCCGTGGTTGAGCTGTGCTCCTGATGGAGCGGTTCCGTCACGGCGCCGCCCACTCAACAGAAGGCTCAGCGCAGGCGTGAAATTCGCGCCGCGCAGGCGCACCAAGCGGGCCGTGACGGAACCGCTCCGTCATCAGCACAGCACGACCGCAGCTGATGACGGAGTGGTTCCGTCACCAGCAGGGGAGGGGTTAAAAATTTACCAGTCCAGCAGTGTCTAAGTGTCAATGATGTGGAGCAGCAAGGACCACAACAGCCCGGAGAGCACACTTCACGAGCGAGTCTGACGCAGGGTCTTGTGTCTTGTCCAATAAAAGGGAGGGCAGACCTGCCCCACCCCGTGCAGAACTTTGCCTCCGGTCCCTTGTCGGCCAGTGACACATTGTGTTGCTTGTCCCTATTTTCACATGGCGGTTACAGGGCTCAAGTCGGGGCACCACGCGGGTGGACGGCGTCCCCTCCACTTATTTTATCGGGAGCTCGATTACTGGAGCAACTGGAGCCACACATTCACTCTTTGGCCTCTCTGGGGCGAGAGCGGAGCTCGTTCAGAACGCTGCTCACTCGCTGGCTTCTCTGACGCAATCGCATCAGAGGGGTGAGCGAGGGGAGGCAAGGAGTCTGATGGTGCAAGCCACCTTTCGTGACGTCACTTCCTGTCTTGACGTCAGCATCCACTTTTTTTTTAGGACGTGTGCCCTGGGCCGTTTTAAGCAAAAATCTCTGTCTCTGCCACCTCATTTTAGGTGACATTGTCCAACATCAGCTTCTGAAATTAGGAATGGTGGTGGAACTCAGAGGAATATCGCAGAGTTTTAACTTACCTCTGGGGAATTCTGGGCAGTAAAACCTCGCAAATTCCACCAACCCCTAGTCGAGATGTAATATCGGGACTGTGAGTCTTCACAAGACTAATGGGCTGGTTTATTCATAGGCACGCATTCCGTTTTTTCCATCAGTACACTGGAGTAAATTACTTTGTTGCCCTAATTGGGATGCCGTCTGCTGAATTTAGAAATGACTGCCAAGCTAGCAAAGCATTTCACAGTTTGATGCAGGGCTCCATCCACATGACGGAGCCTTGCAACAAACTGTTTTCTTTTTTCTTTTTATTCTCAATAAGAAAATCCCAACGCGTGATTTTCTTTTGAACATAAAAAGACCAAGCCTCCTCACCATGGAAATTATTTCCCAGGCAGAGGCGGTGTTTGGTGTTTTTACTGTCCCTTTTCACCAGGATTTGGCTGGTGGTGATGGAGTGTAAAAAAAGCTATCTGTTCCACCCATCCTAATTGGGTGGATGAACCAATAGCCAATTCTCCGACTTACCTGACCCTGTCGGAATGTTAGAGAAGTTTGGCCATGGCGGTGACTTAGTAGTCAAAAAACACAGTTGATGGACAGAATGTAGAACAATGTCATACATTCACCCCAGTACAAGGATATGGGCCTAAATCCATCATTTTTTTGCACTCCACACCACCCTAGGTCAGACACTGGCTATATGCAAATCAGCTCTGACCCTGTGCCTCATGGGAACAGTCCAGTCCGAACTACCAAGCCATGTCTTTCCCAGACCGGAATCAAGCATCCAAGGACCGGTTTCTGGCTATCAGCCTTCATCAGCCTGGATAGCTTGACTCCAGTGGTGTGGAGAGCATGGGACTCACGTCTGAGCATCCCCAGCCCACTCGGGGTGAAAATTGCGAAAAACACAGTTGATGGACAGAATGTAGAACAATGTCATACATTCATCCCAGTACAAGGATCTGGGCCTAAATCCATAGTTTTTTGCACTTAGTAGTCACCACCATAGCCAAACCTCTGGTCTGTGCATAATAAATTCAGATGGTCAGAACACTTTGTCCTACAAGACCTTCCACAATAATCGGACCACAATAGGTCAACAACTGCCTCTCCTTCCACATCCCCAGAAGAAACTTCCACTCAGCTGACCTCTCCCTAGCCACCGTCCCACGCTTCTATAGGAACAGAGCGGGCGGAAGGTCCTTCTCCTACCGCCCAGCCAATGAACATTCACATCTGGCCAAGCTCGGCACTGAACCAATTCAGGAAAGACCTCAATACCTGGCTCATCGATTACCCCATCTGATCCAAACTCCGCACCCCCCCACCACCCCCTCTCAGTGGCTTCAGACCCTAATGGGTGAGTAGCGCCCTCCATGAACTCCTGATTGATTGGTTGTGTTTCCGGGAGAGACGACCGTTGCTATCACAAGGGAGTGCCCTCTCAGCAAACATCAAATTGAGCCTCAAGTCAAATTTCAATTGCTGAAACCTCTACAAGACAAGAATTCAAGTCAAAACCGTAATGGTTTCTTAAAAATTAGAGGCATTACTGGGAACAAAGTTGTGAGTTAAATCAATTTAAATCAGCAATTAAAAATCAACCATTATAAATGAAGATATGCAAGAAGAGTAACATTAGGTTGATCTGAAGAGCAAGTATCTGCCAGAATCAAAGTATAGTTATGTGAGAGGAACAACATAGAGTCTGCTCTCTAAGAAAGTACAAAAAGCTATAAGTATAAATCAACAGGCAGACTGACATAGAGTCAGCACAGTTAGTAAAGCAAAAAAGTCTAAGTATAAATCAACAGCCAGACTAACACAAAGTCTACCGTCTAAGCAAGTGCAACAAGGTTTAGCACATCCCCCAAAACATCATCTTTTACAGGGTCTAGGCAAAAGAAGCCACTCAGTATGGTGATAGATGACATAATAGGGATGGATTAACAAAAATGCATTCACCAGCCAATCATTTTTCAAATACACTTTTTATTTATTTTTTATTTTATTTTGGCAGTTTTGTATAGCGCGAACAAGACCCTTGTGGGTATCAAAGCGCTTTACAGATCAAGTATAGGTAATGGTATAAAAACACATGTAAATATAGGTACAGTGGCATATATGAATACAGTAAGCAATGGGAACAATTAAAGATTAGTACATAGCTACAGTAATGTATAGGACAAGTTCAAGTGAATTTGGCCATGAGAATTGATTTCACTTCTTTTTTTAAATAGGCCATAGATAGGTTAAGTCTCGTTTCTGGGGGTAGAGCGTTCCAAATCCTGGGTGCCATTCCTGAGAAGGTACGATTGTATGTTTTTATCTTGGAGAAGCGATGAGGTTTCAGAAGAAGATTGTTAGAGCTCCTTGATACATCAAATAAGTTACAGCTAGCACATGCCTACTCTGCTGTAGATGAATAAGAAGGTGTGCATCAGAAGTGAAGGAGATGACATGAAATGTATATAATACAGAAATACATTAGACAGTTAATCAATTGTCCCTAGAAAAAAACTCAAGCAGAGCGTCTTGAATGTTAAAAAGACAGTAATATCTGGAATTTGACTTCTTCGTAAGGAGGACACATTACACAATTATACACAGTAAACAACGACAAAAAATAAAGGTTCTATTTTGCTGATTTTGATAAATAGAAAAGCACAGAGATAAAAGCATACAAAAGCAGAATGCTTGCTCACAGGAAAAGGTGCATTTTCTTTCTGTAAACGTGAAATGATGCCCTTGCATGCTGGTTAAGGCCTAGTCAGGCTAACTTGACCACATCATTTCTTCCTACTAAAAATGATTCTAAAATCCCCCCTCTGTTGATATTTTAAATCACCATACAGCACCTCACTTTACTACAATTTAATACGTCATTCTTGGTTCCAATGACTTATTCTACAAGGCCAACAATTCATCATATACCTTGGCTTTAAGGGCATCAAGTTTGATTTTATCTGTCTTCTGTCATCTGGTTATCTTTTTTTTTGTCAAAATAGCACTTTTAACCTCCTTTAAAACAAATAACTTCCAAAAGTTTCAATATTACTGTTAAGTCCGTTATGCGTAATATAATAAGTTATGGGGTCGGAGATGTCTTTAGTATACCATTGGGTATACCTCCAGACCATTCACCTGTCTTAAAAAATCCTTCGATATACACACCGAGAGAAAAAGGGGATTCTAAGGAACTATTTTAAGACCAAGAGTGGATACAGTCCCCAACTCAGATAGATACAAACAACAAGGGTATCCATGGGTCTAATACCAGCGCTGGCTTACGCAGAACACGACGGTGTGAAACTGGCATACCTATATATAGGACTGATTCCCATCATTTTTTTGTTTTATTTATTCCATTTATATAGCGCATTATCACCGATTGGTCTCTAAGCGCTTGTACTCAAAACTAACCGTTACAGAAAACAGGCAACCAAATTATATCAACCCCACGCTTCTCGAAAGAGCACCGTTTTTAACATTCGCCTAAAAGGCAGTAAATTCGGTTCCTTCCGTAAGCCTAGTGGTAACTTATTCCAAGCTGCCTGAAGGGTGATTGAGAAAGCACGTCCACCGAGGGTGGTCATGCGGTAGCGCGAGCTAACCAGAAGAATGTCCTCAGACGAGCGCAGGGTCCTTCTAGGGATATACTGCACCAGTCTTGCTTTAATGTAGCTAGGAGCGTTACCATAGACAGCTTTATGTGCGATGCACAGACCCTTGAATAAAATCCTCTGCCTAATAGGGAGCCAATGTAGTTGGCATAAAAGAGGAGAGGCATGCGTGCTTCTGGATTTTCCAAAGATCAGTCTAGCTGCATCGTTCATCACTATTTGCAGTCTCGAGAGTTGTTGCTGAGGGAGCCACACATAGAGGGCGTTCCCATAGTCCAGGCGTCCTAAGATCATTGCGGACACCACCGTCCTTCACTCATCAATGGATACCCACTACCTGAAGCTGTTACATGGGAATACATGAAGCCCATATGTTACAATGCTATGTGAGCACAGACTACATGCTGGAAAGTCTTGTCTAAAAAGGATTTAAATGTCACTGTATACGGTCCCTAAAGGCTCAAGCTCAAACGGAGGGGCAACACGGTGTCTAACTCGGTCATGTTGTGAATAATCATTATCATTATTCATATCAACTGTTTGTTGATTCCAAACGCATCAAATGTACATTGATCAAGTCTATAGGATGTGGATATTCTGATGTACAGTGCAGGCTAGAGTGTTAACTGGGAGTCAAAAATACGACTAAAGCAGGAGACGGTACCTGTATCATAAAGAAACCCAAAGAATGTCATCATTCAGACCTTTCTTGTCACTATGTAGCCTGTAAACCCATTGTTGCTCCCTACGAAACAGAAATTTGGAGATGTCAGTAATGTGGGGTGGTATAAACGGTTGCTCTAATACTGTCCATCCGAGATCTTCTGGTTTGTGATTGGCCTCCAAGAAGTGTCTTGTAAGCTTCGTGGCCTGCTTCATATACCTGATGGAACTTTTGTGCTCTGAAACCCTGATTTTGATTTTACGGGTCGTCATGCCCACATATTGGTAATTGCATGGGCATGTGATTAAGTAAATGAGTCTCTCGCTATTGCAATTGGTGAATTTATTCTGTGACCATGGTTTAGTGGTTTCTATGTCAATATTCTTAGATGCTCGCGTTAATGGACAGGCAGCGCATGTCCCACACAGGAAGTGTCCCTGAACTGCTGGTAGATCCCAAAGGGCACTGTCTCTTTGGTGAGGTTTTACTTTTGGTCTTGTATGCACCAATTGGTCTCGTAAGTTAGTACTCCTTTTGAATAAAAACAGAGGAGGTGGAATCTGTTCATTCCGTATATGCCAATGTTTTCGAACACTTTTCTGAATTTTGTTGGACATGGTACTAAACGTGTTCACAAAAGTAATTCGATTCATGGGAGGTTTAGGTATAGCAGGTTCTAGTAAGACCACTCTGTTGTTGTTAGCAGCCCGCTTCAATGAGCGACGTATCAACTTCTTGGGATATTTCCTTGTGCGTAGTTGTGTAGAAAGAGTTGCAGCATGGTTCCCAAAGGTTTCTCTGGTAGAACATTTGCGGCATAACCCGAAAAAACTGCCCATACTGTACGTTCTCTCGGAGTGACCTAGGATGTTGACTCTTGTATGAAGGTGGATACCTGACTATGGTTACCCCAGATTTTTTGCCTAGTGTTTAGCTGGTATTCAACTTAGTTGGCCTGGGATCCTGCTAATCAGGGCCCCAGGCTATCTGCTCTCTCTGTAAAATGGACTCCATGTACCTTAGGTACATTACCAATTGGATACTGGGTCACCGTATGAGCCCCTGTACAGTGTACTATAGGTACCCAGGGCATAGGTGCATCCAAGGCCTACCAGGGGCTGCAGAATATCTTTTGCCACCCCTGGCTGGCCATCCAAATTGACACAACTGGCTGATCACTCAGCTGGGGCAAGGTGGTGTAATCACCCTTTGCTTTAGATATAGTATTCCTATATCTAACCTATATCTAGACACATATACACCTATAAGTCACTCCTATGGCAGGCCTTAACAATCCTGGAGGCAGAGTGCTTGGTTTTATGTGAGGTGGTGCTCTAGCATGAGCTGAGCCTATCTGCAGCTTTCGGAACCATGTCCTTATAGCTGTTCTAGGATATTGCCATACCATATACTCTTAAGTGTATTATAATCCTCGCGGTTGTATGCTAACTCTAGTTTGGCTTTATCAAAACATGTCGAGTAAGGTGTCATAAGATTTGGAATACTACCCCCTCGCCAGTCCTGGCGACGGGGGTAGCATTCCACCCTTCTAGAGGGAGAAGACATGTTGTTCCTACTAATCCCGGTTAAAGTTAACCAGAGCCTCAGCATCACAAAATGGATGCTGCTGCCACAGACACAAGTCTTACCTCCTTCTGCTGGGAGTCCTTCCAGCGAGGGAGGCTTGGACAATAGGTTTCCTGTCTTGGGAGGTGCTAGCACCACCCCAGACGGGGTTTTGTGTATTAGGGCAGGGAGGGCTGAAAGAAAGGAGACACTGCCTGGGGCACACAAGGTGTCCCATGCATAGTCCAGTTCAAACCGGTGCTGGGGCTCTCTAGCCCCATCTCTGGCATGAAACTGGACAAAGGGAAAGGAGTGTAACCATCCCCTTCCCTGGTCCCACCCATAGGAGGGACCTAACAGGTAATCCAGCTCCTAGATTTGGTATATAGGTAGGAGCTGAATCCCAAGACTTTAGATTAATCCTGACTGAAAATTTGAAACAAAACTCTGGACCTTCGACGATCTACTTGAAGAAGACGACTGAAGAATCTCCCTTGTGGTCAAGGAGTGACCACCCTGCACAAGCAGGCACCATCCAGTCATAGATGACTTGCTTTGCCACCACCTCCCACCAAAGCCCCAGCCCAGAGCCTGACAAGAACCAGATTCCCAGACATCTAACAGCCTGATCCACAGTCCCTGCAAAGCTGAGAACCGTGGAGGCGACGAAAGACGTGGGACCGGCCATCTTGAAAAGTCTGCAACCTGCTAATTGTGCAGCACCCATAGGCATCTTCGAAGCTGTGCATTAGGGATTGAGAAGCCTCAACCTGGAGCAGCATGTGCTCCAAAGATCAGCCCTGCACACTCCACGAGTTCTGCGTGGGGCCCTTTTGCATTTTCCTGCTTGAGGCGTCTGCACGGTCACTTGCCCGTTGGCTGGTGGCCATCTTGGTGACGATCCTTTAAATTTACACCACTGGTCTAGTTGCGCCAGACTGGCCCTTGGTTCCCTCAAAAGAAGCAGCCCCTAAGACCTTGCTGGTCTGAGTAAGAAGCCTACTGAAGCCGACACCGCTGACAGCGAGAACCTTTGTGGGACAATACGTGCCTGTCTCCTGGTTGTCATCGACACCTCCTGGTCCACGCGGCTTCAGAGACAAGCTTCCCATCAGCACCTGATTGCTTCGCTATATCGCCTGGTTCCTTCCTGGTCACTGGCTAGTAACCCAGACTCTGTCCCCTCTGCTTTCAGGTCCTCTACATCTTCGATCCACCCTTGGATCCACCCGGACTCTTCTCTCCTGGCCGCCTGCAGCATCTTTTCTCCAAGGCTCCATAGAACTCCACGACGAAACCCGACACACTTTGGGACCTATGCCCCCGCTTCCTGTGGGTTAGGTAACATGAGTACTGCGGTGCTACTGTAAAGAGTAACTCTCCTAGTGTCCTAGTTTCAAGTGGTTAGCTTCTAGTCCAGTCGGAAGACTCCCAAACCGTTAACTTTCTAACTTTTACACACCCATTGACTTCTATTGGAGCACACATGTGCATTTAGGCACTGCACAAGCATCCTGTGGGTCTCCTGCTCCCTAACCATTGTTAGCCCAGTGTAGCCCCAGCGATTCCCAAGGCCCTAGGCCTTACCATTGTTCGTGACGTGGTTCTTATAGCACTTTTTTAGTATATGGTTTAGCGGGCCACCCGGGCCTATCCATATTTGTGCAACTTTTGTTTGTTATATTAAGTTACTTGTTATGCGCTTGTGCTTCTGTGCTCATAAAGAGTTCAGGGGATTGATTTAGAAATAAATACATATATATTTTTAATATATAACCTGTGTGGTGTTCTTTCATTTGGTATTAAAGGGATTGCATATCGTAAAACAGCTGGCTTCACATGCCCTCTTGAGTTTAGCCTAAGACTACTTTGTCCATGCTACCACAAGGATAGCTGGTCTATAAGGTTTACTTTACAACCATCGCCATAAGGGTTGTTTGGACTTGTACAAGGTGCTCACTAGAATAGTGAACATCATATACCAGGCCAACTTCTCACATTGGTGTGCAGCGTTTGGGATTTGAGCTTGCTGTTGTTTTACCAATTGTAATCTTTACAATATCATTTGAAAGATCATATATGTACCTATAGGCACATATAAAACAAGACTTAGAATACTTAAGTTCTTCTGAACTTAGTGGTTGTAGAGCTAAGGGCCTAGCACACCCTGACTACAACTCCTAGAGAGGTTTAGTAGGAAAACACTTAGTGTAGGTAGGTGCATCACCTTCACCTCACTAGAGCAATGTCTGGCACAGGAGAGCCCAGTGGACTCCAACCTGTGGAGAGTAACTCTCCTAAGGTACCATCCAGATTTGCTATCCTCAGTTTCAAGGAACTGAGACACTTGTGTAGAACATAAAGGCTGAAACAAGGGTCTAACCCTATACTTCAGCACCTCCTAGAGCTCTTAGATGAGTCTGAAGCTCTAAAGGCCTCTGATGCAGACCCTACAGGGAATGCAGATGAGGCCCTGCCCTCTACAGATGATGCTACTGATCCCCCTCTTGTAGTTGAAGAAGATGAGGAGGAAGAGGTAGAGGAAGAGTCTGAGGAGGAGGAGGGTAGCCAGGTCCAAGTCAGGAGACTTAGCCAGGCTAACTTAAGCCAATTTGGGGCTGAGAATGGGGTAGCCCCATTCAGGCCCATAAGTAGACTGAGTTAGAGGTATATGAGGGATAGCTCTTATTCAGGTGAGTCCCATCACTCCAATGCTTCTAGGGTTTCTCAGAGGGGAATGACATCTCCTCAGAGGAGAGAACACCAGGCTAGGACGAGGGAAGTCAATCATAGAATTGAGAGAGAAGAACTTGCCCTAGCCAAGGAAAAACTTGCTTTTGACAGAGAAGGGAAGTTAGGTGGGCAAGAGCCCACTGGTGGCAGCAGTATCCATAAGGATAAAGACAGGTCCTATGACAATAGACACCTGAGTAAGATTGTGCCCCCCTACATAGTTGGGGATGACATCCACAAATGGATAACTGCTTTGGAGAGGGCCTGCAAAGTACAGCATGTACCCCAAAGTTAGTGGGCAGTAATCTTGTGGCTCTCCTTTTCAGAAAAAGGTAGAGATAAGCTCCTCACAGTTAGTGATGATGATGCTAACAATTACACTGTCCTGAAGAGTGCTCTGATTGATGGGTTTGACTTAACCACTGAACAGTACAGGTTGATGTTCAGGGATACCCAGAAGACACAGACTCAGGACTGGACTGATTTTGTAGATTGTGCTACTAAGGCTCTGGAGGGCTGGTTATTGGGCAGCAAAGTATATGACTATACAGGATTGTATAATTTGATTATGAGGGAGCAGATCCTTAGTAATTGTCAAAACCATCTTCTACACCAGCACCTGGTGGACTCAGATCTGACCTCTCCACAAGAATTGGGTAAGAGGGCAGACACATGGGTCAGAACCAGGATTAGGCCTAGAAATCAGGATAATGACAAGAAGAAAGATTCTACCAAGCCTCAAGAGAAATGTGGTGATAAATCTAAAGACAAGGCTTCCCCAGGGCCCCAAAACTCCAATGATGGGGGTGGGTCCCAAAACACTTCCTTTAACCAGAAGAAACCTTATTGCCATGACTGTAAAAAGCTTGGCCACTGGAATACTGACAGCAGTTGCCCAAAGGCCAACAATAAGGAGAACACACCCCCGAGTAATACTCCCAGACCTCCTGTTACTCTTAGTAGTAATCCCCCAGGTGGGGGGAGTGCTCCCAAGAATTTGGCTGGGTATACTTTGCGAGTTCAGGTGGACTCTGGCCTAACCAAGTCCCCTAACTTAGCTACTCTTGTCTGTGAAAATGGCATGGGATTTGCCAACTTCACTGCTTGTCCCAACACTTTGGGCAAGTACAGGCTGGAGCCCCTCATCAAAGGTCAGAAAGTTGAAGCCTACAGAGATACAGGGGCTAGCATCACTATGGCGATTGACAGTCTACTTCCCTCAGGACAACTTTTACCTGGGTTCACCTATCAGGTGATCGACATTGATGGAGTGCAGAAAGATCATCCCATGGCAGTAGTAAATTGAATTGAATTGAAATTGCACTTGTATAGCGCCATCTACCCGGAGGCCTCGTAGCGCTTATGACTAAAGCTAACTTAGCACAGGCTCGGGCAGATTAGCGGGATTTGGCAAACAAGTGAGTTTTCAAGGCTTTTCTGAAGGAAAGATGATCGGTGGTTCCTCGAAGGGAGAGGGGGAGGGTGTTCCAGAACTTGGCAGCGGTGTATGAAAAGGAACGACCTCCCCAACGGGCTTTCCTCACTCTGATAGAGGAGGCCAGCTGGAGGGTACTGGAACGAAGGGAACGTGAGGGGACATAGGGGGTGATCAGGGGTTGCAGAATTGCAGGACCAAGGTGGTGGAAGGCTTTATGTAGAGTACACATAGCTTTAAATTGTACTCTGGCCGCTATGGGGAGCCAATGGAGTTCCTCAATGGCGGTCCTTGCGGACTCCCAGCGAGGGAGATTGTAAAGCAGACGGGCCGCACTGTTTTGGGTGACTTGGAGTTTCTGAATGACATAGGAAGGGGCTCCCATATAGAGGACATTGC
Organism: Lissotriton helveticus; assembly: GCF_964261635.1. Taxonomy (NCBI): domain Eukaryota; kingdom Metazoa; phylum Chordata; class Amphibia; order Caudata; family Salamandridae; genus Lissotriton; species Lissotriton helveticus. The sequence goes on along the minus strand of NC_136063.1, from coordinate 16,943,509 downwards.
CATAGTCCAGGCGAGATAGTATAAGGGCCTGGACTAGAATCCTCCTAGCCTGGAATGGAAGCAGAGGGAGCACCTTCCGTAGCATCCTCATCAGGCCGAAACAGGTGGCTGCGGTCTTTGTGGCTTGGGCTGAGAAGTTCAATGCGGTGTCAAGCCAAACCCCCAAGCTTTAAATCTCAGCTGGGGAGGTGTCACTGGCCCCAAGAGTGTGGCAGTGTCTACAAACTTGCCAGTTGATTGTCTACTGGGGATTGATCTAGAGATCTCAGCCTCGGCTGAGGTAGAACAAGAAACCCATTCCCAAATGGTAGGCCTTCCAAAAGAGGTTATTGGGGCTGTGATGGCCACAGCCCCAGCCCCAGCAAAATTCCTTCCTAAAGAGTTTGGAAGGGCTGTGATGGTCACAGCCCAAGCTCAGGCAGACTTCCCTGAAAAGGTTGGCAGGGCTGTGAGGGTCACAGCCCACACCCAAACTGAGTTCCTTCCTGAAAAGGTTGGTAGGGCTGTGATGGTCACAGCCCAGGCTCAAACAGATTTTAGTGTTGTGAAGCCTGAAACTATGGATCACTCCACTCAAACAGAGAGCATTGGGGAGGAAGAAAAGTCTCCCTCCCACCAGACATTAGGTGAGAGTCAGCCTCCTCAGGGAACTGACCCTACCCCTTGTGAAGGAACTGCCCCAGAGGTAGTCAGGCATAGCCTGGCAGAGCCTCTGATGTCAGTGGACCCTTCCAAGGTGGGACCCAGCCTGGAGCCCCTCTCTACTCTGCCTCAGCCAGCCCAGGGCTGCAGAGGTAGGGGAGGCCAGTGGTGGACCCCAAAGGGACCCCTGTCCACAAGAACCACCCCATCAGCAGATTAGGGGCACCAAAGCTAGCAGCCCTAGCAAGGTGAACATTTCAAAAACTCCTGAGGGATCTCCCTTACACTCAGTTAGGAACCTCCCCCAGATGGATTATGTTGGGCACAGCCAAACCTGGGACCCAAGGGCCCCAAACCTGACCTTTCCCTCCAGTAAGCCAACAAAAGGGACCCAGCCTCCAGCTTTAGGTAGCCAGAGGTTGACCCTGAGAGCACAGTGCAACTCAGTCATGGAAAGAAAGGCCTATATGTTGGAAAGTTATTGGAGGAAGCTCAGCCCTACATTAGAGGAGCCTCACTTCAGTACTCCATCTCAACACCAGCCTTTTACTTTGCCAAAACACACCACGGGTAGAGATTCCCTATGGTGGAGACCCTATGATACCCTTAGGGTAAGGGATTGCTTAGTGGACAATGAGACAGGGGGTAACCATGCTAGTGCAGGTACTTCCTTATATGGCCACTTAGGCAATATAGGCTTACCTGGTCAAGGATAGCCTCATCTCCTTTCGTTTGGGGGGGTTGTGTAGGAAAGTGGATACCTGACTATGGTTGCCCCAGATTTTTTGCCTAGTGTTTAGCTGGTTTTCGACTTAGTTGGCCTGGGATCCTGCGAATCAGGGCCCCAGGCTATCTGCTCTCTCTTTAAAATGGACTCCATGTACCTTGGGTACATTACCAATTGGATACTGGGTCACATTATGAGCCCCTGTACAGTGTACTGTAGGTACCCAGGGCATAGGTGTATCCAAGGCCTACCAGGGGCTGCAGCATATATTTTGCCACCCCTGGCTGGCCATCCAAATTGACACAACTGGCTGATCACTCAGCTCGGGCAAGGTGGTGTGAAGTACTGGGTTTTTAAGAACCCAGCGGTGCCAGGGAACACATCCAAAGACTTCGAGTTCTCCTGTCTCAGACTACAGAAACGCAGAGACTTCTTGGTGACTTCAAAGATCAAATTTATTGGCTGCAGCCAGTAACAGGTATCCTAGAAGTACAACACGGTGTATATTCTCAGGAGACTGCTCAAACTTACAAAGCCAGCCATCCCTTTTTATACAAAATATTATGCTTTAGGCAAACATTCCTTATTTTACAGTTGACCGTTCACATATTTCTACGACAAAGAAAAAGCAGATTCATGATGACAAGCCCATTTTCAGTTTGTTCAGCCCACAATCAATTACCCGGCAAGGCCCAACACTTTTCATCAGATATCGGACGGACCCCTAATAAAATCGGGCACCTCCTCATCGTAAAGCAGGCCATAAAGAAAGGAACAGAGACAGGTGTGAGTAAGATTAGGCATAGTTGTGTGCGATGAAGGGTTTATGGCATGCGGCACCTTGATCCTAATCTCGGTCGGCCACTGGGAAAGGAACCTGCCGAACAGGTTTGGCTTCGGGCAGTGGAGTCAGCTTGCCCAGGTCACACAAAAGTCAGCTAAAGGTGTACGTGTCCCAAAAGACTCATTTCGGCCTAAGTCATCGGCCTATGTGAGGGCAACCACAAAATGGCTGCCATGCACAAAATGGAACCCGAGGGTTCAGGACGGTATCCCTGATTTCAGGGTGGTCTCGCCACTCGAATACGACGAAAATGCTTGTATATAGTATACTCGTCATTCTCGGTCTGCTGATACCAAAATTGTCATGATACGGCGATGTTTATGACACGGGTCGAGAATTTCAGTACCACAGGTGTAATCACCCTTTGCTTTAGATATAGTATTCCTATATCTAACCTATATCTAGATACATATACACCTATAAGTCACTCCTATGGCAGGCCTTAACAATCCTGGAGGCATAGTGCTTGGTTTTATGTGAGGTGGTGCTCTAGCATGAGCTGAGCCTATCTGCAGCTTTTGGAATCATGTCCTTATAGCTGTTCTAGGATATTGCCATACCATATACTCTTAAGTGCATTATAATCCTCGCGGTTATATGCTAACTCTAGTTTGGCTTTATCAAAACATGTCGAGTAAGGTGTCATACGATTTGGAATACTACCCCCTCACCAGTCCTGGCGAGGGGGTAGCATTCCACCCTTCTAGAGGAAGAAGACATGTTGTTCCTACTAATCCCGGTTAAAGTTAACCAGAGACTCAGCATCACAAAATGGATGCTGCTGCCACAGACACAAGTCTGACCTCCTGCTGCTGGGAGTCCTTCCAGCAAGAGAGGCTTGGACAATAGGTTTCCCGTCTTGGGAGGTGCTAGCACAACCCCAGACAGGGTTTTGTGTATTAGGACAGGGAGGGCTGAAAGAAAGGAGACACTGCCTGGGGCACACAAGGTGTCACATGCATAGTCCAGTTCAAACCAGTGCTGGGGCTCTCCAGCCCCAGCTCTGGCGCAAAACTGGACAAAGGGAAAGGGGTGCAACCACCCACTTCCCTGGTCCCACCCATAGGAGGGACCTAACAGGTAATCTAGCCCCTAGATTTGGTATATAGGTAGGAGCTGAGTCCCAAGACTTTAGATTAATCCTGACTGAAACTTTGAAACAAAACTCTGGACCTTCGACGATCTACTTGAAGAAGACGATTGGAGAATCTCCTTTGTGGTCAAGGAGTGACAACCCTGCACAAGCAGGCACCATCCAGCGATCGATGACTTGCTTTGCCACCACCTCCCGCCGAAGCCCAAGCCCAGAGCCTGACAAGAACTGGATTCCCAAACATCCAACAGCCCGATCCACAGTCCTTGCATAGCTGAGACCCGTGGAGGCGACGAGAGACGTGGGACCGGCCATCTTGAAAAGTCTGCGACCTGCTAACTGTGCAGCACTCAAGGCATCCTCGAAGCTGTGCATTGGGGATTGAGAAGCCCCAGCCCTCAGCAGCATTTGCACCAAAGATCAGCCCTGCACACGAGTTCTGCGTGGGGCCCTTTTGCATTTTCCTGCTTGACGCATCTGCCCGGTTACTTGACCGTTGACTAATGGCCATCTTGGCGACGATCCTTTGAATTGAACCACTGGACTTATTGCTCCAGGCTGGCCCTTGGTTCCCTCAAAAGAAGCAGCCCTTCGGACCTTGCTGGTCTGAGTAAGAAGCCTACTTTGTATCCTGCGTGGGTTGCCTTTGCCAAGGCTTGTTGACTCCAATCCTGAAGCTGACACCGCCGACAGCGAGAGCCTTTGTGGGACATCTGTTCCTGGTGCCTGGTTGTCGCCGACGCCTCCTGGTCCACGTGGCTGCAGAGACAAGCTTCCCATCAGCACCTGATTGCTTCGCAACATTGCCTGGTTCCTTCCTGGTTCCTTCCTGGTCACTGGCTAGTGACCCAGACTCTGTCCCCTCTGCTTTCAGGTCCTCTACATCTTCGATCCACCCTTGGATGCACCCAGACTCTTCTCTCCTGGCCGTCTGCAGCATCTTTTCTGCAAGGCTCCATAGAACTCCACGACGAAACCCGACGAACGTTGGGACGTATGCACCCGCTTCCTGTGGGTTAGGTAACGCGAGTACTGCAGTGCTCCTGTAAAGAGTAACTCTCCTAGTGTCCTAGTTTCAAGTGGTTAGCTTCTAGTCCAGTCGGAAGACTCCCAAACCTTTAACTTTCTAACTTTTACGTACCCATTGACTTCTATGGGAGCACACGTGTGCATTTAGAACCTGCACACGCATCCCGTGGGCCTCCTGCTCCCTAACCATTGTTAGCCCAGTGTAGCCCCAGCGATTCCCAAGGCCCTAGGCTTTACCATTGTTCGTGACGTGGTTCTTATACCACTTTTTTAGTATATGGTTTAGTGGGCCACCTGGGCCTATACATATTTGTGCAACTTTTGTTTGTTATATTAAGTTACTTGTTATGCGCTTGTGCTTCGGTGCTCATAAAGAGTTCAGGGGATTGATTTAGAAATAATTACATATATATTTTGAATATATAACCTGTGTGGTGTCCTTTCATTTGGTATTAAAGGGATTGCATATGGTAAAACAGCTGGCTTCACATGCCCTCTTGAGTTTAGCCTAAGACTGTTTTGTCCATGCTACCACTAGGATAGCTGGTCTATAAAGTCGACTTTACAACCATCACCATAAGGGTTGTTTGGACTGGTGCAAGGTGCTCACTAGAATAGTGAACATCATATACCAGGCCAACTTCTCACAACTCTCAAAACTCAATAAAGAATTCCTGGCCATAGATTTTTTGTAGAGCTTGCTCTCCAGACCTGTGGGCGTTTAACAAATCAAGAGATTCAAGAATGCCAACTTGGTCTTATTAATTTCAACAGTAAATGTCAGAAAGTCATTCCTCATATTCAACCAATTCAGGAACAAAAGAAGGGATCCTTGGTCACCTCGCCAGATGACAAAAATGTCATCTATATAACACTTCCACAAGCGTATAGTCTGATGGGAGGGATTGGTCTCTGATAGAACATGCTCCTGTTTAAATCCATAAGCATAAAGATTGGCTAAACTAGGAGCAAAAACCTTCCCATACTTGTACCGGACGTTTGTAAATAGATCGTCTCTTCAAAGCGAAAAAATTTGTATTTCATCGCTATTTGGGCACAAGCCATAATGAATTGTGCCGGTGTTCTAGATTCCAGATCTTAGGAGTCCAAGAGGCTATGGATGGCATCAACTGTTTCGTCCTGTGGAATCGAGGTATAGAGTGATTAAACATCAAACGATACCAAAAAAATCTGTATGTGGATCAAACTCTACTTCGGGTAACAGACGTAAAACTTCCTTGGTATCCTGGAGGTAGGTCGACATCTCCTTCACCAACGGCATTATAAAAAAAATCCACAAATGTGAACAACGGCTCAAGAATCGAGCCAAGACACAAAATATTAGGTCGCCCAGGTGGTGGTCGTTGGGGTTTGTGCACTTTCAGAAGTACATAAAAGTAAGGCATTATTGGATACTCTGTCTGTAAAATGCTGCCTCTTTATTCGTAATTCAGCTCCAATTATTAGCCTCTTCAACCACAGTGGCAATGGACGTATTCAATTTCTCTGCGCGATCCATCTTCAAGGGACGGTATGATTTCCTATCTGCCAGTTGTCGAAGGCATTCTGTCCGGTATGCCTCGGTGTCCAGTATCACAATAGCACGACCCTTATCGGCCAGTTTAATAGTGACATAGTCATCAGACATGAGTGTTCTGAGTGCTTGTTGTTCATTCTTAGGAAGGTTTCAAAAAGCTTTGTTGTCTGTCAGAAGTACTTTTTCTACATCGTGTTTCACAGCTTTTTCAAAAGTTTGGACCGGTGCTGGAGCTAAATGTGTCGGTGGATTAAAAGTAGATTTCTTCTTCAACCCCATATTCATAATCTCCTGGCTTGAATGCGTTTCTAAATTTATGTCTCTGAACAAAAAATGAAGCCGTATTTTTCTGAAAAATTTGGCTAGTTCACACTGTGTGACAAAAGGATCCCCTTTATTAGTGCACACAAATCCTAAGCCCCTTTTGAGTACTGATTGTTCGACTGCGGTCATGGATCGTGAACTTAGATTGACAACTTCAATTTCTCCGTGCTGGTCCCTGGTTGCTGTTGGGTTTTCTTCTTGTTGCTCCGTGTACCCACTGGAGAGGGCGGGGGCTCCAATGTACTTGGGCCTGTTGAGTTCTTCTCCTTCTGGCAGAATAGTGTGTGATCTTGGTCTGGATCATGCCGTCATTTTTTACATGAGAGACAACTTTGGCTAGAGAGTCAAGTTTTTGTTGAATCAGCTCAGGCGCAAGATCAGATTATCAATGAGGCTATCCATTCTGTGGTTGATTGGAAAAACAGAGGGTCCAGGGTCTGAGGTGCAAAGGAGATCCTCAAAGGAGGGAAGGGCAGTGTTGTCAAGGTGGGTGAAAAGGAGGGTTTGTTTGTGTTGGCTAGGTTCAATATGGGGATTTAGGGTTATGTTTGAGGGGAACTCTTTGGTGTATGGACTAGAAGTTGAGCTGGTACTGTCATGAGTGGTCAACATGTTTAGGGGAAGTGTTGTGGTGTGATCGAGTGTAAGGGTTTAAGCAGTGGGGTTTGGACTGATGTTTACTAGACTACGACGTGTGACAGGAGAGGAAGGAGCTGTGGACTGAATGGCCAAGGAAACCAGGGGTGGAGTGGCTAGACAGCTGACTGGTTAGGAAGAAGGGTATTGGTGAGGGTTAGGAGTAGGGCCAAGATGTGTTAATGAGGCGAGAAGTGACAACAAGTGTCGATGAAAGATGGTGAAGTGCTGGTCTGATGCTCAAATTAGTATGTCGTTCTGTGGATAGAAATGGATACTTCCTCACTGAAACTTGGGAGGGGGTGGATGTAAGTTTAGTTTCATATAAAAGGTTGGTTGTTTTTGAGATATGAAGGTGAAGATGGAAAATGCTTCTCCATTTTGCAGGGATTTTGGAGTAGAAGAATGTCAGTTTTCAGAGTGCCGGAGTTGGCTGTGTAGTATGCATCAGTATTAGTCTTTCTGGAAGTTGCTTGAGTAGGTTGTTGTAGGAGAGTAGGATATGCTTACTATGGTTGCCTCCACTTTTTGCTGGTGTGTCACAGTTTTTTTATTTAGTCTGGCTGGGGCCCTGCTATCCAGGACCCCAGCCTAGCTGCTTTCTCTCTAAATTGATTGCATGTACTGTATGTACACTCCCGTTTGGTTACTGGGGTACCCTTGTGAGTCCCTAGTATATCATGCATTAGGTGCTAAGGGCATAGGTACCCCAGAGGCCTACCAGGGGCTGCAGCAGGTATTATGCCACTCCTGAGAAGCCTTCCAAAATGACACCACAGGACTGCTACTGCAGCCTGGGTAAGTTGGTGCACGCACCCCTCACTGAGATATAGGCTACCTATATCTACCTTAAATCACTACACATAGAGACTTATCAGTCACCCCTACGGCAGGCCTTATCAATCCTGAAGGCAAAGTGCTTGGTTTCATGTGAGAGGGTACCCATACATGAGCAGGGCCCTCTGCAGACTTAGGAACCTATTATCTGGGGCTGCTCTGTGATGCAGCCTGACCATATACTCTTAAGTGTGTTATATCCTTGCGGTAAATGCTAACTTTGGGAGGGCTGCACGGAAACATGTCATGTCTGGTGTCAAAAGCTTTGGAATCCTACCCCCGACCAGTCCTGGCGGCGGGAGTAGAATGGCAAAACAGTTCAGGCAGTTCGGGCTGGACTGTTCCCATGAGGCACAGGGTCAAGACTGATTTGCATATGGCCATGTCTGAACTGCGGTGGCTTGGTGAGTAAAATAACGATTAAACCCAGATCTGTGACTGGGGGTGAATGTTTTGCCAATGGGCAACATTCCGTCTATCATCTTGTGTGTTTTGCTGTTCGCCCTATGTGGGTAGGGTATGCCCAGACGTGGGTCCCGTACTCACTAAGCCACTGGAGTCAAGCTATCCTGGCTGAAGAGGGGTGAAACCCCGAAACCGGTCCTAGGATGCTTGATTTTGGTCCGGGGAAGACATGGCTTGCCAGTTCAGGCTGGACTATTTCCATGAGGCACAGGGTCAAGACTGATTTGCATATGGCCATCTGTGAACTGGGGTGGCTTGGTGAGCAAAATAACGATTTATTAAACCCAGATCTGTGACTGGGGGTGAATGTTTTGCCAATGTGCAACATTCCGTCCATCATCTTGTGTGTTTTGCTGTTCGCCCTATGTGGGAAGGGTATGCCGAGATGTGGGTCCCATGCTCACTAAGCCACTGGAGTTAAGCTATCCTGACTGAAGATTGGTGAAACCCCAAAACTGGTCCTAGGATGCTTGATTCCAGTCCAGGGAAGACATGGCTTGGCAGTTCGAGCTGGACTGTTCCCATGAGGCACAGGGTCAAGACTGATTTGCATATGGCCATGTGTGAACTGAGGTGGCTTGGTGAGCAAAATAACGATTTATTAAACCCAGATCTGTGACTGGGGGTGAATGTTTTGCCAATGTGCAACATTCCGTCCATCATCTTGTGTGTTTTGCTGTTCGCCCTATGTGGGAAGGGTATGCCCAGACGTGGGTCCGGTGCTCAGTAAGCCACTGGATTCAAGCTATCCTGGCTGAAGAGGGGTGAAACCCCAAAACTGGTCCTAGGATGCTTGATTCCGGTCCAGGGAAGACATGGCTTGTCAGTTCGGGCTGGACTGTTCCCATGAGGCACAGGGTCAAGACTGATTTGCATATGGCCATATCTGAACTGGGGTGGCTTGGTGAGCAAAATAAGGATGGATTAAACCCAGGTCTGTGACTTGGGGTGTATGTTTTGCCAATGTGCACCATTCCGTCCATCATCTTGTGTGTTTTGATGTTCACCCTATTTGGAAATGGTATGCCCATACGTGGGTCCGGTGCTCACTATGCCACTGGAGTCAAGCTATCCTGGCTGAAGAGTGGCGAAACCCCGAAACTGGTCCTAGGATGCTTGATTGCGGTCCAGGGAAGACATGGCTTGGCAGTTTGGGCTGGACTGTTCCCATGAGGCACAGGGTCAAGACTGATTTGCATATAGCCAAGTCTGAACTGGGGTGGCTTGGTGGACAAAATAACGATGGATTATCCCAGATCTGTGACTGGGGTGAATGTTTTGCCAATGGGCAACATTCCGTCTATCATCTTGTGTGTTTTGCTGTTCGCCCTATGTGGGAAGGGTATGCCCAGACGTGGGTCCCGTGCTCACTAAGCCTCTGGAGTCAAGCTATCCTGGCTGAAGAGGGGTGAAACTCCGAAACCGGTCCTAGGATGCTTGATTTCGGTCCGGGGATGACATGGCTTGGCAGTTCGGGCTGGACTGTTCCCATGAGGCACAGGGTCAAGACTGATTTGCATATGGCCATGTCTGAACTGGGGTGCTTGGTGAGCAAAATAACGATGGATTAAACCCAGATCTGTGACTGGGGGTGAATGTTTTGCCAATAAGCAAAATTACATCCATCATCTTGTGTGTTTTGGCGGGAGTAGAATTCCACCCTTCTAGAGGGAGAGACATATCCACACCTGTCCTGCCCGGTAACTGTTTAAAAGAACCCTGGCATCATAAAATGGATGCTGCAGCCACAGACATGAGTCTGGCCTCCTGGTGCTGACTGAAACTCCAGCAAGGGAGGCCTGGACAATGGGTTTCCTATCACAGGGAGATGTTAACACCTCCCAGACGGGCCTTAGTGGATTAGGGCTGGGTGGGTGCACTCCAGGAGTGCTTTGAAGTCTGCACTGAGGGTACAGTGGGTGTCCCTGTGCGTAGTCCAGTTCAAACAGGTTACAGGAGCTACCAGCCCCAGCACTGGTGTGAAACTGGGCAAAGGAAATGGGTGTAGCACCCCTCTTTCCAAATCCTCCCATAGTTGGGTCCCCAGAGTTAGTCCAACCCCTTTCTTAGGTATAAGTAAGAAATCCATGGAAACAGGACTTTAGATATCCCTGGACGAAACTCTGCAACTACATTCTGGAACTTTGATGTTCTACTAAAGACTAGGGGGTCAAGGAGTGACTCCCCTGTTTGGCAGGCACCACCAAAGCATTTGCCGGTCTGCATCTCCGCAGCTCCCAACAGACTCTGAAGTACCTGCAGCCCAGGAAGAGGATTTCAAAACTTCTGAGAGGCCTACCGAGTCCCCAGCAAAGCTGAGACCCACAGCTCTTGTGAGGGACGTGGAACTGGTACTCCTGAACACTGTTCACATTTGCTAGTGCATTGACTTTTCGATGTCTCTTGAAGCTGTGCTTTGGGTTACTTGAAGCCCAAGCCCCGAGCACCATTTGCACCGAAGATTGTGGACCTACACTCTGCGAGTGTTCCGTGAGCCCGGTTCTTGCATTTTAGCTTGAAGCTCCTTCGCGATCCCTGGTCAGTCGACTGGTGGGTCCCTGTGAAGGCAACTCTGATTTTACTTGGGCTTTCCCTTGTTTGCTCCAGACGTGCCCTGACTCACTATAAAGTGGTGAGTCCCTCGGACCTTGCTGGTCCGCACCGAAGCATCTTTCATCTTTCTGTGTGGGTTACTGTTGCAAAGGCTTGTTGGGTCCAATCCGAGCACCGACTGCGCAGCACTCAACATCCTTTGTGGGACAGCTCAATTCTAGATCCTGGTCATCGTCGACACCTCCTGGTCCTCATGGCTGAAGAGTCAGGGTGCAACCTTCTTCACCTGAAATCACCCGACATCGGTGGGTATCTGCCTATTGTGCTCCTGGTCACTGGATAGTGACCCAGACTCTGTACCCTCTGCTTTCAGGTTCTTCTCATCTTTGATCCAGGCTTGGATCACCCCGGACACTTCCCTCTTCGACAACAGCAGCACTTTGAAACAGATCGCCATTGAAATCAATGACAATTCCTGACACCAAAATACATCTATGCACCCGGCTTCCCTGGGTGAGGTAACTCGAGTAATCCGGTGCTCCTGTGAGTGTTGGCCCTAGAACCCCTTAAGTACAAAGTCCTCTCCTAAGTGTCCCTTCTCTTTAGATTTCGAACCACCACTTTCCCTATTGAAGTTAATAGCGATCGCAGCTGTGTTTAGACACTGCATGTGTCCCCTGTGGGTCCCCTGTGCCACTACCTTGGGTGGCTCCTTGTGGCCCCAGCACGTCTACAGGCTCTAGGCCTTGTGTCTAGTCAAGTTGTGGTTCTTATACCACATTCTTAATTTATGTTGTGGTACGCCCCTAGGGCTCAACGTATATTGTGCTAAGTTACTGTATGCTATTAGGTTTACTGTATGTACTTTTGCCTGTAGCCTCATAAAGAGACTAGTGGGATGGGTTTATAATAAATACATATATTTTATATATATACCTAGTGTGGTTCTACTTTCATAGGGTCATTTCCAAGATTATAGACTTGTTAAACAAGCTGCTTTACATTCCTCCAAGACTTAGCCTGAAGGCTGCTTTCCACAGCTACCACTAGGATAGCTTTCAATAAAGGTTGTCTTACACCTATCATCAATAAGGGTCATTTGGACTGGTGCAAGGTGCCCACTTGAATAGTGGACAGCATATGCCATGCCAATTTCTGACAGTTGTGTTTGAATTTTATAACAAATTATTTGAGAGGGTATGTGGATATTTCATGCTGTAAGAGTTGGGGCTGTATCTCTCAAAGGGGGAGTTGGGAGGAGTGGGGAAGGAGTAGGATAATGTGAGCATTTACTTGCAATCAGGTTCAACTCATAATGAGGTGGTGTGTTGTGGGTTAAGTGCACTGCCTAGGTGTGGGATCATTGTTCTGGGGACTATGATGAGATGACTCTCAAAGGGTTCTCTTGTGACTTATGGGGTAAGCTTTCAACTAAGGTATGTAGGAGTAGTATCTGCAGTGGTGCTTAGACTATAGATTTCAGTTAAAAATATGTAGGTGTCATGTTTGACTCCTTGTTTCTACATGTAGGGGAGAGTTGTCTTTCTCCCAGTATCAAATTGACTCCTGGGCCAAGAAACATAGATTAATTGTGGGTGCAGGGAGCTGTTTCTGGCTGCTAGAGGACGATCTGGGAACTACCGTTTTGGCAGTAATAACTCAGACTATGTGTTAGACCTGGCATCTTTGGCATGATTTCCCCTGACGTTTTGCCTCTACCTCCCGTATTTTTGACGCTGTGCTGGATTTCGTTTTTGCTGGTTTAAATGCTTTGGGCACTTTGCCACTGCTAATCAGTGTCAAAGTGCAAGTGCTCCCTGGGTAAATTATGGTTATCCATGATTGACATATTTGTATCACAAAGAAGTCCCTAGTAAAGTGCACTGAGTGTGCCGGGGGCTGGTGATCCAAATGCTGCTAGTGGGCCTGCAGCACTGATTGTGCCACCCACATGAGTAGCCCTAAAATGTTGTCTCAGGCCTGCCACCACAGTGCCTGTGTGCAGTTGCTAACTGCCATGCTGACCTGACTAGTGTCCCCACTGGCCAGGCCTAACCCTTCCCTTTCTGTGCACATTGGACACCCCTATGGAAGGCCCAAGGTACCCCCCTGGGCAGGGTGCAGTGTATGTGAAAGGTAGAGCGTGTACTAATATAGGTGACATGCTCTGGTAGTGAAATACTGCCAATTTAGTTTTTCACTATTGAAAGGCTATCTTGCCCATAGGCTATGATGGGGAATACTGTGTATAATGTTTACCTGCATATCTTCACATAGGAGCAAGATAGAAAATTAAAGTCTAGTATCCCTGAACTCAGAATTTAATAACCCATCTTTTAGGAAGGATGTTTTTTAAATCATGTGTTTGAAAACAGCACTTTGAGAAAGTGGCTGTTTTCTTGTCAGACCGTTCTGTGTGCCTTGGCCTGTTTGCGAATTGACTGTCTGTTTTTTGAGTCACAGGGGCTGGGGTGGCTCCCAGAGGCTGAGTGAGTCCGCCCTAGGCTGAATAGCTTCATCTGCATCTTGAGTGCTGGGTGGGGATAGCACCTGGGCCTGTATAGGGCTGTGCCTGCCTCCCACAATGCTGGCTCCACCCCCAGCCGGGCGGCTGACGACCCTGCCCCTCTCTCTCAAAGGAAAGAAGGAGTAGGTAAACAAAGTGCTCCAGGACTGACCAGAACTGGTTTGGACTAGGCCAAGGCCTCTCTGCCCTCAGAGAACAAAGAGAATATTAGTATAAAAAGGACTACCCAGACTTCAGAACATTAGATCATCCTGGAATCAAGAAGGAACCTCTGCTAAGGAGAAAGCTGGAGGACCGAAGAAGAAGGACTGACCTGCTGTAAGGCTAACCTGCAGTTGCTTTTCTGCCAAGGAGAGGGGAAGGAATTTGCTGTTGCTGTGTCCCCTTCCTTGAAGAGATCTCCAAGGGCCTGAGGAGAGCTGGCCTCATGTTAAGAAGTCCCAGGAACAAAAGGACTTCACCCCCAGCTTCCCCCCTGAACTCTGCTGGGTGAGTTCTGACCTGCCTAGAGTGCTTAATCCATTTGTGGGGACTCTGGAGGTTGCTTCCTGCTGTTTGGGGAGCTGGACAAGAAGAAAAGAAGATCTACAATGTGCTCGCAAAGCTCGCTTACAGAGCCCATCGTCGATAGTGCGAGAAAATTCCCCTTGCCGCAAAGATCTTCGTAGTGCCTTTTGCCGCTGCCAGAACCGACGCATCGTTCGCTTGCGGAGCAAATCGTCCCGGTGCGGGAAGATTACTGTTGCTGCGAGTATCGTCGAGAGCCTGTCATCGCTGTGAGCAACCGTCACACTGCTTGCTTGCGGCCCGCATCCCGTTAACGCATCGAGGGGCCGCGACAGAAGATCAATGCTACACCGCACATTGCCGCCGCACTGAAGATTCACGCCGCCCCGAAGATCGTCTCATCGTGCCTTTGTGAGACGCTTCTACAAGAGAAACCTGCGCCCCGGAATCCATACAAGGTATCGCAACGCTCCCCATACAGGTCGGATTTGTCGCAACACGCCTGCTGCATGCGGGGTAGTCGCATCACATCCCCAGAGTCTTAGGAGTGATGCATCGCTTGTTTTTCAATGCTGCAGTTGCCACTAGGAACTTTTGACACATCTACAGGTACTTTCGGCTAAAAGTGACGCTACTGTGGATTATTTGATGCCAACCCTATAACTCTTTTAAAATCATATTCTTGAACTGTGTACATTGGATTTTTGTTGTTTTGGTCTTGTGTAGTTTAGATAAAGATACTTTATTTTTCTAAACTGGCGTGGAGTCCATTTGTGGTGTTTTCACTGTGTTACTCTGAGTGTTGGTACAAATACTTTACACATTGCCTTTGATAAGCCTGTCTGCTCGTGCGAAGCTACCAAGGGGGTGAGCAGGGGTTATCCAAAGAGTGTACCCCCTTACCCTGACTTGAAGGAAGGCTCCCTATTTGGACATAGGTACCTACCTCTGCCAACTAGAGACCCCCAGATCTAACACTATGGTAGTCCATCAATCGGTGTCAGCTGGGGGTGACTAAAGCTTTTGCATCCTCCTCTTTCACTGAGCCAAAGGACATCGCAAGAGCTTCAGGCCTTTCAAAACTCCAGCAGTGCCCTCTTCTGTGAAGCTTCAGCCTACTGGCCTCCAGTGGCAGCAGCAGCCAATGAACTTCCACCAGTAAACATGCCTGCAGCTCGAACTACCTACACTGGACTGCAATGGTGCTGTCCACTGCACCGGTATTTCGTGGTTCTTGTTTAAGGATTGTGGAGTCGATCACAGCATTGGTGGGACCAGGTATGATGCAAACGATCTCTACATGAGTCAGGTGTTCAATAAACCCAGGAGTCGAAAAGACTTCACATAAGGAGGTCATCGAAAGATGGAGTCAGAGCGAACATGTCAGGCAGCCAGTGACCTCCGGTCCTTCTTTAGCTGGGATTTGAAAAAGGCTTACTGAAAAAATGCTACATTAAATTTCCAACAAAAACATTTGTTTGGAGGCTTTTGTGAGGCCAGAAGTTGTCTAGGAGAGTGTTGAAATTTTGACAACAGCACAATGTTACTATTAAGTCCCCTTATCTTTGCATTCTGCCTAGTTGATTTATGGGAGGCTGCATTCCTCTCAGTGAGGTATACATTGATGCTTGATGGCACAGACATGCAGGTAATGGGAATAGTCTACAGACTGCCTACGCTGAGGTCAGCGGAGCTGAGAGGGGCAAAGGGCAATGAAGAGTGTGCACCAAATAGGTACAGATGATTAACACTTAAAGCTAAGTTTTGCCCCATCCATGTGAAACTGCAGTTAAAGTCACGAGCTATAGCTATTAAGAAATTCCCTCAGCACTGAGGCTTTGGCCCCACTCCAAGATGGCTGCCATTGTGGGTCTCATCTTCTCTTCCATTCAGTATGCACCAACATTACTCTTCCAAGATGGTCGCTGAGTTATTGACTGTAGCCCTCTCACAGTTCTTCTGACACCATCATTGTTCCCCATTTCTCCGGCCCGGGGATAATATTAATGAATAATTAAGTCATGTGGATCAACAAACGTATTGTCACCAATTATTTATATGGGCAACGGTCCATGACCCACATACCTTTCTTTCCAAACTGCACAAACTCATAGTACGGATCCTATCAACCAATGGATCCATTGTGACTAGTACTCTTCAAGCGACATCATTCGTAATCATGGACGCATCCGTGCTTTATTCACACAAATGCACAATGTCAACCAGTGCAGATTTTTGAAGGCTACTACACACATTTCTATGTCATCGGACTACGTGCATAAACTTCACCAAATGGCAGTCCTTGAAAAAGTACATGTGACAAAACATGTGTCTGCTGTACCTGAAGAAAACGGACACCTAATATGGCCACCTAATATCATTTTCTAAGAGTGAGGATTCAACCCTCACAATCTACTCATCTGATGTACCAAAAGTGGAGTCTGTTGTAACTCAAATCTAGTTGCTAATCTGCTCAGCTTGCTGATCTAGAGCTGTAGCCACTACTTACCAGGGCAGTGTGGTTTTCGGTACCATTGCTAAAATTGTAAAGTTCAACACTATATTTAACTTGGGTTCTCAATTCTCCATACATCTGAAACATTTCCACATGAATCCAAAGAAGGAAACCTTTACATTAAAATCACATAAAATCACGTCTCTTCATCAAAATACATAACCTTATACACATTTGAAGGTTATAAAGCCGCTTCAGTTTGCACAAAAGATTACAATACAGTACAACCTTACATTTTTAACACATGCTCAAAACACAATACTACTGACAAAATGTGAAAACACAAACGAAATCACAAAGTTACATCAAACCACTGCAAGACAAAAACACACCTCACAAATGTAAAGATACTTGTATAGCGCATGAATCACCCCTAGGGGTCTCTCAGCGCTTGTACGAATACCACTGTGGAACCCATCCTGGCTTTCCCTGTGAGGTGTCCACTCCTGGGCACCCCCAAGGTGGAGGCCAGGCATCCTTAGCATTGTGGGGGCCATTGTGGAGATTAAGCAAGCTATTGCCCAGAGTTGCAGAGTGGGACTCCATGATTGGAATAGGCACTGAGGCGAGAATTATCAGGTCCGTGGAATTTTTTAGCCCAAGACCCGCCGAGGCAGGGAATTGAACCCTGGTCCCGGGCCAGACCTCTACATCAGGGTCTGCTGCTCTAACCATTGAGCCACACTTCTCCACAAAACCAAACTCCACAAAACGCTGTTAATACCGACCTCTCAGCAACACCTACAGGCACTCCAATAATAATCCAAATGATTCCAGGAGTCTCCAAGGTTCTTAAACCCCAATATTTTCACTAACTAGCCTAATAAATGTGTGTTAATGATGTTAATTAGATTAACTGGCAGATTAACCCCTCCCGTGCTCATGACGAGCTCAGCTCGTCATGAAGCACGGTGGTGCTGTGCTGATGATAAGCTGAGCTCGTCAAGACACCCGCGACACTAACACGCGGGCTAATTCCCCCGCTGTGCTGAGCGTTCTGAGGAATGAGTTGTTCATGCCACCTCAGCTCGTCATGAGCACATAGCCACCGTGCAGCGTGATGAGCGGAGCTGCGCGTGTCCCCCCTCCCCCAAGCGCCGCAGGGGAATTAGCCCTGCGGCGAAGGGGTTAACTGCATTCTCCACCAAACATCTGTTAAAACAATTCAGAGGCTTGAGACTGGCTTGAGACCGCCATAAAAAGGGTGGCAGAGAGGCAACTAAATGAGGCCTAATCGGGCCCGTGTGCCACTCCTGGGCCCTGTGGTGCATGCAGGGCGGTCATATGTTGTACACCCCTGGAATTGCATGCCTGTTCATGCACAGTGTGGCATGCATGCAATACCGTCCAGGAACGTGCAGTTGGCGCTCTCACGGCAGCAGTCTGCATGCCAGGCTCTCTTATGAGCATAACAGACCAATGCCATGAGGACGCTCCTACACTGCCTGCCACCAATGATTACAATTGTAATCCAGTGTGCGCACAAGGTCCTTGGCGGGCCATCAGGAGGACCGCCGAAGTCGTAATAAGACCATACGTCCAATGCCAATAAATGAAACCTCGACTAGACAAGAATTCAACTCAACACATTAAGTTATAGTCGAAAAATTAGCAATTAAAAATCATGCAACATAAATCAAAATCAGAATATGCTAGAAGATTAACATAAGGTACATCTTTAAAGCAAGAATAAGCCAAAACAAGGTAGAGTTAGGCAAGAGGATCAACATAGAGATTTCCCTCAAAGCCAGGGCAAAAACCTCTAAGTATAAATCAACAAATAGACTTTGCTATCTAAGCAAGTGTCAAAAGCTCTGGCACGTTTCACCAAAACATCATCGTCATAAGGTTTTAGTCAGAAAGCCACACACTCAATATGGTGAGGCATGACATAAAAGAGCTGGATTAAAAACAAACAAAAACATTTATCCAGTTCAATCCTTTATCAAATATCCAACATGCAATCGAATAAGAAACATCTACTTTGCTGCATATTAGTAAAGAGGAATGCATAGGAAATGAAGGAGGTGTCATGGCATTTATATAATCGAGAAATACAAGAGACAGTCCAGCTAATGAGTGCACCCTGGGACAGACTCCAGCAAAGGATCTTGAATGATACAAAGACAGGCGCATCTTGAGCATGGCTTCCTCATGGGGAATACACATTAATAGATTTATGTTCAGCACAGTAAACAACACCACAAAGCAGGCTTCTATTTTGCTGATGTTCTGTAGTGGGAAAGCACACAGAGAAACACAGGTAAGTGAAGAATTCTCCTTCACATAAGAGAAAGCACTTTTTTTTCTGCAGGTGGGACATTTTGTCAATACAAGCTGGTTAAGGCCAAGTCATCCTAAATTGAACACATCCGAATTGAGTGGTATCTTCTTAATATTATAAGTGCTTCTCACTTTAACTACATTTGTTAAAATGCACTGGAGTAGGCACTGAAAATCTGAAATTATGTCAGCAAAACCTAACTTGAATGTGGGAAATAAGTGAGATTTTTAAAAATGTGGTTCTAATCTTCTGAGGAGTTGTTTCACACATTTGCTACTAGAGCAGGACATGTTTTCCCCTAGAGTTAGCAGTTATTTGGATGGACCATACCAGCATATACAGATTTCATTCATTGAACAGGACCAATCCCATGCCAGAATAAGTCACGGAGTTATACTCTTCTCCGAACGGGAGTCAGTGCAAAGGTCAGAATGCAGGAGTTACATTGTCAAGGACGAAGACTGCAATCCTGGGGAAACATCGTTTACAACGCGGGGATTACAGCGCGATGCGTTACAGCGACTTGTGCTAGATGGCGTTATAGGACAAGGAATAGTATAATTTACTATCCAACACCGTGCCTACTGTACGTACACTGGAGTTGGAATAGTAAATTATACTACTCCTAAGTCCAGCGCTCTCCAACGCAAGTCGTTGTAACGACTTGCTGTTGGAAATGGGATCCCCGGCTGGCCAGGGCTTTCGCCAAAGTCAGTCAGAGACCACCACTCCCAAGTCAGGGCAAGGGAGTTGCACGCCAAGATAACCCCTGCTCACCCTCTAGGTAACGTGGCGCGAGCAGCAAGGCTAAACTTGGAGGCGATGTAAGTTAAGTATTTGCGCACGCTCCCCAGCAACAACACCCAAAGGCCCACCACAAAGGAAACTCCACACAAGGTTATATAAAAATAGCCTTTGTATTACACCAAAAGACATTAGATAAAACACACACTTTACCATGTGCCAGAGGCACGGGCAGAATTTACAGGGGATATGTACAAGACAGGGCCACCTGGACCACTGTCAGGAATCAGCACTTTTAGAAGTAACACTTTTTAAAAATAGCACTTAGAGTATAAAACATAGAATGTAAAATCACTGTAGCACACAACCAGTAATCACTGGTAACCAGGACCTCACTAGCACCACCTGTACTAGGAGAAAAACAACCACCTAAGTACTACAATACCTGTAGGGGTGTAAGAACATAACACATGATGCAATGCATAACATTCATTCAGAGGTGTAAGGAAGGAAAACACATGATGCATCAACAATACATTCATAGGTGTAAAAACAAGGCACATGACGCATAAAAACACATTCAGAGGTGCAGAAAATGAACAATTGCGCCAAACTCACACAAGTCACCACCTGTGACTGTCCCTAGGCCAACTGGCCTCTCTGGTGCTAGGACGCCCTGTGTCCCAATGTCAGGGGCCTAAACGTGGCAGCTGCCCACGAAGTGCTGGGCAGCTGTGTGAGACAAGGCTTGGGCCAACACTGGATCCTCTGTTTGTACTGGGTTAGTGGTATTTGGCTAGGTTATGGCGCCTCAGAGGAATGTACACCTTGCTATTACTGGTATGCTTGCTAGTATAAGATACGGTGCTACAAGGAAAAGAGAACCACTTTTACTCTTCTGGTTTGGCCGTAGCCACAACATGTATAGTACTCCTTAGCACACGTTAGGTAGAGTTGTGAAAGTTCACATGTGTTTCCACCATACATCAGCCACACATAAACAATAAATTCAGTTCCTTGTATTCAGGTTTGTTGATGCTGTAGTTTATTTCTGGAGACGTCACAGCCGACACGTGTTTTGTCGTTGAGGGAATGTAACCCACGACTTTTTTGAGGCTGTCAGAAAAGACATGTGACATTCTGGGCTCTTAACCAAGGAATGTGGCTGTGAGCCTCTCTGGGCTCCAAACACGCAATGCCCCAGCCTCTCTGGGGCTCTAAACCACTGTGGCACCTTCTTGAACCTCCTCTGGGCTCGTGAAGCAACTAGGGGCGGGAGCCTCGGGGCTCAACCAAGGACCAGGGTGGTGGAGTCCCTTTTGGGGCACTCGGCTACAAACAATGCCCATGGAGCCTTTCACTAGGCTCCACACAGCGAGCACGGGAGTGCGCTACTGGGGAGGGGGGCGGACACCGACAATGTGTCCCGGTGCCCCTCCCTCCCTCTCTGTGGCCACACTCACCGGCTATTGGCTATTGGCTCTCTCTGGACTCCTCTTGCTGCGGGGGCTCTGTGAGGCAGCCGGGACGTCCTCTTTGCTGCGGGCTCCTCTTTCTGCCTCCTGGCGGCACACCAGTGGCTCTCCCTCGGTCCCGGGAGCCCCGTGAAGGCAGGCGCCCTTCTCCCTCGCGCCGGAGCTCTTCTTCACCGGCACTTCCGGTTGTCCGCTTGTCCCGCCCCCGGCCTGCCTGACTTCCGGGTCGCGGACAATCGCAGCGCGGCCCTGGGGTCGGGAGGCGGGACAGCGCCTCCTAATCTCCCTCCGGGCCGGCGGCGGTGAAAACACGGGGCAATGCCGGGTGGGCACCGGCTTCAATTAATATACAAGGCGAGGTGGCACTCGCTCAAAGGCGGCAATGTCCCTGGCAGGGCGGGCACCTGCCAGAGGACTCAAAGATCGTCACGCAGCGGGGCAAACGCCGGGTGGACTCCGGCTTCCAAAAGTAAAGCGCTCCTCAGCGCTAAAAGGCAATTTAAAGCGCTCCCTGCGCTAAATGCAAAATAAAGCGCTCTTAAGCGCTAGAAGGGGAAAGAAAAGCGCTCCCAGCGCTATCAATCAAATGCAGCGCCCCCAGGCGCTATAGGACAACAAAGTCCAGCAAAAGTCCTTGTAGGCAGGCAGGGGGGCAAGGCTGGGCCCAGAGCCAGCTCACTGGGTCCCCAGGCAGGGAGACACTCCAAGTGGCGGTCCTCTGGCCCAGCGACAGCAGCAGCAGCCCCCTCAGGATCCTGGAAGAGAACAACTTCTGTGGGGACACAGCCCCATTTTTATACAGTAAATCCTTTGTCTGTAGGTGCAGGGAGGGGGCAGAACCAGTCGCAGCTGGTCTTGGAGCACCCTTGATGTGCTCATCAGCACACTCTATTCACAGGCAGGGCTAGGGTCGTTAGACGCACCACAGGGGGGCGGAGCCAGCATTGTCAGGGGAAAACCCAGCCTCATTCAGGACACGGGTACACTCCTCCCCAGCCATCAGCATGCTAATCTCCCACTCACCACGGGCAGACCCATCCAGCCTTCCTGGAGCCAGGCTCACCAGCCAGCTCCAGCCAATCACACGCCAGCACCTTCACAGCACACACATAGCCATGTCTAGAAGTGGCGCTTCCCCACTAGACACATACAAGCTGCACATACCATCGCGCAGCATTCACTTCCACGAGTTCACACATACCAAACTCGAGCCCGCACTCCCCACGCATCAGGAACTACCAGGGACACATACATTCCCCATGCATTCCTATGGGAGGGCAGGCCTAGCTCATTACATGCCCTCAAAGTGCGCACTTTCCACTGGGACACAGTGAAAGTGCGCAGAACTCAAAAATCACCATCACCAGGTCACCATTTCAAGCAAAAAGTCTAGGGGTGAACCTGCCATAAGGGCCAAGTCCAACACAACCCCCTTCCAGCCAAAACGCAGGGTAGAACAATCACCACCGTGATGGACTTCCCTGCTTGGGGCGATAGAACACGGACGCGGGCCCGCAACTGCAGGGACACCCTCCTGTTCTACGCCACGGTGAACCCATGGGATTCCTTCTCAACACACTGTCTGGACCAACTGGGCTACCCCACTGGTACTCCCAAGTTGTCCGCGTCCAGGACCAGGCCCTGGGCCACCCAGGTGCCACCGGTCCTTGCCTATTCGCAGAGCGGGGGGTAGTAACCCCTGGCACATAAGAGCAATTCTCCACTCTTCCTGTCTGCAAGACAGGACTAGACTGCCACTGGTTCTCCAGCCTAGGGCCTACAACCTCAGGCGGACCAGGAGTCTCGGGGAAGGCTCTCCTCCCCCTACCTCTTCTTCTAGGGTTCCTCCACCTCCGACGAGGGGTACACCTAGAACACCATTCCAACCCAGGGCTTATCCACTCAGGTTGCACCGGGGTCAGAGGTGGGCTCTCCCACCCTCTGCACCCCCTTCCAGAGGTCTGCCCTCTCCCAACTGGAGAAGTTCCTCTGGAAGAAGAACCGGTCAGGACACTGGTTACAGTCGTCCTACCCTTCAGGTCAGGCTGACCCTGAACCTGGCCTCCCAACCTCCGGTCTAAAACCTTTGGTGGAACAATTGCCTGGCACTCCAGGACTTCTGGGGATTCACACACCATCCCCCTGAGGCTGACACATGACCCATGTGTCGTGTGACTGTCTGTCTGGCGCAGATCTCCTGTCCCCTGTCCACCTGACAGGGCGCGAAGATCCCCCAGAACAGAAGTGGTGTCACCATGGTCACTACACGGGAACCTAGCCCAACTGGGTAGTCCCTGACCCACTGGTTCTTCCACTGGGAAACTCATCCCCCATTCACTCCTCACTCTGGACTCCTGTACCCTCCCTACCGGAGCGGTACTGCCAGACTCTAGAACCACAGGAGCTCTGTTTACAGACGCTCCAGGTCCTCTACTCACTAGGAGATCCTCCTCAAGTGTACTAACAGGACATCCTAGGTCCCCAACTTGGTGTTCCCTAAAGAAACCATCCAAGTCCTGAGGCAGGGCTTCGGGCGTCTGGGGACCCTCGGTCTCCCCCTCACTCCTGCTCCACTGAGCCAGGCAGTAAGCCCCTACACCCTCCTCGCTATCCTGGGACCTAGCTGGGCTACACTGAGCCTCTTCCACCACACTGGGCTGGAAGATCCCTGAACCACTACTTTTGGAATCACTCCCTAATGACTCTAGAGAACCTCTGGCCCTTTCCCAGCGGTCTGCTTCCGCGGCACGCTGCTCTGAACAAGGAGACCCATATTCCAACAGGTGTTGGCGCAACTCTGGACAACAACCACTGAGCACCTGCTCTTTGACAATCATATCAAACAGTTTCTCAAAATCAGAGTCAGTGTGAACCTCTACCCAAGCCCACAGTGCTCCATGACATTCATCCTCAAACTTTTCCCAAGACTGGTTAGACAGTTTCGTAATGCCCCTGAATTTCAACCTATACTCCTCTTCCTGGGAAACAGGTACCATACTGGGGGAACTGGGACTGGGATTTCCTACACTGAAATCTATATAGCTGCCACCACTGGACTCAACCCTCCCTGGGGAATCCAGACAATTAAAACTGCGCGCAGGGGATAGTCTACCCTCCAGAGCTACTTTGCCTCTGGTGGAGGCCCTCTCAGCCTCCTCTATCCTTTCCTGCGCTAAGACCCTCTCGGTCCCTAGCTGTTGCTTTCTAACGCCCAGCTGTGCCATAGCCTGGGCATGCTCTAACCGGAGCTTCTCTAAAGCCAGCTGGTGCTCCCTTTCTCTCCTCCTATCTTCCAGCTCCTCTGGGGACAGGAAAAGGGATGAGGCGCTGCCTCCTACGCTGGACCCAGCAAGGGACTCCCTATCTATGGGGTCTCTTCTCTCTACTGGCGTCCAGGTGCTGTCATCTTCTTCCTCCTCTTCTGAATCTTCAGGGCTCCCCACAGACCCACCACCCTCATGGCGTGAGGCCCGGGCCCTTTCCTCACTGCGCTTAAAATCCCACTGACCCTTTTGCCATAGGATCAGGCTGCTCCTAAGTTCGGACTGAGTGTCTGACTCATCCACCCCTATGTCTCTCTCTTCACAGAACCTTACCAACTCTCCCATACTGTATCTAAACAAATCACAGACATCAAAAGCAGGCTCCATTCTGGCGGACGTTCTAGAGAAAAGATTACACAGGGAACCTAGGGGTCTGAGCTTAACACAGGAGTACACAATTCACAAGGTATACAGCAAGCTCTCTACCCCAGAGAACTCACACTCACTTGTCTAGTGCCACACACCATTCATCCACACACAACCCTCCCCTCGGACTAGTAAGGCAGTTTCTACCACCCCTGACTTCTCAACCTGACCACATGTGACACAGGTACCAGACTCTGGGCGCAGGGCGGGGGACAAATGTACTGACACAATTACACAATGATACCTTCAGGAGAAGAAAATAATGGAACTTCAAAAACACAATAATCCCCTAAAATGTGGTTATCTAAAATGCAGAGTTTTGTAGTGCGGCCAGTTGCCACTGTGGTACAACGCAAACACAAATTCTTATCCTCAACGCTGCCGCCAATGTTGGAAATGGGATCCCCGGCTGGCCAGGGCTTTCGCCAAAGTCAGTCAGAGACCACCACTCCCAAGTCAGGGCAAGGGAGTTACACGCCAAGATAACCCCTGCTCACCCTCTAGGTAACGTGGCGCGAGCAGCAAGGCTAAACTTGGAGGCGATGTAAGTTAAGTATTTGCGCATGCACCCCAGCAACAACACCCAAAGGCCCACCACAAAGGAAACTCCACACAAGGTTATATAAAAATAGCCTTTGTATTACACCAAAACACATTAGATAAAACACACACTTTAAAATGTGCCAGAGGCACGGGCAGAATTTACAGGGGATATGTACAAGACAGGGCCACCTGGACCACTGTCAGGAATCAGCACTTTTAGAAGTAACACTTTTTAAAAATAGCACTTAGAGTATAAAACATAGAATGTAAAATCACTGTAGCACACAACCAGTAATCACTGGTAACCAGGACCTCACTAGCACCACCTGTACTAGGGGAAAAAAACCACCTAAGTATTACAATACCTGTAGGGGTGTAAGAACATAACACATGATGCAATGCATAACATTCATTCAGAGGTGTAAGGAAGGAAAGCACATGATGCATCAACAATACATTCAGAGGTGTAAAAACAAGGCACATGACACATAAAAACACATTCAGAGGTGCAGAAAATGAACAATTGCGCCAAACTCACACAAGTCACCACCTGTGACTGTCCCTAGGCCAACTGGCCTCTCTGGTGCTAGGACGCCCTGTGTCCCAATGTCAGGGGCCTAAACGTGGCAGCTGCCCACGAAGTGCTGGGCAGCTGTGTGAGACAAGGCTTGGGCCAACACTGGATCCTCGCAGGCTCTGGCCAAAAGAATTTCCCCTAGAGCCTCTCTGGGCTCTTAACCAAAGAATGTGGCTGTGAGCCTCTCTGGGCTCCAAACACGCAATGCCCCAGCCTCTCTGGGGCTCTAAACCACTGTGGCACCTTCTTGAACCTCCTCTGGGCTCGTGAAGCAACTAGGGGCGGGAGCCTCGGGGCTCAACCAAGGACCAGGGCGGTGGAGTCCCTCTCGGGGCACTCAGCTACAAATCAATCAATCAATCAGTGACACTTATAAAGCGCGCTACATACCCGTAGGGTCTCAAGGCGCTGGGGGGGGGGGGGGTGCCGCTACTGCTCGAACAGCCAGGTCTTCAGCTTCTTCCTGAAGGAGAGGTGGTCTTGGGTCAGGCGCAGGTCGGTCAGAAGGGAGTTCCAGGTTTTGGCGGCCAGGTAGGAGAAGGACCTTCCTCCTGTAGTCGTCCTTCGGATGCGGGGAACGGCGGCGAGGGCGTGGTTGGCTGACGGAGGTGGCGTTTGGGAGCGTAGAAGTTGACTCGGCTGTTGAGGTAGCTCGGGCCTTGGTCGTGTAGGGCTTTGTGTGCGTGGGTGAGGAGGCGGAAGGTGATTCTTTTGTTGACGGGGAGCCAGTGAAGGTCTCTCAGATGTCCGGAGATGTGGCTGGTTCGTGGGATGTCGAGGATGAGTCTGGCTGAGGCGTTCTGGATCCGCTGGAGTCTCTTCTGGAGCTTGGCGGTGGTACCGGCGTAGAGGGCGTTGCCGTAGTCCAGTCGGCTGGTGACGAGGGCCTGGGTGACGGTCTTCCTGGTCTCGGTGGGGATCCACCAGAAGATCTTCCGTAGGATGTTGAAGCACGCCGAGGAGACGTTGTTGACTTGCCTGGTCATGGAGAGGGAGGAGTCCAGGATGACGCCCAGGTTGCGTGCATGGTCTGTCGGTTTGGGTGCGGTGCCCAGGGCGGGAGGCCACCAGGAGTCGTCCCAGGCGGAGGGTGAGGAGCCCAGGATGAGGACCTCCGTCTTGTCCGAGTTCAGTTTCAGGCGGCTGGTCGTCATCCACTCGGCTACCTCTTTCATCCCTTCGTGCAGGTTGGCTCTGGCGGCGGCGGGGTCGTTGGTCAGGGAGAGGATCAGCTGGGTGTCGTCGGCGTAGGAGATTATGCTGAGGTTGTGTTTGCGTACGATGGCCGCGAGGGGGCTCATGTAGACGTTGAAGAGGGTGGGGCTCAGAGAGGATCCTTGGGGGACGCCGCAGATGACTTCGGTGGCCTCTGACTTGTACGGTGGTAGGCGGACTCTCTGTGTTCTTCCGTCGAGGAAGGAGATGATCCATTCCAGTGCCTTCCCCTGGATTCCGGCGTTGTTGAGGCGCTGCACTAGGGTGCGGTGGCAGACCGTGTCGAAAGCCGCGGAGAGGTCTAGGAGGATGAGGGCCACTGTTTCTCCATTGTCCATCAGGGCTCGGATGTCATCGGTGGCGGCGATGAGGGCGGTCTCGGTGCTGTGATTGGCTCGGAAGCCGGACTGTGAGGGGTCGAGGGATCCGTTCGTCTCGAGGAAGGCGGCCATCTGCTTGTTGACGGTCTTCTCGATGACTTTGGCTGGAAACGGGAGGAGCGAGATGGGGCGGTAATTCTTGAGGTCGGTGGGGTCCGCTGTTGGTTTCTTGAGTAGAGCGCTGAGTTCGGCGTGTTTCCAGCTCTCAGGGAAGATGGTGGTGTCGAAGGATGTGTTGATGATGTCTCGCAGGTGGGGTGCGATGACAGCGTCGGCCTTGTTGAAGACGTGGTGAGGGCAGGGGTCGGTCGGTGATCCGGAGTGGATGGAGTTCATCGTGCGGATGGTGTCTTCGGTGCTGATCGGGGTCCAGGCGTGGAGGGTGGTGGTGGTGGGTGGTTGTTCGGTCATGGTGTGCGTTGGTTGGTTGTTGAAGCTGTTGTGTATGTCCGCGATCTTGTTGTGGAAGTATGAAGCGAGGGAGTTGCAGAGGTCTTGCGATGGGGTGATGTCGTTGTTTCCTGCGCTGGGGTTGGAAAGCTCTTTCACGATGTTGAAGAGTTCCTTGCAGTTGTGTGCGTTGTTGTCCAACCGGTCCTTGAATGCTGTTTTCTTGGCGGCGCGGATCAGCTGGTGGTGTTTCCGGGTGGCAAGTTTGAAGGAGGTCCTGTTGTCCGGTGTCGGTTCCCTTTTCCAGACTTTCTCGAGGGCTCGGCAGTTCTTCTTGAAGCTCTTGAGTTCGTCGGTGAACCATGGGGCCTTCTTGCTGCCGGGTCTGCTAGGCGGGGTCCTCAGTGGGGCGAGCTCGTCCGCGCAGATGCTGATCCACTTCGTGAGGTTGTCGGCGGCCTGGCTGGGGTCCGCTGAGCTGGCAGGAGGGTGCTGGCTCAGGGAGGTGGCGAGCTGGTCTGCTGTGATCTTGTTCCAGCTTCTGCGGGTGGCTTGTTGCTGGTGTTGGTGGGTCGTCGTTCTCTTGAAGGTGAAGTGGACGCAGCTGTGGTCCGTCCATTGAAGCTCTGTGGCGTGGCTGAAGCCGATGTCTGTGCTGGAAGAGAAGACTGCGTCGAGTGTGTGTCCGGCGAGGTGGGTGGGGGTGGACACCAGTTGCTTGAGTCCCAGGTTGGCGAGGTTGTCGAGCAGGGTGCTGGTGTTGCGGTCGTTGTTGTTTTCCAGATGGAAGTTGAGGTCTCCCAGGAGGATGTAGTCAGCGGAGGGGAGGGCATGCGGGCTGACGAAGTCGGCGATGTCCTCGCTGAATTGTGTGCGTGGTCCAGGGGGTCGGTAGATCAGGGTGCCTCTGAGGGTGGTGTTCGGGTTGGTGTGGATCTGGAAATGCAGGTGTTCTGCGCTGGTCAGGGTGTTGTCGGTGCTGGTCGTGAGACGGATGGTGTTCCTGTGGATGATGGCGATGCCTCCTCCCATCTGGTTGGCGTTGCGGTCCCTCCGGACGATCTTGTAGCCCTCTGGGATAGCGATGGCGATGTCGGGAGCTGAAGAGGCGTTCATCCAGGTCTCCGTGAGGAAGGCAACGTCAGGGGCTGTGGCGTCTAGGAGGTTCCAGAGTTCGACGACGTGTCTATGGACGGAGCGGGTGTTGAGCAGGATGCACTTGAGGTGGGTGCTGCTGGTGTTCGACTTGGCGGGTGCTGGTGCGAGGCAGGTCCGGATGCAGGTGAACTTGCAGGCGTGGCAGCTGAAAGGACCGTGGGTGCGTCATGGAGTGGCTTGATGGCATTCTGGGAGTCGGCCGGTGTTGAGAGCGGTGAGGGTGGCGGTGGAGTACGTCAGGTGGGTCGGTCGGGGTCTTCATGGGCC
Source organism: Lissotriton helveticus (assembly GCF_964261635.1). Lineage (NCBI taxonomy): Eukaryota > Metazoa > Chordata > Amphibia > Caudata > Salamandridae > Lissotriton > Lissotriton helveticus. Next base: position 16,914,551 of record NC_136063.1, on the reverse strand, counting down.
AGGGGTCCTGGCGCTGGTCGCGATCCGGTCGCGGACGGGCGCAGACGGGCTTACCTTTGGCGCGCCTTCGGCGCACAATCGGCGCGCCCGCTGCGCGTGACCGCTGCGCGTTCGCACGGTCGCCATTTAAGGCGAAGTGCGCGGGTGGGCGGAGCAGCTGGGAGGCGGGAGCGGGGAGGGTACAGAATAGAAAAAGGGGCGGGGAAAAGCGGCGGTGGCGGGAAGGGAGGGCGGAGGGCGGCGAGGTAGGCGGACAGCAAGGAAGGAAACCAAAACACAGGCAAAAAGAAATTACATAAAAAACAGGCACAAATTACAGAAAAACAAGGCAAAAACAACCGCAGCGGAGGCAGCCGGCAACCGGCAAACGAGGCAGCAGCGAGGCAGAGGGCAGGCAAGGTGCACACGCAGCAGCTGGTGGCCGTGCGGCGCGGGGGTGTCCCACAAGCAATGCCCATGGAGCCTTTCACTAGGCTCCACACAGCGAGCACGGGAGCGCGCTACTGGGGAGGGGGGCAGACACCGACAATGTGTCCCGGTGCCCCTCCCTCCCTCTCTGTGGCCACACTCACCGGCTGTTGGCTCTCTCTGGACTCCTCTTGCTGCGGGGGCTCTGTGAGGCAGCCGGGACGTCCTCTTTGCTGCGGGCTCCTCCTTCTGCCTCCTGGCGGCACTCCGGGGCTCTCCCTCGGTCCCGGGAGCCCCGTGAAGGCAGGCGCCCTTCTCCCTCGCGCCGGAGCTCTTCTTCACCGGCACTTCCGGTTGTCCGCTTGTCCCGCCCCCGGCCTGCCTGACTTCCGGGTCACGGACAATCGCAGCGCGGCCTGGGCCTCCTAATCTCCCTCCGGGCCGGCGGCGGTGAAAACACGGGGCAATGCCGGGTGGGCACCGGCTTCAATTAATATACAAGGCGAGGTGGCACTCGCTCAAAGGCGGCAATGTCCCTGGCAGGGCGGGCACCTGCCAGAGGACTCGAAGATCGTCACGCAGCGGGGCAAACGCCGGGTGGGCTCCGGCTTCCAAAAGTAAAGCGCTCCTCAGCGCTAAAAGGCAATTTAAAGCGCTCCCTGCGCTAAATGCAAAATAAAGCGCTCTTAAGCGCTAGAAGGGGAAAGAAAAGCGCTCCCAGCGCTATCAATCAAATGCAGCGCCCCCAGGCGCTATAGGACAACAAAGTCCAGCAAAAGTCCTTATAGGCAGGCAGGGGGGCAAGGCTGGGCCCAGAGCCAGCTCACTGGGTCCCCAGGCAGGGAGACACTCCAAGTGGCGGTCCTCTGGCCCAGCGACAGCAGCAGCAGCCCCCTCAGGATCCTGGAAGAGAACAACTTCTGTGGGGACACAGCCCCATTTTTATACAGTAAATCCTTTGTCTGTAGGTGCAGGGAGGGGGCAGAACCAGTCGCAGCTGGTCTTGGAGCACCCTTGATGTGCTCATCAGCACACTCTATTCACTGGCAGGGCTAGGGTCGTTAGATGCACCACAGGGGGGCGGAGCCAGCATTGTCAGGGGAAAACCCAGCCTCATTCAGGACACGGGTACATTCCTCCCCGGCCATCAGCATGCTAATCTGCCACTCACCACCGGGCAGACCCATCCAGCCTTCCTGGAGCCAGGCTCACCAGCCAGCTCCAGCCAATCACACGCCAGCACCTTCACAGCACACACATAGCCATGTCTAGAAGTGGCGCTTCCCCACTAGACACATACAAGCTGCACATACCATCGCGCAGCATTCACTCCCACGAGTTCACCCATACCAAACTCGAGCCCGCATTCCCCACGCATCAGGAACTACCAGGGACACATACATTCCCCATGCATTCCTATGGGAGGGCAGGCCTAGCTCATCACATGCACTCAAAGTGCGCACGCACTTTCCACTGGGACACAGTGAAAGTGCGCAGAACTCAAAAATCACCATCACCAGGTCACCATTTCAAGCAAAAAGTCTAGGGGCGAACCTGCCATAAGGGCCAAGTCCAACACTTGCGTTTGAAAAACTGCGATGTAAGGTACCGTAGGAGTCAAGCCATAACAAACAGCTATGTCCCAAGGGTGGGTACTCTGGGACATAGCAGGAACCGGACATGGGGGTATGTGGTCCCTGGGGCCATGTATGTCTCCAGGAATGGGTCCGAGTGGCCCCCCTCCTTTTTTGACTTTGTCCCAGGAAGGTGGTGGTCTCTGGGTCTGCAGGGGGGCGGCATGGCCCCCGCACTCAACTTAAGAAAAGCCCCGGGAAGATGGTGGTTCACGAGGCTGCGAGGGGGTCCATGCTGTCCCTCTCGCATTTTTTTCAGCTAAAGCCGCGGGGAGTTGGTCCCAGGGCTGCGGCGGGGGTCCACACAGCCCTCCCATATTCTTTAAACTTGAATCCCCAGTGAGGTGGCAGTTCCAGGGACTGGGGGGCCCAAGAGAACCCCCAATTTGTAAGTAAATCATCCCCAGGGAGGTGGTGGTCCCCAAGGCAGTGAGGGAGGCCATACGGGCCTCTCCCGCATGTTTTGGTTAAATAAGCCCCAGGAAGGTGGTAGTCCTTAGGGCATAATAAGCCCAAGGGGCTTGTGCCCCCCTCCTTTATTTCTACAAACCCCTAGGACCTGACCCACTCAGGGGCTGTTGAATAACACAGCGCAGGAGCACTTGTTAATTGTTTTTTTCCGGCAGTATTTGCGGATCAAGCATGACTCCCGCTAAAATAATAAAAAAATTGCTTTTCTGGCCAAGACCCCCTCCCCCATGAGGCCTAGGGGGACAGGGTGTATCTACCCTGTACCCTTTTCTTTTTTTTAAACTTATTTTCTGTAACTTGGTTTAACCGAGTCACAAGATGGCTGCTAACACTTCCTGGTTTGAAGTGTTGTCAGTCAATCAGATCTCCGCATGAGAGCAGGAAGGCTTGCGGATTCTCCTTGTACCCATTAAATCATGCTCTATTTTTCTAACCTGGTGTGGATTAATTTTGTATCGTATTGCCACTGTTTTACTGCATTAAGTGTTGCACAACATGATGTTTTTTTGTACTGCAATTATTAATACAAATCATTCTTTTCTTCCCTAACAGATCATATCCCAGATGTTAATTTTCCTGCTAACTGTAGTTAGCACCATATTCTGTGGCCACCTAGGAAAAGAGGAGTTAGATGGAGTGACTCTTGCTAATAACGTATGTATTCATGTTGCTTTGTATAATTAATTAGAAGTCTTATTTGAAGTATGGTGCACTTAAGGCCAGTCAGTGCTTAATTTGAGCAAATGGCGTCGGATGAGGCCCACTAGCATTCGTTTTCGGGGCTGGCAACTACATTTTCCCTCAGCAGATTGTGACCTGGGAAGATGGAAAACATAAAAAGGGGGTAGAAAAAGAAAACACAGTGACAAGGAGAGACAGCAGGGATGAAAACGAACCTGAGAGATTGAGATAACGAGCATAATGTGACTGGCAGTGGATTAAAGAGGCATGAGGTGAAGTGAAGACTATGCACCCTTGGTAATTTTTACCCCAACATTTTATAGTGCCGGCCACAGGGGTTTGAACACAACTTTGGGCCCAGCACCTATTCTTTTACAAATTAAGCACTGCTGCCATGTCACCCAAGGCCATCACCTCCAAATTTCCAGCAGAAACCTTCTTAGCAGGTGAGGCTCTCTCTTCTTTCAGTGGAGCTACCTACCACTGTGACATGTTCTCTAAAGGCAGCAAAGCCTTGGGGCAGATGCGTTAAGCTTGATGCACCCACTCAGCAAAGATTTGTGTTTTTCTAGAATAAACTGCCGGAGAGTTTTTAAAAAAAAACAAATCAATGACACCGATGCACAAGTAGGATTCTCTTTGTGTATGGGAGCCATTGAGAGATTTCCTGGCCCGCGATAGGTACACCTTGCATGATGGTTTCAGGTTGGGAAATCTAGTGACAGGAGACTAATCCTAAATAGGGAGCTATGACTGTTGCAGTGAACTGATGGCCCTTTGGAAGATGGACCACCCGGTCAAAGGTTTCTGATGTCTGTATCTACCTGTCCATACAAACTATAGACCCTAACTTGATTCGATCAATCGGCGAACCCACCCATAGACCTATGGAGAAAAGAATCAATTTGCTTTAAAGAACATGCAGGCACAGACAGAGATATTTTGAGTGAGCAGGCCAGGCGGGGACCTTGGATTCTGTGTGACAACAGTCATGCCTCTCCTCCATGGCCCTTTGGAGCACTATTAAGTGCCTTAATATTTACTCACTTACGGACACCGAGCAGGTGGTTTAGTTGTGCTTATGGTAAAATCCCCAGCTACATATACATTGGTTGGGGTAGAATAGTCAGTCATGACAAAAGCCACAAGCATTTGGGAACATACGTGGCAAAACCCTATTGACCGTTGTTCGTAGAAGAGGCAACTAGAGCACTGGGACTTCCTAACTTTTTCTGTTGTTAATTATACTGGCTGAAGCCCAGATTAACACATTAGGGCTACCAAGTGGGTATTTTGAAAGAGTACCCTACCCCTACTCACAATTCCAACAAAGTCCTCTTGTGCCTCATAGATTGTAGCACGCCCTGTTCCGCAGAAGCATGGGAGGCAACTACATGATGAAGCATGCCACCAAGGGGTACCCATGGTCGGTGAGAGTTCTTTAAAGCAAAAGCATTCTTTTCTCCTTAGGTCAATGAGAGCGTTCTTGGATTCATCCAATATGTCATCTTCTTCTTACTTATGGCAGGCTGAGTATGATTAATGTTCTTGATCTCGAGATTTACCACCTTGACATGTAATAATGAATGGTCTCCGAGCACTTGCTGCTTTATAATGTTTTGCATGTCATATTCTTATCCAATGTTGGTTTATCTTGCACCAGTGCTATTTAGGGCAAATGTTACACAATATTGGTTATCCCTAGAGTTTTTGCAAAAACTCCCCACGAAAGAGGTCTGTTATGCAGTTATAAACTATAAAGAAAGATGGGTATTAGAAAAAGGTATGACTTGTTATCTTAATACAATTATTACATGAATATCATGTTTTATAGGAAATTATTATGTTTTATGCTCTGTATTTGAGTAGCTGATATATATATTTTTATTTAACTTATAACATTTGTATGTAGAATCGTGTTATGCTTTTATGGCTTACTGCTTAAAAAAGATGCTTTGACTTACTGACTGATCCAATTGCGTTGGGCTCTATAGTTTGTGTAAAGTTCTGCGTCAGAGGAGGATTAGCCCATGCGCTACATCACTAAGTGGTCCTGACTGTTTAGTACCAGTCCAGGCCATTCTGAGACCTATTCTTTTCTTGCCCAGGATTACTAGGTTTAAAAATTCAGAACCCATCAATCTTGATCATGGAAGCAATGGACCCAGAACCCAGTTTGATGATATGGGGCTGCCCCCAGCTCACCCTCCTGCTACTGTGGCCTTCCCTGCACTAATACCCCCACCACCAGCTGCACTACTGTCAAAATAGCCCCATACCCATTTCATACATGTGGTACATAGGTATAGACCCGGTCTGTATTACCTGGTCTGTGTGTCTCAAGTGTGCTAGGTCCTCCAGAGCTGCATCCTGTTAGAGGTGGAAAGAGAATGCTTCTTTGCAGGATCACTGGGAACAGCTTGTCACAGAGCCTACAGGTTACTATTTTTGAGGAGACTTTTTTCTCACAGGGTGGTAAACGAGTACCACACATCAGATTGGGTGGTGGTGCGTGGTTCTTCCTGTTGATCCTCTTCACCGCCCAAGTGGGGTACTTGCTCTTGTCCTCAAGGTGCCATTTTCTGTTTTTGATGCAATCCCCAAATAAATTAGCTAAAACCAAAGAAAATGACAGCACTAACTAGATGGGATGTGAACTGCATGAACTTCCACTTCGTTATAATAGTAAGAGGGTGGTAACTTTCTGAGGATACATCAAAGTAATGCCAATGAGATGGTGTTTCAACTTACAAATGCAGAAATGTCACTAAAAACTTTCAGATACATTTCATATTCGAGCCTGTAAGAGAACTACCAGGCTTACACTTTCAATAAAACCTCCCCTTCATAGTAAACTCAATTGTTTTAAGATGTTCCAGGTCCCCTGTATTCTGCAGTCCTCGAAACTGGAAGTAAAATCACGCGGAATTGCAGCAGGATCCTCTTATTGATTCGATTGTTTCTCTAGTACCGCCGGAGTACATCAAAACCTTATGGGTGGTCAAAAAGAAATAAAAACTTAAAGCAACCATTGACTTTTGATTTAAAAAAAATATTTTTATTATAAATACCTGGTACAGTCGAAAATAAATATACTATACATTGCAATATTGTTAAAAATCCAATATACAAAGATTTAAAACATATACAATCATACAATATATACACTAGAATATGGCTTTCTAGAAACAGTTAAAAATAGGAAATATTTGATTACTACCGGGTAATACTAGACTAATAACTCTTTCCAGGAGTGAAAATAAATATCAGGCACCCTTTAAAGGTCAATAAAGAATAAAAACCCTCTTCCACTTACTACTAACAAAGCTGTTCAGGACACTTTCATAAGTGAGAGTCCCTCCACCCCTTGATAGGGGCCCAGATATGCAGCCCCAATTCCCTCATTTTCCTACCCCAACGCGCATATACGGAGGATTCGATATTATGAATCCCCAGGAGTCTAGCCAACCACATCTGGAAGAATGCTGCTACAGTATCTTTCCAACCTGCTGCAAAGCAATATCCAGAGGACCGCCACAGATAAAAAAACAAAGGCTTCCTCCTCCTTGTTGAGCCCCAAATTGCTATCAGTTCCTATAATCATTAGGGTAGGGGATAGGTTGAACTTAACACCAAGCAGCCCCTCCCCAAACATCTCGATTTCCCCTCGAATTGCGCTTAATTTATCACGTTGATGGAACATATGTAGTCCTTCCAGACACCTCGGACACCTATCATCCTCCTTTTACACCAATCATATAATTTGGCAGGTGTAAAGTATAAGTTAAAAAGGGTCTTATAGTGTTGGGCTCTCAGGTTCATGGAGAGGAAGAGTTTCCCAGCTAGTTGCAGTGCTTTGTCTCTATCTACATCCGGATCCCCGAGTTTCATCGCCCAGGAGGCTTCAAATTTTTCCAAATCATCTTGGATCCCCGATATTAGAGACCTATATACCATTTTAATCTGGGTGCCACCACCTAATAGATAATCCATCATATTAATTCTGCACCTTGGGGAGATTTGTGGTCTAATACCCATCAGAGTTTTACGTATCTGCAAGAATTTGTAGCCTTGATTAGCCGGGATGACACATTACTGCTGAATATTATCAAACCTCATCAGGCTAGCCCCTTCAAAGATATCACCTACTATTTTAATTCCTTGCTGCTCCCAGAACCTCTCCAACCTGTTGTTACTAAATTGTGGAAAAATACTGGAGTTCTATAGTGGTGAAAAGTAGCTAATTTTTGGAATTGCCATTGATCTTTGCAGTAGCTTCCAGACCTCCCACATCTAAAACCTTATACCACATTTTCTTGTATTAGCGCCTATCAGTTGTCTGCAACGGAAGCCCCAGGGCTTCCCTGCCCAGCAACAATTCGAAGATGGCAGGAGGATTTTGATTTCCAAATGGGGTGCCAGAAAGATTTGTGGCAGGATCAAATATTATTGCCATCTGGCTTAAGAGACAGGCCCAATGGTTAAATCGAATATTGGGAATTCCCAACCTCCCTCTTTCCTGTGGAAGAGACAAGTATTTCATAGAACGCCTGATTTTACCGTACTGCCAGATAAAATTCCTAAAAACTGCGTCTTTTGATTTTATCAAGCCCTCCTTGATCAGAAACGGGATAGAGCAAAAAGAGATACAGAATCTTGGGGAGCATGGTCATTTTCAGTACATTGGCTCTCCCTATTATAGACAGATGTTGGGTGTCTATTCTTTTAAGGTCTGCTGCCATTGTTTTTAAAAGCAGGGTAAAGTTATCTTTTATAATTGTGTCTGTCACGGCACTGATCCAAACTCCTAAATAGACCACTGAAACAAAGTATCTTACATCGTGCCTTCTGATATTGTTAGTACACATTATCTGGGTCTTGCTTTCATTCAGAAGGTACCCTGTACAGCGTCCAAATTCCCTGGCTATCCCTGTAATAGCTGTCAGAGCCCTATCTGGTTCCGGGGAGATTATGGCCAGGTCGTAGGCATAGGCCAACAGCTTGGTCTCGAACCTAATAAAAACTACTGGCTTGATATCATCACAACCTAATATTCTCCCTACCAGCGGGTCTATGTACAGGGCGAAAAGAATTGGTGAACAGGGACATCCCTGACAAGATATACATTTCTTCTGAACTGCCTCCCATTATCTGAATTCTAGCCTTAGGATCTGAATACATGGCCGTGATAGCTCTCATAAGTTTAGGGCCGAAGCCCCTTTGTTTCAATATCCCCCACAAATACTTCCACATGACACGGTCAAAGGCCTTTTCCACATCTAGGATGATCATGGCCATCTGTCCCCCCGTGGCAGCCTGCCCATTGAAAAGCGTGATGGCCCACCTAATATGATCATTTGTCCCTTGACCTGGGATAAACCCATGGTGCCACGGGGAAACCACATTGCCTATGACCCTTAACAGCCTTTTAGCTAGAACCTTGGCATAGATCTTGGTGTTCGTATTGATGAGGGATATTGGACGATAAGAGCCGGTGTTCTCTTTAGGTGTCCATTTTTTATGAAACACAATAATATTTATTTCCTTCCAGGATTCTGGGATTTGACCATTAAATAGATCCAGTAGTATTGGGGCAACCTCATTCTGGATACTCGTATAAACTTGTAGCGGGAAACGATCCAGCCCGCAGCATTTCCTGCTGCTAACTCCTGTAGTGCTTCCAACACTTCTCCTATTACCAGGTCATTATCCAGCACTTCTCTGTCCAGATTAACCAGATGGGGGCCTAAATCCACAAACTCCAGGCTAGCCGCATCTGATCCAATCTCTTCTTTATACAACTTTTGATAAAAGTTTTTAAATGCTTTCAGAATATCAGCTGGCTCCATGTAGTTCTGACTCCCCTCTCGTATATTTGATATTATATTCTTGCTGCTTCTTTGCCTAATCCAGAGTACTAATAATTTGCTTGCCATCTCTCCTGTCTCATAGACCTTACCCCTGTGAGTCTGATATTCTTCGACAGCTTTCTGAGCTATCCATTTATGTAACTCTGCTTTGATGGTAAGAATCTTCTGATGGCTCCTCGCCGCATCGTTCCCCTGCCCGATATCCCTCATATGTTGCTCTTCTGCTGCTGCTAGCTGGCAAACCAATTTCTAATTTTCTTGCCGAGCCTCTTACTTTAGCCTGGCAGAGAAGCTAATTGCTTCAACTCTCAAAGCTGCCTTAAATGCATCTCAGACATTGTTCCTGGAAGCGCTGAAACGATTCATGTCATATTAGCCTTGGGCCCATTTCCTTAAATGCTCTACAAATCTGGGATCAGATACTAACTTCCTCTCAAAAGTCCATCTTGAGGGGCTTTTATTTAGAGTATCCCAATCGTATTGCAAAACTAATGGACTGTGATCTGACATTATTTTCTGCAGTTTTTTTATGCTAACTTTCTTCACTTCTATTGAGGAAACCAAGAAATAATCCAACTTAGTATATTTCTTAAATGGGCATGAAAAATACGTGAACGCTGGGTTATTAGGTTCTTTGTTCCCCCAGACATCTGCCAGCCCGTGTGAATTAATTAATGAACTCAATGCTCGGAATACCCTAGGCTTACGACCTACATAAGCAGCCTTATTTCTAAAGTCAGCAGAAATATTCAAATGTCCACACACTATAATAGGTCATGACCAGTTTGTTAATTCAACTTCCAAAAAATCAAATACCTCCTGATCGTCCTGATTGGAGCCATAGATCATACATATTGTAAATCCTAAGTCAAGTTCCACCAATGCCCACCTCTCTAAAGTATCTGCCAAGTGGCACTCTGCCCCTCCCAGAGTGGATTTAGCCAGTATTTCCACCCCTCTAACTGTGGATGTTTGTGAGGAACAAGCCAACAAATCGAAGCCTCTTATGCTTAGCAGATATTTTTTGGCCCACAGTAGATGGGTCTCCTGTAAACATAACACATCTATATGATTTGACCTAACAAAATGGCTCAACCTTTGCCTCTTCCTCCAATCATTTAAGCCCCTAATATTGACTGTACATATCTTAAGTGTCCCCATTTTTCCCTACTGGGCTGTCACATCTCTTTTGAATCAGCTCATGCAACTGTTTAAATACAGAAAGCCCTAAACCACAAAAAACAAAATAGCAGCAGGTATTTTTTATTTTTTAACTTTTCCCCCTTCCTTCCCAGCCCCACCCAGCCCCTCAACCCCATCCTTCCCCCTCACCTCCCCCCCACTCCCACCACCCTCATGAAACGCTCAGACCTAGGTCTGTGCATGTGATGTATATAGCATTAGCGGCCTGGGTCTTTCTAGGCCAATCAATATATCCTTACATTACCCCCTCATTACAAACAAATCAAAAATCAAAAAAAGGAAAATCAGAACCATTAAAACACTATTTTATAAATCTAATACTCCTTAGCAACCCCCTCCACCATACCTACCCGTAGACTATAGATCCCAAATGTCCAGACTCCCTTACATTCTTTCAAATTCCCTTTCCTACATTCTCCTTAGCAGAAAAAGAAAAAATCTTTATTTGTCCACAGCATCCAAGTAATCGCTAGCTTTTATCTCAGAAGTGAAGTACAGGGTATGTCCATCATCGATCACCTTGAGTTGTGCCGGGTTAATAAGGTAGTTCTGAATATTCTTCTCCTGAAACAGTTTTATTAAATGCCTTAATCTCCAGCGTCTCTCTACCGTTGAATGGCAGAAGTCGGGGCGAACAAAAATCAAGACCCCCCACTTGACCTCTTTGCTTCTGGTCTGGCTTTCTCTAAGATAGCCTGCCGCAGGAGGAAATTTCCAAAGAATACAAGAATCGCCCGTGGTTTATCCCCCTCTCTTGCTTGGGCTCGTGGCTTAAACGGGGTGTGGTGTGCTCTTTGGACTTCGGCTGACCAATTCCATTCAAGCAGCTCTGGGTAGGGGGACCAAAACACATCGTTTATATATGCGACCCTTCCGCCCCTTTTGGGACTCCCAACACCCTGAGGTTATTCCTCCTTTGCCTGTTTTCAAATTCCTCCAGCTTTCACTGGATATCCTTAATTTGCAAGCCTTGAGCCTCCACCTGAGTTGATGTGCTGGCCGCTTCTAATTCTTTCCTCAAGGTTCATCACCCTCTCACCTACATTTATGCATGCCTTGGAGAGCTTCCTGACGACCCCTTGCATTTTTCTCATTGCGGCCTGAGCCTTACCGCTGTTCTGATGCCTTTTGTGCCTGTGGGAGAGGATGGCCTGATGTATTACCTAAAGCATGGAGGGAGTAGCGCCAGTTTCCAGAGGAGGTTTGCCTGAAAGTGGGGTAGCAAATTAATGGTCCCATTTCGAATCCTTTCTTCCCCGACCTTGTGTATCTGATGGAATATTGTTTTTTTTAGCTGTTATGGGGAGGTCTATATCACTATCCTCAGGGTCTGAATCCAAATTACTGTCCCCTGGTGATGAACTCCGATCATCTTTAGACAACTCTGCCCCCTCGTAGACGGAGAAGAAACAATTGCTGGTCTCCTTATCTTTATCAAGATAGATTCTATCCTTGTCTACTGGTAGGTCAGTTACCAACATCGCATTGCTAATCTCCAACATAGAGGCAGGTTGCTGTAAACCCATTCCATCTACTACTCCTCCAAGTATGGAAGCCTTATCCGGGATATCTGCACTTTTGTCATTGCTTTCAGCATTTTGAATTAACCCAGCGGGGGCCAGTATCCCTCTGGTCATATCCGCTTTGCCCGACCACCCCATAAGAAACTGTTAGAGGGGCATTCCCCTCTTTACTGATATCATGGCGGGGGGACCCCAGCATCAGCCCCCAGCCCTTCGAGTGGAGCAGTTTCCCCTGTGTCCTTTATATCTAAAATGGATGGCATGCCTTGTGAACCGTCATGGGTCTTGCCAGGACTCACCTCTTCATTGCGCTTTCCTCTCTTGTCCTTCTCAGCATTTGGTGCCGCTGCCGCCCCTGCTGACTCAGTCAGTGGCTCCTTCCCATACACCAACAAGTCAGCTACTGAGGGGCCGGCTAGACGATTCTCACCGGATGCCCCGCCTCTCCCCCTCCTCGGCCGATCCGGCATGAGCGTGTGCTGCGGGTCTGTTTGCTCCAGAATGTTTGAGACCACGGTTGCTTCGCCTCACAATTTTCTCGCAGCCGCAGCCGCTGCCTTGGACCCGGCAGCATTCGCTGCCATCTTAAGGGCCTATCTTCTGCTGCTCTGCGGACTCGCCAGGTGAAGCAGGTAATTCAAACCAGAGCATCTAATTATCCGTAGCCCAACCTTCGTCAGTATCGCCCAGAGTCTGTTACACGGGCAAAGTACCAACATAGAGGGGTGGTAAGGGTGCCACGAGTGATTAGCTGTAATTAGCTGCTTTCAATGGTTCTGTAGGGGTCTTCACATTACGACCTGACCCAGAGTGACTCGCTAGTGCTATTGTCGACCTCCTAAGCGGTCGCCATCTTGCTTCCCCGCCACTCACCCCATTGCAACCATTGGCTTTTCAGATGCACTAATAAAAAAAAGCCCACACCCTTTAGAAACAATCTCAAATGATTTTGTTTTACCACCATTACTTGACTGGTGTTTAAGAGTGAGAGACTGCAGGAAATGCAATCCAAAGCCTTTGTGGCCTCAGATAAAACTGGCAACAGCAGGCAACAACTGCATCTTCCTACAACCTTGTGCAAAGTATACCATCTGAAAATGATTACATTAGTGTTCTCCCAGGTTTACTTCAGCAGCACTACAACAAAGAAGGCCAGCAAAAAAATAATAATGGTGTGGCGCTTTATCCAGCTTCCAGCTGGTTAGAAAAGAAAACCAATGCTTAGGAGGTTATTTGATCTTTGTGCCAGAAACCTTTTCACACATTTAAGACTGGCTAATATTGAATGGGAACCACCAGAACGTGGAGGCTCCTGAGGGCTATTGAGAGCTATGCAGCCAAACCGCATAGTGTGTGCAGAGACGCAGAAGAAGTGAGCAGTAGAAAGAGAATTACTGCTCCAGAGGAAGTGCTAAAACAAGAAAAACAAGAAAACATGCAGCATTTCAGGATGTACTGCAAACACTGTCATAAGGTTGTGGTTTGGGGTTAAGTTAATAGAAGACCATATACATGGGCCTTGGAACACAATCTGCAAACAGAACATAAAGTCTTGCGTAAAATAAAAGAAGCGTTGAAAAAAGTTAAAAAAAAGTATGAAACAATATAGATTTTTCTTTTACAAAAACAGTACTTAATATGTTGGTTACCAGTCTTTTCTTTTGCAAATCTCCCGGACTTGCTTTTTGGAGGGGTGCAGGGCGATGGTGGTGGCAGTTTTAAAAAAACAAAGGTGAAAGTGACCTTACAGTTAAGCATTGGCATAAGACAAAATCTAACATTTAAAAACCCCCAAAATATATATTTTACTGAGCCATCTATAACTTACGCCCACAATGCAGTGACATCGCTGATGACATCAACCATCATACTGTTCCTCAAGTTATAAAATAAATAGCTAGATCATTAAAAAAAAAAATAGGTACTAAAGGGTGCACAAATATAGCATAGATTGGCGATATGTACATGAGTATTTTTATTTAATTAGAAACAGTGTATTAATGGAGACAAGTCTGATTGAGTGTGGTGAAAGATATACAGTGCAAATGTTAGCGTCCAGTAAAGGTTTAAGTAGATGGTTGTGATTGCCAATGCTTGATGAACGCCAACCTCTTTTTTATGGTCTGTTTTCTATTTCCCACATCCAACATCCCACTATATTGTCTCTGGGCCCGATTCACACAACTAACTTAAGACAAAATCCTAAATGTACTACCATTTTGGTATTCACAGAAAGCACAAACTCATTCTGGAATTCACAGAAGGCACTTACTCATTTCGGTATTCACAGACTTTAGGAGTCCTAACTTTAGGACTCCTAAAGGCCTTCTGTGAATACCGAAAATCTTAATGTTAGGATTCTTCGCAGTTTAGGAGTAGTAAAATTAGGACTCCTAACTTTAGGACTCCTTAATGCCTCTTGTGAATACCGAAAGTCTTACAGTTAGGATTTTTCTCAGTTTAGGAGTAGTAAAGTTAGGACTCCTAACTTTAGGACTCCTAAATACCTTCTGTGAATACCAAAAGTCTTACATTTAGGATTTTTCTCAGTTTAGGAGTAGTAAAGTTAGGACTCCTAACCTTAAGACTCCTAAATGCCTTCTCTGAATAACAAAAGTCTTAAAGATAGGACTATTTTGTCAGTTTAGGAGTCCTAAAGTTAGGACTACTAACATCTGTGAACACCGAAATGAGTGAGTGCCTACTGTGAATTTGTCTTAAGTTAGTTCTGTGAATCAGGCCCTCTGTGTCGGAATAGAAGCAGAAGCTTAGTTATAACCAGCTTCATCCCTTTGTGCCTTTGTTCGGGTGTAGTGCAGCATTCTTGCCCAGTGCTTGCGCAGCTTTGTTAGATACGCTATAATTAGAATTCTACTTGTGTATACTGTGAGCGCAGTGCTTGCTAGTGAGAAGACAGGGAAGGAGTCCGGAGGTGTATCTGATGTGTGGAGGCATGTTTATGTGGGCAGAGCCAATAAAGGAAGTGGGTGGAGCCACTGGATGAAGTGGGCGGGGCCATGGGAATTGGGTGCATCATCCTAAAAAATGAGAGCACCCGCACTTAATTTTACGAATTAAGCACTGCTAACAGCCTGTACATTTTGACAGGTTGGCTTGTTCTCAGGGGCGACCAGTACCCACTCAGGAAGCCCAAATATTGCTGCATGTTCTCACATTTGGCTTCAACCCATGCAAAGTTATTCCGGTAAAAAAAAAAAGAAAAAAAAGTGCTCCTGGTGAATTTGTAGCAGACACTCTTTGTGTATAGCCGTCCACTTTGTAATACAATGACCCCACCACCATCACCCTTACACATCAGGATAACCTCAGCATTCATCTGACACTTATTCTCTTTCTCTGCCTTGAAAACACAGAGGCATATGGGTAATCTGTTGTTATTGCTAAACTGTATGTGAGTACATGTTATAAACAGATATGATGAACAAGAAATGGTTGGAAAAGCTGGTTTATTCTGCATCACCAATCCAGTCTGCTGTTCAACATCAAATTACTATCAAATTTCTCCGGTTACAGTTGACAGCTGATGGACCATTCCACTGAACACTAAGGTAAAGGGGTGGGGGGAGGGAAAGGTGAACAGAAAGGTTTATTGAATAAGATAACGTAATGCCATCTATAGGAACAAGAACAAATCACAATATACCATTTCCCCTATATGGACAAACGGAGAAAACCTAGAAAACCACAAAATCAAATGGGAAATCCATAATTAAAAATTCTAAAATTGGAAAGAACCATAAGGGAAGAACAATGCAACAGCACGGAGAAGGAAAAAGAATTGAGGATAAAAAATGTTGAAAAGAAAAGGATAGAGGGTGGATAAGGATATAGGTTAACAACGTATTATTTGTAGGGTGCATCCCTATTAGTAAAGGATATAATGTTTGTGCCATCTGGGGCGAACTGTAACGTTCCTCAGGGTAACATTTCTGGAAGAGCCTGGAGTGCAAATCCTATCCAGCAGGTCCCCACCATTACCTTGAGACATAAGAATATGTTTGGATATCCTATCTACACTCCAAGTGTGTCCAATATTCAATTTCATTACAAGACAGGAGGCTAACATTATGCATTAATCCTTTAATGTAACTTGCAAACAGCCGCTTACATCATAGATAGAAGAATTAGAATGCAGTGACAGCATGACAACAATATAAGCCATGAGCAACAACAGAGCTGCCTCTTTTAAATGCGGCTCGCAAGCAGATAAGTTGGCTCTCCTTACTCTTCTTACTTTGCCATTATTTTAAGCACAAGATATTGATTGTTGATATTGATTGCTGCTTACTGTATTCATTATTTAGAGTGTTACTTATTACTACTATGATTATTAACATTAATGCTGTCTTTTTATTGTGACCTTGTTTCCAGGCTTGATCTGGTTCCCTTCCCAAACCCTCATCACTCCCCGCCCCCTCAACTTCCAATTTATGGTTGTTGGTTCCCGCCCACCCCGCTTCCTTCCTCCCCGATGCGAGTTTGTGTGGGCTGCCCCCTGTCCCCGGGACGCTCCGTCCTTGCGAAGCGCCCCTCCTCCTCCTCGTTGTCTGCACTTTTCTTCTAAGCGCTTCTTAGGGGATATGCGCATCACTCGTCTTTGCCCTGTTAGCCTTTGAGCATTATTTAATCTTTGTTTGGCCTCTTACAGGTGCTCGCCCTTCCTCGCGAGCGCGTCTCTCCCCGAGTAGCAAGCAATGGACCTTCGCAGTGGCGGCATTGGGCCCCGGGACCATTCCTCTAATCCTCCCACAGCGGCTGGCTCGAGCGCTTTGGTTGCATCACGCTTGCCAGCCGCTGTCGGAGAAGTGAATCAGCTGTTGCCTCGCTGTCCTTTTTTGTGCATTTCTGGCATTTAACCCCTTCCGCCCCTCCCCAAATCAATTCCTTTGTTTTTTCAAATTTACTATCGGATTTTAAGGGAGTTTCCTCCCCTTTTTTCATTTATTTCCTACGTATTGCTTAATTTTTATATTAACAATTTATTAAGTACCCCTTAACTATTTATTTAAGAATTATTTAAAATACATTAAAATTAAAAAGAATAAAAAAAAAATACTTTAATATAAAAATAAAAAAGAGCATTTTAAAAGGCTTTATTAATAGGTTAACATTTTAACCTAACCTTTATATTAATAAGTTAATACTTTAACCTATCCTAGTTATACTTACTTACTTGTCATGTCTGATCTGGAGTCAGATGACGCTACTGCTAGCTCCCCTAACCACAGCAATGACTCTTTCAAAATTTTCTTACAAAGGGAGATGAGGTCCTGCATGATGGACGCGCTGAAGGAGGTCATGTCGTCTAAGAGACCCTTCCTACAAGTTGACAACACTCCTTGTGATCCTGAAGCTTTATGCTCAAAAACTACTAAAAATGTGAAGCATTGTGAAGGCACTATTAGAGGTCGTAGTACCTCACTTGACCTGGGAGGTCCTAGCACCTCACGTTCTATGGGAGGCCATCGCACCTCAAAAGGTACAGGTGTCCCTCGCGATACGATTAGGATGGGTGTCCCTAGCGGCACAAATCTGACGGGTGTGCCTCGCGACACAATTGTTAATAGTGCATGTGATGATGCGAGCTCTGATTCGGATGAAGACAAAGTCTTCAAAGACCCTTATGATGAGTTCGTCCTTGACCTGGATGACCAGGTTCTGAATGACTTGGATTTTAATATCCATTCCGAGGCTGACTCCTCTCCCTCTTCTAGGGACGCCATTTTTTACCCTTTGGGTGGCAAAATGTTTTCCCCAAATAGCATCTCCCACCCTAATAATTCTAAATGGTTTTCCTATGATCACGTTGCCAAATGTATTACTAGATGGCTAAGAAATTCTCTAGAAAGAGAGATACGTAATACCCTAAGATCCGAATGCCCGAGGCCCTGCGTCGAAGACAAGGTCTGCCAGACCCACAACCTTGATTCTGACCTCATAAAATGTTTGTTCAAACTGGGTAAGGATCTCAGAAAAGGCCTCGAGAGGGCTCTTAAAAGCTGCCAGGATCGTCTTCTTGATGTTCTCGGCCCCCTTACCAAGATTCTTGACCTGGCAGAGGAATCTTATATCTCTATTTCTCCCCTCGACACTAATCTAATTAGAGGTTAGAGCCAGAGAGCACACGTCCTGCTTGGTAACGCTAATTCAGGCCTCAATATTGAAAAGAGGAAGACCATCCTTAATAAAATGAATACAAAAAAAGAATGGTAACCAGGTATAGGTTTAGGCGCACAACTTAGATGTAAAGGCAAAGTAATATGGAATATAATTACAGAGTGCTCCTAAGGGAGAGGAATAGGTTACCACTCTACCCCACAAGACCCAAAATAAATTCTGGGTACATCAATATTCACAATGAGATTTTCTCTGAGCTCTACAAAAGTATAAATTGAACATTACGTATATTCAAGTAACACAGAAATCATATATAAGTGCAGAAGCAGTCCAGTTAATCTCTTCTCCTATTTTGCAAAATAATATAGTTCATGTAATAAAATGTCAATTGTTGAGCACAAAGTTCAGATATCCAGCTTGATGGTTAAATCCAGAAGTAATTTAATAGTTATCCTCCAAACCACTTCTTTGGCAGCCAACACGTGTTTCGTCATTTGCTATGTACATGCATCCATGACTTCATCAGGGCAGCAACCCAGAAAGTACAGTGTCAACAAATTTCCAATATAATCATCAAAGTATGTCACCTCCACCACTAGAATTAAACCAATAAAGCAAGCTGGAAAAAGGATTTAGAGTCACCCTAAGTTAATATTAGTAAAGTAATTAAGTTAAAAATGTTTATTTAACACAAAAAAAAGAAAATATCATCCGTGTATCAGAGAGCCCAACATACCAGATTGAGAAGGAATAATTCTCAAATTACCTCAAGAAAGGAATTTTGCATATGTCATGATAATTAAGATAGTCAATGTAAATCCGAGTCTGAAACAAAAGGATACCGGTTTGGTCAACAAATCCAAAATTAGCTAACAGCAGTACATACCATTCCACAAATATCTTCCTAATGCCCAAAATAATCAGCTTAAGTTACATCACCAAATTTCCACGAGGAAACTATTACGCTATCGAAACAGCACCTGTCACTGTTTATATACCTGGATACATATAAAGGTTTAATAAATACTTACATCAAACTATATACTCTGTATTATATCGCCGTTCTCAATCAAAAAGAAATCAATATATATCTCTCTTACTCCTCGGGGTGTGTAGAACTCAATATCTGCAAAAGGTAAAGTGTAACCTTGTTTTAATTGATCTGATAACATCGCATCGTATTCTGTCCCAAACTAAATCTATCAGTAGATGATAACTCACCTCCTGGGGCTAGTAAAATAAACTTGTCCCACAGGCTGAGTCCATGATAAGCTCAATCAAAGAGGTAATGTATCTAAAAGTGCAAAGTATAAATATCCCAGTTAAAATCCAATTGGAATATAAGAGATTAACTGGACTGCTTCTGCACTTATATATCATTTCTGTGTTACTTGATTATACGTAATGTTCAATTTATACTTAATAAAATTAACCCTAAACTGGGTGACCTTGCCGGAAAGGAACCTTCTAACAAACCCAAGTGTCTCCTCTTCGGTGAAGATATGATTAAGACCATAGGGAAGTACATTTCCACTTTCACCGCCCTAGACAAGGCCCAAAATAATATGAGGCGTGACTTCTCTACTAACTTTTTTGGGCAGGCCGGAAGAAGGGGCCGTTCTTCCGGCCGCTGAAACTACCGTCCCTTTTCATCCAGTAGAGGCAGAGGTGCTGTGGGCAGGGGTTTCTACCCCTCCAACCAACAATTCTACCCTCAGGGAGGGAGAGGTTCTTGCGGCAAAGGTTTCTCATCCCGAGGGACTACCAACAGCAATCCTCCAAGTAAGTCTTTCTCCCCCTTCTTCCACTCCCAGGGTCGGGGGAAGACTCAAACACTTCTTTCACGTTTGGAGTTCCTTAACTCAAGACCCGTGTGTTCTCGAGACAGTTCAAGGATTCAGAATAGATTTTGTAGATATTCCATGTCAAACTCATACACCCACCCCTTTGGTTCTTCCTTTAGAACATCTAGAAAATTGTCAAAGAGGAGATTTCTGCTATGCTCCAAAAAGGCACAATTATCGAGGTTTATTGGTCTCAAAAGAGGTTTGTGAGCACGCTTTTCTTAGTCCAAAAGAAGGAGAAAGGGTGGAGACCGATCATAAACCTTCGAGAGGTAAACAAGTACCTGGTGTACAGACACTTCAAAATGGAGGGCATCCGCCTCCTCAGAGACCTTCTTCTTCAGGGAGATTGGCTGGTCAAGCTAGATCTAAAGGATGCCTATTTTACCATCCCTATGGCAGAAGAACATCAACCCTTCCTTCAATTTATATGGGACTATCAACTCTTTCAATTCCAAGCCTCCCATTCGGGCTTTCATCTGCTCCTTGGTGTTTCACCAAAATCATGAGGACAATCGTTTCTCTCCTGAGAGCAAAAGGAATCCGCCTCATTATCTACCTGGACGATATTCTCATCTTGTCCCAGACTCACTCTCAAATCTTGGAAGATCTCAGGATCGCCATGAATCTCATAGAGGATCTTGGCTTCATTATAAACTGGGAAAAATCCATTCTCATACCCTCCAAATCTTTAGAGTTCCTAGGTTTCACTCTAGACACCTCGAAATGGTGGTGAAGAAGATCGCCAAGATTCGGAAGAAGATCAGGTGTGCTCTGAAGCAGCAGTCCCGCACTCTTCGAGAATTGGCCAGACGTCTGTGCTTACTCTCTTCTTCATTTCGGGCTATCTTTCCCGGACCTCTCAACTATTGTACTCTCCAGAGAGTGAAAGCCAATGCCCTCAGATCTGGTCTGTGTTACAGCGACCTTGTAACCTTAGATCAACAAGCAAGGTCAGAACTCTCTTGGTGGCTGGACAATTTGGACGCATGGAATGTAAGAGCTATCTTTGGGTCGACTGCGGACTTTGTCTTGGAGTCAGACGACAGCCTTCATGGTTGGGGAGCTCGCCTCCTCGACCAGGACACAGGCGGTGTCTGGTCTCATACGGAGTCCTCCCACCATATACATTTTTTAGAGCTAACTGCTGGTCTTTATACCCTAATGAGTTTCAAACACTCTCTTCAGGGCAGATCCGTTGTTCTGACGATGAACAACATCTCTGCAGTCTCTTCTATCAACCGCATTGGAGGGCTTTCTTGCTTGGAAAGTGTCAGGCAATCTAACGAGTTGTCTGGACTTTTGTCATCAGCTCTCGCTCTCTTCAGAGAGTCCTGGGCACCAGAGACTCACTACAGATACAATACCATTTGGAGAAAATGGTTTGATTGGCGCACGGAGGGGAACTTGGATCCTGTGAAGGTTCCTATCGTCAATATAGTTAATTTTCTTGTTGAACTATTCGACAATTGCCTCTCCTATAGATCCATTAATTGGTATAGATCAGCCATCTCCGCTGGACATTCTCTTGTCAACGGTAAGACGGTAGGTAAGAATGTTATTCTTTGTAGAGTTTTAAAGAGTATTAGACTAAGAAGACCTCCTAGGCCTAAATACCAATCTTTGTGGGACGTTAAACTTATGCTTGACCTTTTTTGCTCATGGCCTGATAATTCTCTTCTCAACAGGAAATGTCTTTCCATTAAACTTGCTTCTCTTTTATGTTTAATTTCTTGTCGTAATATCTGATGTTAATTCTCTAGATATTTCTAATAGATATTATGGCATGTTTGGTGTTAAGTTTGAAATCCTTAGGAAAACTAAAACCATGTCAGATTCTATCTTTTACCCTCGTTTTGAGTACTGCAAAAAACGTTGTGTTGTTGATTGTATGAAAGAATACAATTCCAGAATAAATGACCTTTGCCCTCCAGATGCCAATCATCTTCTCATTTATTTTGTCAAACCTTTTAAACCTATCTCTTCCTGTTCTATTGCCAGATGGGTTAAGTTAGCTATGAGCTTTGCTGGTATTGACCTTTCCAAAATTCAAGCACACACTCTCAGAGGTGCTATGGCTAGCAAGTTCTTCTGGTCTGGTGGTAAGTTGGATGTTATCCTTATAGTTATTGATTGGTCCAATGCCTCCACCTTTGCTCAGCATTATTGTAAACCTATTGAACATATGTTCGACGTTGTTCTTCAAGGCTACCAACATGCATAATGTAGCCTCCGGTCTTGTAATGAAACTGCGATTCTCCTATTTACATGACCAGAGAATCTGAATTTCATTAAAGACACGGAGGCTAACATTGTCCCACCCGTCCCTCCCTTGGACGGAGTATTTATTTGTTTATATTCTCATGAGTGTTGAATATTTAAATTGTTTTAGTCTTGTTGTTTACAATATGCACTCTTTCTTTGCAAAGAGCTCTTCTAATATTCCACTTTCTTTTCAGATAACTCGTCATAACGGATCTTCCTGGTCTTCTCATAGTTTCCCTTCTTCATAGTTCTCCAGCCCAAGTTTCATCTTCAACTTCTTGATTCTCTCCTTGTTTCATTACATTTAAAAGAGGCAGCTCTGTTGTTGCTCATGGCTTATATTGTTGTCATGCTGTCACTGCATTCTAATTCTTTCTATGATGTAAGCGGCTGCTTGTGAGTTGCATTAAAGGATTATAGCCTTATAGCCCACCGTAGAGGGCTATACAGGCTATTAAAGGCCCTCTCCAGCGTTAAAGGCCCGAGCCGAAGGCGAGGGCCTTTAACAAGGGAGAGGGACTTTAATAGTGGCATAGCCCATCTACGAAGGGCTATAAGGCTATTAGAACATTTTGACACTAGAGGACAGAATGTTCTAACAAAAAAAAACAAAGCCTTTTGGGAGCGTGAGGGGATTGAATCCCCTCAGGCTCCCTGAACCCTTTGTTCACAGCCAGAGCTGAGAACAAAGAAACATTGGAATGTTGGAGCTCCAGGCTTATACCAGGCATTATAAGCCCAGAGCACTCCATTGTTTTCAATGGAGCTCCCAACATTCCAATGTTCTAGTAATGCATGATGTTAGCCTCCGTGTCTTTAATGAAATCCAGATTCTCTAGTCATGTTAATAGGAGAATTTTAATTTGACTACATTGTGTCCCTGCTGCAAAAATTCCATGAGGTCAGATGAACCTGCTGCTTACCTCTTTACAGGTCCTACGTAACTTTAATTTCACCCAATCTTCTATGGCTAAAGTGGGTTTCTTAACACAATTCAAATGATCATATTGTTCCTTGTATCTCTCTTGGTGGAAATGGATCCTTTTCTGGATCATCTTCCTGTCTATGTCAACTATGCTTTCCTTTCTGATCCAGAATGGTGTAATTGAAGTTTTGGGATGCCTTCCCTTAGGGATAAAAAAGCAGAGAGACCTGTAATATTATTAGGGGTAGTGCGGTAAACCTACTCAGTTTTTTGTAGAGCTCCCTTAGCAGTTGCTTTCATTACTAATGCCCTTTGCAAACATTCTTTCACCATCTTTTTGATTATTTCCACTAACCTGTTGGCACATAGGCAATATGAAATATTGTTGAGGTAGTGAATGGCTGATTTCCTTAGGAAGTCTTGAATGGGTTTGGAAGTAAACTGTGCTCCATTGTTGGTAATAAGTATTTCTGCTGTACCTTCCGCAAAGAAAATATCCTGAAAGAACTTTACCAGGACAGAGGTAGTTATATTTTACACATTTCTTATCACCTCCCAGCGAGTATGGTACTTTACCAATACGATGATAAACTTGTCACTGAGAGACTTATTTTGAACGAGTCTGCTGATTTCCAATGCTAACTGGACCCAAGGTTTGTATGAGATTTCAAAAGGTGATAAGGGGGCATTAGTAGGTAAGTGTAACTTGTTGCTTTCAGCATACGCTACACAGCTTTTCACCATGTTGTCTACCAACCTATATATGCCTGGCCACCGAAACTTAGTACTGACTTTGCTTTCAGTTGAACTGTAACCTACATGTCCTACATGGGCTAACTGTACTTATTTTTCTCTCATATATGTGGGGGAATGATCCTTCCCCATGACAGATGGAATCACTTACAATGCAGAGCTCATGGCTCACTTCTCAAAATTTCAGTATCGAACTTCATAGATCATGGCAAGAATCAGGCCAACCTCTTAAAATATAGGTCTTCATAGATTGCATTTGCTTACCTTCTTTCTTGGATTTCTCCCATTCCTCGTTATGCACTCCAGCCATACTTATCGCAAAGACAAACACATTTAAGTTTTTCTGCACACGTGCCTTTGTTGATTGTCATCCTTGAAATAAAATCAACAACAATATTCTTGCTGCCTCACAAACATTGCTTGGTAAAATTGTACTCTTCCAAACCTAGAAGCCATTGAGATGTACAGGGCGTAGTATGCTCAGAACCCTTGATCGTGAAAGCGAAGGCTAGGGGTGTATGGCTCATACGTATCACAAATGGTATGCTCCATAGAAAGAATTTAAAGTGCTTTACCATCCTAAAACAGCCCAGAGATTTGTGCTTGACCACAGAATAGTGCAGTTCAGGACCCTTGAGCGAGCGTGAGAAGAATGCAGGCCGACCGACACGTCCCCGCAGGGGACACTCATGAGAGGGCGGCCCCGTAATGCCACAAGATGGCACACAGGGCAGCCCAGTGTTCCACGGTTAGAGCGGCAGATCCTGATGCAGAGGTCTAGCCCTGGACCAGGGTTCAATTCCCCGCCTCGGCGGGTCTTGGGCTCAAAATTCCACGGACCTGATAATTCTCGTCTCGGTGCCTATTCAAATCATGGAGTCCCACTCTGCAACTCTGGGCAATAGCTTGCTTAATCTCCACAACGGCCCCCACAACGCTAAGGATGCCTGGCCTCCACCTTGGGGGTGCCCAGGAGTGGACACCTCACAGGGAAAGCCAGGATGGGTTCCACAGCGGTATTCGTACAAGCGCCTTGAGACCCTTGCGGGTGAGTAGTGCGCTATACAAGTATCAATGTACAAACACAAGGTGATACTCTACACAGTGCTAAAAGGGAGGTTGCTTATACAAAACTAAACTGGCTTTTTACGCATGATGGAGAAGCTTGCTGCCAGGCAGTAGGCTGTCCAACTATTGTGACATGTTATGGGGGCAAGCATGCACTAAGAGATGGATCCTCGAGATCATCCAAGACAGCATAAAGGACCCGATGGCAAGATAGTCAGCAAAAGGTGGGTTGGCCATTGAGACGCCTTGGCAGGACTGGTCTAGCCACTCACAAACAATGGGGCTTCTGCGAAGAAGGTGACACAGAACCTGGGAGTTGGACACCATTCTGGTGGAAGTATCAAGGCACACACAGGTTGAGAGCAGGGACGGGCATCGATGTCCGGTCGAATGTTCAGCAAGCAGGATAGGCTGCGAAGTTGGCCAATCACGAAAGATTCAGTGTCTAATAAACAGGCAACACACACACATTTCCTCCATCATGTGGGACACCATGCTATGTTCGCCAGGGAATTATGGAAAAGAACTGCGAACTTGTCTAGGCAACTGGGCATGGTTATGCACCCTAGAAGTAGAGCACAAGGTTCAATTGACAGCCAAGGGTACAGGTGAACTTTAGTGGCTGATTTCACACCCGTTGCTCCCGTGGCATGGTTGGGAGGAAGTGAGGCAGCTGGCACGCAGGAGGTTAAACTGCGCTTGGGGGAAATTATTGGCTTTATTTGACATGAGTGCTACACGCCAAATTCACAGGGAGATTTCTGGAAGATGGGGTACATCTGTCCAGTGTAAGCATGGACCTGTTTCTTGCTGGATAGGGGAGAGGCCCTAGATATAGCAAGTAGGAAATAGGAGGAATGCCGGCCTTGGTGGGGGGCCCTGGCTGCGACGGTCACCACACCCAGGGCTGTGGCGGAGTTACAGGGCGATCTAGAGGTGGAAAGGTACTCAGGGGTACCCTCTTCAGGAGCACAAAGGGTGCTGAGGCCTAATATCCCCAGGAAGTCTGTGCGGTGGACCCTGGTGTGTGACGGCGCCCCGTCTGTCCTACGGGCGGTTGGAAACCTGAACAACCGGGGGTCGCTTGAACGCTCTGCCCTTTGTAGGGGGGGCGTGAGCAAGAGGGTGGACCGATGGTTCACCGGAAGTGGGAGTGGCTATCCCCTCCCACAACCGCTAAGCACCGATTGGCTAAGGCCACGATGCAAGTTGGCCCATCAGGGGGTAGGTCGCGAGGGGCGGCTCACCTTTGGATCGTCTGTAAGATAACCCACCTTGTTGGCATTTGTTATGCTAATAAACCTGCAGCAATTTTATCCCAACAAAAGTTGTCTTGTCTGCTTATTTTGGTGCATGCATGTTGCTGCAGAAGGGCTGGTGAGTAGGCCGATATTGGCACTAAGCAATATCATGTTCACCAGCATCGCCCAATAGGCTGAGAGCTTCACATAAACTAATACTGCTTGTGTCTTTGGTAAGAAATGTAGATTTGTTGGGATCGAATTTGCCAAGGTAACAGGCATTACTGCTGGAAGACTTTATCAATTCAAAGGCATCCTGACTCTTTGGTTCCCATACAAATGTATGTTTTTCTTTAATGGAGAGTGCAAAGAGGGCGTGGCTTTGCCACAGAGTGTAATGGCCGCAAGTTAGAATAACTCCGCAAACACCGATTCCCTTCCTAACACCCGCTACACTAATCCAGCATATGAGTGGTGCGGGAACCGTCGGAAATAACGAGAATCGACCTTGTGAGGCCTATGCTCGCGAAGTTATGGCCAATCTTTTGACTCTGAAGCCGGGAACTGCAGTGTGGGAAACTGGGCGTGGTGAAGCTGCGGACCGTATTATCACCCAATGCGAGATCGTGGTCGGGGCCCATAGCCAGAGACAGAGGGGACGTAACAGAGCAGCAGCTCTGAATGACACAAAAGCTATTGAATAATCGCTGCCACTACCAACACCAAGGTGAGCCAGAGCTTTGCCGATAGTGGAAATTTTGCCCTGACTGTGTCACGCTGAGGAGAGTGCACCCAAAACCTCCAGCGGCCAGTCTCTACCGTGGGAGGCAGTGGCCACAACTAAATGTTGTATTCATAGGGAGCGACACTGCAATTTGCCTGAGATTTGGAAGTGTGCGCCTAGAGCCCACCGGAAGGTTGTTTCTCCTCTGTGGCCTTTAATTATAGTTAGCACGTTCATCAGTGGCAGCAGTGCAGCAAAAGACCCCGGACCTGAGACTAGGCGGGAACGGCTGTTGAGTACTATATCACCCTGGTGCTGTATGGGTGCCACAGGATCTCCTTGCCCTGATGAACTGCTAGAGCTAAGATGCGGACATTTTACCCAAAGAAAGCCAATTTTCTGCCACATTTAGGAATTATGAATGAGCATCAATGCCAGAATAGCGCTTGATTACCTGGTGAAGAGCGAGCCGTACAGTGGCTTAGCGAGGGCCCTGGGACTTGATTATCTTGCAACTCGCACCTAACTATCATACACCACCGCAGGGTGCACCGCATGTGAGACTCCCCCCGGCTCATCACCATATCGGCGATTTGAACCTCCAGAAACCTTGAACCCCCAGCGGAATTGGCACAGCCGGGCGCACCCACCAACAGAGAGTAGAGCCTCACATGGGAGACAGGGGTGGATGCAACAGTATTGGGCGAGATGTCGGGATCGAAGGGCCTCAAAGTAACCCAAAAATAGAATGGGATAAATATGCTTTTCTGAAACCAGCGGACTCTGAGCATCATCCCAAAGGCAAAATGGCAAAAGGACCAGAAGGGAATCACCCAGATCTTACACTGAAAGATGTCAGTGATGCTATCTCGGGGATCACATCATCTCTGGAGCAGAGAATGGATGCAATCACATAAGAAGTGACGCTCATCAGAGCAAACCTAACGACAATATGTGAGAAAGTAAAGAAAATGGAGATCATCACCTCTAGCCTTGTTGGATACACATCGCAACTACAGCAAGACATCAAAGAATTGCAGGCCTTTCAAAAGTCCACAGGACAAGCTTGACAACTATGATCGTCTCACCAGATGAAATAACCTGCAAATTATCTGAGTGCCGGAAAAGGCGGAGGGGCTGGCGACCGACTTATTGTTAGAGGACCTCATACTTAATCTCCTGCAACCTAAGGGCCTGTCAAAATTCTCATGGTCAAAAGGGGGTATAGAGTCCCTGGTGGGCGACCGAAACCTTGTGCACCCCCTTACCCTATACTGGCAAAGTTGATGAACTTTCGAGATCGTGATGTCATATTATAAAACAACAGGGGGGCCCCGCCATTTTGCTACGAGAACACAGAAATCTCCTTCTTCCCAGACTTCACCCTGAGTGTGCAGAAACAGCAACAATCGTTTCTTGCGGTGAAGAAAAAACTGTAAGACAAAGGGGTCAAATACGCAATGCTGTTTCCAGCCCGCCTTAGGGTGGAAACAGATGGCAAAGCCTGGTTTTTCAACCACCCTGAAGTGGCTGCCGATTGGTTGGAGGGCTGGAGAGGAGCAAGAGAAAACTATGCTTGTTGAGTGCCAACCATATCCAGGTCCTTGGCTGCAACTGTTTTAAGAAAGTAAGGTGCCATAGACTCACCTTACAAGTTTAAGTACATAAACTCCGCTGATTGGCAGTGGTCTGAAGAGTCGAACTAAGGAACAATACTGTCAGCAGTACTATTTATTATACTGTGTCAAAATGCGGTTGACTGGCTCCTGCCTAGGCAGCCGAAATAGCTCATCAGACAGGGGAGGGATCGGGGTGGCAGAGCTTTTCAAACCCCGCCACTAGTCTACTTTTAGTTTTAAGTTTGGGTGAAAGGCACTCTGCATAGTTTGTTAGAAGGGCAGTTTAAAGCCCAGAGTGCAGGGGAGCAGGGTTGGGGGCAGGTGGGTTGGGGTAGGGTGGTTTCAACAAGTTCTAGGGAAGTTGACATGGTCTATCCATAGACAAGAGGCGGGAAGCGCGGATCATTGTTATATTGATGAGTATGCCCTGGGACAAAAGATTTAGAATCCTGAGCTGGAATGTTAACAGACTTGGGGACAATTTAAAACGTTGCATAGTTCTGCAGCACATCAAAAGACACTCCCCAGACGTTGTACTCCTTCAGGAATGCCACCTGGTATGCAACTCCTGTAAAGCACTCAATAGATGGGGCTTCAGACTAGTGACACACTCTGGCTACACCACAGGCTCCAGGGGGGTGGGCATCATGATCAAAAACTCCTTCCCGCTTACCATACAACGCACCTGGGTAGATGAGATGGGCAGATATGCACAGTCTCGGGCAGTGGGAGGAGAAAACACTCACATCGATGGCGGTATATGTCTCACCGAGTCTTCAGGCCAATACCTTTAAAGTCGTAGGTACTATCATGCTCTTGTTCCCAGAAGGACACCTTGTCATGGGAGGAGGCTTTAACTCAGTCATGTTGGGGCCTCTCGACCACCATCCCCCGTGAAATAAGCTCCTCATATAGGTGGCTCCTGGATTTTCTGGGTCTTGCAGATGCGTGCAGGGCATACCACCCTGACAGTATTCAACACACCTACCACTTAGGGGCACACAATAATCTTTCCCGGATGGATTATCTCCTTGTCCCCGCATCTCAGATAGCAAACGTTCACGAAATTAGACATATGGCATGTGGTATATACGGTCAATCTCCTGTGTAGGTCAACTGGTCCTGGGTGAAAATCGGGTAGGGAGGATTGCACCTACCATACCCTGGTACCTTTGAAATCCTGTGGTCAAAACAGCACTTCTACAAGCCATCAATAACTTTTTTCTGGAAAATTAAGGATTGGTAGACTCATCTCAAACCTTAGGGGAAGCATTCAAAACAGTACTGAAGAGACAGGCACTCTCGGTAATTGCAGGAGCGCGTAAAGAGAAATTGAAGGAGCTAGTTCACTTAGAGAATAAAGTCTTCCGGCCGGAGGAGGAGTCCAGGGAGGAGGTCATTCAGGAGAGACTTCATGCCCTAAAGCTTAAACCGGACAAATAAAAAACCATTACTACTGACATGGCCAAAACACTAGGAAGGGACAAAGGTGGCAGCTTGTATGATTTTGGGGATAAGGCCGGAAAGTTGCTTGCCTGGCTCGACAGGAAAAAACTGGCAAGTAGACTTGTACCAGAGTTGAAAAATGACTCAGGTGGAAAGATAACGGATCCACAGGCAATTGTCAATTAATTTGCTGAACACTATATTTCTATATATCAAACAAGTTCATCCCTACCAGAGGAGGGCTCTCGGCCTTTGATTTTAGATATACTGCTGGCCACCCTGTCTGCAGAGGAAAATAATGTACTAGGTAGCGACTTTACGGATGAAAAAATAGCGCAGGTGATCAAAAACCGCCAATATGGAAAAGCTTTGGGCCCTTATGATGTACCTATCGAACTATACAAGTTAAAGCCATATAAAATAGCCCCGCACTTACGGGCCTATGTTTGAGGAGAGCCGGGAGTTGGGATTACTTACACTAGACCAAAGGGTAGAAACACTGGTTACTGTATATAAAGAGGGTAAGCCAAAGTATAAGTGCTCATCCTATTGGCCCATCTCCTTATTGAACGCAGAACGCAAAATAGTAGCCAAGTTGCTGGTGAGTCGACTGGCCCAAGTAATAAGTAATTTGATGCACCATGACCAATCTGGCTTTATGCCCAATCAAAATACAGCACTAAACCTGCGAAGACTGCATGGAGTGCTGGGCAAAATAGACACGATTCAGGAAGATGAAGTGGTGGTTTTATGATGTTTGATACTGCAGAGTGGCGATAGCTCCTTGCAATCTTGGCAAAGATGGGTTTCGGTCACATCTTTTTTGGGTGGGTGTGGCTCCTCTACACAGAACCCCTTGCTCAAGTAGTGGTTATTAACAAGAAATCGGAAGTGTTTGCCCTGGGTTGTGGGACCTGTCAGGGCTGTCAGATGTCGCCCTTGCTTTTTGCCCTCTCTCTGGAGATATTGGCGGCATGGGTCCTCAAAGACCCAATAATATGGGGGCTTAGGTGGGCTGAAGGATGGTAGGATCACATTTCTCTGTATGCGGACAATATCCTTCTGTATCTTGCTTCCCCAAAAGCGTTGCTCCATAGAGTGCTCAATATTTTCACACATTTCGGTAAAAATTTAGGGTATGCAATTAACTGGAACAAGTACCTGATGTATGTCCTTAGTGGGAGTCCTCCGACCCCGCCTAGGGGTTGTCCTATACAAACAGCAA
The DNA here is from genome assembly GCF_964261635.1 of Lissotriton helveticus. Classification (NCBI taxonomy): domain Eukaryota; kingdom Metazoa; phylum Chordata; class Amphibia; order Caudata; family Salamandridae; genus Lissotriton; species Lissotriton helveticus. The sequence continues at coordinate 16,883,513 of NC_136063.1, read as the reverse complement.
GGGTAGGCTTTCAATATCTTGGTATTTTTATCACCACAGGCCCCAAAACCCGGTACAAGCCTAATCCACTTCTTGCCCCCGTAGAGACTGAGGTGAGATGTAGCGAACTGTGGGGCACTCCCGCTTTCTCTGCTGGGTAGAGCAGAGCTTTTCAAAATGATGTCGCTGCCGCGTTTCCTCTATGCATTACAGAGCACCCTGGATCTGGTCCCTGCAAGGTATTGAAGGACATAGAGGGCCTGCAGAGAAAACTGCTTGGGGATGGTAGACCCTTCATAGCCTTGCAAAAACTACTCTAGAGTTGGTATGATGGGAGATTGGACTTCCAGATGTCCCAAAATATTATGGGGCTGCCCACCTAGCAGCGATCAACCATTTCACTTATCGCCGCTGGGACAAACTGGGCTACAGAATGGATAAATGGTTACTGCTGGATGGCAATTACAATAGGGCTCTATACTCTAGGCCCGAAGGTTTCCCTTAACAGGACCGTCTAAACACTCTGTACAGGTCTGGCACGCAGCAAACAGGACCCTAGGGTGGGACCAGAAACTTACGCTAGCTACTCCCTTGTGGGATAATAATAATAATAATAATATCCACATTTGTAAAGCGCACAATCACCCGTTAGGGTCTCTAGGCGCTGGGGGCCGTCGGGAAGATTAAGCAAGCTATTGCCCAGAGTCGCATTGTGCTGGGCTAATCTGCCGCCGGTGCCGGGGATCGAACCGTGATCCCCATATTCCGGAGTCAGTCGCCCTGGCCGCGGCTCCACACCTCTTCCTCAGAACAGTTGGGCACCCTGAGGACCTCGAAGATCTCAAAGACTGGAGACCTGTGGGTGAAAGGCGAGGTGGTGACATTCCCTTCTCTGCAACAGGAGTATGAGTTAGCAGACACAGAGTATTTTAGATATCTGCAGGTTAAGCATGCGCTCATATCAAATCTACCAACAGGACCTCTCACCCGGAATTGTCGCTGTTGCAGGATAGGTTGCTTGATGGGTGTTTGCCAACAAAAGCGATATCCCTGACGTCCAAAAAGTTGATCAACAACACCCCGGATCCCCTTGGACTGATCAGGGAGCGTTGGGAGAGAGATGGACTGGAGTTTGACGACAAAGAGTGGCAGGAAGCAGTGGCCTACGCACAAGAGGTTGCCATCTCTTGAAATTCTCCACGGAGTTTATGTTTCTGGGCCTAGTCTCATTAGAATGGGAAGAGTAGATGAGAGAAAGTGCAGAAGACAGTGTGGACAAGTAGGCACATTTATGCATATACTATGGAAATGTGGGTGCCTCCAGAATTATTGGACGTAGATACATGACTCATGACTGTATGAGAGAGGTGCTTGACTATGAAATGAAACCTGAAGCAAAAAGATGGCCTCTAAATGTCTGGGAGCCCACTGATTTGAATAGCAAAGGTAAAATGTGGGTCACGCGGTGCCTAACGGTGGCTAAAAGAAACATTGCACAGTTGTGGGGTGCTGAGCTATTGCCCAAAATCGAGGCCTGGAAGGCAGATATGGATTGGTGAATGACCAGAGAGAAAACTGTGTACATTGCACGTGGGTGCCCTAAGAAAAAGGCCTCTCCATGAAGCAAATGGAATGCCTATCGGGGTGATATATGTGTCCCGCCAACTATCCCCTCATTTGAAGAGATGTCTACGTCGTAACCGTTTAAACCAATTGTGTATCATTTGTAGGATTATTGTTAACACCTGTGCCTGGGTATTCAATTTTGCACAATTCCTCTTTATATAACCTACTATGTCAATTCTCAACTATTTAATAAAAAGATTTTATTTTTAAAAAGAGAGAGCGCAAAGGTTTAATAATCCTAGCAACAGCTTTTGCAAACTTTGAGTGGAGTTCTGCAAGTCTTAAAAAGGACTTGAGTTCATTGTTGCTCAAAGATGCAGGAGCTTGGGTGATGGCTTCCACCAAATCTAATTTAGGTTTAATGCCATCATACGAGTTAGTATGTCAGAGGTATTCCACCAATCCCACCCCAATGCGACATTTCTCTCTATTTAAAGTGTAGCCAGCATGCCTTATCCTACCCAAAATATCTCTCAAAGCACGGATGTGTTTTTTTTATCTTTTAGAAATACAAATATATCGTCTTGGCAGCATAGGACATTATCTAACCCCTTAAGAATATGTTGCATGATGCACTGAAACGCCACTGAAGCCAACCCAAACAGCATTTTGGCATAAAGGTAATTTTCTAAAGATAGAACAAACAATGGCAAATGACGTGAAGATGGGTGCAATTCTTCCTGATGAGAGGCCAAAGATAAGTCAAGTATGGATGGCCATTCACTGCCGCTTGAAGCCTGATTCAGGCGTCCAGAGCCTGGCCTCCAAGTGATCGATTATGCAGCACTTTCTCCGTTTCTCCACCGACTGATGAAGAAATCTACTGCACGAGGTACGTACACTGCCGGATACCGCCCTTCATGCCACAATTGCCAAAAGTCCATGAACTGACATGTGCGTCACTATTTTCTCTGAAATCTCTGAATAAGGAACCAATAGAAGGGTGTCAGCTGACACCTCCTCTAAAGCTTCAGAAGATTTCTCTAGCTTGTCCCAAAAAAACCCAGGCTGTCCTCCCTATAATTGTCCTGATGAAGACCCATCTTGGATGCAATTAATTCCGCACCACAGCGCAGGGTCAAAACGTCTACGTTATTTATATCAATCCGTCCACAAAAAGTTACAACACAAGAAAGGAAAATAATTCAGTTTGTTGTAACTATTGAATCAAAAATGGACTGAAAGTAATTTGTGTCTTGTATAATTGTAAGTCAATATGTTATTCTCCACTGTTTCTGTATAGCACAGTAATCACTTGTCACTACCACTCATTGAAGCACTCCACTTTGTATGTGATTTCATATCACGTCTGTCTTCGATAGCCTTCTTATAGAATTGATTAATACATGTAAAAGATTGACAATAAGAAAAATTGTTCAAATTGAAGAAGTGTGTTGTGTCTTTATAGTTTGTAGATTCAATGTCTCTTCGTGATATACGTATAGATTATCTATATACATAGCAAAGCAAAGAAATTGCTCCTTACCCGACAGAACCACTATTTTTGTTTACCATTCCCCTGCCAGACAAATAGGTCAAGAATGACCTATGCGAGACCGCTGTGACGCTGCCAGCTTCCCTTCCCCGATCACTCAAACTCCCCAGTCGCCCAAACTCCATGCTAGAGAAACAAAAAGCCAAAAAACCCAGATAACCCCTGTTCCCTGTTTGTATCTAATGGTCCTAAAAAAGTAAAGCAAAAATAGCATAAGCAAAAAACCAAAAAAAGCATATCTTTGCTTTTAAAGAGGCTAAGAGTCTCTGCCCATAGTAACAGTAAAGAAAAAGCTGACTGACCAGCTCGTATGTGTGCCCTCCATTAAATCCCTGCCAGCGTGGGAGAGAGATCCTTTATCCTCCCCACTACCTTCTTTGTTCCCTTTAGCTCAGGCAGGTATTCCTGCACCTTAATCTCAGAGAAAAACATCTGCACCCTCCTTTTTACAATAACCTTGATTCGAGCAGGGAATTGCAGGTAAGCCTCACACCCTAACCTTTGAAAGGGGGTTTTTAGCTGTCGGAGCTTCCATCTCCTCTCAACTGTTGCATGGCAAAAATCTGGAAGAGCGAAAAACGTATGGCCCTCATATGATTGTTTAGTATCAGGTCGTGCTCTGTCCAGTATTGCCTGCCGCAGAATTAAGTTGCCAATATACTAAAGAATAGCTCTAGGATGCTCCCCCTGTCTCCCACCACTATTTTTCTTTTGATTAAAAGGGAAACGATGCGCTCTCCGAACCTCGATGTCCCAGTTCCATTGGGCCGGTTCTGGGAATGCACCCTACAGAAGTTTAACTACAAACAGAATATTGTTCTCGCCTTCCGTTTTCTCCGCAATGCCCAGCAATCACACATTATTTCTGCCCTGACGATTCTCGAAATCCTCTAGTTTCCACATTACGTCCTCAGATTGTCTTTCTTGCGTCTCTTTAAAGTTCTGCAGTTTAGCCATTTCATCTTCCAAATTACTAGTTCTTTCCTCAACATGTGTTTGCCACATTCCTGCCGACCAATTTTCAGATTTATCACTGCACAAGCTTGACCCATTGAGCCTGGCCCGCTCCCATCCGTGTCACTGCCCACACTGGTCGGATAGGTTGTCGCCTCAGCTTCCATTTCTGTATTTAAAGTGACCCCCACATCCCTCACTGTGCTTCCCACATTGTTGCTCACAGTACCACCCCAATTGTCTTGATCACCTTGGCCGTCTTGTAAGGCGCTCTTGGGTGCCCGTGTTATCGGAAGCGGCTGCAGTGCTTGTCCCGGTTGTGCCCCCGGACCCCAACGGGCCCAGGTTGCTCCTACTTCTCCTCTGGCATCTCCAGAAGCTGTGCGGGATCTTGAGCAGCCGCTCCAGGTGAATCAAAGTCGCCGCAAGTGTAGCCGCAAACACCTCTGTGACTGTAGGCGGGCGCATTTCGCTCTCCTTGAACACAGCCGGCCATCTGCTCTGCCTTCCTGCGGCTTCCATGTCTTTGTCATGTTTTCTAAATTGCGTAACTCTTCATTGAGCAACGTCCCCTAGTCACAGCATGACTAGGGGACGTTGCTCAATGAAGAGTTACGCAATTTAGATAGTTATTGTAGTACTCAGAAGGAGGGTACGCCCTGGAGCACGCAACAACTTCATAGACGAAGTTTAATCCAGAGTGCAAGCGTGACTACATTTATTTCGTTTGTCATGTTTTCCTCAGCTTCTGTTCTCTTCGCACCACATCGATTGGGTCCTGATCCCTTAGGTGCAACGCCATTCTCCCTCGGTGGGTCCTTCACAGCCCCTTCCTTCGTAGACTTGGTGTTCTTAGGCACCTTCCGACCCCCGCAGATTGAACACTCCGAGTGCTGCCAAGTTTGACTACCACTAGAGTGATCCTCGTCTCTGCAGCCAGCTGAGCAGCCACGCCATCAGATAGGTGCTCAGTGGCATGCCCTGGGGGTTTTACCGGCTACCATCAATCCTTCAGGCTGATCGAGGGAGAGAGCTCGGACATTGGCTCCCACAGATGTACGTCAGCGGCCATCTTGCCTACTCCAATACTACATGAGCTTTCAATCACTTTTAACATAAAATATTTTTTATATTGATTTTTGAGTTTCCTTAACATTCTTAAGGTTAGAATATAGGGAAAATTAAACAAACGTACTCAAAAAGGTACGTTACCTATGTGAATCAGTACCCAAATGAATTGGACCCTATATGTTTGAGTTTAAAAACCTTATTTTCTAAAATTACTACCACACTACATTTTTATGTTAGTTTTGTGTAGCTTGGGTGACATGCTAGAAGCTAAGCACTCAAGACCTTTGGTACCTGATAGATCATTTTCTGTAAATGTAATGTAATGTAAATGTAAATTGATACTTGTATAGCGCACTACCCACCCGCAAGGGTCTCAAGGCGCTTGTACGAATACCGCTGTGGTACCCATCCTGGCTTTCCCTGTGAGGTGTTCACTCCTGGGCACCCCCAAGGTGGAGGCCAGGCATCCTTAGCGTTGTGGGGGCCGTTGTGGAGATTAAGCAAGCTATTGCCCAGAGTTGCAGAGTGGGACTCCATGATTGGAGTAGGCACCGAGGCGAGAATGATCAGGTCTGTGGAATTTTTGAGCCCAAGACCCGCCGAGGAGGGGAATTGAACCCTGGTCCCAGGCTAGACCTCTGCATCAGGGTCTGCCGCTCTAACCATTGAGCCACACTTCTCCACTTTCTGGTTGAGACCTTGGCGGGGTGATCTCATCTTTGGAGACTCCGGAACCTGCGAAATAGGTTTGTTGGCCAAGGCCTGTGCCTGTAAAATCCTTGTCACATGAGGAATAGCTCAGGTATTAGAGATCTGACCATGTAAGATTTATGAAATCTGAGCTATCGGCTATGATGTCATCTGCCTGAATGTGGAAGATCTTTGTAACCTGAGTGTTATTTAGCTTTTCAGGGGCCTCCGCTTGTGAGGTTTGTGTGACCCAAAGGATATCTCTCACTGTTGAATACTGGCGCCTTTAACAGGAGTAATCTGAGGGGATTTTGTGGTCAAACATTTCTCTAACTTGAACGCCTTTCTGCAGCCATACCTGAGAATGTAAGAACTGTGTGACCTGTAAGCTAACTTTGCTTTCACCACTTGAACATGCATAATAATGTCCAACTTTTAGTCCTAATACATCTTATAGCTGTTTCACCTTCAATACAATTTCCTAAGTCCATAAAATAATAGAGAGGGGCTGGCTATCTCTGCTAGGAAAACGCCCTGCCAGGTCAATGTGATGCAACATTTATTTATAAGGTGAGCTCCTGATTCCAGAGCAGCAATTGAAGGCATCATTGTATACAGGTATGTTATTACAAGGTTGGGAGAAACTGTGAGTGACCATGTATAGACATTCATACTGAGGAGTTCACCCAATTCAAACGTTAGCCTCTCCTGGAAAGGTTGTTCTAAAGACATTCGTAATCTTTGGTGGGTGGGTGGATGTAAAACAAAATGAAAGGAGAGGCTACATTAACAACACTAGAGAGGGTTTTTGTTAAATACAAACTGATGTAAGGTAGATTAAAAGCTTAGGAAAATATGATAGGCCTCCAGTGCTGAGAGTTAAAGCAGGAGCCTAGAAAACAAGGGAAAACATTGCTTCATTCAGGAACTGTCCAGTTGCAGGAATGACATTGCTGTTTAATTTGTATTTGGCCCACTCACCCTTCTGGTGGAAGCTTGTGGTGCAACAAATAAATCCTACGCTGAAAACAGGCATCTCAAACGCACTTTTGAGCAGGAGTGTCTGCCTTCAAACAACTGTGAAGTAAGGAAGCATATAGTACCCGTGTTTTGAAACGCAATGTTTTTGCACATGGCCCCCCGTTTTTTTAAAACCTTGAAGTTAAATCTCAAGCAATCTCTTTTTACTTTGATTGTCTCACCCGCACAGAGTTGTTTGACGAGATATATGCTTTTTTATGCTGCATGTAAGCTGAAGGACGGCGTTTATACTACTAGGTGGGCCTTGTTACGGTTGGTACATCAGAGGGTCTTGATAGCCTCTCCATCCCCTTTGTCTAGGGTACAATGTTTTTTGTTGGCTTTGGCCCCCTCTCTGACATCTGTACGATTGGTGCCCACTTGAGTTTGACCCATTTGAGCTGCAATCTGATGCATCATTATCCTGGTCACTCAATAAAAGACCCATTTGTGTGACCACCTACAATACCCATTCCAATAAAATCTCAAAAATCATAAACAAACATTGGTGTACCTTGGTGTGTGGTGATCTGGACTTTGAAAAACCTGTCTATGCGCATAGGCGAGGTAGAAACCTCAAAGACATTCTAGTCCACACTTGTCCACAAAAAAAGCAACCAGAACAACCTACACTACACGGGATACAGGGTCACCATCCCTGCGGTAATTGCAGCAGTTGCCACTTAACAAAGAAAAGCAAACACCTGACTTTTAGGAATGGGACAACAAGGGACCAAAGAAAGTTTACAAATGGTATACATGTCATTATATGATTACATGCTCATGTGGCCTTGAGTATATAGGGATGACAACAAGGCGAGTCAAAAGCAGAATCAGTGAGCACAAGAGCAATGTAAGGTGCAAAAAAAGCACAACAAAAATGTCGACATACTTTTTGAATGAAATGCACTGTGAACGACCTGAACTGGACCATAATTGAACAACTACCCTCCGAGAAAGGCCTTTTTGAAAAAGAGCAATGCTGAGTGTTCCGGCTGGGCACCCACGGGATTGGCCTCAATGATGATATTCTATCGGGTCAGCTGACTTAACTGTGTCCCCCATGTATTCTTTGAAAAAATGACTAAATGACACCGGCACCACTATCTCATGTGGTCTTAAGTTGAAGGTGCTGATAGGCCACTTGAAGGACTGTAGTGAGTTTAGGGGCTTCCATACTCCAGGTTTCGTGTTCTACACAGATACACTTCACCATACAATCCCTGGGCACCACGCGCATGGGTTCGATCTGCATTTTAAAACATCGCCTAGAGACCACATTCGAAATATGCTTGACACTCTTCAAAATCTGCACGTCTGCTCACTAGGCGCAAAGATATTAGACTATTATTGAGAATTATAATAGCATACCACAACCAAAATTCGACATTACTTGGGTGCGAAATTACCTGTGTGCACATTTTAACATTTTGCTAGAGTGAGTCTCTTTTATGCCTTTAAATCTCATGGATATGACCGTTGAATACCTTTTTATTTATGGATAATAAACCGATATTCTCAATTATTAACCACACTGTGACCATAAGCTAGTCCGACTCAAACCTCGCTTAACACTGCTGACTGGTAACAGACCATAATCACATTTCGCGGTTGCAATATACGTGCGCACGTGCGGAAACAGAGACACACTGCCATGTGTCCACACATGCGCAGGCGCCTCACCGCGCATTGCGCATGTGCCACGTCAGACAAACTACTCCGTAGGCAACAACGGCTGCATCGGCAGCCCGGAAACGCCTTATTTGGCTCACATTTTTCCCGGTTTTGACCAATTAACAACAATTAATGCATATTGGTGGGTGTACTTAAGGCACAGATACCGGGCCCTTCTCACTTTCATCGGAGCCGCGGTTGGGGGAAGTAAGGAGCAGGAATTCTCGTGTAGCAGGTGCTTAATAGCACTACAACCCCATCGTTTTGGATGCTCATGGTGCCAACCATCACTTTGGCAGCAAGTATGCACACATTTGTTTTTACTCCCCAATTGCTAACTGAATCAGATTCCTGTCCCAACATCTATACGGGTTAGTCAACTAGAGCGTGTGTTTTATGTTAAATGTTGTGTATGTCTTATCTCTGCTTCTTCTTTACAGGGCACACCACTACAATAGAATGACAAATTTGGTCTAGCAGTTGCTGCCCTCACAATGTTTTAGGTCACTGAACCTGCACCTTTGGATATTACATCAACAAATACCAAAATGCTCTCCTTTTGTGTTGTTTTTGTCCTCTTTCTTTCAGGTTCTCAATGCAGATACCTTTGAATAGACAAGTGGGCACATTCTAGCCTTTTTTAGCTTAATATCACTTTTCTGTAATCAATCCGATCTGTGCACCCCGTCCTGAAGAAGAAGCCTCGCTTCGAAACATGTCGACGCACACACGATTTGTTGTACATTAGCATACAAAATACCTCTAAATACACCCTTTTAACACTACCAGTATGGGGGCCATTAAAGTTTTTGTAGACCCCATGTGCCAGGTACCTTTTTAACCTCACTTTATCACTCTTCGGAACCCACCACTCACTTATACACACAAAAACCTCACATGCACCACACATAGCCAAATAATAAGTGCTCCCACGTAGTCATCGGTTAGCAGCACGCCGCATCCCGTAGAGGGGTGCAAAGACCCCAATGATGAAGCATGACACCAAGGGTCCTTTTGGTGTGTGAGGGGTATTTAAAGAACACTGTGTGCTCCCCACCATTGTAGGGAACACTCTAAATAAAATCTAGATGTGGATTCTTTCTGTTTAAATAAATCTGTAGAGGGAGCACAAATCCACTTTCCTCTCCTCTCCCCTGTTGTTATATTTGTTTGTCTTTGACAGTGTGCCACATCCATACATCTCAAAAATTATTTGAATCTGGTATTTGTATAAATGCCTTGCATGGATTTTCCAGATCGCAAAGAGTCTTCCTTTCACCCTTCAGCTCTGATTTGACCAACATCTTATGTGGGGTTCCTCAGGGATCTTCCATGAGCCCCACTCTCTTAAAGTACAAATATCTTTGTTGATTTAGTCTGCTGCAAGAGATAACAATACATACAAACATAAACAAGTGTTTGCAACACAATAGGTCTCGCATTTTAGAAACGTTGACCTATTAGTATTGTAAATGACAATGGGGCAGATGTATCAAGATTCCATTTTGCGATTCCTAAATAGCGATTTTTAAGGAATCACTATTTAGAAATAGCAAAATGGAATGTATGAAAAAAATCGCAATTTTTTTGCGATTCCTTAATCTTCCTTATTTGCGAATTTGCATTATGCGAATTCGCAAATAAGGAATAATTTCCCATGCATTCCTATGGGCCAGGAGGCCCATAGGAATGTTGAAGTAATTCTCAAATTGCGAATTCGCAATTTGCTAATCGCAATTTGAGAATTATTTCAAGGGTGCTGGAGTGTCTGAAAGACACCCTGCTGCACCCCTGAAATGTACATGTGTGTACATATGGCGCACATACATGCCCTATGGGCATGTGTGTGCATCACATGCCACCATCAAAAATGCCAAATTGTGCATTTTTTAAAGACTTCGCAAATTACCATCAACTACAAGTTGGTGGTAATTGGCGAATTCTTAAACAAAAATCGCATTTCAAAAATGCTACATACATAGCATTTAAGGAATCGCAAAATTACGATACCTTAAACGCTATGGCAAAATAAGGAATCGCAAATTTTTGCTATTACTTATTTTGCGAATTTTTGCTGCATGCCAAAACATGCGAATTTCGGCCTTTGCGAGTCGCAAAAGGCTTGATACATCTGACCCAATGTCTTTTAGTATTGCACGTTTTTTTAAACACATAAATAAAAGGCATTGTAATTTACAATGCCAATAGCTCAAAATCTCGCAATTGCAAGAAATATTGCATTGCAAATGTTTGTTTATTCATGTTACCCAAGTTGAGCAGAACCACTTCCTGATGGTCTGATATTGATATTTTCCTACTGCCTTGTCTTTCCTTAAGGTGCAGCCTCTGTCCATTCCTGCAGCTTTTATCAGAGATCAGATTCGGCTTGAGAAGAAAATCGCAATAGTTGGAAACCAAACTCCTTTTATGTGGCTAAAAATTAGCCTTGCTGTGTACTTTCACTGAACGTTCTTGAGTTGTAGAAAACATTGTGCTGCTTGCACTCCCATGTTGCGAACTAAACTTCACACTTCAACAGGACAGACGTATTAGAAAAGGTTTTGGGAAATCAAATGCAACTTATTTTTAGGTCTCGCCTATGCAGCGCGCATTCGGTGCATAGGAGGGTCTTTAGCCGTCGCTCTGCACATTTTTAAGCACACACTCGTGATTGTAGCGGCATCCACCTTGCAGGAGCGAGCAGCGGCGCGCATGCTAATTGGCCGCTGCTCGCCCCTGCAAGGCAGATGCCACCACAAGCACAAATGTGCTTGAAAACAGCTGCTGCTTGTTTCCATTCATTAAGCACACTTGTTTATTTCACGCGTGCGCGTGTTAAGAAGTATTCCATCTCAGGGCGTCTCTTCTATTCTGTGTACTTCCCCCACCCCTCCCACTTTGTTTTTGTTCACACCGGCCAAGAAGAAGCCACTGCTCTTGGCAGCTGCCACCTCCTCGACCTCCTCCCCCCACCGACCCCCACCCCCGCAGTGCTTCTTGTTTTTAATGAGGTTGTTTCATTCAAATGTTGTGCCGTCAACAAAAGTATGTTACTACAGTAACTTAAGTGATTTAACAAGCAGAAGATTCAAGTTGCTTAACAGATGCAGAACCTGCAAAAAAATATTCAAATAATTCAGTTTTCTTGCTCTTGTTTTTCTCTCCCAAAACCACAACATTTGAGCTCCAACAACAACTTTCGACAAATATGCGATGTTCCTTCCTCATGAGCCCTGGGTTGTGTATATTTTTGTGGCCTACCTCCCTTAGCCCTGCGAGCAGAGACCTTGCAGTCACCCCTATTAAAATATACAGAGCGCGTCCGGTGCAGGCATGTCACAGGGACCCATCAATCCTAATTTATTGCCCGAGGAAAGACAGCAAAATTATGTTAATAAATAATAATAGAACTTCAGTACATGACAAAATGACGGATGGATTCTCTCAGACCTCATTTACATTGCTTTGTGCTGCAATCATCGCGCCTTTAATGTGACGCCGCGCAAATGAGCCCTTCTTGAAAACCCTGCAATCTAATGCAAGTCAACTGGCACCGAGAGCAGCTTCTATACATCATGCTTCAACACATGCCTTTAATTACAGGTAAATCAACAATAAAGTAATTGCGCGTAATGCATTGAAATGGCGGGCAAAGGGAAGGTGGGGAAAGCTAACCCAATATAACTTATTTTATGAGTCGAAAGGTACGCTGCAGTTGAGAGGTGGAAAGGTTGCATTTAACTGGGACAAAGGATTCTTGCTGAAATATACCGGTGTCAGTGTGGCGACGCTTACCACACCTGGGTACGCTGTGACTAATCGGAGCTTGCCTGCCTCTATTTCAGCTGTTTCAAGATGTTTTCATTGCTTACTTTTCTTTTCCACAATCTGAGTCGATTGGTTAGCAAAGGGCCACAATACTCTGCTTTCCCAGTTCCATGCTTGAGTAGCTAATTTGCACCATGTTTATTTTCCAATACCGGGACTTGTACTCTTGGTCTTTTAAAGGGAAGCAAGGACTGCAAATCCCCGAATGCAAAGGGGAAATAAACTTGGTCTGCGTAAGATACTCATGCAGGAGAAGGAAAAGATTAGATCTCTGTTTCGGTTGCACCTCAGTTTAATTTTTGTAATTCTATGTTTTTACTCATTTTTTCTTTTTTACTTTGATTGGGTTATTATGCAGTGTCAGGAAGCTTTTGCATATTGTGCTATACAAATAAAAAATACAAGTAATGTAACTGTCCCATTCTGCTCACGCACACAAGCTTGCTTTGACAGCACCACTTTTGGAAAGTTCTCAAAAGTAGGAACTGGGCTCAGCCACATTTTTTCCTCAAAAGAGTGAAAAAAACCATAGCTCTCATGAAACGTACACCACAAACGTATATGTGCTGGAAAAGCCAAAATTATTAAAAGTTTCTAGAAGAAAATTGAACAAATGAATGTGAACTAATTCATGCTACATATCAAGTTACTCTAATTAGCTGGTATATTGCCAAAATGTTCTGCTATTTAGCTCTCTCCATTCGATGCGTAAATCTTGCTCTACCCTAACATGAATACTCAGTGACACTCTATATGACGGGTCCGTTTTCATGTCCTACAGCATGTGTGTTTTCAGATCTGGATCACAACCCTCCTTTATACATACCCTCAACCTCTCTGGCTTCTAGGGCTCTCACTTTGGTTCCTGTCTTCAAGAGTACACCAAATAATCCTTTCAAAGCTGCTGGAATTTAGACAATTCCATCGCATCCAGGATCTTATGTCCCTTTCTCCAGCTCTTGACATTTCTATCCCTATGCTCTTTGATGTGTTATTCTAGGCTGCAACATAAATTGTAGGCATAGCCAATAGGTTTCGCCTTTGGGCCCTTATAAGAATTTAGGGGCATATTATCAAGGGGGTTTATCTCGCTTTTTTGACTTTAAAAGCCAAGAAAGCGGAGATAAAATTATCTCCCTATTACCTAGCTGTCGCTAACACCAGTTAGCGACAGCTAGTAGGAGATAGCGACCATCTTGGGCCCCACTTTGCATGTCAGCGATATTTATCACTAATGACATGCAAAGTGGGCGTGCCAAGATGTTAGTGACTGGAAACAGTCGCTAACATCGCTATCTCCTATTACCAACTTTTGGAGATATTCGCGCTAAGCGCGAATATCTCCAAAAGCTAACACCTGCCCTGAGCAGTTCTTAGCCATGTTATCCAATGGGAGGTGGATAACATGGCTAAGAGCATTAGCTCAATAATGCATGAATAACGCTGACTTTTCAGCGATATTCATGCATTGCGGCCGATTTTTATCGCATTTGCGATAAACCTTGGTAATACCAAGGTTTATTTGCGATAAAAATCGCCGCAGCTCAGCGGTAATATTTATCTCTAACCAAGCAATAGCGATAATTATCGCTATTGCTTGGTAATATGCCCCTTAGTTTTGCAGCACAATATCCTTTACTGCAACAACATCAACTGTTGCATGGCCAAACATAAGGTCCCAAAGGCGAGACCTATTGGCTATGTCAATGCTTGTTTCCTGGTGCGTCCCCTGTGAGTCCAAAGTGGCAACTACTGCCCCAATTCAAAATAAAATCCAGCTACAGTCGTCAATATGGATCGCAATGTATGGAAAGCAAAAGTTGATGTGTTGGCTCAGGAAGATTCTATCATGAAAGGATATCCTTTGCAACAATAAATGTGTAGTAAAGATACAACGGTGTAAATCTTTGTATTGCATTCCATGTGTCGTAAAGTCAGACATTCAACAACAAGAGGCTAACAGGGAGATGTGGAAGAGCCCCTCAGACACGCATTCAGTTGGCGGAAGAAAGATACATCCAGTCAGCTAATGGCAGTAGGTCAACGGATAATGCTTTTCCATGGTGTTTGCAGTCCAGGCAATGGCTGAAAGGGGTGAACCCGAAGCACTTGAAACAATGCGTCTGTTTGGACAGCAGACATAGGAAGAGGGGGCGGAATGTTTAACCTATAATATATCCCATTATTATGAACTTACACAGTTTGACATATTTTTGATAAGTGTGCCAAGCAAGGAAATGAACCATTGATGCTAGAATGCAAACAGCGATACGCGGGGACTGCAAGGGTCATTCCATCCAGGTCCTCGATGGCGGGCGGGGCAGGAGAGCTAAACATGTTCTGAGCTATGAAGGCTTTTTTTAAAGGTTGCAAGAGACACTGCAAGCATCCTTTATGATACAGCAAAAATAACAAGCTTTCCAGAAACCGCTCTCCACTGTCCAGAAGCCGAAGAGGGTTGGCTGCATTAAATTACCCAAATGCAAACTCACCACAGTCCCAAAACTGCAAGGGCGCGTGCAGAATCACAACTGCTAACAGTTCAATCAAGTGCAGAAGAACCGCAGCCCTAACAATGTAAACAAGCGTGCAGAAACACCACAAACAAATACGCAGAACCCCCACTGCCCAAAAGCACCACTGCACATGCACTTCCAAGGCTCTACAGTTAGAGTGTCAAAAGCATAAAACAAGTCAACAGGCCGCCATTCACAGAACGGCTTCCTAGCTGGGGTGGGAGAGGCGAGGAGGGGCATATCCATAGCCATACCCCCTCTGCTGCCGCTTCAGCCGGAGTGTCCCTCCTGAAGAAAATAGCATTTCTCAGCAAGGAAGCATCACTTGAGCAGACTGGCATCACACCGAAGGTTGTTTCATGCTCAAACCGAAGGATGCTTCCTCTCCGACACTGCAAGCATTTGTTTCTGAGGCCGGGGACACTGAGACTATGAAGTAGTCCAAAAACGAAAGAGATACTGACCTATGGCGTAACTGAACTGTAGTTGGTCGCTGCTGCTTCCCACAACATGGAAGTGACATATCAGATCGCCAGCCAATAATGAGCCAGCTAAGCGGAGCAACGTTAGAGTGAACCAATGGCAAGCGGCAGGAGGGATTACCCTCCATATACTGTTTACAGCAGGTCATGCCGACAGCGCGTGCGCTGCCTTGGCTCGACCTAAAAATGAGTACTGTACAAGACTTCCATCCATTATTGTGCAGTGCTGTTTTCCATCCATGATATTGCAGTGCAGTGAAAATCAGATTTATGGCATAGAAGATCTTTTTAGATAGGATACCATAGCTTTTCATTAGTTGATGATAAAAATAGAGCTGAGGTATTCCATGCATTGTACACGCCCGAATAATCAAAATAAGGTTCTATAAAACCAGCACAAAAATGTACAAGCCAACACCTAAAGGATACGTGGTCCAGGTTCCCAATTCCATTATTACACAAGAGGCAAGTTCAGCAGGAATCCCACTTCAAGCTCCTAAAACTGGTGCAATGTGCATTTGGTCTGCCAGAAGCATGAATATAGTTCTTCTAATGTTATGCTTAATAGCCAATAATAACATATAGTTACATATTGCCCAATAGCCAGGCACTTGCAATAATATTACAGTTTGTCAATGATGAGCAGTGCAATGTATTAAAATTATAGCTAATGAAGGGAATTACTCTATTTATAACAAGTCTAAGATGGAGATATTTCCAGGCTAATAGGTAATCATGAGTAATTTCCAGAATTGATAAAGCGTGATGCATTTCGAGGACATTCATGCCCTTTTTTGTATCTAAAAACAATTCTTTCTTTAAAAGTTAAAGATCTTGTTCTGGAGTATAAAATATAACTCCAGCGCACTATGCAGCACAAAATATAATATAGGCCCTCTTCTAATCGCAGGGCCAGAACTGGTATGCTAAATGCCACAGAAAAATGAGGTTAGGAAGTTCCCCTTGGCATTTTTAAATAAAGACTAATGTTTGTGGGGATATATCTTACCCTGTAGAAAATTGTAGGTGAAATGTTGTTCATACATCTGTATGAGATGTTTATAATACCTTTTCCTAATTGCTTTATGGAATGTCCGTCTGCGCCCATCCGCGCCTGGCCCGCGCCCAGCGCCAGGACCCCTGGCCCTCCCCGCCGAGGCAAGACGACCCGACTGACCTACGACGACGCCACTCTCAACGCACTCAATGCCGGCCGGACCCACGCCTGCTGCCGAGCCACCCCGAGACGCACCCACGGACCCTTCACCTGCTGCACCTGCAAGTTCACCTGCCTCCGAACCTGCCCGCACCCGCCAAGACAAACACCAGCAGCAACCACCTCAAGTGCATCCTGATCAACACCCGCTCTGTCCACAGACACGCCGTGGAACTCTGGAACCTCCTCGACGCTACATCACCGGACGTCGCCTTCCTCACGGAAACCTGAATGAACGCCTCCTCTGCACCCGACATCGCCATCGCCATCGCCATCCCGGACGGGTACAAGATCATCAGGAGGGACCGCATCAACCAGACCGGAGGTGGCATCGCCATCGTCCACAGGAACATCATCCGCATCACGACCGACGCCAACGACTCCTTCGCCGCAGCCGAACATCTCCACTTCCAGATTCACACCGACCCTAAGACGACCCTCAGAGGCACCCTCGTCTACAGACCCCCGGGACCACGCACACAATTCAGCGAAGACATCACAGACTTCATCAGCCCGCACGCCCTCCCCTCCACCGACTACATCTTCCTCGGGGACTTCAACTTCCACCTGGAGAACAACAAGGACCGCAACACCACCGCCCTGCTGGAAAACCTCGCCAACCTCGGACTCAAGCAACTGGTCAACACCCCCACCCACTACGCCGGCCACACGCTTGATCCCGTCTTCTCTTCCAGCAAGTACATCACCTTCAGCCACGCCACCGGACTCCACTGGACCGACCACAGCTGCATCCACTTCAGCTTCAAAAGATCCACGACCCACCACCACCCGCAACAGGTACCTCACAGGAATTGGAGCAAGATCACCGCAGACCAGCTCACCACCTCCCTCAGCCAGAGCCCACCCGCCAACACAACGGACCCCAACGAAGCCGCCCGCAACTTCACACAGTGGCTGACCGCCTGCGCCGCCGACCTCGCGCCACTAAAGAACCCTCCCAGCAGACCCAGAAGCAAGAAGGCATCCTGGTTCACCGACGACCTCAAGGACTCCAAGAAGACCTGCCGCACCCTCGAGAAAGCCTGGCTCTTCGACCGGACCACCAACAACATGACCGCCCTCAAACACGCTACCCGCAAGCACCACCAGCTCATCCGCACCACCAAGAAGAAATCCCTGAAGGAACGACTGGACAACAACGCCCACGACAGCAAAGAGCTCTTCACTATCGTCAAGGAGTTCTCCAACCCCAGCACCGGCACCAACGACATCACTCCGTCACAAGACCTCTGCGACTCCCTCGCCTCTTTCTTCCACCTCAAGATCGCCGACATCCACAACAGCTTTGGCGCCCCACCCACGCACCCAACCGTCAAACCAACGCCCCCCACCGCCACCCTTCGCACCTGGACCACGGGGACCACCGAAGACACAGCCCGCACGATGAACACCATCCACTCCGGATCACCGACCGACCCCTGCCCACACCACGTCTTCAACAAGGCCGACTCCACCATTGCACCCCAACTCCGGAACATCATCAACGCCTCCTTCAATGCCGCCACCTTCCCGGAGAGCTGGAAGCACGCCGAGATCAGCGCCCTCCTGAAGAAACCTACAGCGGACCCCACCGATCTCAAAAACTTCCGCCCCATCTCGCTCCTCCCTTTTCCTGCTAAAGTCATCGAGAAGATCGTCAACAGACAGCTGACCGCCTTCCTCGAGACGAACGGATCCCTCGACCCCTCGCAGTCCGGCTTCAGAGCCAACCACAGCACCGAGACCGCCCTCATCGCAACCACCGACGACATCCGGACCCTGCTCGACAAGGGGGAAACAGTGGCCCTCATCCTCCTGGACCTCTCCGCTGCGTTCAACATGGTCTACCACCGCACCCTAGTCCAGCGCCTCAGCAACATCGGTATCCAAGAGAAGGCACTGGAGTGGATCATCTCGTTCCTCGCTGGAAGAACACAAAGAGTCCGCCTCCCCCCGTTTCGCTCCGAGGCCACCGAAGTCATCTGCGGCGTCCCGCAAGGATCTTCACTCAGCCCCACCCTCTTCAACATCTACATGAAACCTCTTGCAGCCATCGCACGCCAGCACAACCTCAACATCATCTCTTACGCCGACGACACCCAGCTGATCCTCTCCCTCACCAGAGACCCCGACACCGCCAGAACCTGCCTACACGAAGGGATGAAAGACGTCGCCGAGTGGATGAAGGACAGCTGCCTGAAACTGAACTCGGACAAGACGGAAGTCCTCATCCTGGGATCTTCGCCCTCCGCCTGGGACGACTCCTGGTGGCCCCCAGCCCTGGGCACCGCACCCAAGCCAACCGACCACGCACGCAACCTGGGCTTCATCCTGGACCCCTCCCTCTCGATGACCAGACAAGTCAACGCCGTCTCCTCATCGTGCTTCAACACCCTGCGTATGCCTTGCAAGATCTTCCGCTGGATCCCGAACGAGACCAGGAAGACTGTCACCCAGGCACTCGTCATCAGCCGATTGGACTACGGAAACGCCCTCTACGCCGGAACCACAGCCAAGCTACAGAAAAGACTCCAGCGCATCCAGAACGCCTCCGCCCGACTCATCCTGGATGTCCCCCGACGCAGCCACATCTCCAGCCACCTGAGGAACCTGCACTGGCTCCCCGTCGACAAGAGGATCACGTTCCGGCTCCTCACCCACGCACATAAGTCTCTCCACGACCTGGGCCCCAAGTACCTCAACGACCGCCTGACCTTCTACACGCCCACCCGCCAGCTACAGTCCACCAGCCTCGCCCTCGCAGCCGTACCACGCATCCGAAGAGCCACCGCCGGAGGAAGATCCTTCTCTTACCTGGCTGCCAAGACTTGGAACTCCCTCCCCATCCACCTTCGGCTGACCCAGGACCATCTCGCCTTCAGGAAACAACTCAAGACCTGGCTGTTCGAGCAGTAGCATACCCCTGCCCCCAAGTGCCTTGAGACCCTCCCGGGTGAGTAGTGCGCTATACAAATGGCATGATTGATTGATTGATTGAATGTATTTATTACTCTACCATGAGTTATAGGTTTCCAGCCTACATGTCCAATGTTGAGTTTTGCATTTAGGTTTTGGCATAGGATTCTAACTAAATAGGAGTAGATATTCACACGACTAGATACATCATCCCCCATTTCTTGCAGCATGCGCTGTTGTTCTTGTTTGAAAAACACAATTTAGCTTTTCTTCACATTGATTTTCCAAAAATGTCTCACTGTGTAATCCTATAAAACATTTACATTTCTTCATAAACCAACTGGAGTTAGATCTAATAAAATTAAATCGTCAATGTATAAAAGAGAAAAGCACTAAAATGTTCTAATTTTGGAGAACAATTGCTAATAGAGGGAAGATGGTTAAGAAAGTCACTTAGATAAAGGTAAAAAAAGTGAGGGAGGAAAAATGCATCCTTGCTTCAACCCATTAACAGTCATAATCAGATCAGCTAGACACCCCTCTCTTAATGTCTATGTCTGGCACCTTGGTAACTTAGGGGCTTATGATAAGTTTGGCGGTCGGTGCACCGCTGTCCGTAGTTGGCGATCCGACCAGGGTGAGCCATCCGCTGTATTAAGAGTTGGGTGAATTGACTTTTTGAAGACCGCTGTCGAACCGCGGGCAAAGCCAGCATACCGCTGACGGCCGAGGTCGCTGTCAGGGGAAGGTATCCTTGGGCGGTACAGAGGAGCAAAACTGCCGTCTATATTATGAGTTGGCGGCGATAAAGGATTTCCTTTCCAGTTCTTCGCAGCAGATTTCCATGTGGATCCCTTTCTCCAGGTCCACTCTACACAGCAGTACCTTCACCCTGAGGAATGCTACACTGCCTGTGATGAAATACAGGTAAGTGCGTTGGTACTATATACCCATTACTGGGACTGCCCACATATGGGTCGGACTCAGGCAATTGGTATGTGGTATTTTTCTACATATATCATGCATATGTGTGCATTCGCACATATACTGTCAGAATGTACAAACAGGCATTGATATATATAGAAAAACATTGCCCATGACAGCAAGACAAATGCAGTCACACCGCCGGCTCCTCTGCAAACTCAAAATACAGCGGTCCGCAGACCAAAGGCATTTGGTCTCCTAGTGGTCACGGACGCGGTCCTTCGGCAGTTGGACCGCCAAACTCATAATAAGCCCATTAGTCTGGTCTTTTCACTTGACATTGTATCATAAACCGGTCATACACAAATTGAAGTCTTGTGCTCAAACAACAAGAAAATGCTCTGTCTAGATTCCTTTCTTGCATGTCCACCATCGCCAGTTGAATGAAAACAGAGATCATTCTTTCAGCAAGCTTTCTTCCACCTAGTAGCCAACTGACTTTGGTCCCATTTCCGTCACATCGGCCAAAAAACCTTGGCGTCATGTTGGACCTCAATTTTACCACTTTTTTGTTTAAAGAAAAATTCCAGAAAAGTTCAAGAAATCAACAGCGCATCATTGTTATCATCATCCTGGAGAGTAATTAGCAACAGGAGGGGCAATCGACGCGGCCGTAACTACTGGCGCACGCCACAATACTCCATCAATCCATCAATGATCCCGTTTCCTCCCTTCAATCCTCATTTTCAAGGCTGGGTAGATCCATAATATCAAGGTCCCCCTCAAATGAGCCATCAAATGCAACAATCCATGAGAGGCAATTATCAACAAGGATCGCCTTTTTAGGGAGAGGCCAGAACAATCGAGGACCAAAACAAAAAGGTATAACCTGGCAGGATCAAGCACGACAGGTGCAAACCAGGAGTGTGACCAGAGGAAAAGCAGGAACGAGCACAACACCCTCATTGTGAACCTAACAGACAAAGTATTGACTAAAGACCAAGAAGAAGTCCTTAATAAAGGTCTTGGCTATGTACCAACACCGAATCTGGACACATTTAAAATGAAGTGTGAAATCGCTGAATTCTGCAGAAAGCTAAAGCTGAAAGCTTTCTTTAACAACCAGACTCCCCAACCATCTGATGGAGACACTACTCTACGCAGAAAATTGACTTTCTGTCCTCTGAACACACAAGTACCCATAGAGATACTTGCATTTGAACAAGCTGTTATGAAGGAAATAGATGGTCTAAAAGACAACACAAATAAACCATACCATAACCTGTCCCGTTTGGAACTACAAGCATTGAATGAACTAAACAATGATGATAGTATCATCATTAAATAAGCAGACAAAGGGGGAGGGGTAGTTCTCTCAAAAGATGGCTACAATCAACAATACTTAGACCTACTCTCTGACCCAAAATTTTACAAAGAAATAAATGTTGATCCTACACCGAGACTACAGAGGACCATCACTCTGATGGTAAATGAGGCCGAACTGAATGACTGGATTTCCAAGAAAGAAGCAGAATTTCTGGAGACTACAAATCTACGAACACCCTATTTTTATTCGTTACCAAAAACACATAAGCCTCGCATACCACCTCCAGGCAGGCCTATTGTGTCGGGCATTGGTTCAGTTCTTGAACCATTGTCACAATTTGCGGACCAATACTTAAAACCAATAGTCCAGAAAACTCCAACTTACTTAAAGGACACCAAGGATCTTCTAAACCTCTTGAAAGATTTTAATTACTCGGAGGAAAACATGATTTTAGTAGGACTCGATGTAGAGAGTCTCTACACCAGCCTGCCCCAACAAAAGACATTGGAGACCCTTGAGAAAATAGTATACAACATTGACTGGGATTACAAAACACCCAGACACTTTGTCCTAGAGTGCTGCAGGATGGCCCTTACTGAAAACTATTTTAAGTACGATGACACCATGTTTCAACAATGCCATGGAACTTACATGGGAAGTACATTTGCTCCCAGTGTAGCAGGATTATACGTAGGAAATTTCGAAGAGGAACACATCAACAACCCCACAAATCCCTACCAAGAACAGATATTGTTCTGGCGTCGATATATCGACGATGTCATTCTCATTTGGAAAGGAGATCTGGAGAGCTTGATCAACTTCCACACCTGGATCAATACTCGTGATGAGTGGCTAAAATTCACCTATACAGCCAACAGAAAACAAATTGACTTTCTAGACATCACTATTTATGCAGAAGGTCAGACTGCAAACAAAGACGTACTATAAACCGACGTCAAAGAACAGTCTACTCTCTTTCCAAAGCTTTCACCCCAGACCACTAAGGGAGAATCTCCCTTACAGCCAATTTCTGAGGCTGCGCAGAAATTGTAGCAAACTAACTGAATATAAACAACAAGCTAACGACCTGAGTGGTAAGCTCGAAGAAAGACACTACCCTAAAAGAATCATCGACAAATGTAAAAAAAGAGCTTGTAATCAGCATAGGGATGGACTTCTAGAATCCACACTACGAGAGCCAGAGCCTGATGTTACAACATGTGTCACGACTTATGGCCCAGCAAGCAATAAACTAAAGAAGATCATCACTAAAAACTCAGGATTTTAACTTCAGCCAACATCCAGTGGCCAAAACCAAGGTTTGCGAATAAAAGAACTCGCAACCTCAAAGACATTCTAGTCCACACGAGACCCCCCCCTAAAAAACCACTGGCAATTACAAACTCGCCGTGGGATACCAGTCCAGTCACCGCTCATTATCCATGTGGGTCGTGTTCAGTTTGTCCCTTAACGAAAGTGAAAAAAAGAGATACAATTATCACATGACTTCAAATGGAGACTTCTTAATCACACGAACTGCAACACAAGTCATGTGATCTAGATGATCACATGCCCATGTGCTAAACTTTATATAGGAATGACCTGCAGAAAGATCAAGCAGCGTCTGTGCGAACATCGCAGCAACGTCAAGTGCAAAAAAATGACAACAAAGATGTCCAATCACTATCTAGAAGAAGGGCACACTGTCAATGACCTCAAGTGGATCATTTTGGAAACTTTGCAAAATAAAGACCACAATGCTGAAAGGATTCTCTTTGAAAAAGAGCAACGTTGGGTACATAGACTTGGCACTGATCACGATGGTTTGAATGACAATATACCTTGGGGCAATATTTATAGATGAACGACAACCACTATGGGTATGATTTGAATTTACATAAAGTACCGCATAAGAGGAAAAGAAACACTGTGAGCAACCCGAACAACTTCTCAAATTAATTTGAATCAATATCGAATTAATGCCCTGAACGAATATAAATGCCTCTTTATGCTGAACTAAGAAATTCATACTAATGATTTCTGCAAATCATTTGCATTAAATATGAGTAGACTACCAATGAACGAGTAAATCCAACCTAGATTAATGTCGGAGACTTACATCCCTGTTAACTCAATTTGTAAAATTTCCGAAATATTGAGCACAGAAGCAGTAACTTTCAAGATTGCAATCTCGATCAAAAATTATCTGATTGGAATAACGGACATGTTAGAGAAGAAACTATCATGTGCACCTACTAGTCTGTTTACTATTTCCTTGTTAACAACAACAAATACGCGATCCCGGAACAACAACCTGTTTCCGGGACCAGCGTTGGCAGAGTCAGAACAAGAGACTGACGGAGAGACTGAGGTAGCACGAGGAGCAGAATCGGCGAAACCGTAATATATCCTTAAAAGCTTAACTACTATCTGAACTACTGTTCATTGTTATAGTGAGCCTCCTTGACCCACCTGGATTCCGATGAGGTTCAATATAACCGTTCACAAAGGTACGTAACAGAATGATATTGACGTATGAGGTTGATGTTTGATATGACCACCGGCTTGAATGTGAGAAACGCTATTCTACGTGTTGCAAACGATAAATGAGTCATGAGTGAAAAGCATAATAAGGTACACCCAAGCAATTCTCGGCAGTCTCCTAATGCAAATACCGATGTGAAGTTATTAAAACACCTACACCCCTGGAGCTAAAGTTGATAGCTAGAATTACCATTCTTGAAATCTAGCAAAACGACCAGACAAATAGTCGATACATTTATTTTCTAGCAACATAAATCCACACGATGAAACGCTAACAATGAGAGAGTTGACCCTAATCTAGACTTAGGGTAGTCAGTTTGAAGTATTGCCATTTTTTAGTTGCGGCGCCATTGTGCGTTATATTTGTTAGCACAGCTGGGTTCTTATCGTGTAACCCTGGACTTGCCAATGTGGCTACTTGCCCTTCAACAATGAAAACAACAATTTGGGTTCTTACTGTTAGGACATATAAAATACATGTCCTACTTAGTAGTATACAGCATCCTTCCTTAGGGGTGACATATATATTAAAACGCAAGGTCTGGGCTTTGCCATTAGTTTCAATGGCAAAGATGAGTCAGCAGTTTTAAACTGCTCAACCAGGCTGTGGTGGCAGGCTGAGAGACATGTTTTACTTAGTTGTCCTCATTGGGACACAATGAGTGCTGCAGCCGCTATGGGACACTTTAACCTATGTGCCCTGGATACCCCTGGTATCATATATTCGGGAATTATAAATACATTAACTTATGCAAATAGGGCATTTGCCATTTAAACATACGCATTTAAGGGTCAGAGCACTGGCATTGAAGTCTGGTTAGCAGGACTCAGTGTATCCTCAGTCATTATACCAGTACTAAATAGTCAAAAAGAGGGCAAAAGGTGGGGAAAAGTGCCCATTTTGGTATGATTTTACTAATAATCTTATACTCCACATTAAGGATAGACAGGGGTCTGTATGTAATTGGGCCTCATTATATAATGCAGTCAGTCCCAGGGATAGATCATCAGTGTAGGCGTCATTGAATTCAAGCCAGGTACCTTCCCCTTAGCTAGTTCCTCTGTACACCTGCAGTTCATGGAGTCTAAGGTCCCTTCCTAGGCAGAACACTCTTTTTCAGACAACATAAATGTCAGAGCAGCCATCACATACTCATGCAATCTGAACATGTGGGGTATAATAGTGTGTATTAAGTTTGAAATGGCTCATTTATTTCAGTCTGTGTGTAGGCCAGGCTTGTGCCTTTACCATGTATGGGAGCCATCTTAAACGCTTCCCTTTCAATCAGCGGCAAAAACACTCTGTCCCTGTTTTCAGTAAAGTAAGTATGAATGGCGTTTCCCAGGCTAGTGCAGAAGACTGGTTCCTCAAGAGCATCAAATTGGGAAGAGCTGCGTTTTTTATTTAGGGTAAATATGTTTTAGTGTTGCGCTCTGATGCAAGGTTGAAAAAGTTGAGTCTTGCCTGAGCTTCTAGCTCATATCACATCCTTGAATACAAATCTACTCACACAGATAAACAGGTGAAGTCGCGACTTGCCCAGCGTAAAACGCTGGGATGCAGCTGAGAACCAGCCTGGATTGAGGTGCTGGGCCCTGGGCCTCCCATGCGAGGAAGGGTAAGGGGACCTGCCCTTTGCATGCTTTGTCATTATCTTCTGCCGGGCTGAAAACAGACACCAGTAGTGGCTGGGTGTTGTTGGAGGTCACTTTCCCCTCACTCCTCCTACAGACGATCCCCCAATGGATGACACTGGGGTCTCAGTATAATTTGTTTGCCTGGAGACACCTCTTTAACGTTGGTTGAGAGAAACCCAAAAGACTACAAGAAGTGTTCCAATGGAGGGAGCAGCCTGGGGCAATTGCCACTCTTTAGAAAGTTGATGTCCTTCGGGGCAGGGAGGTGATGATGACTGGTGGCATTAGGACAAGTTGCACGCGAGAAACAAAGTTGGATAGATATGCTCTGTCTAAGGAGATGGCTAGGGGATATTATGGAGATGATACAGATGGTACCGAGCTTCCTGTGGGGATAAAATGGACTCAGTCACTTTGGGAGTTACACTCATCATGGCAGATCTGCGTAAGATGGGAGAGATAGTGAAGGAGAGGGAGGTTTGATTGCACCACTCCCGATGGAGATGTTGACCCTCAGGAGACCAAATGGGCAGACTTCAGGAAGATGCCGCAACCATATGGGCCATGCTGGAGGACATCGAAAGTCGCTTCAGAAGAAACAACAGCAGGGTTGTAGAGGTCCGATTTTCCACTGGGCCCTGCTGTTATGTACTACTGTTGGGATGGCAGGTGCTCTGCAATGTTTGGAGGCTGATCAGGTCAGTTTTTGGGTTTTCTGGCTCCTCTGGGGATTGTGGGTATATGACTTACACACGACCCGCGGGGATGACCTTATACCTGGGAGCCTCTCCAGCATTGATTACCTTCTCACATGACACCAAAAAGTCCAACAATACTCTGCTGTTCAGTACTTGGTCCGACGGATCTCTGATCACTCCCAAGATTGGGCGATATTCAATTTGAAGCCTTTCGCTAGCGGGGCGGCCCGGCAGATAAACTCATGGTATCTGAAACAACGCATGATATTAGAGGGCCTCACTGAAAGTACAGATCGCTATTTTAAAGACAACCTCATCTCGGTGGACTCTATGCAAACTGTGTGGGAGGCTTACAAAACAGTGGTCAGGGGCCTGGTGCGCTCCCTTATATCTGGGTTCAACAGAGACTGGACAGCCAGACTTGACAAGCTAGAGTAGGACATAGTGGAGTTGGAGTGCTTCCTCATGACAGAGATGGAATTGGGAGCGCAATATACTTTACCGCTGATGCACCGGGAATATAACGACCTGGATACTGAGGCCACCTAGGCGGTGCACAGTGCTACGGATCACTGACTGTATAAAGTCGGGAATAAAACTGGTAAGCTTCGTGTCTCGCTAGGTGAGAGGGATCAGTTAAGAACAAAACAGAGATAGGGGAGCTTGTCAGGGAAGGAGGATATATAGCAGGGAAGTTAGCACCCTGTTACGCTCAGGTATACATCCCCAGCGGTGACCAAAATTGCAGAGGGCACCCATGCCTGCCATACACCTGATATAATCAGGTGAAGAACTGGAGTTTCTAAAAGCAGATTTTGATATTTGGTGGCAGTGGGGAGGGAGCTGCAGTCCGGGTAGGGCTTGTATCTGAAAGGACTGCCAATTGAGCTTTCTAAAATGATGGGAAGTAAGCTTGCCCCACTGCTCATAACTATGTACATGGAGAGTAAACAGTGGGGATCTCTGCCCCAGGACCAAAGACTTGCCACTGTACGGATGATACACCAGATAGACCTCTGTCATTGGTGAATGCTGAGGTCAAAATCTTGGGCAAAGTACTAGCAACAAGGCTCAAAAAAGTTATCCACTCACTCTTCCACCCAGATCAGTCAGGATTTATGGCCCACCAAAGTGCCAGACTTAATCCCCGTTTCCTATATGGAGTACTGGGTCAGAGGACGAATTAAGGGAAAAGACAGCGGTGCTGTCACCGAATGCCAAAATGGCATTTGAATACAGCAGAATAGGATTAATCTTTGCAGTGTTGGCCAAACTCTTGACCAATGCATTAGTTGCTCCTACTCCAAGGTGGCCCTCTGGCCAGAGTCAAGGTACCCACTTCAGTGTGGGTACCAGGCAGGGCTGTCCCCTGTCCCCAATTATTTTCACTCTGGCATTGGAGTCTTTGGCAGCATGTATATGACAGTGTCTGTTGGTCAGATAATTGCTATGAAAGGTCTATGGTAAGTTAGAATATCACAGTATGTGGATGACGTGCTTCTTTTGTTTGCTGAACCAGATTTGAAGATCGTTAGACTGATGCAGATCATCACTAATTTTGGTAAATAATCTGGATATAATATCAACTGGCACAAGTCTTTAACCTACTCCTTCTATCTGTATGTAATGCATCTGCCACCAGACTGTAGGGTGACTTTGGTGCGCACTAGCCTCCAAAACTTTGAGATATACATTACAACTGTAGTAGTAGTAAAAACAAAGTCTATTTAGACAATAGTCTATAAATGATAAAAAAGAAAATGGATCCACTTTAGCAATAGAAATTTTACATCATAATTCATTTTAACATAACCATAAAAACACTAAATTGACTTTCTCTGTATTTTAAAAACTTAATGTCTTAAAATTTCCCAATTTCCTTGGATGCCTCCGTTACAGCATCTCTTGTTGCTTTCAAAAATTTCCCCAACGTAATTGTGATATCTAAAAACGACATTTCTGTAAGGAGAGCAACCGCCTTCGATCGTGAGTTCACCTTGTATTTTAAAAATATTGGACGTAAAAACATTTTTCGCACTGTTAAAATCAATGTACAGTGCAATAGTATAGGTAAAATGTTACATTTTGTTGTGCTTATTTCCCATATTTATCTTTTTGAAATCTGTCAGACGGAGACTTTTATGTTGTTTATTTACATTGATGCTATGTATGTCCCCTGTTTTATTGACCTTTCTTGTCTCTAAAATTGTAAAGCGCTCTGATACCCCCGTGTCCAGCCAGCGCTATATAAAACCTCTAAAATAAATAAATAAATAAAATGTCATTCTTTACACCTAGGCCACATTTACAAATACCATCAGGTTGCATCAGGGCTGCTTTTAATTTACTATAGATCATCCATGGGTTTAAGCCTACCCGAACCTTCAAAATTTCGTACCTTAACCATTTACTGGGTAGCACATCCAAGTATGGAAACCGGACATCCTTTTACCATTCATTCCTTACCCAGTTCACTGATTTTTTTAGCTTCAGGTACTCCAGGTCTTGTGATCTGGAATGTTTGTGCCCTCGGTCCTTAAGCATTTTCTTAGTAAAAGCTAAATCCAATGATGGTTGTTCGAGGGTCAACTTTAATTGCACAGTTACTAGCTGAAGGGTTTTCCTCACTTCCCGTGCCCAATATAAGCTACTTGCTTGTATTTCCTTTCTGCACCAAATTGACACCTTCTGTTCATCACCGGGCATCTGGCGCTTCCAAAATCTTAGCAATGGCATTTGTGCCTTTACCTCCCATGCTGTCAAGCCTACCACCAATCTAATTGCTTGCAACATAGAACCATTAGGTAGGGACAACAACATTTTAATTATCTTTCCTTCCTCCCGGTCCCACCCCATTTTACCACTCAGATAGAGCACTTCAGCACCATAGAGAACTTGTGGGGGTATCATAGCTTCATATGCTTTTAGTAACGGTCTGTGTGACATGTCACCATAGTCCTTATTAAATTTTTTCAATCCACAGACCGATGAGGACGCCTTTGAAGTTTGTGCCGCCACGTGAGTATTCCACTTTAATGCACTGTCAAACCAAAGGCCTAGATATTTATATTCACTTACTACCTCTAATTTGTATGAACTTAAAAACCATTTAAAATTTTTTACCCTCTTCCCAAAACATAGGATCTTTGTTTTCTCCATATTTACCGTTAGAAACTTTTTATCACAATATGTTTTAAAAGCGTTTAATTTCCTTTGGAGGCCCATTTCAGTCTGGTCCACGATCACTAGATCATCAGCATATAAGAGGCATGCAACTTTATTATTATTCATGCGCGGGCTCGCACTCTTATCAACTTCCAAAACCATCGGAAGATCTGCTAGAAAGATTGAAAAGAGCAAGGGTGCCAAGACGCACCCTTGTCTCAAGCCATTCTTTACAGGAATTTTCTGCGTTAATGAGCCCTTTGAATCTCTAATGACCTGGGCCCAATTGTCACTATGTAATTCTTTTAGAATATTTAATATGCCCTCCAGCAATGCATAGTTTTCTAGCACTTCCCAAAGGCTACTTCTATCTACTGAATCAAAGACCGCTCGGAAATCGACAAAACAGCAACATAATTTGCCGTTTTGTTCCGTCGATTTCCTAGCTAAAGCCCACAGGGCAAAACAGTGATCAATCGTGGAGTGGCCTTATTTAAACCCACCCTGTTCCACTGGCACGATTGACCGAAGTTCCGCCCACGCTTTTAGCTTACCGAGTATCATTTTAGCAAAAATCTTTTCTCCTATATATAGTAGGTTAATTAGCCTGTAGTTCTTAGGGGCATATACATCCCCTTTCTTATGCAGTGGCCTTATTATTGCACCCTTCCAGTTTGCAGGTACTACCCCTTGCTCTAGTATTAACGTACATTTTTTTTTGAAAAATTCCGCCCACTAGAGCTGGTTTGAATTTAATATCAGGGCAGGCAAATCATCCGGGCCCGCCGCTCTTGTTAAATTTAAAGTCCTAATTATCCTAAGGACATTTATTACTGAGCAATCATGTTTGAGACCCTCTACTAGATTTCTCCACAGCTTTGGTGCCAAATTATCAGACAACCTCCCCGGTGAATACAATTTCTGAATGTACTCAGCCCATGCATCTTCCTCCACTACACAGGTCAATGGGGAAATCAAAGGTTCCCTAGCTGACTGTATTAGCTTCCAGAATTGCCGTAGGTTCTTAGTTTCAATGGTTTCCAATAATTTGCCCCAGCACAATTCTTTATGGATCCTTTTTACATTGCGGATTAACATATTATATTCTCTTTTTATTTTTACTAATTTTTCCGCCTTTGCTCGTGTAAATTCTTTACGTAGGCTACGCTCTTCTCTCCTAATTTCTCTTTTTTTCATTAAACAATCCTGATTGAACCATGTTCCCTTCTTACTTTGGGTATTTCCTTTCTTGTTCTGGTCATTTGCACGGGGCCTTAATTCTATACTTATACTTTCCACTACTTGTTTTATTTTTTCCACAAACCAGAATAGGTCTTGGCCCTTCAAACTGCCTAACTGAATCTTGTGTTGCAGGCTTGCTAACTTCTCAATTGATTTTTCAGATAACCTAGTGGTCATCTGCTTCGGATACTCTGTCTCTTGCCAGATAACTCTGTCAATAACCATATGTTGTGCTAATGCCAATTCTAGCTTTATTAAATTATGATCACTACATTCCATGGGATTAATGCTAAAATATTTCACTAACTCGAAATTCCATGGCGGCATAAACACATAGGGGTCCATTACGATGTCGGGCGGAGCGCCACCGCCATGGTGGCGGTGGCGATCCGCCCGACATTAATGCAGCCCGCCACCCTTTCCCCCCCCGCCACATTACAATGACGGGGGGACCGCAAAGGAGGGAAACACCGCCCACCACTTTTCCGCCCCGGTCGCCTTGCGGCCGGGGCGGAAAAGGAATAATATGGAATAATATGGTGGCGGTATCTAATAGACACCGCCAGACATATTATGATGTGTGGTGTCAAGTGCCTTTCCTGCGGCCCCCAGAGTGAAGTACAGGTGGGGGGTGCACATGGGGGGTACCTGTGGTACCCCCCTTCATTGTCATTTGCAAAGCGGCAGGCACCGCGCGGTGCATGCCGCTTTGCAAATGACAATGTTGAAAGTGCATCTTCAGCATTGTGGCGGGCGTTGCAGAGAGCACCACCCGCCACCATGCTGAAAATACAGGATGTGCCCGCCACTGTGGCGGGCACATCCTAATGGCACCCCCGGGACCGCCCGCCATAAGATTTACGATGGAATGACGGGCGGGCAAAGTCCGCCCGTCATCCTAATGGACTCCATAGTCTATTGGGCAATTATGTGCCCCATATTTAAAAGTTTTCTTTGCCGGGCGGTCTTGGACTATCCTTCCATTTAGACAAAAGAAACTTTTATTTGAAAAAGAGTTACCCAATTCCACCGCATCTGCAGAGGTTTTTGTTACCATAAACTCAGCATTTTTTATATCATATGCTTCTAGAATTTCTGAGTACCATTGATCAGACAATTTTGGATTTAGTTTATGGTTAAAATTTCCCATTAACACAATCGGGTCATTTCCATACTTATCACAAAGTGCATCCATGTCATTCTTAAAATGTGACAATTCGACCCCATATTTTTTCGTTGAGTTCCATTGCATATACACATTTAGGATCAGCATAAATTTATATTTCTTATCCGCGAATGTGGTTTGGATTCTGCAGGCTAAAAGCCACTTACACTTTACAGGTATCAAAATGGTTTTAGTTGTTAAAGTTGTTGATATCATTGTCAACAAGCCACCTGCAGGGTGCCCAGAGTTCGATTTTACAACTGCGCGGTGGACTTGTCGAAACCCTTCAACTACTAGGGGTACACCACAGAGCCAGGTCTCTTGTATACAAATTATTTTGTTCTTTTTTGCAAGTTCTTTCACTGCTTCATGTTTTAAATGTGTACCTACCTACATTACAACTGACACAGAGCAACCTGGCCCCACTATTAGACTAATTATGAAGAGATGTGAGGCACTGACGGACCTTGACACTTTCCCTACTGGGTAGAGTGGTGCACTGTAAAATGATGTCACTGTCATGTTTCTTATATGCTTTGCAGAACACCCCCTCTGAGGTTCCCAAGACCTACATTAGGTTGGTTGAGACGGAGATCTGATCGCTGCAGTGGGATTGAGCCCAGCAAGTATTGCACTGCCCAAACCTACAAGAGGTTGGTACGATAGAGGCATTGCTCTGCCAGTTATTAAAAAATATTACTGTGCCCCACAGATAAGCAGGGTTATTGACTGGGCGTTCATGCCACAAACAGATCCAGTGCTCGAAATGGACAGATATGTAATGGGTAGTCGGCGGTACCCAGAGGCTCTATATGGTTGCAGGAAATTAACCGGCTTGCCTGACCCTCCCAGGGTGGTGGTTAAACTCTGGAAAGAAGTTACAGCATCCCTGAGGTGGAGCAACACTGGTATGCAATCAACTCCACTTTGAGATGCAGAGATAAAATGGGCCAGATTTTTTTAAAAGGCACGCAATGCAGGGCAACTCCCAAAGAGGCTACACTGTGTTGTATGACAGGGAGGGAGGGCAGAGAGGGACACAGAGAGGTTACTCTGCATTGTTGGTCAGGAAATAAATCTGCTCAGACCTTGTTCTCAATCAACAACTTAACCAATGAACCAAATCTCCTCCGTATATGGTGACTTATTAATTTGAGCACTTGCCTCTGATTTAATTACAGCTGTGTTTGTTTCCAGGTCATGACCGTTCTGGGTTTTTCTGTGGGAGTCGGATTCTCTGCAGCAACTGACACACTCATATCACAGGTGACTACTGACATGATATTTTCTTATACTTTATTTTGTGATTGCTTTTCTGCCTGCAATGCTTTTAGAGTTGCAAGGTATGTGATAGTGCATGTAAATGTATCTTCTACCTGTAAGGGGCCCGTGAAGCACTGTATCTCTGTTCTTGAAGTGAAGGAGTTTCACCAGCATCGCGTGCGGGGGGAGGCCGGAGATGGGCGCAGCGCTGCGACCCAGTTCGCCCGTGTTAGAAATCGGGGTCTCTAGTTGGCAGAGGTAGGTACCTTTGTCCAAATAGGGACCCTTGCTTCTAGTCAGGGTAATGGGGATACTCGCCCGAAATAACCCCAGCTCACCCCCTTGGTAGCTTGGCATGAGCAGATAACCCCTGCTCACCCCCTTGGTAACTTGGCACGAGCAGACAGTCTTATCTCTGAGGCAGTGTATAAAACATTTGTGAACACATACAGTAACACAGTGAAAACACTAAAATGGACACCAAACCAGTTTAGAAAAATAAGTAATCTTTATCTAAACCAAAACAAGACCAAATGATAAAAATCCACAATACAGTAAGAAAATAAGGCTTTCAAATGGTAGAAATAGTCCAGAGACACTTTTCTCACAAAGTACCTGGGATGCGTCACGCAAAACAAACAAAATAGCAACAGGGAACGTGATGCGTCGGTTCCTTGCTTCGGGGAAGGTTATGGGTCAGTTTCTTACTGCAGCGCAGGGGAGGTGATGTGTCGGTTCCTTACCAGACAGGAGGTGATGAGTAGTTTTCTTACTCCGTGTGGAGTTGATGCGTCTGTTTCTTACTGCCTCCCCCAACAAAGCAACAGTTTTGGTGCCTTGATGCGATACGTAGATCCGGGATGATGCTTGGCTTCATGCAGCCAAAAAGCAAGCGTGTGTCGTAAACAGGTGCGGTGATCTCACACCCAGTGCGTCTTGCAGCGATTTCTCGAGTCGCGGTGGCGGTTTCTTCTGCAATGAGTCAAAAACAGATGCAACACGCTACTTCAATTTTGCATTGATTTTCCAGCTCCCAGTGACAAACAGTCTCTAGAGGTCCTAAACAGCACCTCTTTGCAAGTTGGAACTGGGTTCGAGTCTCAGCAACGATGCTGAACATCCTGTGATTCTGGGCAAATCACGTAATCTCCCCGTGCCTAAAAAAATATTTTAAAAAATGAATGAATGTGTCCTCATGTAACGCAACTGGTGCTATGTAAAGCGCTCTGATACCCAATACCTTCGGGTCAAGTTTGCACTATATAAAACTCCTTTCTTTGGCAGCAAGCATCCACTGCAGTCCAGCCACAGACAGCATATAGCACAGGGGTATCATTCCTCCTCAGCTTATCTGGCTCTTCTCCTTGGCAAAGGTTCCTTTTGATTTCCGAGAAGTGATCTAAAAGTCTGGGCCCCTCTTCTTATACACCAAAATCCTTTGTTCTCTGAAGGCAGAGAGTGTCTGTACCTAGCCAAGACCAGTTTTGTGAGGCACTTTGCAAGTGCACAACAACCTCCTTTGTCTGTGTGAGCCCTGGCTCCAGACACACAACAGGGGGGCAGAGCCATCATTGTGGAAGGGAGGCACAACCCTATTCAGTTGAAGGTGCTACTCACCCACCACTTCAATTGCAGACCTAGCCTATTCAGCCCAGCCCTAACTCATCAGACTTCTGGAGCCGCTTGCCTTCTCCAGCCCCTGCCATCCAAAAGCCAGACATGCAAAATACAAACCTAGCAGAGGCACACTGGAAGGTTAGGCAAGCAAAGACCTACTTTCTAAAGGTGGTATTTTCGAACACAGAATGTAAAAATCACCCTCACTAAAAGATGCACTTTAACATTCAGAGTTCAGGCATACTAAACTTTATTTTCCGAACTTGTTCCAAGGGTCAGTTATGTTTATACGATTTAAAAAATACATAAACTATTGGTATTTCAGTAAAATAGTACAGTGTACATAGATAACCAGTTCCACTTATTGCAAATTGACAATACAAATGGACCGGCATCACAATACATGAGTCAATCCAAGCAGTGTATCACGTGTGATGTGATTCTTAAAAATTGTGATCACCTTAGCTGCATGTTGCGGGACCAGGGTAGAATGTGTGATGTTATAGAACAGTCGTTGTACCGTGTCAAATGGTCGGTGGGGGTGCTGTGTCCGTGTCAGCAGTGTCATCTCGCTCCAAGAGATATGACTGGAGAGGGACCCAGATGTCTCGGGGACAGGAAGATGGTGGGAGGAGTTTGGCGTCTGTGGTTAGCACTTCCTGGCGACTACATTAAATCATTCAGCCACACTTTGAATTTAGGCGCGCTCCCCCGTCCCTACCGGCAGTAGTGCCAGAGAGACGTGTTTTCTCAGGGAGGCGACCTCGGTGTAGCCTAGTAGTGTGAACAGAAGGTCATCGGGGAAATGCAGTTCAGCCATGCAATCAAGCGCACCCAACACCTCCCTCCAATAACTTCAAATAGGGGGAGAGTCCCAGTCAGCACCCTCCCACCCACAGGGCTCGTAGCAGTCAGCGTCACGAAGACAGAGGCGCATCAGGCATGCAGGAGTGTAATAGAGAAGATGTAGGTATCCATAGTGAATGATGCGTAATCTACTATTAGCGGACATTTTTCCGGTTTGTTGACAGCAGTAGGACCTCTGGTTGTCAGTGGTGGAGAGTCTAGTTCTGCTTCCCAACGAGTCCTAGCCTGGGGGAGGTCATATTCGCATTCAGTTTGAGTGGTGTGGTATAGCAGTAATATGGCATGTATGGGGGAGTCCTTCTGAAGGAGAGTGTTTAGAGGAGCAAAAATTTAGGGGGTTGCTGTGGGAAGCTAGGTGTGAGGGCTCTAACGTCCTGCTTCAATTGAATATAATAAAAGCGGTCTAAAGGGGTGGGCATGGTGGTTCCAAAGAAGTCCTCGCTATTGCGGAATATACCTTTGGTGTAGAGCTGACCCCATGTATGAATCCCAAGTTTGCGGTAAAGTTGGCAGCATCCTCCCACTCGCGTGTCCAGGAGGTCAATCTGCTGCGGATAGGCAAAAGAGGGAATGTAGTATGGAGGTGTGGAGGCGGCTGGCCAGGTCATGCCATGCACCAGGGCTGCAATCCACCGTGGACGAAGCAAGGCGCCGCGGTATAGCATGTGGGCCTAAGTTTGCAGAGTATGGGGCTGAGGACATGTAACCGTCCTCAACTGCGAAGTGAGTCATGGAGGGGGGTTAATCCAATAGACCGAAAAATGGGCCTGGTGCAGCTGAAGTACAGTTCAAGATCCGGGATCTCAAAACCACCATCTCTAAAGGGCCATTTGAGCATGTCCCAAAGTAGTCAGGCATGTTTCCCACCCCAGGTGAGGCGAATGAGTTGAGTCTTCAGGGCTTGAAAAAATGTCTACTGGTGGCATAGGGGATGTTGATGAAGAGTTAAAGCAGTTTGGGTTGGATTACCTTTATGAGTGAGGCTCTCCCGGCCATGGAGATGAGCATGGCAATCCATATGGTAATTTTGTCAGTGAGGAGATCCAAGGCGTGTCCATAATTTGTCTGGCTTCGCCAGACTGTAACTGCATTATAGCAGAGATTATCTCATCATCTTCGTGGTGTGCTAGGAGGAATTTCCTCTGGTTATCCCCAAGCCAGTCAATGGCTGTGTCATTAAAGAAGAAAGGGTTGGAGTCAACAGGTTGCGTTCTAGGTGAGGTGGACAGGGCACAGTAACATTTTTGGAAAATAGCAGTTATCTTGGTTGTGTCACTGCGTATGTTCCCTTCCTCATCAGAGATTTCCAGTATGGTGTTCGATAACCTCAGGGGCAAGAACTTTCCCAGGCCTCTCGCTATCCCCATACCGGCGAGCTTGGAAATATTTCCTTCTGAACTTACATTCCCCTGCAGCAATCTCCTGGTATTCTGTGAGGAGTTCCCTTAGGTGTACCTGTATCTTGGGGGAGGGCATGGGTTGTATCTGATACTCAGTGTGTTTGAGTTTTCCCTCTAGCTTATTAGGTGTGGTTTGGATCTCTCATAAAATTCCCTCACTCTTGGCAATGCAGATGCCCAGCACGGTGACTTTGTAGGCTTCCCAGATCGTGGTGTAAGGGGCAACGGAGTTCTCGTTGCGGGGGAATTAATCTTCAATTTCTTGTTCGAACTCGGTTTTAAAAAAGGGTCTAGCAAGTTGTGTACAGGGAAGCGCCAAGACAGATATGGGAATGTTATTTGTGGGGGTGTGAGCGTGATTAGGACGGGTGAGTGGTCGGAGTAGGTATACGGCAGATGGGAGGCGCGGGGCAGCCAAGGGGTAAGGCATCTGAAAATAAGCCACTTATATATTCAGGACCAGGGGGAGTGGGCAGAGGAAAAGCAAGTGTCCTCTTTGTGCAGTGGGTGCATACTAAGCCATGCTTCCACGAGGCCATGATCTGAGACTATATGGTTGAGGGTGCTGAGTGCATTGGAGTGATGATTAGGTTGTGGGTGGGATCTGTCTAATGATGGATCCAGAGTGACATTGAAGTCTCCTCCCCAGACTATGTGCATCGTTCCTAAGTCTCGTATCTTTCCCCACAAAATACGGAAGAACTGGGGCTCATCATTGGCCGGGCCGTAGCAGGAGACAAGTGTGATAGACTGAGCCGCCAGTCTGCCCCATAGCATGCTGTATCTGCCTTGAGGGCCGGCAAGAGTTCCAATAAGAGTAAAGGGGAGTGTATGTTTGACCAAGGCGACCATGCTGCGTGCGTAGGTTGAGTAGAAGGAAAAACAGCGGTGGGAGGCCCAACGAGGAGCGAATGTGGAGGGGGTGGTGGGACCAAGGTGCGTTTCCTGATGCATAGCACAGTATATGTTGTGATGGTCCCAGAACGAGAGTATGTGTCGACGTTTGCGGGGGTCCCCCAATCCTCTCAGATTCCAGGTCAGAAAATTGTATTGAAAAAGGCTAGGGCGGGTCTCAATATTAGCATATCATGAGTGGCCTGTTGGGCATCAAACAGTTACATCAATCATAGGTCTGTGTCGCAAAATGCCTGTAAACAGTCATAAACAAATTAAACCCCCCTCCCCCTCCCACATCAGCAGGCCAATCCTGCTGTGACAAGTAACCCCCCCATTATTCCCCAATGCCTCGTGCTCCACGTTCCTAACAGGGGAGAGTGGCAACAGGGCCATTAACCATTATATCCAGACCAGAATATGGGGTTCCCTGAGTGGGTGCCTGCTAGAGGGCCAACCAAACAAAACACCTCGCAGAAGCGAGGGTGCTCGGGAGGAGATTGATGAAAAGTCTCATCTTGTCCTGAGTATATGCAAAATAGTTCTAGGGTGGGGGCAGTGGCCAGCACACCGGCAGGCAGGGCCTGGAAGGCGCAAGGAATATGACCGCTATGTTATTCAATGTCTGATGTGTTTCCATTGGCAGGGGAGCGAGCAGAGGGGAAGAAACAGCCTGCATTCAACTTTGGTCAGAGTTTTTATAAAGTCCTGGACGTGCTGGGGGTTTGTGAAGATATGTTGCTTTCCCTGATAGGTGACTTTGAGGTGCGCCGGAAATAGCATGGAGTAGGCAATTTTCATTTGCTGCAGTTTTCTTTTCATTGGAAGATATTTTCTGCACGCCTCCTGTACAGCCATAGTGAAATCCGTGTAGAGTGACACCTCAACCCCGTCGAAGTGTACTGTGAGGAATCGGTGCAGGAGGAGGACGGGGACTCACCCCTTTCTGCCGTATTCTGTCCAAACACTGATGCGGGACTCAAAGAGTTAATAGAAAATCCTCCCTCCTCTCTACAGGAAGCCGAGGAAAAGGAAAGGAAAGTCCGCCAATGGGGAAGAAAGTCTTCACTGGATGAGGCGGGTCAACTGACTTTATGGGAGTGGCCGCTGGAAGGTGAGACGGGCAGTAGGAGGAACCCGGAAGACGCCGCAGAGTTCGAGTCGATGGATCAGCGGGTGGAGAAGGAGCTCCAGGAGACACCAAAGGACGAAGAAAGCACTGCCGGAGAGGACATGGACAGCTGGCCCGAGGACTGGTGCACGACCCTGGAGGATGCTGTGAGGCTGCCGCAACACTGAAGAGTTGCGGCAGACGCGATGAGTGTTTCTGCAGGGAAGGGAGGGGAGGGAGGGAACTCCGGATAAAGAACTTAACGCAGGGCACATTTTCTTTCACATTTGTACTCCGCACGCCCGTAACTCCCTCTGGCACTACCGCCCCTTTCCCCTGCCATCACAGACAAAACCTAATCAGGCATTACTGACTGCCTCAAAGTTTGTTTAGTTTAGGAGGCATAAGCGAGTGGACCGTACGGCTATAGTGAGAAGGGGAGGTCTTCCCGTAACTCAGCCACTCTTGCACCTCCCAGAAGGAAGTCAAAAGCAGGCAAATTCCCTAGAAAAAGGAGGAACCAAGCAAAAGGTTTCAATCTTTTCCTTTCCGCTCCTTTATTTTTTTTTTTGTCTTGGTGCACTTCGGGTGTGGTGACGTTGAACACTATTGAAACCATACAGTCCACTTACCGCTCTTTCCTTCTCGTTGAGCCTTCCGGGATGGCTGTCTCCAGACCTGGATGAATGAGGAAGAGAGCAATGGCTGGACAAGTCAACCCATATCGCAACCACCTGACCATCCATACTGAGGAAATTCCATAACCACCGGACCATCTGTGTTGTTGACATCAATAATTCCTAAACCACCTTGTAAATTCCTTAACAAATCTCACCATTCAACACAAACTCCAGCCTCCGAGTTTCCATTTCCGCCCATCTCTCCGACAAGTGGTGTCAGAAGTGGGATCTACGGAAATGGAGGCCACACTTCAGAGAATGGCGGACAATCAGGAGAAACTAGGGCGCGTTATGGAAAAGTTCCTGGCAGCAGCTGAAGAGGACAGGGAGAAACTTCATCAGACACTAACACAACAAAGCCAAAGTCAAGAGACTGTGATAGGGAAACTGGCCAATACTCTTGGTCAACAATGGGGACATACCACCCTATCATCCGTGGTACTCCAAAAATATGTGGATGGAGAAGATACGGATTTCTTTTTTCAAACTTCAAGCGTATGGCCAGAGCAGCGGGATGGGCCGGGGAAAAATGGGGCCACTACTTGGGACCCCTCCTTTCAAGAGATATGCAGGCCGCATATCAAGCGGCCAATCCCCTTGGTCTCACCCCCTACGAGAAAATAAAGAAGACCATCTTAGAGCGACTAGGGATAGATGAAGATACCTAACGTATGCGTCTACAACAACTTAAGAAAGGACCCCAAGAAACACCCAGAGCCCTATCAGTTAGAGTAAAAGATATGGCAGTCCGCTGGCTAAAACCACTAAGTTCAACTAAGGAAGATATCATGGAGAGAATATATTTAGAACAGTACTTAGCCTCCTTACATCCACCAATAAAGAAAAAGGTGCAACAACATACCAAGCTTAACATGGACAGGGCGGTGGAGATAGCCAGTGCTTTTAGCAGGGCTTTTGAACTAAAAAAAGGAGAAACACATGGGAAACCCTCGGGGAGCAACATTCCCAAAGGCAGCAGACCCCCTGTCCCTAGAAAACCCGAGACAGTCACCTTGGTACCAGGGCCCCTACCAACCCCCTTACGACCCACCCCAACAGGACCCCAGGGAAGCAAAAAAAGAGTGATAAACAAAAGAAGCGGGAGAAAAAAATCTGGACTCAAGTAGCCCTAACCCAACCAAAAGAAGAACCTGTGTGGCAGTATGATCCAGGGTTTCATGCTGCACAAAGGGAAGACCTCACCCTAAAGAAGGCTTGGAATCAAGCTAAGGAGGAAGAAGACCCTAACCAAGTTGGTCCTGATTTCTTTGTAAAAAGGTGTTTACTGTATAGAAAGGGGGGAAGGGACCAAAATTCCCAGTTACTCGTGCCCCAAAGATACAGAGAGAAAGTGCTTTTCCTAGCCCACACTCACCTGCTAGGGGGGCTTTCGGTAGCGAGAAAACAGAGAAAGAAATCCTTGAGATATTCTGTTGGCCTGGAGTTTATCACCAGATCCGCCGGTACTGTAGGGAATGTTCTCTCTGCCAGAAGAATAGCCGAAGTCTTCCCCCAAAAGCTCCCCTTCGGCCTTTGCCTATAATTGAGGAGCCCTTTTCCTGGGTGGGAATGGACATCATTGGGCCCCTTCTACCCTCTAGAAGTGGCTGCAGATATGTGTTGGTTTTAGTCGATTATGCCACCCGATTTCCCCAAACGGTAGCCCTGAGACAAACCAACACAACCTAGATAGCCAAAGCTATGGTATCTATCTTCTCTAGAGTAGGATTTCCACGAGAAATCATAACCGATCAAGGTACCCCTATTGTTTCTTATTTGATGAAACAAGTATGTCAATAACTCAACATCAAACAAATAAAAACCTCTGCCTACCATCCTCCGATGGATGGACAGGTGGAAAGATATAACGCCACACTTAAAACCACCTTGAAAAAAATGCCTTAATTTAGAAACCCGAAAATGGGACGACATGCTGCCATTGGCTCTATTTGCCATTCAATGCAAACAACACAAGATTATGGGGTATTCCCCCGTTGAGCTGTTATATGGGAGACCCCCACGTACCTTGTTAGAAATGGCAAAGGGAGGAAGAGCCAGGGGGTAAGCCCTTATCCGAGTATGTATCAAGCCTTAAAACACATTTGCAGGAATTGCATATCATAGTACGGTCCCATTTAGAACAAGCCCAGACTTCTCAAAAGACCCAATATACCAAACGAGCAAGGATACGGTCCTTTGATGCTAGTGATTACGTTGTACTAATGTTAGCTACTTCAGATCACAAAATGCTAGGTCAGTGGCAGGGACCTTTCCGAGCGATAAAGACGGTAACTTCAGTGATTTATCATTTGGATTAGATCCCAAAAGACCCACACATACCCAAAAATACCACTTTAATTTGTTTAAAAATGGGAAGAGCCCATTCCCACTTTAGTTGGACTGGTTGATCAGAATGAACCATTATATAGTAAGAGTACTGACCCTGAACTCCCAACCCTACAGAGAGACGAGTTGTATACCCGTTTGCAGTCTCTACAGGAGGTGTTTTCCCTTATGCATGGGAAAACAGACATCCTGGAACACAAGAATAATACCATCCGAGGACGAAAGTGAAATTAAGACCTTACCGTATTCCAGAGGCCAGACGAGAGGCTATAAAAAAAAGAGGTAGAACAGATGCTCCACATGGGAATCATAGAACCATCTTCTAGTGAGTTGAACTCTCTGATTGTTTTAGTACCAAAACCTGATGGGTCCATCAGGTTTTGTATAGACTTCAGAGAGGTGAACAAAATATCCCAGTTTGACACATATCCTTTACCTAGAGTCGACGAGATGATAGAAAGAATCGGAAAGGCCCATTATATAAGCTGTAAAGGATATTGGCAGGTACCCTTGCGTAAACAAGATAGGGAGAAAACTGCCTTCTCTACTCCCGAAGGGTTGTTCCACTTTACTGTCTTACCCTTCGGGTTACATGGGGCACCTGCTACTTTTCAGAGGGTAATGAATACGGTTCTGAAACCCTGTGCTGCCTTCGCGGCTGCTTATATTGATGACATTGTCAACCACAGTGACACCTGGGAACAACATCTACAACATTTGGAAA
Source organism: Lissotriton helveticus (assembly GCF_964261635.1). Taxonomy (NCBI): domain Eukaryota; kingdom Metazoa; phylum Chordata; class Amphibia; order Caudata; family Salamandridae; genus Lissotriton; species Lissotriton helveticus. Next base: position 16,840,441 of record NC_136063.1, on the reverse strand, counting down.
CAGTAGTTTATACACTGGGGAAAAGGGGTTTTACAATCAATCCCTCCAAAAGCAAATTGGCAGCAAGATCCGTTAAATATCTAGGGTCTTTATTAGGAGAAGGCTTGATAAAACCGCAGCAGGAAAAAGTAGAAGCTATCACTGCCATTCCCTTCACTAGAAACAGGAGAGATTTAAGAACCTTCCTGGGTGTCCTGGGTTACTACAGACGGTTCATCCCTAACTTCTCCCAAATAACTTACCGTTTGACGATTCTCCTCATGAAAGAGGACAAAACAGAAAAAGAACTGAACCATCCTTCCCAGGAAGCACTACACGCTTTCACACAATTAAAACAGACCATAACAACGAAACCTGTTCTTCTTAGTACGGGCTACGATAAGCCCTTATATTACAAATAGACGCCTCTGAACACAGGTTAGGGGCAGTACTATCACAGAGGGATTCTCAAGGGCAAGAATGACCAGTCCTATATATTAGTCGCAAGCTTTTTCCACAGGAGAATAAATATGCTGTTGTAGGCTCACCCCCAGTTTTTTCATGAATTCAATGACCCTGCCTATTTCTTGTCCCACTGGGTTGTAGTCCTTTTTTCTGCCCATTGTAGAAAAATAGGCACTGCCCATCAAGTGGGCGGTAGAGTCACTCCATTATTATCTAGAGGGAAGGGAGTTCATCCTTTTCATACACCATGCTCCATTACAATGGATGGCGAAGAATAAAGGGCATAACAATAGGGTCTTAAGATGGTTTTTAGCCGTGCAGCCCTATCCTTTCACCACCTTGCACCGGAAAGGAAAGGACCATGCAAATGCTGACCTTCTCTCAAGATACCCCTTAGAATCATTTCTTGCTGGCAAGAAAGTTAGGGAAGGGGGATGTGAGGAAACGGTGCAGGTGGAGGACGGGGACTCACCCCTTTGCCCGTATTCTGTCCAAACACTGATGGGGCACTCGAAGAGTTAATAGAAAATCCTCCCTCCTCTCTACAGGAAGCAGAGGAGAAGGAAAGGAAAGTCAGCCAAGGGGGAAGAAAGTGTTCACCGGATGAGGCGAGACAACTGACTTTATGGGACGCTGGAAGGTGAGACAGGCAGTAGGAGGAACCCGGAAGACGCCTTGGAGTTCGAGTCGACGGATCAGCGGGCGTAGAAGGAGCTCCAGGAGACGCCAAGGGACGAAGAAAGCACTGCCCGAGAGGACGTGGACAGCTGGTCCGAGGACTGGTGGACGCCCCGGAGGATGCTGAGAGGCCGCCGCAACTCTGGAGAGTTGAGGCAGACGCGGTGAGTGTTTCTGCAGGGAAGGAATGAGAGGGAGGGAACTCCGGGTATAGGACCTAACGTGGGGCACATTTTCTCTCCCATTTGTACTTTGCATGCCCGTGACCCCCCCCTGGCACTACCGCCCCTTTCCCCTGCCACCACAGACAACACCTAATCAGGCATTACCGACTGCCTCAAAGTTTGTTTAGTTTAAGAGCCATAAGCGAGGGGACCGTACGGCTCTAGTGAGAAGGGGAGGTCTTCCCGTAACTCAGCCACCGTTGCACCTCCCAGAAGGAAATCAAAAGTAGGCGAATTCCCCTAGAAAAAGGAGGAACCGAGCATAGGTTTGTTTTCAGGTTTTTCTTTTCCTCTCCTTTATTTTTTTTTGCGTCTTGGTGCACTTCGGGTGTGGTGACGGTGAACACTGTTAAAAAACCATACAGTCCACTGACTGTTCTTTCCTTCTCTTTGAGCCTTCCGGGATGGCTGTCTCCAGACCTGGATGAATGAGGAAGAGAGCAACGGCTGGACAAGTCAACCCATATCACAACCACCTGATCATCCATACTGCCAAAATTCCATAACCACCGGACCATCTGTGTTGTTGACATCAGTAATTCCTAAACCACCTTGTAAATTCCTCAACAAATCTCACCATTCAACCCACACTCCGGCCTCCTAGTTTCCATTTCAAACCATCCCTCCAACATATACCTTGCCCTGTTTGCGTGCCAGCCGTAGCGTGGTGTTCCGGTCTCTGTAGTTGAGGAACCTCGCGATGATGGGGCGAGCGGGGGTGCCTAGTATGGGGCAGGGGGCAAGAGATCTGTGCGCCCTCTCAAAAATGAAGACCAGTGAGATGGCCTTTCTGCCGAATGCTACAATGAGCATACACTCCACGTAGTCATCCATGTTGCACTTGGCTGTAGAATCTGGCATGCCTAGGATCAGCAGGTTGTTTCAGCATGAACGGTATTCTAAAACCTCATTCTTCGCGGTTATGCCCTTCACGACCTTTTCTGTGTTCAGTATTTTATCAGCAGTTGTAATAGGGGTTTCTTCCAGATCTGATATGTGGTGTTCCGTTTTGTTGAGCCACTCTTCATGGCGGTCGCTTTTGTGTGTGAGGTTGTCCAAGTGGCGCTCATTGCGTCCATTTTGGACTCTATGGACATTCTGCTGGACTGCATAACCAAAAGGATTTGGTCCCCGCCACCTCCGCCTGCGTCTGAGCTGATTTGTGAACCACGAAGGTGAGTTTGAGCTGTTTGCCATCAGTTTTACCCATGGGGGAAGCTGTCATGCAGGGGGAAGCAGGCAATGAGGTGGCCCTTGGGCTAGTGGCTGATGATCATGTGAGACACAACGATGAACACGAATGCCAGCTGTCGTGCAGGGCCAATTGCAGGCCACCGGGTTCACAGAAGGTGCCCGCCGTGAGTGAAGATGCCCTGATGACCCACTGAGAAAGCGGGAGAGGAGGTATAGGCACAATAGTTTGTGCGTTAAGCGGCTATCCAAGTCTTCTTGGTCAAACAATCAGCCCAGCTAGATGATGCCTAGGTGAGGTCAGGCTGGTAGGAAAATAGGTGGGGACCTAGAGACTGCCCTGGGAGGAGATGGTCATTGTGCGGGGACAGCAGTGTGGAGATGAGGTGGCAGAAAGATTGGCGGAGAGGGCAGGCATAAAGGGCTACTGAGTTGACCCCCTATCGGCAGGGGCAGCAACAGACTCAGCAGAAGGGCAGAATTGTCCAAAGGGGTGGCAAAGAGGAGTAGGCCCAGCGTCAGGGAGTGGAGACTGTTCAGCAAAGGTAGAAAGGCAGGCAGAGGCAGTCCAACCCAGCAATAGTCATGTGAGTAGGCCAAGAGGAGGCGTACAAGCAGGAAGCGGTGTGCCGGGGAAGTGCAGGAGCAGCCAAGGGGGGGGAGTCATCTGACGGACCTCTCACCGCGGGTAAAAGCAATAGGCAGCAAGAAGGGCTGGCCAGTGTTCTCGTGGAGGCGGGAGCGGCCATCAGTCTTCTAACAATCCCGGCAGCGGGCTGCAAAGGCCGGGGCCTCTCAGTCCATCAACAGGCCCAAGAGTGAGGCAAGGCAGGTCGAGTCGTTCCCCCCCAGCATCAGCTAGGTGAGTGGATCCAGTAGCAGTCCGCAATTGGGGGCAGGCTCCACGAGAGTGCAAAGGTGCGTCTGGGACCAGGGTGACAAAGCGGCAGCCCAGGATGGCGGGGGAGGGTGGAAGGCACCAGAGGTAGACTCACCAATGCAGGCAGGTGCGGAGTGCTTTGTCAGCAACGCAGTAGGCCACTCGGTGTCCGTGTCTCCAGCACCCCACGATGTCCGGAGGAGTCTCCCTTACAAGGACCCCTCAGCCTCTCGCTAGGCCCCCCAGCCACACAGCGCCAGCAGACTCCCCAGGCCGAGCAAGGCACCAGCACAGGCTCAGCTCACACAGACCCCATCAGCAGCTCTCTGCTCAAGATTGTCAGGACAGGCAGCACCGGGGCGAATCGCTGATCTCAGATGTCTCCTAAGGGTGGTGTGCCCTAGTGTCTCTTAGGCCACTGGATGAGATAGGCTGTGCATACAGCAGCAGCGGTAGGTATGAAGCCTCCAGGTGTCCGGTCTGCAAGCTGGGCAGTTCCGTCCTCTAAACCAGAAGGTGCACCGGGGTAAGCTGCCATGAGCGGTGACTTGGCAATGAAGGAGATGGTAGCGGGCAGCACCACAGTGACAATTCAGGAGGTTGCAAATCCTGCAGCCGCCATTTTGAGCCAGTTAGGACCTGGGGAGACAAAGTCTGTCTTCACGGCTGTGGCAGGATGTGCAGGGATATTCTCCCAGGAGTAGGTGGAGGTCGGTGTGCGTTACTGCCTCAACTGTTTTACGGGTGTGCAGAGCAAGAAATGAGGAGGATGGCTGATGGATTGGGTCCCGAGCTGCAGGAGCCTCACTTAAGTGTGACCATCTTGCATGGCACCACCTAGCACCGCCCCAGTTATGTTTATAAGATGTTATAAACAAACTCCCCATTCTGGCCTATAGGAACAGACAGCCTTGCAATAGTGAAAATGAAATTTGGCAGTATTTCACTATCAGGGCATGCCACACACATCGGGACATGTCCTACATTTCACATACAATGCACCCTGCCCACAGGGTACCTTGGGCCTACCTTAGGGGTGATTAATATGGAGAAAAGTGAAGGTTTAGGGAAAGGCAAGTGTGTGCACTTGCCAAGTGGACATGGCAGTCCCAGACGGTACACAGGCTCTGCAATGGTGGGCCTGAGTCACATTCTACAAGCTACTACTGTGGGTGGCACAATCAGTGCTGCAAGCCCACCAGCAGCTTTTGATTTACAGGCCCTGGGCGCACATAGTTCACTGTACTAGGGTCTGACAAGTAAATCAAATAAGCCAATCATAGATTCACACATAACAATACTTCACAAAGGGAGCACTTGCACTTTGGCACTGAATAGCAGTAGTAAAGTGCCCAAAACTGTAAGTAGAGGCACAAAATGGAAGGGAGACCCACGCCAATAGTGCCAGGTCTAACAGCCCTCTCGAGGGAATATATGGGGGTAAGGATGGGGTGAATGTTTTGAACCAAACCTCTAGGTAGGCAATGGGGTTAGACCCCTCAATTTCCTCCAGCAGCCTTAGCATACGAATATTCCTCCTCCAGGAGCGGCCCTCCAAGTCATCTGCTCTTGTTTCCAACTGTGTTCCACGACCTTGTAGGTTCCAGATTGCCGTGTGATGCTTCTTCATGAGTGGTTGTAGGGTAGATGTCCATGACTCTGTTTGCAAGCTTGTGGTGGTCATCCCGGAGGAATTTCAGGTCTGCGGCTAGGGCTCCAGATCTATCCTCCATGGTGATCCTGGAGTGTTCCATTGATGCCAACACTTTGTCCAATTTGTTAGATGTGGACAGATTCTGCTCTCCCTCCTTCACTCTCCTATGGCATTGGGAGCTAGGGAGACCATCTGCGCGAGGGCCGGCATCTGGGTCCCAGCAGCTGAACCCAATCTGCCCATAGTGCGGGGGGTCGATAAAGCCCTAACTGAGGTGCTGGGGGAATACTTGTGTCTACCCAGGCGCGTCGAGCCACCTCCAGTATCCGCTGTGTCAACATCAATTTGGCTGCATAGATCAAATACGGTATACCTTCTCCTCAGAGTGACTACTTGCACCATGAAAGGCCCACTAGCAATTCAACAGGGACTCCCACACCAAGCTCCCCTGGCCTGGCTCCACAAGACAAAAAGAACACTGGGTAAAGGCAGGGCATCACAAGGATGCAGTCCTGAGATGGTGCCCCGCAGTGTCCCTCGGCACTACCCCTGGAGAGCCCCTCACATCGCGGGCCTTCCCAGAGCCCATGGTATTTTATTAGGCCCTTATCGGTCCAGCAGCCATTTCCAGTCCTGTGTCTCACCCGATCTCTGTGCCACAGTATGGACCGGAATAGGTTTGCTGCCATCAGCTCCCTAGACCTCCTTTACCTCCCCAGGGGCCACCAGATTCCACATCTTGATCGTGGACTGAGACAGGGGCTGGGACAGGAGTGTAGCCATTGGGCCTCATGACCATTTCCACCTCCTCGGGGGACAACAGCATATTGATACCAAGATCAACACCTCCCCGCTTCTGTGATTGCGGGGATGGTGCTGCAGGGCTCCTTGCGGCCACCAGGACTTGTCCCCCGAGCTGGTGCAAGTGAATTCCTGCCGCAAGTACAACTTCTCAGGAGATTGCTCTGACAGTTGGGGAGTCCCCACGCAGCTCCTCACAGGATCCCCATTGGAGGGCTGGGCCTGTCGCTCCTCCTTGAGAGGAGTATCCATGCTCAAGTGGACCAGCAGGGGCTGGGTGCCACCATGTTGCAAGTGGATATACGGTGTCGGGACTCAGGGCTCCTGCAGCACTCCGAGAACAGATCAAGGTATCTGCCAGGTAGTGGCACAGTTCACAGTGCTCCCAGCAGTGTTATAGGGTCCCCACGGGGTGCCACTGGTGAGGATGGATTGCGATGGTTAGGCTAAGCCGTGGAGCTCTAGGGAGAAGGGAGCCATGTCTGCCATCAAGCTCAGCCATGCCCGCTGCCCAAACCATACTTATAGACCACTTGTAGAAGCGGGATGGTTAGTAGTTATGTTGTTACTAACATTGGCAGCAGAGCTGGGGCAAAGTGTGATGCAAGCTGCAGCGGCCTCCTAATAAGAGCCCTGATACTTATTCTCTTTTTACAAAATATTCACTTGTTATAGTGTCACGAGACAGCAGCACATGACCAATGACTCACGGCTTCACAGTAAAACCACACAGTAATAGGTCATGTTCAGTGAACCTGCATACCCAGCCCTGCTGCTGGACTGGAGGCCTATCAGCCTGCACTCAAAGCAATCCAGACGCTGCTCTCATGCTGTTTGTGTTAGTAAGCAACATAACACAGGATTGGCTTGGGCAGTCGAAGCTTTCACTCTAATGAAGACCGAGGAGCTGTGGCTGTATTCCCCGCGGCACTGCAACATTGCACAGGTTAGAGAGACTTCAAGTGCACATGTTGAGCTGGCCACAGTATGACCAGTCCAGCCTGACATTCACACTTCGCTTCCAGACCTCATTGAAAACCTTCCTGTTACCAATCAAACTCTTCTCCGCCCTCAAGGAGTAATTAACCTGACCCGCGATGCAATTTAAAAAGCACAGCAGTAATAGCATGTTAAGCATTTAAATACACTTTAGAGTTTGTGGTGGTTCACGGGGGGGCAACGCCCATAGATGCCTACACTCCTTGGTGATGGACCCATTATGTTTGATGGCAGACACTTACCTCATCGCGCTGTTACTTTCACAGCATGCCCCTCTCTAGGTAGTTCTTACAGAACCACATGGCATGTTCCATGTTAAGTGAGAGGTAAGGACTTATTCTCTGTGCCTGATATTACGATTGATTCTTCTCCAAATTGGGGAAAACAGAGGATTGTGAGGGTTTATATCTCTAATTTGTGTAAGGAAAAGAAAGACAATTGATTTTCTACTCTGTCTGTGGGGTACTGTAGGGTACAATGTTCTGTGTTTTATTCAGGCAGTTTTTTCCTCTGCTAATGTCCTGTGGATAAATATAGGTATGTTTTCACCCTTTGATTGATTTTTAGTTGTCAGTGTGTTTGTAGACCTGGCTACTATTGTCATAGTTAATCACTCTCATCATGTTTCTCCCTCTACCTCTATGGAGAAATATCTTTATGAAGTCTGAGATAGGGGGCATAGGTCACATATTCCCCCTATTTCTCAGTGAGATCTACTACAGGAGGTGAAATCACTATTGGAGGCTTACAATTGCAGATATAAGAGGAAATCGCCTTCTCAAATTATTCAACTCTCGTCAGAGAGATCCTACTTGTCTGCCTCCTCATCTTTTTCTTCTTCATGGGCCTTTCTGGATTATGACAACAACAAGTTGGGGATTTATGGTGACTTCTCTGCAGGAAAATATAACTTGAAGGAGAATCTCAAACTAGAACTCTTGTATCCCTTTCTGTAATCTCCAGCCACTGGTAGAAGAGATTGAGCCTGACACAAGTGGGGATTGGCTTCGTCAGTTCTATAGGCCATCTTTTCCCAAAGAATGTCTGCAGATGTGTGGGTAAGTTATATCCTCTTGAGAAAGGAGAGATTAAATTGCCACAGTTGCTGGTGGCTGATCCCTTGTTGGCAAACATGGAAGGCAAAACCTCTCTACTTACTCAGGATATTGAAATGTTGGATCTGGTACATAAAAAAGTTGGGAGTGCACTTAACAGAGCTCATGCTGGTCTCAGTGTGGCAGTAAGATTGAAAATCAAGGCAGTATAGGCATCTTAGTCCTTGGTGAACCAGTATACAAAATAGTGGGAACTAGTCTTAACTGTTGTGGCTGTAGTTTGCTGTTGGAGGAGAAGGAGGATTGACTTCCAGTTCTTCTTCAGGAAAGAGGCTGTGGGTATTGTTCCATAGCGTTTCCATAGTGTTTCTGGTCAGGAAGTCATCAAGTGAATTGAGGATGATTATAGACCTGAGATTTCTAAACCAATTCAACCCACAAGTTTACTTCAGGATTAATATACTTCCCCTAATTTCTGTTGGCAATTTCCCAAAAAAGCAAATAAAAAAATCAACCTCCACGTCCTGATAGCGCATTTCCATCAGAGTTTTTCAGGTTTGCTTTTGGGAAACAGCAATAGTAGTTTTGAGCATTGTATTAGGTCCCCTCCCAAACGTTTGTCCAAAGTCTAGGCCCTGGTACTGCATTGCCTCATGCTCAGAGGGTGATAGACCACTCCTATCTGAATGACCTGCTAATCCAGTCTAACTATCATGACAAGTATCTGGAGGACATGGCCTTAATGGTTCTTCATACATTTTTGATTTCTAATCAAGTGAGCAAAGTCTCAGATCTCACACGCTGGAAAATATAGAAGCTATGTTCAAAACACCTCATGGACTAGTCCTATTTCCAGAGGCAAAGAGGATCATGTTGAGAGTCCTCTTTTTTCTGTTCAGGCAGAAAATCTGAAATTTTCCCCTTTGGCTTTTCTCCACATGAAGCAGTTGGTACTTCACATCTTGACAAACTGCTTTGACTCCCAACAACCCCTTCCACACCTCGATTAGGTGGTGGAAGCGTTATATTGACGAACGTGTTGGAGGTGTGGAGAGGCTCTTTGGATTCTGTTGAAGAATTCCATCTGTGGTTGAACAGCAGAAACCAGTACCTTAAATTTACGATGGAGGCACATAAAGAAAGGATTGCTTTCTTGGATTTGTCCATCTATGCTACACCTGCAGACCTGCAGAGTGAGCTTTACAGGAAACCTATGGCGCGTAACTCCTTGCTCCTGTATGAGAGCTACCACCCTAAGTCCCTACGCCAAAACTTACCTTACGGGAAGTTCCTTCGAGTACGCAGAAACTGCTCGAGTAAGGAGGACTTTGATGCACATGCACGGAACCTTTGCACACAATTGAAAGAGAGACATTATCCTAGCTCGCTGATCAAGAGGTCAAGGAAAAGAGCAATGAATAACAATAGAGATGCCCTTCTTGAACCTCCCATTGCTAAACCACCACTTGAAAGACTCACATTTGTGAGTACTTTCAATACTAGGAGTAACAGTATCCAGAAAATTGTAAGAAGACATTGGCGCCTTCTTAATCGTAGCAAAGAAAAGATAGCGCAGCCCCTATTAAACGGGCCAGTAACATTCGGGACCGGCTTGTACACACACGCCCCAAAGAAACCAGAAAGAAAATTGGTGAAACCCTATGGAATCTCCCTCCTGTGGTGGGTCACCACCCTTGTGGCATTTGCTCTGTCTGTCCCAGACGAATCCTACCAGAGAGATAGACATAGGTACGAATAGACCTTGGGTGCAGTGCAATTTCAGCAATTGCAACAGCAATAATTTAATCCACATGCTGACATGTATATGTTCCATTCGATATGTGGGCATGCCAACTCGAAAAGTCCGCACAAGAATGTTAGAGCATAAGAGCTCTTTTCGCTGCAAGAAGTCCCACACGAAACTCACACAACATTTTTTGGAGAAACAGCACAATGAAACTGATTTCCAATGGACTGTCCTTGAGAAGCCCTACATACCTGGACACATAAGTGATGTGTCGAGTTACCTATTCTCAAAGGAACAAAAATGGATTTACAAGCTCCAGACAGATAAATGTGGATTAAACGATGATATTCCATGGACCCTATAATAGGGTTCCAACCATGGGTTTAGCTTACCTCAGCAGAGGCCCCCCATTTTGTATGAACGTAGATATTTCAATATGAACTGAGATATACACTTTTGGGTTGTATAGAGGTGTTATACTTTAACAAATACAACTATATATGCGGCGGCGGCGGCATAAGTTTAATTAACACAAAGAGGGCCGAGGCTTAGTATTGCTGCAGCTTACATTCTTACAACTAACACACACCTTATAAATATGACCTCCAGAAGAAGTGTCTGTGTCTCGTAGGTGGAGCAGACTATGTACCACTAATATTTCTTCATTTACTGTTAGCCGGTGGTTCTTGGAAATACACTGTTGGCGAGAACTTTTACTGTAGACACAATGATTCTATATAGCCATACTTATAGTCTGGCTGACACGTCTTAGAGTATTGATTATATAACTCTATCCTTCAAAACAAAGTTAGAGCATTTTTAGATAATTGACTGGATAATATCCAGTATTGCTGCGGTCATTGGTATAGTAAACATACTAACACAAACGGGCAAGTCGATATCATCGTTCAGTTCATATCTTTCAAGGTCCTGTGAGACTTGCAATATAACATAGATTGTCCTGTAATGTAGAGTGCCGTATTTCTAATGCGTTTGTATTTAGCGCAATGTCGAGCGCTCTACTTTTGTGCCTTTGATCATTGGCCCAATTAATAACACTGAGCATAATAACACTGAGCATGATGGGGCTCTGACCGGAAGCGTCCTTGTGCTTTCTATCACCCATAAAAAACCGATACTAAACAAACTACAAAGATGGAGGAGATGATCTCATTTAGTAGTTCTGGGCTCGAGGTGATTACCCATAGCAACTGCAATGTAACGAACTACAAAGATGGAGTTTATGATGTCATCCAGTAGTTCTAAGCGCGAGTTCTCGCGCGATTTCGAGCACAAAGTAGTGCACCCCTAAATACATCAAAAACAGGGTGAATAAACAATGCTCCTGTTTTCAAATTACTGAAGAAGCAGGGAGAAACCACTGGGGACTAATCAAACCACTCTGGGATCACATAACATATACAATTCAAGACCTTCACTAATAACTGAGGCGGAGGGTTACCATACAATCAACCCCCGGAGACACTATTAAAGAAGAGACCATCTACAAGTCGGTGCCTCCCCCAAGTCTCAGATGGAAGCTTGAGGTACCGACGGATAGGTGAGTCTACAAAAGATCAGACTAATAAGGAGTCTTTTTAATCCCAGTATGTAAATACAGTTATAGAGAATGTTGTTGATTTAGTTTGTAGCTTTTGACTAGTGACACTAGTAACACGTAATATATCTGCATGAGTACAATTTTGTGTTAGATGATAGACCTGGGAGGCTTTGAGGCAGGGCTCACTAAGTTTGAGTGCTAGAGTCTCATTACATGTTGGTCCCTAGATATAAGGGGATTTTTTATACAGGAATCACATTGGGCATATCAATAGGCTGTGTAATCTACGCTTTAGGGTGCTCCATTTCTGTTTCCCTTCTTGTATCTATGTAGCGCGGGGCCTCGTACAACCTGAGCAAGGTCCAGGTGAGGTGAGGTCCTTCTCCCTGCCATGGAGGGTGAGCATGAATATATTATATAGTTTTATTTTTGGTGATACCAGGTGTGTGGGTAACGGACACAGTCAGTCCATAATTAACGACTATACATTTTCCTCCATAGAATTTGTATTTCCTTATTGACATGGAGGGCTAATGTCTGCGGTTGTTACAGGTTGTACCGTATTCAACCTTTCTAATTTTTTATTTCTTTCACTTTGGTGGTGGTGTTTCTTTTGTTTCACTACTACTTGTGCAACTATTGAAAGAACAGAGGCCCCGACGAATGCCATGGGATTTTATACCCGATAGGCAGAAATATGTTGGCCCGTTATCAGACAGATATTTGTTTGACTGTCTCTCTTGCACTGTTCTTGGTTTTTAACTAGGAGGTGTGGTTCGTCCGCAGAATAAAGTTATTAGTAGAGGACACTCCATCCTATTTTAAAGTCACTATTTCTTTGTTGCACTGCTATTCACTTGACCATAGGATCAGCCATCACTGACGGTTCGCATATGTTGGTGGACCAAATCCTTAACCAGCAATAGATGGTGCGGTGTTTGCTGTCCCAACGATCAGGGGACCAGACTGACATGCACTTGGGTTTGGCCAAATGATAGGACAGATCACTCAGTCTATTTGATGGAAACCCTCCACTAATTGTTCTGGATTTGTCAGCCATGTATGAATGATCTGCGCTGTGTCGGCTTTTCCTATACACATGGTGTTCACCGTATATTGAATTATGCTGTCTTCATGTGATCTATACACCCCGAGATCCTGGTGACTCGGACTGACAGTCCAGCTATATAATTAAGCTGATAGACCCTCTGTGTTTTCTGTGTTATACAAACTGCTAGCCCCTCCTGGAGAATTACAAAGATCAAATTCCTGTCAATCCGAGAAAGGTTTTCCTAGTGGATGATGCCCTTTTTTTACTTACCACAATCCAATTAACCCAACCACAGATGCCAGCAGCTTTGGTTGAGGGGCTGTTCTGGATGACTAGACTACTCAGGGTCTTTTGGGAGTAGATTAGAACAGGTCATCCACCAGTAGGTATATGATATCTTTTTGAGGGACAGAGCAATTTTCTGCAGTTCTGCTAATGGGAAGATCCTTTGTGATAAGCACAGACAACCCTAACAATGTGTTATTTGAACCATCAGCTTTGGATAGTTTCCAGCTCCTTAAATCTAATAACTCATCAGACATCTGGGCAGAGGACAATCTAATGAGTCTCAGGTCCATTTACCTCAGAGAAGTTCTAAATCTAAAGACAGACTATCTTAACAAGATTTGTCTGCGCTCTCTGGACTTTGTCATTAATCTTATTGCATTTTGGGAGATATGTGAGGGATGGGGATCTATTTGCGACACACAAGAACTCTCAGCTTCTGCAATTTCTGTCAAGATGCCAGGATCAGCAGGCTGCAGAAATAGAAACCTTGACCAGCCCCAGGGTAGATGGTCTTACTTATGCCTTCCCCCTCATTCCTCTAATTCCAAGGTGTTAGAAATGGGGGTCTCTAGTTGGCAGAGGTAGGTACCTTTGTCCAAATAGGGACCCTTGCTTCTAGTCAGGGTAAGAGGGATACACACTCTAGATAACCCCTGCTCACCCCCTTGGTAGCTTGGCATCCGCAGACAGGCTTAGCCTAAAGGCAATGTGTAAAGTATTTTACTAACACTCACAGTAACACAGTAAAAATTACCACAAAAGGAAATCACACCAGTTTAGAAAAATAAAGTATCTTTATCTAAACTAAACAAGACCACAACGACAAAAATCCAACACACACACAGTTAAAAATATGACTTTCAAAGGGTTTCAAGAACTTGTACCATAAAAAACTATGGATGCGTGACTTTTCACCAAAGTAGACGCAGTTGCATCACAGTTCACCAATACAAACAGGCGCAGCATTGGAAAACAAAGAGATGCAACACTCCTGAGACCCTGAGGAGGTGATGCAACACTTCTGCTGCATGCAGGGGAAAGGTTGCTTCGATTCTGGTTTGCATGGGGAGTGATGCATCGATTCTTCGTGCCGGTTCCGGCCTGCAGATGATGCATCAGAAGTACTTGGCGCACAGGTACGATGCATGGAAATCTGGGATGTTTCAGCAATCGATGTGGCAGCGTTGCACGGCGCCGCATCGGTCCTCTTCAGCTGCGATCGCCCGATGAGTCGATTGTTGCAGCGACGACACACGCTGCAACAGTTTTCGCTGCAGCGCGGCAATGCATGGAAATTCTTCTCGTGCCGTGAAGATGCGTCGGAAAAACAGCTGCAAGAAGAGCGTTGCGTCAATTTCTGTAGTTTCTTCTCTCTTCCAGCTCCCAAACAGCAGCAACAACCTCCAGAGGCCCCAAACTGGCACAGGTACCTCATGGCAGGTCAGACAGCAGAGTTCAGGGGAGCTGGGGTGAGGTCTTTGTGTACCTGAGACTTCTGAACAGGAAGCTAACTCACGTCAGGCCCTTGGATATCTCCTTCAAGCAGGGGACACTGCACACAGCAAAGTCCTTTTCTTTACCTTGGCAGAAACAGCAACTGCAGGTCAACTCCAAACACACATCATGGGCACTACTTCTCAATCTCTCCAGCTCTTCTCCTTGGCAAAGGTTCCTCTTAAATTCCAGGTATGATCTGAAGTCTGGGGTTTTGGGTCTGATACTTATACCCCAAAGTGTCTTTGGTCTCTTTGTGCAAGGGCCTCTGAGCCCAGTTCAAACCAGATCTGGGGGGCACTCTGCAAGTCCAAAACAACATCCATTGTCAGTTCAGGTAAAGGAAAAAGTTTATTTGGACCATACAGTCCTTAAACATATAAACATCTTCATAAAAACAGTGCTTCAAAATCACAAATTACACAATAAACAGTAAAACATCATCATAATTAATGAGTTAAAAATTGTTTATTCCATAACTTCCAGCTTAAAATATATCCTAATACGTTTAAGAAGTTAAAACAAGACTCATTATTGGGAGTATTTCAAATTACTTTAGCTTGTTGCATGCACTCCCTGAGGCACAACTTTAAACGCAACACCATACGAATCTAGGGTAAGATCATTCATCCTATTTTCAGCTGTGCTTCCTACACATATCCTGCTATCAAGCGCCCTTTGGGATACTATTCGCATTTTAAAAATTCATTTACTTTTTTCATAAACCTTCCCATCGCACAGGCTATATCCAAATCTCTCATTTCTAGTGAAGGTTCTGCTCCCTGTGCCCTTTTTTTTAGCTATTCTTTTTACAAATCGGATGTAAAAATTCTTTCCGTATATCTATAACCAGTTGGTAATCCAATAAAATGTGTATGGTACCACATGTTGTCCCCATGGAGCAGTAACATTTCCCCTTACTATCGATCATTGCTCTTTTTACTTCATTATTGAATAGCAAGGGTTAAGACCGATTCTCAGCTTTAAAACTTCTCTTCTTAGTCTTCCACAGGGTAATCTATCAATGTATGGGAAATTAAATTCATTTTGCCACGCAGTAGCCATAAAGCATTCCGATTTTTTACCCATTAAGTATTCTTGATCTTTAATTAGCGAGTTTTCTTTCCCCAGAGACCTAAGTTCCCTCCTCTCGGTCTCAATTTGTAAGGACAGGGGGCTGAATTTGAGCCTCATCATTGTACAAACTTTTATCAGGGGTTTTCTTACCCCTTTAACCCATGTTAGATTACTCCTCAATATCTCGTTTCTGCACCAATGTGAGACTTTATTATCCTCACTTAGTCCCTGGCGCTGCCAGAATCTTACTAGGGCCATGCCGACTGTTATTTTCCATGAGGTGATAGCTGTTTCTAGCCTTACTGCTTGCACAATTGAGGATTTGGGAAGGGAAAATAGGTTTTTTCAGGGCCCTTCCCTCTTCACCATCCCAGCCTGATTTCCCACTCAGGTATAAAAGTTCCGCTCCATATAGGAACTGTGGGGGGACCATAGCTGTATATGCTTTTAAAACTGGTCTGTCCGACTTTTCCCCGTATATTCCAGTGAATTTCTTTAAACCACCCACCAAAGCGGATGACCTTACTTCCAATGCTTTGAGGTGGAGAAACCAGTTCATATTTTTCTGGAACTATATACCCAAATACCTATATTCATCTACTATTTCCACCTTTGTAGAGCCCAAGTACCAACTGAACCTTATTCTCTTTCTCCCAAAACTCATAATCTTTGTTTTATCCATGTACACTACAAATTTTTTATGCCCACAGTATTTACTGAAACTGTTCAGCTTTCTTTATGGACCAATCTCTGTTTGGTCTACTACTACTAGATCGTCTGCATATGTAAGGCAAGGGATATGTTTCCCATCTACCTTTGGGCTGGCCTCCCGTTCTTTGCATAAGATTGAGGGTAAGTCTGCAATGAATAGGGAGAATAACAGGGGGGCCAGAACTCACCCGTGTCTCAGCCCATTTCCAATCTGTATTTTTTTAGATAGGCTCCCCTCTGTATCTAGAATTACTTGCCCCCAGTTGGAGGTATGGAGTATTTGTATCAGGCTTAATAGATCTCTTGGTATGTCATAACCAATCAGCGTCTCCCACAGCCTCTCTCGGTCCACTAAATCAAATGCTGCGCAGAAGTCCACAAAGCAACATTACATACTTCCAGTTTGCTCAATGGACTTCCGCGCAATGGACCAGAGTGCAAAGCAATGGTCGACCGTTAAGTGTCCCTCCTTGAATCCCCCCTGCTCCGTGGGTTCAATCTGGTTCACCTCTGCCCACTCCTTAAGACTCTCCAAGATTACTTTGGCAAATACTTTTTCACCTATATCACGGGTTCACACTCTGCAGCTCTGGGCATTAGCCTGCTTAATCTCCACTACGGCCCCCCCTGCGGCGGGATGCCTGGCTTTCACCTTGGGGATGCCCAGTACGGGTATCTCACAGGGAAAAGCCAGGACGGGTTCCCAAGGCAAGCGCCGAGATGCCTACGAGTAATCGAGCGCTATATAAGAACTCATAATAATAATAATAATAATATATCTAAGAGGTTAATTAATCGATAGTTCTTTGGGGCATTTATGTCCCCTTTTTTGTGGATGGGTCCTATTATCGCGCCTCTCCAGTTTTCTGGTATGCTACCTGTATTAAGTATCACCAGAAAATTTTTGGGGAAGAAGTCTGCCCACCACTCAGGCCTATTTTTTATAATCACTGCCGGGAGGTTATCTGGGCCAGCTGCTTGGGTCAATGTTAGATTAGCTATGATTTCTTTTATCCTGCTCTCACTAAACTGATCCTTGACTTCCTTTCTCACTCCTAGCCATAGTTTTAGCATTGATCCCTCCTGTTCCTTCCAATTTCCATAAATGTTCCCCAGTTGAATAACCCAATCCTCTTCTGGTATGATGCAGTTCAAGACATCTAAAGATTTCCCCAAGCTTTCTTGGACCAATTTCTAGAAGCCTTTCAAATCTTTAGATTCTATTGCAGTTAGCAATCTAAACCAACAGCTCTCTTTGTAGGATCTTTTCATATTTCGTACTATCATTTTATAATTTCTCCTTTGTTGCTGAAGGCTGTAATGTAATTCTACCTTGTACTTTACCCTAAGTTTTCTTTCTTGCTGTCTGATACTTACTTCCGCTTTGCAACATTCTTTGTCAAACCATTTTCTCTTTATGCTTTGAGGTGGGTTTTCCTCCCACACCCTGGTTGTCTTGATTTAATTCTTACCCTTAAACATTCCACCAGTTTCCCGATCATTTTGTTAAACCAGATAATCTCACAGTTATTCGGAACATTTTCCAGTAAAAGTGTCTGCTGTCTGCTAACTTTTCTAGAGAATCTTCTGATATCCTAGTTGTGAGGCGTCCTGCCTGGGTAATTGACATTGACCTGTAGCACAGTGTCTCTTTCTTTTATTCTTCTTTGTCAGTCCATTGTCAGTATGAGCCTTGGCTCCAGACACACCCCAGGGGGGTGGAGCCAGCATTGTGGAAGGCGGGTTCAGCCCTATTCAGGTACAGGTGCTACGCCTCCCACCACTTCAAATGCAGACAGGGACTATTCAGCCTAGTGCTGACTCATCCAGACCCCTGGAGCCACTGAACCTTCCCAGCCCCTATCACTTCGAAGCCAGACAGTCAATCCACAAACCATTGGCGTGTTCTGTACCAGGGCGGTGTTCCACCGTAAAGTCCATTCCCTGTAAGGAGATGGACCACCACAACAGTTTTGGATTTTCACCCCTCATCTGTATCAACCATCTGAGGGGCCTGTGGTCTGCCTGATTCCAGAAGTGAGTCCCAAACAAGCTTTTTCAGTGCCCAGACCACAGCAAAAGCTTCCCTTTCAATTGCACATCACCTCTGCTCTCTGGGAAGTAGCCTCCTACTGATGAAAGCTATAGGTTGGTCCAAGCCCTCGTCCTTGTAGAGTACTGCTCCCACACCATGCTCTGAAGCATCTGTCTGCACAACACATTTTTTGTTTCTCCCAACTGGAGCTGAACACAGCAATGTCATCCAGGCAGGCGGCGCTGAATTCCTCCAGCCCGGACAGTATCTTCTTTACCAGTATCTAGAAGGTGGGAAGTGCATTATTCAACCCAACGGGAATTACCTGGAACTGGTAGTGCCCCTCAGGTGTTAAAAATGCTGACCTCTCTTAGGCCTCCTTGGTTTAGGCAATCTGCCAGTACCCGGACTGCAAATCAAATGTACTGAGGTACAGGGCAGCTCCTAACCCATCAACTAGTTCATCAGCTCTGGTGATGGGGTGCACATCAGTCTTAGTGACTGCCTTGAGCCCACGGTAGTCCACACAGAAGTGAAGTTCTGTAGTGGCACCGGGTGCAGCAGCTTTTGGCACTAAGACCACTGGGCTAGCCCAGGGTCTGCTTGAGGGCTCTATCACCCCTAACGTCAACATCTTGGAAACATCTTTCTTGATGCTGGCCCTGACTTTGTCAGCTACCCTGTAAAATTTCTGCTTCACAGGTAGACTGTCCCCATTGTTCACATCATGGATACCTCAAATGGTGACTTCCGGTGTCAGGGAGAACAGGGAAGCAAACTGTCCCAGCACCTTGCAAAAGTCCCTCTGCTTCTCTGGGGTCAGGGTAGGAGAGATGTTTACCCATCTACTGACCCATCATGTTTCTCTGCTAACAGGAGGTCAGTATGAGGCTCACTCTCATCCTCCATTCCACATCTGTTGCAAGGAGCATAGTTATCTCAGACCTCTCAAGGTGTGGCTGGAGATGGTTCACTTGTAGGACCCTCAAATCGTTTCTATGTGTCTTCAAGTCAACCAGATAGTCACATCCCTCTTGCGCTCCACTACCTCATATGGACCAGTCCACTTGTCTTAGAGCGCGCAAGCCTCCACTGGTGCCATCACCAACACTTTCTGGCCAGGCTACAATTTGACCAGAGTGGCATTCTGGTCATACCATCTTTTAATTTCTTCCTGGCTAGCTTCCAGGTTCACCTGAGCAGGTTTCCTGAAGTGTTGAGTCTGGTTTCTGAAGGCCAGCACAAATCTGAACACATCTTGTGGAGTCTTACCAGGAGTTTTCTCCCAACCCTATTTCACCAGACTCAGGGGTCCTCCCACAGGGTGACCGTACAGTAGTTCAAAGGGACAGAACCCTAAGGACTTCCGTGGTACCTCCCTGTATGCAAACAGCAGGCTTTGTCTCATGGGTTCTGCAAGACCCTTGATCATGACCTTCAGGATTCGATTGAATCTCTCAACCAACCCATTTCCTTGAGGATGGTAAGGAGTGGTGAACTTGCATGCCACACCACACTCCTCCCACAAAAATGTCATGTACTTCAAATGAAGTTTGTACCACAGTCAGAGACCACCTCACTGGGGATCCCCACACAGGAAAAGATCTCCATCAGTTCACGGCCCACCACAGGGGCCGTGATTGCCCGGAGAGGGACAGCTTCTGGGTACTGGTTGGCATAGTCCACCAAGACCAAGATAAACCTGTTGCCTAAGGCTATCTTGGGTTCCAGTGGCCCCACAATGTCAATGTCCACCCAATCAAAAGGGGTGCTCACCACCGGAAAGGGTTGCAGGGGAACCTTACACTTCCCTCCACTCTTACCACTTGCCCGGCAAGTCTGACAAGACCTACAATGTTTATCAACGTGCCTTCTCATTTGGGGCCAATAAAAGTGGGTGACTAGCCTCTAAAAGGGCTGTATGCTGCCATAATTTCAACTGGGCTCCACTTGCTTGCCTTTAATGTACACTTCCCGTATGCTCAAGTCGTGAGCCAAAATCAATTTATTTTCCTCTAAGGCACAAGCGTTCTTGCTCTCATCTGTCATGTTTTCATTATCTATTTCCAATAGCTTCATCTTGAGCCTCATGACCTCTTACTCCTCATCTCTAATCCCTTTATTCTCCTCCAGCTCCTCTGGGGAAAAACTTCTAGGAGAATGGTGACTGCCAGCCCCTGAGGCTGCTCTTGACACATCCAGATTCTGTGACGTGAAACCATGCCCTTGCACATCCTCATCCACCTCTGCATCACCTGCCTCTCCAGCTTCTTTGGCCTGCCACCAGGCCCTTAGGGTCTTCTGTAGCTCCTCCTTCCTGGAGCTGCTCTTCAGGGGACATCCCAAATATTTGCAAAATTGCTTGAGCTGATCTAATTTGTAGGAATGCAAGATTTCAATATCAAACTCCAATTCTGCCATCTCACTTGCCGGTTTCCCTTTCTGAGACATGGTTCATGGATACTTTATGGGTCACTCAAAAATAGAACCTAAAACAAAACACAGTATGTAGTTACATAGTGGTCTGCACTAAACAAGTTATGTACAGCAATCATTGAGGGTCATGTACAAATACAGGTTGAAATCCCACCGCTGCCACCAATGTTAGGAATGGGGGTCTCTAGTTAGACCGTGAGAATTTCGGGACCGTTTTTCCATGCCCCCCTGCCTCCTCTCTTTCTGGCTGGCACCCGGGCCAGTCTTTCAGGCTCCAGGTCTTCTTGAATGCTCTTACCGGCTGCCATTGACCGATTGGTGAATCATGCCCACTCAGGCAGACCGAATATCTCCAAATGAGACCTCCGCTCCACCTTCACAAAGGGGAGCTCTCCAAATAGTTGCCTAGCAGACAGTCAACAGGCATGGCTGGCCTCACAGCTACTCTCAAGGTACTGGAGACCCCCCACTTAAAGGGAACCTGTGCCAGTTTGCAGAGGCACTCCCTGTTGTCAGCGGCAAAGTCGGGGTAGAATGTGTTGGGGACCACCTGCTTTTCAGACACCAGCCAACAACTGACAGCTGTCACACTGGCTCTGGTGTCTTTTAGAGCCTCCACACTATGGCCATTGATGTTCACCCACTGCCTGTACATTTTAGAGTTATTAGGCAGATTGGTCCTTGGGACCATCTCACTGTCTCCTAAAGAGACCAGGGACATCTCTGAAGGACCCTACCCACCTTGGGCACTGACTCCTCTCCCAAGGCTACACTAGCCAGTTCCCAGGGCTTGGGACATATAGGAGCCCCCCGGAAGTGGCCCACCTGACCACAGCTAAAACAGGTCTTGGGAACCTTCTGCACAGGCATACCTGGCAGGACCCATGGTTTCTTTTCAGCGGGAGGCTGGGAACCACTACCTTGGTTCCCTTGGTGATTACTTTGGGGCCCTTTTTGGAACTCCTTTTGTTTACCCTGGTCCCCACTACTCTTCTGCTGGGGACCCAGCCCATTTTTGTCAGAGTCTCCCACAAGACCTTTGTGGACCCTGGTACTGACCCAGCGATCCGCTTCCACAGCAAGCTTCCTGGGATCAGTTAGCTTACTATCAATCAAGTGCTGGCATAGCTCTGGAAAACAGCTTCTGGACAAGTGCTCTCATGCAACCAAATCATAGAGCCCTTGCAAGTCAGTTACCTTGCTACCCTTCATCCACAGATGAATTCTAATGTTCATAGAAGTCAGGAGAACATATTACCTTTCCTTACAGCCAGACACCAACAGCCCAGTTCATTTAGTACATCTGCGAGGAGTATTCGGGGTGACCCTGCGAGGAGTATTCGGGACGACTTGGGAGCCTGCATAATTACTGACTTTGGCTGTTTGCTGTCTGATACGTGGGACCAACTAACCCACCAACGCTGTTTGCCCTCGCTTGCTGGCTGGCTGAACACACCATCGGCGGAGGCTGCAGGGGTAGCGCGGCAGGGACTCACTATCCCAGGAGTCCCTGCTTGACCACGTTACATCCGGTCAGCGCCCCCCTGCGTGCCCCGCCCCCGCCGGCAAAACGCACAAAAGGAGAGTCTTGGGCATTTACTACTGTGACCCTGCGAGGAGTATTCGGGACGACTTGGGAGCCTGCATAATTACTGACTTTGGCTGTTTGCTGTCTGATACGTGGGACCAACTAACCCACCAACGCTGTTTGCCCTCGCTTGCTGGCTGGCTGAACACACCATCGGCGGAGGCTGCAGGGGTAGCGCGGCAGGGACTCACTATCCCAGGAGTCCCTGCTTGACCACGTTACATCCGGTCAGCGCCCCCCTGCGTGCCCCGCCCCCCGCCGCCCTTCCTACATCATCGGGAGAGAGCACGCTCTGCGGGACGCAGGCGGGACGCCAGGCGAAGCCCGGGCAAAGGGCGGGCCCTCTACGGCCCTCATCGGCCAGAAGAGGCTGGGCTGGGCCAGAGGTCCTGGCATAAGGATTACGTAAGTCTCTGTTTTGTCTCGTATCTACTTTGCCATTACTCCCCATTACTGAATGGCAACTGCGGCTACAAGCCCTGCTCCAGTGGGGTTGGACAAAAATATTACTAACCGAACACTGGATGATTACTTTTTTAAACCAGCCGTAGAAGGCAACAAGGAGCTCACGTTAGCTGAGAGGAGGGCAGACCGTCGCCGGTCTATTGAACGTATTAAAAACAGAACCCTCTCAGAACCTATAATGTCTGTTTCTCTGGTCGACGATTTGATTAGCCCCTCAGCAGACAACACCTCATTGACCCCCAGTGTACCCTTGCTTCTTCAAGAATGTTTAGCTCCGGCAGTGTCACCCTCCCAAATCCAACTAACTACTCCAACAGTGACTATTGCTGTTAATAACACTCCTAAGACCCTGATATCTCCTACAATGAGGCCGGGTAAAGTTGTAAGAGGCAAAAACTCGAGGCTAGTGACACAAAAAATGCTTGGGCCCCCTCCACCTAAAAGAAGAAGGAAAACAACAACTGTGAATAAGCCCAAGACAAGTCACACCGAGTTTGGTAAAAAGATGAACACTGCTACTATAACATCAACGGGAGTCCTAGACACCAATCAAGCCATAACAGTCAGCTCTACTCCCCCGACATCTCCAGCTCAAGTAATCACAGATTCAGACACTTCCCACATCCAGATGGAGGTGGACCCGCAATCCGCCACTCCTAAGTCACTTCTGGACAATATTGAATTGATTATACGTAGCTATATGCTTGCATTGGCAGAAAGATTTAAGGGGATGGAGCTAAGACTAGGTAAAATTGAGGGGGACCTGACTGTGTTAGGGAATTTTGTACGTTTACAAGGACAACCTAAAGTACAACACCAACAAGTCATTACAACAACTCAATCCCTCCTAAAAAATACTGTGGGTCTTACACCATCTAAACCCAGTACAAGCAATAGCCAGGCAGCTGTAGCAATCCCAGCTGCTTCTAACCCCCTAAAGGTGGCCTCGAAAGCACATGCTGGCAATACCAGTAATAATTCCTTACCAACAGCCCCATCTACTGTCCGGGGTAGACCTACTACTTCAATACCACCCAGTAACACAATCACCATTCCATCTAGGGAATCTAGTAATCTCCCGGATGGACTCCTCAGACCTGAAGGGAAGGAGAAGAATTGGGGTAGCGGGGGCCAACCTAGGATACCACCTACAGAACTCCCCCCAGAAGCATTACCGTACGTGGTTATACCCACTGGGGTCCCGGAACTGCCTAATGGTAAACGAGAGGGATACTCACAGTTAAAAAACAAAATAACGCACTGGCTCTCTCTCTATAGACCTAAACCCATTGCAATAAATGGAGAGATAGTCCATGTCCGGCGCCTGTCCTGGTTGGGGGGTAGAGCGAAGGACATCGGTGGTGATGTCGTGGTTATAAATTTTAGAGACAGAAAAGCTGTATATCACATCTTGAACTGGCCATACGGCAATGAAAAGAATTGTATAGTACCACGCCCCCTGACGTACTTCTACCCCAGATCCACGGTCTTCCCCCAACAACACCTTAACAATAATTTTTTCACCACTTCCCAATTCCATAACGTTGAGTCTGCTCTGAATCCTGCATACATGTACCAACCGGCTCCCTCACCAGCTATACATGGGTGGAATACTATACCTTTTCACCACAAAACAGGATCAAACGGGAATATGTCAAGTTTGTTACCATTTACGCCCTTAGAGCTCTCTAACAGGTTTGAGGCCTTTAGCGGCCTGGAGGATTGCGACTGATGTTTAAGGAGTGCAGAAGCCACGGGGGGTGGGGAAAGAGCCTCATGCCCCACAAGGTCACCTGTGAAGCTGGGGTGTCGTTGCAGTGAAAAAGACACATACACTGCTTCTACAACTGTTGACAAAAATACTAGTTCCCCTAAAGTACCCCCTCCAGTGTTCTTTGGGGAAATTGAGGTGCCTCTAACACTACTGTATGATGCAAGGCCAGTAAATGGTGTCACTGAAAGTGGCGCCAACAAGATAGAAAGTACAGTAGGTAACCACGAAAACCACCCCAACACACCACTGCTAACAATGGATTCTCCATCTAAAATTGAGAACTCTCATATCCAGTATGGGGCATTTGTCCCTACATTTAAGCATAGGGAGTCAATTGCAATGAGCACTATGGGTTTGACGGTAGCTGGCGTAGTGTTGCCTATCCCAACATCTACCCCATTTACTAGAGAGCCTGTCATTTGCCTTGCGCCTGAGGATTGCGTAAATTTAATTTCATGGAATATTGCAGGCTTGGCAAATAAGTTACGAGACCCAGTATGGCTAACATTTATTAGAAAATTTAGCATTGTGTGTCTTCAAGAAACTTGGATAGAGAATAAAAATGTCCACATTGAGGGTTTTCTAAGCTTTATCAACCCAGCGGTTGCCTCGACTAGGGGCAGAGCCAAGGGTGGCTTGGCCATTTTCATTAACCTAGGTCTGCGCTGCAATATAAGCAACTGCCACAATGTTAATTTGAATACACAGATGATTGATATAAAAAATGGTAAGAATGTGCTGACACTGGTTAACTTTTATAATGCAAATAGTAGTAATGAAGTTTGTAACATTGCCTCCCTACTTGATATATTGAGCAAAAATGTTTACACTGTATCACGGTATTTGTTGTTAGCAGGCGATTTTAATGTCCAACCATGTGGTAACCCTGCGAGTACGCCAATGGGGTCCTTAGGGTGTAATATTGAGGAAGGTTTTCACTTCTCTCATAGTAGGGGCGGTAAGAATTTAAACGACTTAGTGAATGAATATAATTTGACCGCAGCCATGTCGTTGGCCCCCGATACAAAAATCTTTGACACCCCAACCTTTAAAGGACACGGGCAGGGAACCTTTATTGATCATATACTAATGTCTCCAGACGTTGTTTATTGGGTCTCGCATTTTACTATCCTCACTAGTGTTTACAGTGATCATAATCCCCTTCTTTTAAACTTGGGTGGACCATTATTAGCAAAACGACAGCCACGCACCGACCATGGCACGCTAAGGTGTGCAAATGGCAGGCGTCGCATTAGATGGTCAATGATAAACCAAGATATCCTGTACACTAAAATAACCAGCGCATGTGAAGAGGAGCTGTCTGTTTGCTTATCGTCTGAATCAATCCCCGTGAACATTTTGTCCAGGTTCGAGGGGCTGGTCACTAAAATCGGCTCCATGCTCACAGCGCCTACAAAGGGACACAGTGAGAATAATTCCAAATGGTTTGATTATAACTGCTCAAAGGCAAGTAGGGATCTGAAACATGCATTAAAAACCAAACCCAGAGATAGTGATTTGATAAAAAATCTCCGCATGGCCTATAGGAAAGCCATAGCTATCAGAAAAAAGGAAATCAAGGCTAACGTTATTGAATCCCTTTTAGACCCCTCAGTGTTGGGGAACAGCAGCAAGTTTTGGCAAATAATTAACAAACCTTTGTTTGACAACCCAAACGACACAGCCCTTGGAACAAACATCCCAGAGGGGGAGTGGGTGTCCCACTTCAGCACAATTTTTAAGAGTAACGAGCATCGGGTAGACTATGATGTTTTATCTTCAACTGTGACTCCACTGTGTTTCACAGTACAAGAGACTGTTAGGGGAATACAGGGTCTAACCACCAACAAGGCCCCAGGTCCGGATGGATTGCCGCCGGACCTGTTTAAGTCCAGCATCCCTTTCTGGGCTCCGGTTCTTACGGCTGTAATAAATGCAGCAGCGACAACTGGATGCCCTAGAATTTGGGGTCTCTCGACTATAGTCCCCATTTTTAAGAAGGGCGATCGCAGCAGCCCGTTATGCTACAGGCCAATCTCTTTAATAAATTCAGTAGTTAAAGTGGTGGGGGGTGTAATTCTCAACAGGTTATCTACTTGGGCTAAAGATAATAACATCCTTTCACCCATACAATATGGGTTCAGACCAGGTCACTCGACCATCACGCAGTGCCTGAACCTATACCTTATCCTAAGCAAGTATACACTGGCGAGACAAGGCACTGTCTACATGGCATTTATGGACTTGTCGTCCGCATTTGACTGTGTAGACAGAAGCCTACTATGGGCTGCTTTGTTGAGAATGGGTGTAGAGAGTAACCTTGTCTACTTCCTCGCTGATCTGCATACAGATACCAGAGCGAACGTCCGTTACTCCCAAGACCTCAATGTAACGGACGAATTTAAAATAAATCGAGGTGTCCGACAGGGCTGCATCTTGGCCCCATTTTTATTTAACCTGTACATTAATGAACTGGAGGAATTTCTTCTTAACGTAGAAGCAGATTACCCCTTAGTTGAGCGCAAAGGGGTACCTGTATTACTCTACGCAGACGATGCTGTTCTTATTTCTAGAACAGCAATCGGTCTCCAGAAACTATTAAACTCCTTCCACAAATTCATGGAGTCACGTGGTTTAAGCATAAATAATACCAAGTCCTACGTCATGAAAGTAGGTAAGGGTGTCTTGAAAACTTACCACTTCAGTATAAATGGTGAGAAAATTCCATCAACCAACTCCTTTTCTTACCTCGGGGTCCTGGTTGATCACAAATTATCATGGGGCCCAGCAGTCTCTAAGAAGAAGGGAGAAACAATAAAGGTCAATGCGGCCATTCTCGGCTTCGCAAAAAAAATCGGCAACTGCCCGATGGTCGCATCGCTTAAACTGTACCAGGCAAAAAGCGTGGCTGTTGCCTGCTATGGGAGTGAGCTCTGGGGCTATCGTGAGAGTAAAGACCTAGAGGTCACAGAAAATAACTTCCTAAAAAAGATTCTGAGACTTCCCAGGGCATTGGGAACTACTCGGTTCACGAGGAGCTGGGGATCCCCCATTTAGGTGATAGAATAGCAGTAAGCCCTGTTATATGTTGGCTGAATTGCTGGCTGAACAATGACATCCCATTAACACATGCTATAATGAAAGAAGCCCTACAGCTAGATGGGAGGTTTAAAATACCGTGGGTGAAGTACATAAAGGACAGCCTAACGGCAATCGATCGACAGGATCTGTTCTATGCCCCAAATTTAATTACAAAACCTGATGTGAGCTTGGTTAAGAATGCGTTACTACTGTTAAGAGGTACTGACAGAGAAGAGGTTGAGATACAGAAGGTTAGTGTTAGGAAACACCTTTTATTAAAAACTTGCTTGCAAATGGAACCTTACCTGACATGGCCTATGTCTAGCTATGAAAGATTTTTGCTAACAAGGTTCCGCTTTGACCTCTACCATCTTCTACTGGCAGTCCCAAGTGGGGTTCAATGGGGCGAAGTGTTGCCAGCTTATGGCTGCGACGGAAAGTCTCCACAAGACCTGGCACACTTCCTTTTTATCTGCCCCTATTATTCTACCCCACGGAAATTATACCTCAAACCGTGCCTTAAAAAGCTGAGTTTTACACAAACTAAACCTGCACTTTATTATTTACAACTACTGAATAGCGATTGCACTTTATTTGTATGTAATTTTCTTAAAAAAGCCATCTGCTTTAGGAAAAGCATGGATGGCTAACCACGCTGCAAAAATTTTAGGTGATTTTTAATATTACAGTTATTTATATTTTTAATCATATATTGCCCATGCTCATACTGTCTGATATATTGTACTGTATACTGTGTCTCTATTTGCCATTTGAACTGAATTGTTTGTAACGTTATTTTTTATTGTGTGCTTATAAATTGTACTTTTATGATTGTAAAACCTACAATCGAATAAAGATTTTGAATTGAATTGAATAGTACATCTTTTAGATGTGGTAAGGGCAGTTAAAACCTAATTGAATAGTTTGACCAAATACAGAAGACCTGATAGTCTACTTGTTAATTTCAGACCAGGTAAAAGCAGAGACTAACACTCCTTGTGCACCTTAGCAGGGTGGATAAATACGGTCATTTTCTCTGCCTATCAGGATTGTGGCAGGGAGATTCCTAGCGTAGTGTGAGTGCATTCTACGAGAGGAATAGCAGCATTAAGGGCAGAGAGAGCTGGAATTTCCATTAGAGATAACTGTAAGGCTGGCACGTTGCCCTCCGCTTTGAACTTTAATTTACATTATTGGCTGCATATTATTTAGGATTCCGAGCTGGCTTTTGGATCACAGCTTACTTTATGATGTATGTCCCTTTCATGTTTTATCTGAAATTAGAGTACCTGTGTTGTTTTGTTTCTTTCTGTGTTCTTGTTGAAGAAAAAAATAATCAAAAAAAGATAGAGTAGGGCAAAGGAATGTAAGATGGAGGGAATGGCCATAAATTGTTTCAAAATCTATACAGTGTAAAGGCTTGTTTTTCTCCTGATTAAGGGGTTATAGCTTTAGCAAACCTCGAAAAGTAAAGAAAGGATGAGGATGCAAGAAGAGTAGTTAATTCTTGGATTATTTACTGGTAATCTTTATTACTCTGATTCTTCCTTACTTGTCCCTTCACGTATTCCCCCCTCCCCACTTTACTTCCTTTATCAGCCTTCTTTCAGGGCTTGATATAAACAGGTATATGTTGGGAGGAGAAGGGAATTTATGGGAGGGTTCCCTGTGCAATTATTGTAAAGAGAAAACAGCTTGGGAGTGGTACGCAAAATACAGTAAATAGGCACATCTACTTGGAAATTAAATAATAGGACGGGCAAGAAAAGAGTAATAAAGATTTTCTGTTAGTGATCTTAACTTTCACTTCTATGAGAAACATCATTAAAACTCCATATTCATTCAATAAATGCAAATCTAAAACAAAAGTATTTTTTATTTTGTATAGTTGTGTGAATGCAAAGAAATAAGCAGTATGAATATTCATGTACATTTGTATGTATGTATGTATTAATCTTGTATTTTTATAATGCCAACTTTGCGTGGGAGCTATATAGCATTGTATGTATATTCCATTGGGTTTGTACTTCTTGGCATTACACAGTTACATTGCATTTCACAGATTGAAAAAAAACATACTAATATTAGCAGAGTCATTTGAAACAATCAGTAACATTGAGCCCCAATTATCTCACCAAAAATTTAATTCATGCTGGGTGCCTGCAATGTTTCTATGTAAAATTGCATGTTGGGACAATTCTGGAAGAATAACAAAAAACATGTTTTCATCCATTTTCTGTACATATTTAATGATATTTTCCTGTTTTGTGCACACAATTGCAAACATCTAACAGTGATAATGCAAACCATGAGCAAGGAAGGTTTGCAAAAAACGCTCAGGCATTAGTGTGGCAACATGCATAACTGCGTTTTGCATCAATTTCAGCCCGATAGATCAATCCTAAATAATCAAGAAAGTGAATAGTCTATACACGTGTGCCAACCAACTAATTTGTTCAGGCATATTACTCACTAGAGCACTTATTCTTAGTTTTATGTGTTTTATTTTTATGTTCTTTTTTTACCTTTACCCTGTTTTACTAAAGATTGTCCACCGACCCACTAAATAGGTACATTTGTAGAATGGCACAGAGAGAGATCTGGAGAAGGATGTTTCAAGGTTTTAGACTAAGAAAAAATAGTAGATTGGATTAATGTATTAAAACTAATTTCCATGAAACCGTTTGTCCCCAAATAATTGTGGCCTTTGAAAGTTATTTATTAAGTAGTAACTTTCACGCATTTTTTTTTAATCGTTATCGCTGCCGCCTTTATGAATGAAGTAAAAGACACACAATTGATGGACGAAATGCAGAACAAATCAAAACATTCACCCCAGTCAAGAGATCTGGGTTAATTCCATCATTCATTTACTCACCATACCACCCCAGTTTAGACCTGACCACATGCAAATCAGTCTTGACTCTGTGGCTCATGGGAACAGTCCAGCCCGAACTGCTGAGTCAGGTACTCCCTGGACTGGAAAAAAGCATCCTAGGACCGGCCCTGGGCCCCACCCCCCCTTAGCCAGGATGTTCCGAATCCAGTGGCACAGCGAGCCTGGATCCCACGCCAGCACTCCGTCCATCACCTGTTTGCTGTAACACTTTTTGCCCTAAGTGGGATGGGTAAGCTCAGACGTGGGTCCCTTGCCCACTGCACCACTGGAGCCAAGCCGGCCCGGCCAAAGTAGAGCGACATACCCCAAAACTATTCCCAGGGCGCCCTTTTTAAAAATTATTAACGTTTGCGCTAAGTCACAGCCGATTATAATCACGTGTAGCTTGAGTCTCATCAGTTCTAATTTTATCCATACCAGTGCGACATAGAACATTACATACGTGCATATTCGTTCCTCCATAGTACCCCCGACCATTGACTAAAATCGTCCCCCATTGAGCATCCATTGTGTTTGTCATTCGCTCAGGTCCAGATCTGATGCCTCTGGAGGTGGGGCACATAAGTTTCCTCTGTATGTGTTCCACTTCCCCCACACTCTCGTCCATTTTTGTGGTCACCCTCCATGAATGAATACTGCTTTCTCAGCTATCATTGCTCTGTCTAAGTCACAACATCACTGTTGGTGAGAAGGGACCATCTGTGCCCCCCAATGTTGAGCAATATTTCTTTTAGCTAGCGTATCACCCATGGTCGTCCAGCTCTGCTCTGCATGGTTGTGGTCTGTTGGCTCCCACACATTGAGTATGCATCTCCTCGGTTCCGGGGAGACATTGAAGCCACTCACTCAAGTGATCGTAGCTATATTTGCCCTCCAGTACGATGTGATGCGGGGACAATCCCATAGTGTATTATAAAAGGAGCCCGCTAACCCGCACCCCTGAAGACAAAGCAGTGAATCAGCCCTCCATATTTTGTAAAGTCTAGTCCTGGTGTAGTACGTTCTGTGCAATATTTTAAGTTGAATGAGCTTAAGTCTGGATGGGATTGCCACCTCCCGCGGGGACGCCAGTGCCTCCTGCCAGTCCAGCTCATCCATCTCACCCACCTCTGCTTGCCACTTCTCTTTGAGATTGTGAGTGGGATCTTTTTGGTTATCAACCAATTTGCGATATGTTAAAGAAATTGCCTTTTTGGTGAGATAGTCCGTTAATAATCGATCCTCGAGTGGCGAGGACTCGGGGAGGTCAGTTCCGGAAGTTATGGCCTTTGTTAGTGTGTGTTTTACTTGAATGTATCAGTAGTGCTCCGTCCCTACCATCTGGTGTGTTGCTTGCAGCTGTACAAAAGGAACTACTCCCCCCTTTTTCCACAGGTCCCCAACCATGGATATGCCTATTTGACTTTCACACATTTTGATAGGAATATACAATCCATCCTGCAACCCAGGGTACTAAGAAAGTCACATCATATTGTCGGATTTTTAAAAAAAAAAATATTTGAAAAATAATGGATAATTTAGATGTGATAATTGAGTACAAAGTAATCTTGCATTGACTTTTGTTCATGTTTGGAGAAACAAATATGGACTTTAATTTTATGTGGTCGAGCCTTCTCCACGTGCATGCTCCACGTTCATGCATATTTGTGTGCTTTTTACATTTCAGAAAATCAATTAAATAGAAGCCTAGACCATAGTCTCTTTAATATTAAGTTAATTTAATTGTGTCTAACTGTGCAGGAAGACATGTTTGGGATGTTCCGGACCTAGCACCTTTCGAGGTCCTCTACTCAAGCTTTTCTTAGAGTTCATTCATTAGTTAAACTGTGGGGCATATTCACAAGGAGTCAACTCCAATTTATTTCCACCTTAAAGCAGCAAACGTGGAGATAGATTTAACACCCCATTCACAAGCTGGTGCAAACTGCAAACAACACCAGTATTCCCGCGATAACTGCCCCATAAATTATCTCCATGGTGGACACCACCAACTAGCACTAATGAGATCTAGAGTAGGCGTTCCTGTGAAAAAACACACAAGAAAACCACAACACCACATTCACAACGGACTGCCAGATCTGCGAATCTCCTTTTAGTGAGTCATCCCACTGAACTCTGCTGCCGCTCTCCTTTCTTATTTTGTTTCGGTGTCATGTCCGCACCTTGTCTTTGAGCAGAGCAGCCCATCTTTCTCTCTACCTGTGTAGCCTTGATTCAGCCTGCACAATTTTGTGTTGTCCATATGGGCCTGCGGCAAAATAGATCATGCTGGCCGGGACAGTGCGTCTTTTGCAGACCCGGTCCAAGCTTTGTTTCACCCAGAACATCTGGCATCAGACTCCACACACAGCTGATCCATGGCATCTGGAAGACACTGGCAGAGTCCTCTGAAGTTTCTGAGATTTAAGACACACGTGGTGTAAGCATGAAACATTGTGATAGAGAAGATGAAGGTAAGTGTCCACAGCAGAAATAGAAGTCGCCTCTGAATCCAGATGTGCATAGGATTGCAGATCTAGTGACTGAGTTTAAGGGGGGGATCAGTCCTTCAAAGCTGAGTCAACAAAATCTGTGATGTCTGTTGGAGGAATGGTACTAAGGTGCAGATAGTGACTGAGGTGCAGGCACTGTAGGTGGTGCACAGGCATGTTACGTATGGTGAGACTATTTCATCTCACGCTGCTGGCATCAGCTGTGCAGCTGTAAAAGAGTCACAGGGAGACATACCGAAGATGGCCTCACCTGTCCATCAAGCTCTGGCCATCTCCTATCCCCTCCTCCTGGCACACTATCAACCTCCCAGAGCACACACAGCATTACCCTCAACCCCCCCTCTCAAAAAACAGAATAATGCCTGTTATCCTTCCACCCAGCCACCCTGGCCACCTGCTTCATTTACCACATGTCCAGTTAAAAAAACAAAATCCCGGTGACCTGCTGTCTAGGCGAGGATGGGGAAACAGAGGAGAAACACTTTGGGGCATATTAGCAAGAACCTCGGTAAAATTATCGCCGTTTTAGCGTCAGGAAACTGCCGCTAAAACGGCGATATCAGGTTTGCTAATGTCCGTTATAGAATTCCAATAGAAGCCCAGGTTAGATGTCCTGCACATCTAACCTGGGCTTCCATTGGATTTATATAACGCATATTAGCAAGCCCATTTTTGCCGTTTTAGCAGCAGGAAAATGCAGCTAAAACGGCGATACTTTTAACAAGGTTCTTGCTAATACGCCCCTGTGTTGCCAGATTTCTATTGCAATCACAAATAGGCCGCTGTTTTTTTAAACCATAA
This sequence comes from Lissotriton helveticus, assembly GCF_964261635.1. Taxonomy (NCBI): domain Eukaryota; kingdom Metazoa; phylum Chordata; class Amphibia; order Caudata; family Salamandridae; genus Lissotriton; species Lissotriton helveticus. Next base: position 16,807,015 of record NC_136063.1, on the reverse strand, counting down.
ATAAAAAGGAGTTACAGAAATGAGATACGTTTGGTCTAACCAGTTGAACGGTGACCTATTTTTCAATGTGTGGATGACATCAATAAAGAGACATTGCATAATGTTCCCCTTTGCGGCTTTTGAAACACAGGAATTCCTTTCAGAGCTGAAGAGAATTCTGCATTATGCTTCCAGAAATATGAGCTCTCCCAAAATGTTCTCTTTTGATATAAGTTAATTTGTGGTGCTTTATTTTCTATTACAGGTTAGCAGGTGACTATGTACTAATCTCTATTCCTGTCCTGCTGGTAAGTTTGTCTTAAAAACGATGGTTTATTGATATATTAGAGTTCAATTAGACTTGGGTGGAATGAGTACTAGAAAGTATGCTAATTATCTAATGATTCAACTGAGGTGGCATGGTATGAATGATATCGGTGGGTCGGGATGCAGCCGGAGCTGTTACTGGTGGCTGAGATTAATTTAAGCATTCCATCCATCACTTTTTTGTAGACTGTCGAGTCCAAAGTAAACTCAAGTAGATCCCGGGTTGCCTGTGATCCTGTTTAGGGAGGACCCTGCCTGGCAGTTCGGGCTGGACTGTTCCTATTGAAGCAGGGTCAAGACTGAATTACAACTGGCTCGGTCCAAACTGGCGTGGCATGGAGTGCAAAATCATGGTGGACTGGGGTGTGGCCCCAATTAATTACCTGTGGCTGAGATTAAAATTCCACCATCACTTTTTTGCAAACTTCAGTCATCTCATTGAAGCTACCCAGAATGCAGGGGAAAAATATGTTTCATACCCACTTCAAGATTTGTGGGATCTCACCCACCCACAACCTTTTGACTTGAGGTTAAAGACGTCATTTGTCACTGTCGAATTGGGGACATGACCTAGTGGGAAAAAAAAGTGGACAGGACTCTCCTAAACTCATCTCTACACCCTGGTGCAATAGCAACGACTTCTACCGTCAAGGGAATATAGACTTTGTGGCTGAATATTTGCTGCCTGAGGCATGCGCGTCCCTCAACAAAGGGAGGTGCAGCCAGAAACAGGAGGCCGCCAGGGAGATGAAGAACTGCCATCTTCCACACTCAGAGCCTGAAGGAGAGTTTGGTGTGAGGAAGATCTTAAGGGGCAGATTTACAAGCCCCTTGCACCTCTTTTACGCCGCCGTTGCGTCAATTTTATGACGCAGCGGCAGCGTAAACCAGCGCCATGCTGCGGGGTATTTACAATGTGATGCATCTGGGGGATGCGTCACGTTGTAAAGCCCTGTGCCAGAAGTAGATGTTCCTGTTCAGGGGGGAGGAGGGGCATTTCGGCACAGGAACGCCTTCTAAATGTGGCTGAATGAAATGTCCAAGATTTCACTCAGTCACTTTTGAGCCCATGCTGCGTCAAAACCTTGCTCCTGCTTGAAGCAGCGGTAAGGATTGCCGCAGCATTGTACAGGTAGGGCACTCCAGCAATGCGCCACCTTTACGGCACAGATGCGTCATGCATCTGTCCGTTTTTGCCCCATGGTGCACCGCATTGTAAATGCGGCACATCCATGGTGGCGGAGCCGTGACGCACAACAACTGGCGCATCCCTGCTGATATGCAGGGATTCGCTAGTTATTGTAAATCTGCCCCGTAATGTTTGGGTGGTGATCGCACTTGAGAAAAAGCCAACTACTTTCCAGGCCACCACACATTTCCCAGCGGTGCATATTGAGTGCACCGCTGGGTGGCAGCTTTGGGGCACCGTGCCTGGTATCAGTGGCACTCCAGCTGCACCAATTGCTTCTTTCAGATGTTCCTGTCAAGCATGGCTGGGGATCTGAAAATGGCATTAGTGGCCAGGCCTACATCATGACAGATATTCAGAAAGGACCCTTCAACCATTCTGGGTCTGGCTTCTTCAAATTGCATTCGCAACACTTATTCTGGTCTCCTCCAGCGATTCATGTATAATTCAAATGCACCTTGCCCTTCAAGGAAATCCCAATAATGTTTTCAGTATATCTATGTGGTGATAGCACAACACACTATATGAATGGGGCCAGATTTCAGGCTGTTGTACAGGTGAGAGACTTGGAGAGAAATGGGATGCTCACTATCAGAAGCAAGAGTCGTTCTGGGACTGGCAGAGGCTGAAAAACCCACCAAAGGGACCTGAATGCGAAACTTATGAATCACAACTGAGGGTCTTGAAAGAGCAAAGAAAGATGCACCGCATCACCTGAAAGAGCAGGCACAAATGTCATGGTACTTATAGAGCGCACTGTCACCAGACGGTCACCTTGTGGTGTTGCCTATTCGGCTTCCTGGCGCTGATACTCATACCGCTGTGGAACCCTTCCTGGCATTCCCTGTGAAGTGTCCACTCCTGGGCACCCCCAGGGTGAAGCCAGGCATCCTTAGCGCTGTTGAGGCCAGTGTGGAGGCTAAGCAAACTAGTGCCCAGAGTTGCAGAGTGGGACTCCATGATTGGAATTGGGACCGAGGCGAGAATTAACAGGTCCGAGGAAATTGAGCCCTAGACCCCGCCGAGGCGGGAATCAAACCCTGGTCCCTGGCCAGAACTCTGCATCAGAGTCTGCCGCTCTAACCATTGAGCCATACTGCTCCACAAGGAGTTGGTGAACGAGGCAGAGAATAGAACAGCCAGGTCCCTCGACTCATTATGGAGCACACACATCTGGGGTCTGATTCACAAAGGCAATTGACACTTTTAAGTATGTTTACAGCTTATGGCTCTTCAGAAAATCCAAGTGTACGTTGTTACTAAAAAAACTGAAGTAAGTTCAGTATCAGACATGACCGGCCCATGATACTGGGAAACATCCTTTACAACGCAACTTTTACCACGCAGTGCCTTTACGACGCAACTTTTACAACGTAAACCATTGCAACGCATTGCACTGGGGGGCGCTCTAGGATAGGGAATAAGTTTAATTTACTATCCAACACCTTCCCTAGTGTCCACGGGGACTGGAGTTGGAATAGTAAATTAAACTATTCCCTATCCAGCACCCCAAAGCGCTATGCGTTGTAAAGGTTTGCGTTGTAAAAACCGAGTTGTAAAGGCATGCGATGTAAAAGCATGCGTTGTAATGTCATACATCCCTGATACTACAACACCCTCTCCTAGAAAATAATGAAGGTAGAGAAATAAAATAAAACCCAATAGTAAATAATGTTAAATTTTAATGTAACAATACTTTTTTTATGAACACATAATTACATTGATTTTAAATACTTTTATACATCTTTTTGATTCATTGTTAATGCATTTCAAAAAGATTTGTGTCTTACACAAGTTGCATCTGCGGAATATAAACTTCCATAGGCATCCTCCAAACATGAACCAATCTCCAACACCCCCTAAAAAACAGAATCATTGCTATAGGGCTTCTCAGATGCTTTCCAACTGTGAGTAGACATCCCCCTCTGCTTCAAATCAGTAGCAATGGTGGGATGTGAATATCGGGTAAAGGAAGGTGCCGTCTCAAGGGACAAAAAAAGAAATATTTTTTGTTAAAGATAGGAAGAGCCTCATGAAAGCAGCCATCAAAAGTGTGTTGGGTATTGTTGGCAACTGGCTCATGTTATTATTATTGGCAATTTCCTTTTCAAACAGGAGAACCTACCTGGCCTGAATGTGCTGTTGACAGGTAAATGTAGAGTAATTGCTTCAATGGACTTCCTACAAGAAGAGAGTGTATCTCTCACTTACACCACAAATGGCCCCTAAATCCACTTTGTAATGTACAACCCCTGCGCTCATGATTAAACAGAAGAATTGGAATTAACAACAATGTCTCAAAAAACCATGATTTTAACCTCTTCCATGCTCATGACGAGCTGAGCTCGTCATGAGCCACGGCACTCCGGTGCTCATAACGAGCTGAGCTCGTCATGAGCCGTGGAACGCTCGCACGCGGGGATAATTCCCCTGCTGTGCTGAGCGTTCCACGGCAGGTAATGCACCTGTGACGAGCTGAGCTCGTCATAAGCACCGGAGCACCGTAGCTCATGACGAGCTCAGCTCGTCATGAGCATGGGGGCGCTGTGCGCACCCCCTCCCCCCAGCACAGCGGGGGATTAACCCCCGCAGCGAAGGGGTTAAAGGCTTAACTTAACTTCACAGAAAAATAACATTAAATATAAAGCATTGTCAGTTCGTAAGATGCTCCGTGAGTATAATTGAGAGACAGCTGCATTATCCTCCGTATAGACTTTATACATTGGAACATGCGACTAAAGCGCCCTTATTGTTTTAATTTTTCATGATGATTAGTTTTTTTTACAAAATTCTTGGAGCAGCATTCCTAAAAATATCATTCCGCTGCAGTGTTACATTTGGACAGTCATTTAACTTCCGTCTTCATAAAGCCACTTATAGTAACCATGAAGAGATGCACACGAGCATTGTTCGCAATGGCTGACCTAGGAACCCAATGCGTAGACATTGTGGGGCATATTATCTAGGGCTTTATCTCCGCTTTTTTGGCTTTAACACCATCGATGCGGTGCATTTTCCCGCCGTGCACTGAAAAATTCAAAAACCCGCGGTTCAGCGTACAAGAGGTGTACTTCATGTCGTGAGCGTCGAAGGGGTTAAAAGCCAAAGAAGCGGAGATAAAAATATTGCTCTATCAACATCAGATTGCTAATAGGAGAAATGTCGCTTAGCTTAGATTTCGCATGTTAGCACCCTTTTCCACTACGCTTCCCTTTGCATCTCTAATGAGATGCAAAGTGGGCATTCCAGAGCAAAATAATAAGAGAAATATCGCTAAGCGACATTTCTCCTATTGGCAAGCCTCACGCTAACCCTGTTAGAGACAAAAAGCACTAACCACGGTTAACGCTGCTTTTTTACGTCTGCTTTTTTCAGACTTAGCCATGTAATCCAATGGGAGGTGGATTACATGCCTAAAATCACCCTGCCCTATCAGCAAGGTTTCGCTGGTTGCAGTGTGATTATCACACTGTTTACCAGCTAACGCATGGATTCCTATCGCATAGGAGATAAGCGTTGCTGATAGCACGCTATCTCCACAATGGAATCCAGCGTTTGCCTGCGATAAGTATCCGTGCGCTAAAAGCGCTGAGCGATAATTATCGCAGGACCTTGCTAATATTCCCCTGTATTTCTTGTTCTTATTTTGATTCTAAAAAAATTGTGTCCAGTGTTTTTCCACATCAATCCAATCTGGTATTCTGGAATGTAATACTTGTGATTCACCTGAAGACGTCATTCTCAAAATCTCACTGGTGCCCAAAAACAGCAGGACACCTAATATGAATTCAGAAAATGAAACTCAATATTATTCAAATGAAAATCATGGAACTAAAATACGATTGGTAATACATTTTGTATGCAAAACGTTTATGCACTGCAGTGTGACAATGCAAAATGTAGCCTACGACTGACCTATCTTATTTGTTTGTTTGTGACGTCAAAACCAATATTGCATTTTGTTAACAGTGTCTCATTCATGCTGAAGTAAGCTTTATGCAAACAGCTGCTTTAACTATTTTTAATGTTACTATCATCCTCCGATTCAAAGAGCAATTCTTCCATCTTCGTAGTTTCACATGAGATGAAATGTGAAATTTAAATGCAAATTGTAAACTTGTTTAAATTTACTTCAGTTAGTGAACACGGTGGGGCAGATTTATTAGCCCATGCGCCACATTTACGCCGCCGTTGCATCACTTTTTTGATGCAGCGTAAACCATGCTCCACATTGTGCCTTAGTTAGAAGGTGACACTTCTAGGAAGATGCGTCACGTTGTAAAGCCCTGCGCCACATGAAACCACGGCCTCGTTCAATATCGAGTCATCAATCTCTGAACTTTGAGTACGAGAGGACTCGTCATGATTCCAGTTACTGGCCGCTCTTGCTGAGGCCTGGTTCACATTAGTTTTGGCTGTGTGTTTTTCAGCTTTCTACTGTACTTGCGGCGTCCGTTTTCATAGCAGCAGCAGCTGCTGCCGTAAGCTTTAACGGTCTCCTCATTTTTATAGATTTAGCTCTGTTTTTTTCAGAGCTGAAGCTGAGAATTAGCTAGTACCTGTACAGACAAGCCCAAATTGCCTGTATATTCCCCTCTGTTATGCAGAGCTAAAGGGCGAACATTAACTGACTCTACACAAGCCCAAGTCTTTCTAAAACGAACAATCCTTGTTATGCTTGTGAATACTTCTTTTCAGCCGCTCACTGTTATGACTTAGCCGCTGCCCCCAGGTAGCGCTCACCTCCTTGGCTCAGCTTCCCCTCCTCTCACCTCGTTTCCAGAGCCAGAAACCGGTCTCGCATCCTTTGCTTCGGTTTTGGAAAGCAAAGCACCTGCTGCTGTCTCATTCTGCTCGGCTCGGGCCTGCTCGGCATAAGCCTCGGCAATGGCGGCAGAGTGAACTCCAACAAGCCGGTAAAAACAGGTATGGCTTCAATCACGCAATTCAGCTCCCGGCCGGCCTGAATCCCCCCGGTCGCCTTCCCTTCATCTGTCTCCGTGACCAGGGGCGGCTCTAGGCTCATGGTGGCCCTGGGCAGGAAGCGGAGGTAGGGGGCCCCGGAAGAGGGGGTCCGGGCAGGGCGGAGCGCGGAGGCCAGTGAAGAGGGGGGATGTATGACATTACAATGCACACTTTTACAACGCATACCTTTACAACGCATTGTTTACAACGCAACATCCATTACAACGCATTCCATTACAACGCATGCCATTACAACGAAATTTTAAAAACTACATTTACAACGCATTCCATTACAGCGCATAATACCTTTACAATGCATACCATTACAACGCATTACATTACATTGCATGTTTGGTAAGTATTGGATAGTGTAGGGGTAAAATGTACTATTCTAACTCCAGGGGGGGTGCAACAGTAGGGTAAGTGTTGGATGGTAATGTTATGCGTTGTAATGGTATGCGTTGTAATGACTGAGTTGTAATGGCATGCGTTGTAGTGGTGTGCGTTGTAGTATCATGCGTTGTAATGGTTGCGTTGTAAATGCATGCGTTGTAATGGATGTTGCGTTGTAAAAGTTTTGTTGGAATGGTAGTGTGTTGTAAAAGTTGCGTTGTAAAGGTTGTTTCACAAGAGGGCGGGGTCAGGGTGTTTGGAAGTGGAACAGAGCCATAGGATGCCAAATCCCTACCAGGGGCAGACACTCAAATATGTATCCATCCTCAGAGGATTATTATATTAAGGATATATATTGGTGTGGAGGCCCCTTGGGTTTGGTGGCCCTGTGCAGGTGCACAGCATGCCTAAGGCCGCCCCTGCCGGGACTGAGGACAGATCCCGGCCTAGAATACGGCTGAGGTTCTGCTCCGGTCAGCTTCCCTTTCCGTGTTCACCGCGCCACCTCCGACTCCATCTCCTGGGGAGGGGCAGCGCCTGCAGCTACGCGTCAGCGGGACTCATGACAGCCACCCACGTTTCGTCGAGATACACTCTTCAAGCATTGATTCCAGGGCTGAGCTTCAGTACGCTTGGACAAACGAAAAAGTCCGCTCTCCTGAACAATGGGCATAAACAAGCCCATGTAGCATATCCGATCTTGACCTTTTAACTAGCTGAAGGCCTGCTCACCGGTGCAACAAATGTACTCAACCTGGGCAAAGCACATGGCTGACTTTGTTTAAGGGGGCAGGACCAAATCCCCAGAGGTGCTTCTATGCCCTGCTGAGAAAGAATTGGATAGTTTTTCTTGCAGCATACCCACTTGTGTTATTCTGAGCCCCAAGAATATGCTCTAAAGCCCAGTCTGATCTGAAGGTAAACACCTACGCAGTCCCCCATGAGCTACTGCGGGTGCAAGGGCCAGGAGTAACCCTGCAATAAACACTCTGTGGGGGATCCTACTATTGAAGTGAACCTCTGCATCCTTCAAATGTGTGTTGATGAGACCTTGTGAGACGCTCCCAGTCAGGAGGTCTGTTATTGATGGGAGCTAGACACTAAAACAGGCATCAGTAAGTGTGACTCTGTGAGAGCACCGCATGGTGTGGTGTCATGCCACTGTGGTAAGCACCTCCAGCATGTGTAAGCTTTTGAGCGCTGCCCCGTGTGGAGGCCCATGACCATTGTAGGCTGCATGGATCTGACCTCAATTTGCACTAGAGAGCTGGAATCCCCATCACAAGGACCACAAGATTGCCAAATGATGTCACACCTGTGACTGTCAGAAATGCCAATCCAAATCTTCCCCAGCTCCTCTCTCTACTGTCCCAGTTGGTTGAACAGCATAGAGCCCCTTCACTCCCCCAGGAGTCCCAAACATGTTGGATGATTTACAACAGCAATACGCATACATTCGACTGAATTGGAAAAAAAAAGTAGGCTTTGCATCTGGCTCAGTCCTAGTTTAAAAAAGTGTTTAATTGTAATCCTCATTTCCAGCTGGCATTTTAACCAGCCAAGACCTGTCTTGTTGAGAGCGGTGGGGCCCGGTGGAGCAGTATTTTGACGGACAACGACGGGGTAAAACTAAATAAATAATTAATTTTGCCTTGTCATCGCCCATCTAAATCTTCCCCACCATGGGCCCACTGCTCTTACCTGCAAGGGCCCAGTGGTTGTATCCCCACTTGAGCCGGAGAACTATATTGAGTGAGAGAATCCCAAGCAAACTGTACTCAATAAAACTCATTAGAACATTGGAATGCTGGGAGCTCCATTGAAAACAATGGAGTGCTCGGGGCTTATAATGGCTGATATAAGCCTGGAGCTCCAACATTTCAATGCTTCTTTGTTTACAGCTTTGACTGTGAACAAAGGCTTCAAGGACCCTACAGGGAATCTGAGGGGATTTCAATCCCCTCGCGCTCCCGTAAGGCTTTGTTCTTTTTTGTTAGAACATTCAGTCCTCTAGTGGCAGAATGTTCTATTAGCCTTATAGCCCTTCGTAGTTGGGCTATACCAGCTATTAAAATCCCTCTCCCTTGTTAAAGGCCCTCGCCTTCGGCTCGGGGCCTTTAACGCTGGAGAGGGCCTTTAATAGCCGGTATAGCCCTCTACGGCGGGCTATAAGGCTATATTAGAGGTACTTCACCTGCTTGACTAGTAGTCAACAAAGGTCTTGTGGCCGGATGTACATGGAAGTGGTCACAGAATCAAGGCTGTGAATTCCAACCCGTATTTTTACAATCAGGAAAGAATTTGACTATGTTCTGATAGGTTGGTTCATAAAATTCTTGATCATATTGGGTCGTAATCTGACCTAACTCATAAGTATTAATGAAGTAGTTCAGAAAATGCAACTCACTCTCATTAAAGGCCTTCATAGAGATTGTCATATACATGGGTCTGCAGGCCACCATGTATGTCTGTGATCACTGTTTAATAAAGTCATCTTTTAATTCAATGCTGCCCATTATTGTTAAAGGAAACAGGGGAGTGTTGAAAAAAACATGACTTTTTTTCTAAAGATTTGGCAGTCGTCCCATGTACCACTGCTTACTTTAAAACAAACTGTTTTTAATTCACACAGAGGAAGGGTCCCAAAGTCGCTTTTTTCCCTCGGGAGTGCATTAGCACCCAAACTCAGGAGTATGTATTTTTTTATGTTTTGAGCCCAGATGTTGGCCTCGAAGCATGGATACTTATCATACCGATTTGATATTGGGAAAAATTGCCTACAACGTGCTCCTTCCTAAAATGGATTTGTTATGAGGTCACAATGCCATTTTAAAAGGCGTTAAAAGCTTATTGGCTCCTATATTGGGATTTAGAAGTAAGGAAAAGCAATTTTGAGGTTGTAAATTCGGAATAAGAGGGTTTGCAGCTCACAAAATGCTTAGTACATCTGGCTGAAATTGTTGCTTTGTAAAGAATGACACTGCCTGGACCAACTATTTGTGGTGAGTGATACTTGAGCTGCCTCAACTAGATGCTCATTCTTCACGAGTAATCTCATGTGTTTGACTCCACTGCTCACTGAAAGTCAAAGCCTAAGGAGAAGGAGCTTTCTCTTCCCATGGGTCTGTGGTTTCTGTGTCTCCAAGGACAGCTGCCATCCAGACAAGAGTGCCTGGAAAAGTAACCTGTTCCTCCTCTCAAACACATCGAAAATCAGATTCATTCCAACCAGTTTTGATTCTGATAATAATATTCTATTATTTGCACTAGTACTTGTTTGCCACTGGCCATAGCAGTAGCGAAATTTCTGGGGTGGGCATGGTCTATTAGGCAGAAAGCCATAGTCCAGAGACTGCTTATATAGGGATTGTTTTACTGAACTTATTTGATGTAGTGTGTCAATTTTAATAACATGTATTTTTGTACGCCTTTTATGAAATGTAATTGAATCTTATCTGATTGAGGCAACCATTTAATGATGTTTTAAATTTATGTATGTATTGTGCTTTTATGAGAATTACTCGAATAAAGCCTCTTTGAATTGATTCTGATAATAATATTCTGCAGCCAACAAATACCAATGAACCCCTCAATTAGAGTCAACATTAGATTAATTTTAATTATTGTCCAACTTAGAGCCCGCCTAATCATGCCCGTTATTGGTTTGTTGCAACAAATCTAGGACACCTCTGAAGCATGTTTGACTTGCGTGGCAAAAGGGGTGTGGTTTCTGCTATGTTTTGAAAAGGATTCCTGTTCTTGGATAATGAAAATCTGTGAGGTTTGCACATACTCATACCTAAACCCTTCAGTGCAAAGCATTGGCGTCAACGCCTCTGATTATCACCCCCGTGCACTTCCTTTCCATGCAAATTTTCCCAAGTACCAATATGTTTTGGATGCGTCTCAAGGTCGGTGCTTTCTCTGTTCGTAAATGCAGTACCTTAAATTAAATGGTCATTGCTATTTACCTTTAAGTATTATTCATGACATCATGTTAAAGGGTTGAGGGAGAAAGTTGTGCTTATGAAATACTTTTTTCCTAGACAAAATGAAAATCTAATTATTAAAGTATGTATTTGTACATTTAAAGGCATGCACCCATAAGCCTGTGACTTTGTGGCACTTCAGTTTGGGTACGAATATTGTAAATTCAGTTACATGTCCTAATTATGGTTTTTCTTCTTTGTGGCAGGAGGCCTTTGTTTACCATCTGCAAGCGAGCTTTTTACAAAATCAGGTACTATTTGCATGTATCTATTTTTCTTTACGAGTTTCAGACTATCTTTCCCGAACTCTTGCCACTTTTCCAGAAGAAGAATTGTGGGGCATATCACCAAGCAATAGCGATATTTATCGCTATTGCTTGGTTAGCGATACAAATTTATCGCCGAGCTGCGACGATTTTTATCGCAGATAAACCTTACTATTATCAAGGTTTATCTCTAAAACAATAAAAATCGGCCGAAATGCATGAATATCGCTGTAAAGTCAGCGATATTCATGCATTACCGAGCGAATGCTCTTAGCCATGTTATCCACCTCCCATTGGATAACATGGCTAAGAACTGCTCAGGGCAGGTGTTAGTTTTTGGAGATATTTTCTCCAAAAGTTGGTAATAGGAGATAGCGATGTTAGCGACTGTTTCCAGTCACTAACATCTTGGCACGCCCACTTTGCAAGTCATTAGTGATAAATTTCTCTGACATGCAAAGTGGGGCCCAAGACGGTTGCTATCTCCTGCTAGCTGTTGCTAACTGGTGTTAGCGACAGCTAGGTAATAGGGAGATAATTTTATCTCCGCTTTCTTGGCTTTTAAAGCCAAAAAAGCAGAGATAAATCCCTTGATAATATGCCCCTGTGTTTTCATTCTAAGCCTGGTTGCCTACAGAATAGTCCCAACTGAAACAGAGTGACCTACACCTCTTTTGACACATATCTTCCACCCCATCTTGGTGTTCTCCTTGCTCTGCCTTGCATCCAACAGCCTCTTGCGTATGGTAAGGGATCCAGATCTGAAGTTTGTACAAGAGCAGCAGATGGAGGTTATGGTAAAGGTTCCCGCCTATTAGACATGGGTAGATGTTAAAACCTTTTTATGAGTTTTCTTTTTAATTTTAATATTAAAAAAAACTTATGAGCTCAGCCACTAGTCAATCGACGCTTGTGTAAACACCACTATAGTGGAGTTCAATACAAGAATCATTAATAGTTGAGATAATCTTGAAAAACCTATTTTTGGATCTTTAGAGTTCACAAACCCTCACTGAAATGTCAATGCCTTAATCCACAAGTTTCCTCAAACCAGTGATTTCCGGTTCAGAGCTCAAGGAGCTGCGAGAGAGCTGCGTTGGAGCTTTGGAGCCTTGGAGCCTCAGAGAGCTGCGTTGGGGCTGCGGAGCCTGGGAGCCTCAGAGAGCTGCGTTGGAGCTTCGGAGCCTTGGAGCCTCAGAGAGCTGCGTTGGGGCTTTGGAGCCTTGGAGCCTCAGAGAGCTGCGTTGGAGCTTCGGAGCCTTGGAGCCTCAGAGAGCTGCGTTGGAGGTTCTCAGCCTTGGAGCCTCAGAGAGCTGCGTTGGGGCTTCGGAGCCTTGGAGCCTCAGAGAGCTGCGTTGGGGCTTTGGAGCCTTGGAGCCTCAGAGAGCTGTGTTGGGGATTTGGAGTCTTGGAGCCTCAGAGAGCTGCGTTGGAGCTTCGGAGCCTTGGAGCCTCAGAGAGCTGCGTTGGAGCTTCGGTGCCTTGGAGCCTCAGAGAGCTGCGCTGGAGCTTCGGAGCCTTGGAGCCTCAGAGAGCTGCGTTGGAGCTTCGGAGCCTTGGAGCCTCAGAGAGCTGCGTTGGGGCTTTGGAGCCTCAGAGAGCTGCGTTGGGGCTTTGGCGCCTTGGAGCCTCAGAGACCTGCGTTGGGGCTTTGGAGCCTTGAAGCCTCAGAGAGCTGCATTGGAGCTTTGGAGCCTTGGAGCCTCAGAGAGCTGCGTTGGGGCTTCGGAGCCTTGGAGCCTCAGAGAGCTGCGTTGGAGCTTCGGATCCTTGGAGCCTCAGAGAGCTGCGTTGGAGCTTCGGAGCCTTGGAGCCTCAGAGAGCTGTGTTGGAGCTTCGGAGTCTTGGAGCCTCAGAGAGCTGCGTTGGAGCTTCAGAGCCTTGGAGCCTCAGAGAGCTGCGTTGGGGCTTTGAAGCCTTGGAGCCTCAGAGAGCTGCGTTGGGGCTTTGGAGCCTTGGAGCCTCAGAGAGCTCATATCCTGCTGACGCAGAGTTGTGCTGCGTTGTTGTTTCTGAGTTGGCGTTCGAGATTGTAGCTGCCAGGACGAGCCCTTCTAGCGGAGGCAGATCGGTGGTCTGCAATCAAGACTGGCTGCGGTTTGCGGAGGGGGAGCCCACTCACTCTGCTCACTCCTTTTGGGAGTGCTTCCGGCTCCAGCTCCGACTACAGCGAGCGGGGGAGTGGAGCAGAGTGGAGCAGTGTGGCAGCGTTTTTTCGTCTGCCCGGCGGTAACTGGAACCAGCAACATCAGCTACAGTAGACGGCATTGGGCAAGCCAGGTGAATCACTGCAGCGGAGACGCAAAGGGGGACCAGGTGGGGTCAGTGTCTGTGCCGACTGTGCCCACTGTGTCCTGATAATCCTGACCTAGAGCAGCATTGTGCTTGGAGCGCCCAGAGTGGCCGGGGCGAGGCGGAAAAGGACGTAGGCATTGGGGCCTGCGCTGAAGCATCCCCGCTTGCCCTAATTTGAACAGTGCGTGCTCATCAGTGCCCCTCAGTCTCTCTCAGCAGTCTCCCCACAGTATGGCCGCCTACACAGGAGCAGCCCAGAAAACCCCTCTGAGTGGGTATGGGGGCCAGCACATCCAGGGTCAACCTGAGCTTGTTCCTTCTCCTCAGTCTGCACCTCTGCTCCTCTGCTCCTCTGCTCCTCTGCTCAACTCATCTCAACTCATATCAACAGCTTGAGTCAAATAAGTCAAAATAACATTATTAACCACAATAACACTACAAAAGAAGCATAATAAAAGCATAACGAGAACTGAAAAGGGGAATACATAAGGGTAAAAGGCAGTAAGCAAAGGCAAAGGCAATGGCAACACAATAAAACAAAGACAAAGGTAAAGGCAAAACGATAAAGAAAAACAGCAAAGATCAAACAGGAAATAGGAGAAGAAAGGAGACTGTCAACTTCAATCAACTTCAGTCAAAAACCTCAAAGTCCTACTTATAACAAAAGAATCTCAAAAAGTATAAGTTAGCCACAGCGGGGCAAGGAGCTTAAAGAACAACAAAAATTAAAATAGAGGCCCAGAAGGGGGTAAACCAACCATAACCATTGCTTTAGCACTGACAGCATCGACTCCCTCGGTTCCCCAAACATACAACTCAATCAATCTCCTAGCTGCTCAAAAGCCAATATCAGAGTCTTAGAAATGGGAACCACTGAGGACCCTAACAATGAAACAACCAGCGAGATAACCCGGACAACTCATGAGCAAGGTTGGCAGGAACCTCCCCACCCTCCTGGCTCCAGGCAGGCTAAAGCCAATCCTGCCCACCAAACTCACATCAAAGATGCAAACCAATTAGATTCAGACAAGCTCTGAGAATCTTTACTGGATACCATGCAGCTTACCATCCAGTCAATGCAGTACCACTCTGATAAGATGGACGTTCAATTATCCATCCTTAATTCGGTGGCCATCCATGTTTCGAATATCGACAGCAGACTAGCAGACACGAATAATCTGATCAAAAGGGCTCAGGCCAACACACAACTATCCCAAAACCACTGTACCTGCTTCGCTATAGTCAACAAACTTTCCACCATTCCAGCAGTAATGGGGACATCCTAGACGACATCAGCAAAATCTCAATAAATCAAAGAACCCTAGAGGTTTATGTAAACGGCCCTACGTAGGGACCAATTAGCAACAACAAGGATATAGGCAGCAAAGAATGGATTGAAGGCCCCCAACACGCTTCTCACAGTGAAAGGCAGACACTTAACAACTCCAACACCAGATTGGCAAGCCTTCCCAAAATGTTGGATGATTGAATAAGCGTGGAAACCAGAGCTGAAGGACACAAACAATGCCCCAATACTATAGAACAAAATAGGGACCCAGAGCACAGCTGTCACCTCCATCCGAAGGAAGCTTCACCAAAAACATTTGTATTAGAACCCCCCCAGCAGTCCCACACTGTGAGAAACGAGGATCCAAAACCTAGGCACAAGCAGAGGAGAAAAGGAGAAAATAAGATGAACTTAATGGATTACTTCCAAACAGGTTGCGCATGATTTGGGACAAAAAGTAAAGCTGCCAATAAAATCATGGTAGGAAAAAAAAGCAAGCCACTTGGCTATCTCAAGCTCAAGGGGTCCAGTCCCTAAACTGGTTAGGGCAGTGGATGATACACAGGAGCCATCCATAAAAGCATTAGATGAAAGCGTGAAGAAGGCAAATGACAGAACTCCAGCAATTCCACCATGAACAGACATGCAGAGCTAGCCATTCCAAGAAAAACAAATACCACCACCAGGGAAGACTTCAGAACCCCAGCGGATTTTTTCAATTGCCGCCTTCAAGAGGATTCAGCCATCCAGACAAAACTCTCAACCGCCAAACAGCAAGAATCCAAAAACTGTTCCATCCAGTTTATACCTGACTACAAGTGTAGAGGATGCGGAGACATTCTCAACAGAGGGAATAGTCTACAATGAATTCAAGCAATCAGAAGCCTGGCTGATATAAGTACACTCGAGCTCGAAAGAATAGAATTTAAAAACATCAAGGAACTCTCAAGCAGAAAAAACAACAAAGACAACCTGGTCCACAGAGGAAACAGCAAAAAGGATTCTGGACAAAGAGCCCCAATTAAAGGCATAGGGAAACATAATACTCCTCTATCAGCTGGGCTACCCAGATCCACTGATACCAAACAAAGAGAGCAAGCAAACCCATTCACCGCATCATCAGGTATGCAGGCACAATCTGCGCTCAAAGGCACCCGCAGCACGGACGCACGATTAACAAAACAAAAAGATCACCACCGAGCAATCAGATCCGAAAATTGTACTTGGTTAGCAAGAATGATAAATCAACAAAGTGAGGGCACTTGACTCAAAACCAATCAAACATCATAATAATAATAATAATAAAGGGGTTTATAAAGCGCCTGGTGACGCCATCACGGCGTATCCCCGCGCTGTGGAGCGAGAGTCACGAGAGCAGAAACATCCATCCCTAGAGGGCAAACAGATGTGTTTTTAAAAGCTTCCGGAACATAGTTTCAGTTTTGGCTAGTCTGATCCCAGCTGGAAGGCTGTTCCATTGGGTGGCTGCCAACACCCGAAAGGAGCGGCCTCCCATCCTGGCTCTTACCCGAGGAACTGTAAGGAGACCCATACCCATTGAGCGAAGTGCTCTTTGGGGCAGATAGGGGAGAGCTAGGTCCTTCAAATACTCTGGCGCTTTTGCTGAAATTATCCTATAACAGAAAAGGAGAGCTTTAAAGAGGATTCTTTTCTTTATAGGAAGCCAGTGAAGGGCAGCCAAAGTAGGCTTGGATGCCGTTCTTTTGGGGAGTCTGAGGACTAATCGAGCCGCCGTGTTTTGCAGCACTTGCAATCTTCTCAGGTTCTTCTCCGTAGTTCCTAATAGCAGCACATTCGCGTAGTCAATGCGAGATGTGACCAACGCTTGGGTCATGATGCGTCTGGCCTCAAGTGGCAGTAGGTCCAGAGTGCGGTTTAGGGTCTTCATAACCCCAAAGCATTTCCCCACCAGTTTGTCAACATGACTCTCAAAAGAGAGTTTAGGATCAACCCAGACCCCCAAGTTCTTAGCCTCACTGCACGGGATGGGCAGAGAGCCAAGACAAGGCGGCCACCATTCCTGAGTCCAGCTCGCCCCATCTCCCCCTATCACTAAAACCTCCATTTTAGCCCCATTGAGCTTCAGGCAGTGTTGATTCATCCAGCCAGCAAGCTCCTGCATGCAGGTTTTAAAATTGGCCGCTGCTAACGTGGGTGACTGTGACAGGGAGATGAGCAGCTGCGTGTCATCGGCATAAGATACTAGCTCTATGCCGTATGACTGAACTACAGCTGCCAATGGAGCCATGTACAGGTTGAACAGGGTGGGACTCAGGGCCGAGCCCTGAGGCACCCCCTGTTCTAAGGCTACGCTGTTGGAGAGGAACATACCTCTCTGAACCTGGAAGCTACGGTCCGAGAGGAAGTTCTTAAGCCATCCCAATGCTGCCTTGGTAACCCCAGCACTGCTCAGACACTGTAGCAAGGTGGAATGTGCCACAGTGTCAAACGCCGCGCTGAGGTCTAGCATAATGAGTGCCATTGTGTTACCCTCATCAGCTCCGATCCGTAGAGTTTCGGTTGCTCTCAGCAGGGCAGTCTCAGTGGAATAGTTCTTTCGAAAACCGGACTGAGAGCTATGAAACATATTGTTCGACTCTAAGTGCTCCATAAGCTGAGTATTTACCAGTTTTTCCGTCACTTTCGCCAAGTAAGGTAAAAGGGAGATTGGACGGAGATTTTCCAGTATATCCTGGCTTAAATTTAATTTCTTTTTTATCGGCAAAACTATGGCTTTCTTCCAGTCTCCTGGGAGGGCGGCCGAGGAGAAAGACAGTTGGATAATGTGTCTGAACAGAGGCTCTAGCACTTCTAGACTGGCATTGAGTATTTTGGGGGGGGCCGGATCGCGGGTGGAGCCTGATTTAACACTTTTGCATATAGTAACCAATGTTTCCGCAGAGGGAACCTGAAAACTGGGCAGTTCTGAAACTGATAGACCCATCTCCCTACTATTGCCAAGATCAGGGCCAACAGTCAGATTATCCGTAAAATTGGCATAGATGTCCGTAATTTTACCTGCAAAATAATTAGCAATGTTGTTGCAGGTTTCCACTGAATCAGCGGAGGGCACATTGTTATTCGAGAATACAGATATCTCTTTGAAGATTTTAAAAAGTTCCTTAGAGGAGTTTTCAGCCTCAGCAATGCGATTTTTATAGTGTGCGGCTTTGGAGACCCTTATTGCCTTATAGTACTCTTTTTGCTTTTTCTTATAATATGTTTTAATCCCCGGACAAAAGCTGACACGCCACTCTCGTTCCAGCTTCTTGCAGGCGGATTTCGCTTATTGGAGTTCCGGAGTATACCAAGGGGTAGTTTTCCTCACATTCTTAGTGCTTCTCTCACTACGC
Organism: Lissotriton helveticus; assembly: GCF_964261635.1. Taxonomy (NCBI): domain Eukaryota; kingdom Metazoa; phylum Chordata; class Amphibia; order Caudata; family Salamandridae; genus Lissotriton; species Lissotriton helveticus. The sequence goes on along the minus strand of NC_136063.1, from coordinate 16,788,950 downwards.
ATGGGGGCCGTTTTATCAAGTGCACCTAAAATGCGGTTATGTAGCTCATGATAGGCCATTTCACAGTCACCTCCTCCTAATGGTCCTCCTACTGTAAGTAGTTCACTGAAGGTAGACTGCGAAAAGCCTTTCCATTTCCGCCGCTGATACCTCTGCTCAGAATCTCTCCTTGACTCCACCTCTGATATCTGAATCAGGAACGGAATCACAAAGTGATCGGACCAGGGGACCGGGATCGGAGTGAGAGGTTGTACCCCAGAACGGTTTCCAAAAATGGGGTCTAAAAGGTTCCCTAGTCTATGCGTAGGGTCCTGATTAATAAGATCAAGTTGTAGGGAGCGGAGATTGGAGCTAATATCCTTCGCTTCCATATCCAGTGGATCGTTGAAATGAGCATTCATGTCACCAAGCACAAAAAAACGCTTTTTCCTAATAGCTTGGTGAGCAGTGACCTCCGTCAGGCTAGAGCTGAAATCAAACATCCTGCCAGGTGGTCTATATACCAGGATGCCTGAGAGAGAGGTTTGGGGTCCTAAGTTAATAGTAAAGGCACCAGCTTCAGAGTGGTTGATGGTAAGGGGCGCTAAGGAGCATTGGAGAGGTATTCTGGTGGCGATAGCAATCCCCCCCCCCTGCCTTCCTTTCTGTCCAATCTGGCCAAGGAATATCCGGGGGGCATGGACTCTATAATATCAGGATCAGATGAGCCCCCTAGCCACGTCTCAGTAAAAAACATAATATCATAGTCCTCGTCCTCAAGTAGATGGTAAATTTGTGTGCTATGCTTACTGAGCGAGCGGCAGTTAACCAACCCCGCCTTAAACTGCCTATTGCCAGGAACCTTCCTAGCAGGAATGGAGGGCTTGAATGAGCACCACGGGCAATCACGTAGGAATAGCGCTTCCGAAGTGTGCATGCAATTTGGGACGACCTCGGGGCGGAGAGCTAACAGCTCCCTTCTATCATATCGTAGCCTAGGAGGTGATAAGCGGCCAGAGTCCTTAGCCCCGCGCCCCGTCCTGTCGCGGACGGGCGCAGACGGGCTGGACTTTGGCTCGACTTCGGCTCGCTTCCGGCGCGCCCGCTGCACGCGTCCGCTGCGCGGACGCGGTCCTCTACACATTTATGGGAGAGGTAGGGGCGACTAGAGCGCAGATCTTACCGCCCTGAGCCCGGAAGTGTTGGGCTCCTCCTCCACCCTCCGCAACAAACGCCCAAGATGGACGCGGCGGACCGGGGCGGGAGTTAGTCAATCACAGTACCCACAAACAGCTAATATCAGCCAACAGGTGAGGCACAGTATTTAAAAATAACACAGCAATACACACAAAGTTTAAAATTAGCTTCGATCGCCAAGATTAAAAGACGCTATTAATTCAGCGCTACAGTGCAAGCTGTGTACACACAGCGTCAGCGGAATAAGGACAGCCACTGCCACCGGCTGACCTCAGCTCCACAGCGCGAGTGCACTAAGGGGGATGTATTTATGCAAGTCAGGTACAGCGCGACTAGAGCGCAGATCTTACCGCCCTGAGCCCGGAAGTGTTGGGCTCCTCCTCCACCCTCCGCAACAAACGCCCAAGATGGACGCGGCGGACCGGGGCGGGAGTTAGTCAATCACAGTACCCACAAACAGCTAATATCAGCCAACAGGTGAGGCACAGTATTTAAAAATAACACAGCAATACACACAAAGTTTAAAATTAGCTTCGATCGCCAAGATTAAAAGACGCTATTAATTCAGCGCTACAGTGCAAGCTGTGTACACACAGCGTCAGCGGAATAAGGACAGCCACTGCCACCGGCTGACCTCAGCTCCACCTCATCAAGGCATAGATAGCTTCCGAATTGTCTGCTGGCATTGACCAAAACTTGCAAATTAACTGAATTAACAAAATAAGTTAAAATAACACTCAACTGGGAGAAGGAGATTACACGATGCTTCGCGTATTGTGTATTTACTTTGTTTGGAAACACAAAGGGAAAGCAGATCAATGACAGTTCTTTGTGTTTTAATTCTCTCAACGCATCAGGTGAACATCACCTCAGAATCTGCTCTTGGAACATAAATGGGTTAGGCAACAAAACATTGGATAGAGACCTTCTGGATTATTTACAAGGCTTTAAACTCATCCTACTACAAGAGACTTGGCTAGAAGAACCCTCACATCTACTTGGTTTCAAGACACATCACACTCCTGCAGTAAAAGGCTCTAATTCTGGGCACCCAAAGGGCGGTCTAACAATTTACTCATCAATAAGTACCATATCAGCGACCAAAGATGTTGACACTATTACAACTTCTACAAATGCAATTAAAGCACTCAGAGTAAATATACAAGATGGCAACACTAAACAACACATATTACTCCTAAAAAGCGTGACAAAGTCAAAGGAGTCAAAATGGTGCGATCAGAAATAACCAGAATGCTCTCAGAAGAATCAACGTCCAACCTTCTGCTGACGGGTGACTTCAACATGCACCTACTTTGGCCACAGAAGAGGGACAAGCTACTGGAGGACAAACATACGGCCTGGAATATTCAGCGTCAGGAGCACAGTAACAAGAAGCAACAACCAGTACTTGCTAGGAACTTTGTAAAGGATCTGGAACATCTAGGGGGCCTATTAGCATATTGGGCGGATCGCCACCACCGGGATGCTCCTGTTTCACCCCCACCATATTTGTATGGCAAGGGGCACCGTGGCAGACGAAGGACCGTACCCCGCTTTTCCGCCGGTCAGATTCCCGGCCGGGCGGAAAAGGCCCTCAATAAGGTGACGGTGCCTTGCAGGCACTGCCATCCATATTAGGATGGGTGCGTGGGCCATACCTTTCCATGGAAAGCCATGCGGGAAATGCATTTGGGGGTGAGGGGAGAATGCCTTCATTGGCAGGCACAGGGTGGCAGGCACCGGGCGGTGCCTGTCACGTTGTGCATGCCAATACACAACATGCATATTTTGCATTGCGGCGGGTGCTGTGACATCACCGCCCACCACAATGCATAATATGCAGGATGCGACTCCCAGGGTGGCGGGCGCATCCTACGTGGCATAGCGGGACCGCCGCACCTCTGGCAGTCATTCCTGTTTACTGTTACGGTGGCGGCATCGTAATGGGCCCCTAAGTGTTGTTGCACTGAATGGGTGATTCCAGGGAGATCAGCCCCTGCGGGCAACATTTCACAGCGCTATCCACTGATAGATTATACTTTCTTAATGTTACAACTTTTCTGCAAGATTGCAGGCTTCCAGATTGGTACTCAGGATCAAAGTGATCATCTGCCACAGGAAACCTCTATAACATTATCTAGATCATCATTAGATCAGCCGGTTCAGGATCCTTACATAGCGACAACAACTGTGCTGGGTAACATTCATCAAAACACTAGGAGAAAAGTATTTGTTCAGCTCCAACATTCAACGGTTCATCAGACTATAAAGAGAACCACTTTTCTATCTCCAAAATTCCCAACTTTCAAAAGCTCAAGAAAGCAATAAACAAAACACTCTGCACACTTTGGCATACAGGTAAAGACGCTACTGTTCACAAGGAGCTAATGCAATTAAAATTACAAAAGAAAAAAGTAATCTGGCAGGCGAAAAGAGAAACAGATTAAAATCTGTGGGCTAGACAGCTGTGTGACTCAAAGTCGAACAATAGCACCAGATTCTGGCGAACAGTAAAACAGTCTAATCAACCCAAATGTACAAAGAGGTAACTCACACCTGACAGACTAAGTTTGGGCCTCACACCTGCTGCTTCATTTTAAACCACCAGTGTAGCAGAGCTCCCACCACATCTTTGAGGCAACTCCTCCCACTCTATCGACCCCAGCAGTAAACGATCATCTTTCATTTACAATGCTTCTAATTGAGCAGCAGATATCCAAAGGCAAGATGGAGGGCACTCCGGGCCCTAACGGGATTCCACCAATGTTATTCAAAAAAGATCCGGAATATTGGGCTCCCGCATTACTATCGCTGTTCATGAAAATCTCAGAAAGAGACAATATCCCGGACTCCTGGAGAAGGTTCATTATATCACCAATATTTAAGAAAGGTAACAAGAACATAACAAACAGCAATAGGCTTGTAGCTTTAACCCGTTTAGCGCTGCGCAAAATCCGACGCGCTGCGGGCGTTCTATTGCACGGGCGGGACCGCCTCGGCCAACGGACGTGCGCAGCACTACCGAGGTAGTGCTCACGAGGGCCGTTGGCTGACGGCAGCAGCTAATGGGTTAATTGAGATCAAGGCCAAATACTATGCTGGCCTGCCTCTGGATGACCTTGCCGCTTGGGAAAAAAAAAAACAGTCATCCCCATAAATCAAACAGCTTTTTGCACAGGCATGGGAGCAACAACGAATATACTTGCCCTGTCCCTACTAGCAAATGGCACCAAATCACCAAAATACCCTCTCTTTCCGTGCTTTATTGACTATTCATTAGCCTTTGATAAAATTGACAGGAACAAACTTTGTCAAAAACTGGAGGAAAAGAAAATTCCATCTGTTCTTTTAAACCAGTTAATACTTCTACGTACCAAGACTTGGGTCCAAGTAAAGTTGGGAGATGGAAAATTCCTGTCCAGGAAAATTGCAAAAACCATTGGGCTTAAACTGGGTTGTGTGTTGGCCCCAATGCTCTTTAACTTGTACATGGCCGAGCACCCTGTGTCTAAACCAGCCGAACATTGTACTGTTGTCCCCTAACAGAGACCTAAATATTGGCTTTTTTAGTCTCCATGATCCCTATCCCTTTCTTAACTCATTTTAGGCACCTTAAGCGACAAGCACAAAGAAGGGTCTAAAGACTTTGCCAGTTCGGGGTATCTGACAAACATTTACTGATTACTGCCCAATTATTTTTTATACAACTAATGAATGTCTTATGATATGCTCTTTCAATCTTAAATCATGGGGCCGATTCACAGAAATAATCTGAGATAAAATCCTAAACTTACTACTTTTGGTATTCACAGAAGGCATTTAATAGTATTAAAGTTAGGATTCCGAACTTCACGACTACTAAATGCCTTTTTCTGGCACAATTTGAGGTGTGCAGGGGATTCTGAGTAAGAAAACCGTGGGGTATCCACGCAAGGCATACCTCCCTGGACTTCTATGGGTGTCTAGTTTTCAGAACTGTCTGGGTTTGGTAGGCTCTCTTAGATGGCCCCTGAGTCTGGGACCAAAGAATGAGATGGCCCCCGTGCAAAACCAGGATGTTTTGTGTTCGATCATTTTTGATGCCTCTACAAAACGTTTTGGGCCCTTCTCTGTCACAGGCCCTTGGCCCACCCACACAAGTGAGGTCGCATTGTTATCGAGAGATCGGGGGCAATGCTGGTTGGAGGGAATTTTGTGTGGGCCCAGTGATTCCACAACTTTTCCAAACAGAAATATGAGGAATATATGACCTTTTTTTAGCTAAAATTGAGGTTTGCAGAGGATACAGGGTAAAGAAACATTGGGGGATCCACTCAAGTCACACATCTACCTGGAATCCCCCAGATGTCTAGAAATGTCTGGCTTTGGTAGGTTTCCTTAGATGGCTGCTGAGCCCAGGACCAAAAACACAGGTGCCCCCTTTATAAAAACACTAGCAGCCCGTCCCGACGTTGTCCGGGTATGAATTGCTGCCGGCCGATTGTCCCGCCCATTGACCACGCCCCCAGAACACGAAATATTGCCCAATAAAAATGACCATAACAAATGCCTAAATCCTAATATGTGAGCGCCCTCCATAGAACTTCTGGCGGGAGGTGTGTTTAAAAGTGTATCTCGGTGCTGGCCATCAATGAGAGAGACCTGTGCATTTTTCAAATGGGTGGTGAAACCATATGAGTATGTTTCTGGAGATGTGGCCCGCCGTGCCAGCAATGTACTTACCGGGGGAGGGATAGGCCTTTTCTTGCTATTTCCGTGGAGGCGGGCCTTGTTTCCGGATGTGCGTCGCGCGAGGCCTGTGCGCAACAAAAGTGGTAAATCTCCAGTGTGCGCATCAGGCATCACCGGACGATAAAACGAGATTATATTTCCTGCACAATGGCCCCTGTTTGCGCTCCTTCCGGTCCTTGGGAATAGCGCCATGCCTGACCTACATACAATAAAGCAGGTGCACGGCACTGGGAGCACGGGGCAAGCACTCTCGGAGCTGGAATGTACGTTAGCTTTTTTTTTCCGTAATGCTGCGCCCCGCACACGCCCACGCCCCCAGCACAGGATATGAGACATGACATGAAGGGCAGAACGTACCACACGATTTCGTAATGCCGCGCCCACAGCACACGATAGGAGACATGGCATGAAGGGCGTAACGTACCACACGCCCCCAGCATTTGTCACGCCCCCAGCACACGCCCACAGCACAACGCAGACACACCCACAAGGGACTACTTTGCTGACACGGTTCTTTTACCTTCTAAATGTATATGGTGGGCGTCTGCATAGCCTATGTCCTTCTGCTACAACTGCCCTTACCAACGCTGTGTTGGGTGTTGTCATTGGTGCTGTGGTTACTGAGATTACCCGCCTCAAAGGTTTGGGCTCTCTCTTTATTATATTAGTATGGATGCTGTTATGTGATAGATTGGGGGCTCTTGCGTTTTTTGTCCCGGCTCGTGGGTCATCACGGAAAACCGACTCACCGCAGACATTTCTGAAAACTAGACAATTGGGGGAGTCCAGGGATGTGTAGCATGAGTGAATCCCACAAAGTTTTTTTACTCAGAATCACCTTGAAACCTCAAATGTAGCTGAAAAGTCACATGTTGCTTATATCATTGTGTGCCAAGGGTGTAAGATCACCATGCTGGCACAAATTTGCCACCACCCAGAATTTCCCTCTGTCCCAATAAAAATGCTACCTCACTTGTCTGGGTGCCAAAAGCGGAGTCAGCCAAATAACTTATAAAAATAAAACTGCTCTTTTTGATAATATACGTTTTTAGGTTCTCTGCTTTGGGCACCTACACATATAAGGTATAATTTTTATCAGGAAACCAAGGGGAATGTTGGGTGGTGGGACATTTGTGCCGGCATGGTGATCCTACAACCTTTAAACACAGAAATGTGAGCAAGGTGTGACTTTTTAGCTAAATTAAAGGTTTGCAAGTAATTCTCGGTAATAAAACGCTGGAGGATTCATGCAAGCCACACCGCCAGGCAAGTGTCATCCATGCACACCACCAGCCAAGCATAAACCATTTATACAGCCAGCCAAACACCATGAATGGACAACACCAGCCAAGCAACAGTTCACACACACCGCCAGCCAAATGACAGTCCACACACACCGCCAGACATGTACCATCCACACAGATCGTTAGTCAAGCGACAGTGCATGCACACTGCCAACCAAATGCAAGTCCACGTACACCACCTGCAAAATGCTGGTTCACACATAGGCAGCCAAACACCAGTACACACAGACCATCAACCGAACTCCAGTTCAAACGCACATTCACACACACACACACACACCCACACACACACACACACACACACACACACCACACACACAGAGGCCAGTGTCTAGTGGTTTTCTGCCCGCTTCTGGGCAGCTGAGCCTAAAAGAATTGCTGATATGCCCCAAAGGGTGGCGGGTGGGCAGAAGCAGCCGACCTGCGTTTACAAAGAAAAATAGGAGCAACCCTTGCCTAAGGGGTTGCCCCTGACATGCCTATAAACATATGTCTGGTCCCTAGAGGGCAGAAAGACAAAGGCTATTTTTTTGGGGAGGGAGGCATTGGCATCACCCATTATGGGCAGCTCACACCCATCTTTTTTTTTATATATCCCTAGTGTCTTTCTGCCCCCTGGGTGCAGATCGGGGATAATAACCTGCACCTGTCCGTCAAGGTGGGCAGAAAGACGGTCCTTTTTTTGATTGGGAGCAGCCCAATCCCTAAATATTCAAAAACGTAACATCCCTGGTGTCTAGTGTGTTTTCCGCCCCTCCCGGAAGCAGAAAGACTAAATAAGGCTAAATATTTATGGCGAAGGGGCCCCATAACTCCCTAGTGTTTAGTGGTGAATCACTGCTTGGGGGTCACCCTCCTGCAGCAATCCCCAAGAAGGGATATACTAGGGGAGGTTACCTCTCTCATTTTCCTCTGTGCTAGGGGGCTGAGATAGCCCCAGCAGCACAAAGGCAATGAAAATTAAATGAGCCGATTGGCTCATTTCACTTTTACCTTCTGTGTTGGAACGTCGGCACGCCATATGCTTGGGCTGAGATATCCCCAGGTGCACGTAGGAAGTGAAAGTGAAATGAGCCAGTTAAATAAATAAAACAAACTGTTGTGTGCGCAATCAAATTAGTTTGATTTATTTTTGTGATTATTTACCTGTATTTGGCCGGATTCCATAGTTTACTAGCCCCCACTCATTGCCTTTTACTTGCGGGACCTTGGCAGTTCGTTACTGTTGCTGGGGGCATTACACGGACTTCGTCAACCGGGGCCCCCGCTCCACGGGCGTGCCGCTGACTCCACCAGCACCGCTGCGGGACTGCGAGGCATTGGACACACCTGCAGCCTCTTCCCGCAGCGGCTACGCCCTCTTGCCTGCCGTGAGGATAACCTTTCGCGGCACGAGCTTCGCGGGTGCCACTCATTGCCTTTTACTTGCTGGACCTTAGCAGTTCATTACTGTTGCTGGGGACATTACACGGACTTCGTCCACCGCGGCCCCCGCTCCACGGGCGCGCCGCTGACTCCACTAGCACCGCTGCGGGACTGCGAGGCATTGGACACACCTGCAGCCTCTTCCCGCAGCGGCTACGCCCTCTTGCCTGCCGTGAGGATAACCTTTCGGGGCACCCGCTTCGCGGGTGCCACTCATTGCCTTTTACTTGCGGGACCTTAGCAGTTCGTTACTGTTGCTGGGGGCATTACACGGACTTTGTCAACCGCGGCCCCCGCTCCACGGGCGCGCCGCTTACTCCACCAGCACCGCTGCGGGACTGCGAGTCATTGAACACACCTGCAGCCTCTTCCCGCAGCGGCTACGCCCTCTTGCCTGCCGTGAAGATAACCTTTTGCGGCACCATCTTCGCGGGTGCCACTCATTGCCTTTTACTTGTGGGACCTTAGCAGTTTTTTACTGTTGCTGGGGGCATTACACGGACTTCGTCAACCGTGGCCCCCGCTCCACGGGCGCGCCGCTGTTTCCACCAGCACCGCTGCGGGACTGCGAGGCATTGGACACACCTGCAGCCTCTTCCCGCAGCTGCTACGCCCTCTTGCCTGCCGTGAGGATAACCTTTTGCGGCACCAGCTTCGCGGGTGCCACTCATTGCCTTTTACTTGTGGGACCTTAGCAGTTTGTTACTGTTGCTGGGGGCATTACATGGACTTCGTCAACCGTGGCCCCCGCTCCACGGGCGCGCCGCTGACTCCACCAGCACCGCTGCGGGACTGCGAGGCATTGGACACACCTGCAGCCTCTTCCCGCAGCTGCTACGCACTCTTGCCTGCCGTGAGGATAACCTTTTGCGGCACCCGCTTCGCGGGTGCCACTCATTGCCTGTTACTTGCGGGACCTTAGCAGTTCGTTACTGTTGCTGGGGGCATTACACGGACTTCATCAACCGCGGCCCCCGCTCCACGGGCGCGCCGCTGACTCCACCAGCACCGCTGCGGGACTGCGAGGCATTGGACACACCTGCAGCCTCTTCCCGCAGCGGCTACACCCACTTGCCTTGGGGGATACAAATTTAGCCTACGCACTCCGCGACGCGGGACGCGCGCGGGACGGAGCACGGGGCGAAGCCCGGGCAAAGGGCGGGCCATTTGAGGCCGATAGAGGATGGGAGAGACCAGGACTGGGCCACCCCCCTTGATTTGGCTCTATTGCGCATCTGGCTGACCTCCCTGCAAAGATTGGATAAAACTTCGCTCCAGGATGACCACCAGAGAAACACGGAGTAAAAGCAGCTTGGCAGCAGCGGGAGCTGCCAAAGGTACGCTGGAAAACTATTTTGTTAAGGCTGGCTCACAATTGATCAATGAAATCACGGTCCTAGAGAGGCGCATCTCACAAGAATTAGATTGGGTAAGGAGATCATCATTGGGCCCTTTGGCACATGCCAAGTCCCCTGCCAACAGAGTCGATCACACACCAAATATTGATAATATTGAGCCTAATAATGATACATCTGGTGTTGTCAATTCTCCTGTGATCCCAGATACATTAAATTTGACCTCATTTAGTATCACAAAGGACCTCAGCGATTATGTTGACATGAGTATGTTAAACTTGCCACCGATTCAACTACACCCCACCCCATCTACTACTGCAGTCCTCGTTCCAGATGTAGCCAGTGACAAAGGTATAGTTAATAACCAATTGCAGGGGGCAAGGGAAGGAGCTATTCCCAAAAAGAAAACAGAAGTCCATAACAAAGGGAAAAGGAAGACAAAAACTCCTAAGCTAAATCCTATCCCCGAGGTTAATAGACCGGGCTTAACCAGCACAAAAAATAGGCCCACTGATGTAACCGAGACCATATCTTCTGATGTATTGCTTGTAGAGGCAATAGATCATAACAACACGCACCTCCTCGATACCTCTAGTGAGGATATTACGGTCGCAGACATAGGTGCTCTTATGAGATCCCTAATAAGCCCATTAGAAGCACGGTTAATTAAGATGGAAGCCAGGCTAGTATCCATCGAAAAATCGACTGTCCAGGTAGCTGACTCCCTAAAAGCAGATAGTGGGGGTGGCAGAGGGGGCATTGAGACAAAAAATAAAAAGGATCTCCTAACAAACTCAAAAAAGGACAACCGGGTAGTCCCTGTGGTGCAAAAGGCTAAATCAATCCCCCCCCCCAAGTGTGACTAATCAACCTAAGGCCAAGCCAGACAATCTCAATCCACCCATAAACCAACAACTATCGCATCCCCCCACCCAGACTAATCCCAACCATACCAAGGATAACATCCAAGCTCCAAACGAGTCAAATAAATCACACAAATTAACACCACAATCAGTTGATGCACCTGGGAATATTAAGAAATTTAGAGCTGTGTTCTTACCTCCGGAAGCGAGCCCCTATACAGTAATTCTAGCAGGGGTTCCTGAGCTGAAAACCACCTTTAAGGAATCAACAGCTTCCCTGAAGAATAAGGTGGTTAGTTGGCTATCCATGCATAGACCTTTACCGCAAGGTATAACCAGTGAGGTCCTGATGGTCAGAAGGGTTCCATGGGTAGGCAGCTCAAAGAAAACAATCCATGGAGATTGTGTCCTGATTAATTTTAGAGATCCCAGGACCACCTCCTATATCTGTGGATGGCACCCGGATGGCACCCGGACGACCAAGGGAGCAATATCAAGTCATTACCCCTTTCTTTCTTCTACCCCCCCATCGAACTACGAAAGGCACAAGGAGTAGTTTTCCAGAGAGAGGGGGCGGGTGGGACCATAGTGGGAGAGTAAGTTTTAACTACCCCAGAATTCACACCAATCTTGGAGGAGGAGGGTTGGGAAACTTATCATGGTAGGGGAGGTGGCTGGGGTGGAAGAAACAGAGGAGAACACCACCCTAGAGCCCACCACCCGACATACTTTCCCACATTCAATAGATATAGCGAATTAGAAATGGTGGATTGACAGGTAAGGCCCTATGGCAAGGAGTATCATTACTGCCATAGAGAGGGTCTTGAGGGAACCACCACACCCTGTAGTTCCATAAATGAAGTAATGATAGAGACTAGGCAGAATGAATTGAATCATAGTAGGGAGGCAAATAAAACCATTATTAAGCACCCCAATAGTAATAGGGAATCAGGCGAAGCACGACGAGTTTTGACTACAGCAACAACGCTCACGGGTAATTCAAACGACCGCGCTCCCTCTCCAACATTATCCGCAAATCCCAGGCCACCCTTCCTGAAAATTATTTCATGGAATGTGGCAGGCCTGGGAAATAAGTGGGATCAACTGGACTGGATATCCTTCATTGACTCTAAAGACATATGTCTTCTCCAAGAAACCTGGGCGAGGGAAGAGTATTCTCCCCTTGGTTTTGCAACATTTCACATTCCGGCGAAATGGGTGGGTAGGGGACGTCCTTCTGGTGGTCTTGCAGTATGGGTGGCAGCTCACTTAGGATGCCAGGCCACACGACTTCCGCTGACTACAGAAGACATACTAGCTGTGCAGCTTGATTGGACAAATTCCCGTAGACTCGTCTTATATAAATGTTTACTCTAGACCAGCAAACATAGCACGAGAATCGACTACTATTGAGGAACTTTCAGCTTTCCTTAATGAACTACCCCCGGGGATTCCAATCGTGGTGGGAGGGGATTTCAACTCACACTTTGAGCCCCTTGCTGGCCTCCTGGATGGGTCCTCATTAGAAGAGGATGCTAGATGGTCAGTTCCCCCAACGGTAGCTCCCCCCCCTAGAGCATGGACCCCACTTGCTTTACAGATTACCGCCTTAACCCTCAAATATGGACTTAGGGCGTGTAACGGTCGCACTAAATCTGACAACCCTAGCAAATATACTTTTAACAGAGTTGGTAGGGAGTCAAGAATAGACTACATCCTAGTCCAACTGTCCTCGTGGCAGCACATTATTGATTTTAGGGTGTTAGATAGAACAGACAGTGACCACAACGCCCTAGAATTGGACTATGCCGTCCCTGGAAAGGAGGGTAGGGATTATGTTATGGTGGCGGTAAATCCAAATCCAGGTCTCCTTCTTGAGAACAATAGAAAGAAAGTAAGGTGGGAAAAATTGGCCACCAGTAGGGAAAAACTATCCAGCCTTTATACGAGAATAATACCCTTATTAGAAAAAGTTGGTCTCAGTGTAGAACCAAGCTCCCGGGAAACCCACAAATTATTGTGGCTGCTACATGAGGAACTTGTGGGGACCTTGGCGATAGATCTCTTTTCCAAGGTTCAAACAAGAGGCGCTGGGTACCACCGCTCCACATGGTACAATGCCACATGTCGCAAGGCAAAGGGGGATCTTCTCTCTTCTATTAAAGAGGGTAAAAGTAGAGTAGAGATACAGACTAGAAGACGGGCATACAAGAAAATGATCAATATTTATTTATTTATTTATTTTATTTAGTATACTTGTAAAGCGCACAGCTGCCCCAGCAACGGGGCGTCCCGGCGCTGTATAACTCTGGGGAACCCGTCCTGGCTTTCCCTGTGGGATGGTCCCTTGCTGGGAGTCCCCAAGGTGGAGCCAGGCATCCCCGGAAATGGTGGGGCCGTTGTGGAGATTAGGCAAGCTAATGCCCAGAGTTGCCAAGTGGAACCCCTGATTAGAGTAAGCACTGAAGCGAGAATTATCGAGTCCGCTGACCAAGGTCCACGACTAAGATGGAATGGAACCAGAATAAATGGGAGGAACTCTCTAGTTCCTTAGCCGCTAGGGATCCCCGGAAGTTCTGGCGTATCGTTAACATGGGGTCCGAAGACCTAGCACCTGCAATAGAACCCAATATCGCACCAAGCGTATGGCAGGAACACTTTCAGTCCCTCTATATAGAGGAAAACGGGGCCACATGCTGTCTATCCCCATTTACAACAAATTATTCAGAGGGTGACCTCTTCACAGAAAAGGAGGTCAGAGCAGCGATTGCGGGCTTACCACTGGGCAAAGCGCCGGGGTTGGATGGTCTCTCAGGTGACCTGTTCAAACAGGAACCTGATGTATGGGCCCCCTACCTACTGGTATTATTCAATGCAGTTTTGAGGGGCATGGATGTGCCTTGCACTTGGCTGGGAGCGGAGGTTGTCCCTATATTTAAGAAGGGCTCGCCTCTCCTCCCAGCCAATTACAGGCCCATCAGCCTCATAGACGTGTCCCAGAAGCTCTTTGGGAGGCTTATATTAGATCGGCTCCAGAGCTGGCTGGAGGAACGCGCCATTCTGAGCCCATATCAGGCAGGTTTTAGAAGGGGGATATCTACAATTGACCAAACATTCCGTCTAAACCTCATTTACTGGAGGACTGCATTAATCGAGGGCGGCAGCTTGTACACTGTGTTTGTGGACTTGCGAGCCGCCTTCGATTTGGTGCCAAGATAAAAATTATGGAGCGTCTTGGCAGATATGGGTGTCCCACCAGATATCCTATCCATCCTAATTAAATTGCATCAGAATAACTTTGCACGTGTCAGGTGTGGCAGGAATGGGGATCTCACAGACAGATTCCCTGTTGAAAGAGGGGTGAGACTGGGCTGTGTGCTTGCACCAACCGTGTTCTGCCTCTTTGTGAACGGGGTAATCGCCCACCTGTCCAGGATTGGTGACATTGATGCCCCTAAATTGGACGGCAGCAGGGTGCCCGCCATTATGTTTGCGGATGACATCCTACTGCTGTCAAAAACCCCTATGGGAATCCAAAGGGTATTGGATGGTTTCCTGGAATTCTGCACGGAAAGGGGTCTCGAGATCAATGTCTCAAAAACAAAATATATGATCTTAAACCCCACTCCCCCAACACGCCCCAACCCCATGCTTGGCTCTGTCCGCTTAGAGAGGGTCTCCACGTTTGAGTACCTGGGGTTAACTCTAAATGAGAAAATGACCTGGGAAACACACAAGATCAAAGCCAACATGAAACTTGTGCAGTTGGTGGGTGGTATCTCAAGGATGGTGAAGAACTCTACATACCGCCCAGTGGGTCCACTCATTCAAATCTACAAATCACAGGCTCGGGGGGCAGTTACATATGGGGGCAAACTGTGGGGTCACACCACTGCTCAAAAACTGATGTGCACAGAAAATAAATGTATTAGGCAGATGGTAGCTCTCCCCTCAAGTACTCCGCTGCTTCCTTTGAGGCTCGACCTGGATATCAGGCCAATCGCAGACGAATTGGGACTCAAGCCACAGACCTTCTGGCGACGACTCTGGAGCAGTAATGATCTTATTAAATACAGGAGTGAGCTTCAGCAGTTCCCAAACGTACCAAATGCTAGTTTTATTCCATGGTTAACCTACATAAAAAGCTCATTTGAGACCCTTGGCTTATCAGAACTTTGGACTGACCCGGTAAATGCAAGTACCAGGATTTCACGGAAAGAACTATCAAAAGCTTATTATGATGTAAAGCTTACTATTGCCTTGAATGAGTCCCGGGTGGGCTCTCTGACAAACCAATTCATCCAAAACAAAGACTACTATTCTTTTGAATGTGTTTTGGATGGTATGACTCCAGCGCTAACTAGGAAGCTTTTTCTGCAATGGCGCCATGGCACTCTACCTCTAAGGTCATTTACAAGTTCCTGGTCTTCACCCATGACCACTGAGCGCTGCCCGGCATGACTCACATGTGGTATTTTTTTGCGAACCCTACCAGAAAATCAGGAAATACTGGCTTATTCCCCTTTTTAAAAAAATGGGTTTTAGAAATTTGTTACCTGCGTACAGAATCCTGAAGACTGATCTTTCCCCACAGATAGTGTTTGCAATGGCGAAGTATTTAACGGCAATGTGGTACGCACGTTCACGCTTCCTCAAGCTGGAACTGGATTCTTAATTTTGTTTTAACAAATTTTAGCTGGTAAATTGTTTTAGTTGTCATTGAGGATAATTTGATTTACATTGTAATGACCCATTTTTAAAATCATTGTTTTGATGCAGTGTATAAATTTCATGTGACTGTGATGTGTGTATATCTTTTATGATCTTATTGGTCGAAATAAAGATTTCAAACAATAAACAAACTACCCCCCACCCTCCCCTCCCGCGCCCCATGTCACCTCCCGGCTGCACTCCCACCACCAACCGCTTCTGCATACTGAATACCAGTTATCGAAATAATGCATGACTATTGTATCCTAAATATCTTTTTGAAAATATCAAATCTATTAGGTATAGAATTTCTATTACAAACTCCAGCAAGGTGATATTTTTGTAAACTCTACTTGGGACACATTATGTAGTAGACGGTCTTCTGACGTTGATATTCTGCTAACTGTTAGAAAATTAAAATTTTTCTGCTTAACCCAAATGTGCCTTCCAACCTGTGTCCAGGGTTCACAAGACTGTAATATGAGTGTGATGTGTATTCCTTCCAGACATAGGGAAAAAGGGCCTTGGGTGGTGAACAGGGTGTTTCCCTCATGAGCAGCATGTCCTGGGAGTTGAATTCAGCCCTTTCTGAATTTGAAAGGGTATCCTCAGTGTTATGTCTACCCCTTCACCCTTCCTGACTTCTGAGGTCTGCCTGCCCTTACACTGACAAAAGCTGTTCACAACTTGGCCAGTCTGCCTTTTTACACTCCAGACAGATTGCAGCCTAATCCAGGAAAGGGGAAAGATTAGACAAATGGGGCATCCGCCACCACAGGCTGACACTGGGTATACGAATGACAACTTCAGAACCTCTCTTCAGAACTTTACTGGGCCTTTGGAAAATTCAGAAGCAGGACTGGCCTGCTGTCTCAAGAATGAAGATTGGGCATGTTTGCCTTGAACCAAGGATTCTCCGAAGGGACTCCAAAGGCCAGTTACCCTGCTTGAGCTACAGGGGAACAACAAACTTCCAGGGGTGACCAGATAACTTCAAGTTAAGCTTTGTTCTTTTTGATTCTGTTATTACTTGAAACATGAATAATTTTGTTTCTCCTCATTGGAGTGCTGCTATTTTTGGTGTATTTTATGTATTTGATCTTGCTCTATTTTTGTAAAATTTTTGTTTGCGTGTTGCATAAATACTTTACACATTGCCCCTAAGTTACACCTGTCTGTCTGTTTGCCACACTACCAGAGGGTTAGGCACAGGTTTATTTAGTAACTTTTGTGGTTCACTCTGACAAGGATTGTGTTTTCTTCTTTGGTGGGGCTCTCACCCCCGTCAGCTAATAATCCAATGTGTAGCATTACGCCTGTGGAGCAGGAAATGAGATGCTTCCAGATAAAATCTGTTGGCCTAGTCAACAAGTACAGTGGTTGGTTGCACTTGTTGTGGGAATCAAAGGTGAGGGAATGCCTTCCTAGGCTCCTTAGCATGTGGAGGGAGCATTGCAATATTGATTCGCAATGAAGTGCCAGGGAAATGTTTCTGTCCAGAGTAACGCAGAGGTTTCGGACACTCCTGATAGCTATAGGCAGTTCTCCTAATTACATCAGTCAGCTTACCTGGGTCTAGTGAAGGTGAATTTAAGCATTCATAACTGAGAACAAGGAAATCGAAACTCAATCTGTGGATTACGAGTCGGTTTTGTATTGATAGTTTCAGAATTAATAAATACATTTTTTACATACAAAGTCTGACTAATGCAAAAATTCCATGGTGAATTTGGATCCGTGTCTTTAGTATAGTAAGCGCAATTTAAAGTTAGGTGGTAACAAGATGTTCCACTCTACAGAGGAAGATCTAATTCCTCTATGAATTTCCTGGATGAATTTCCTCCTCAACACCTATTGAATGATGAGGAAACACAAACAGCACATTCTCTGGTAGAATGAGCTTTATTTCTGAAAAGCGTTTCTTCTCTCTAACCACATCTGTTCACACATGTAGGGGCATATTACCAAGGGCCTTATTGCTGCTTTAGCGGCACCTTTTGCCGCTAAAGTGGCAATTTTTGTTTATCGCCCTATCAGCAATCTGTCGCTACCAAGGCGTTAGCGACAGCTTTCTGGTGATAGGGGCTGGTTTGGGTGCCGCTTTGTGTGTCTGAGATATTCATTGCTAATGACATGCAAAGTAGGCGTTCCTGACCTACAGACCTAGTAAACAGCCGCTAACAGGCCTATCGCCTATTAGCAAGGAGGCCCTGGCCCCAGTTAGCGACGTGAAAAGTCACGCTAACTGGGGTCATCGCCGTTGTTTTTACACCTGCTATTTTCCTGACTTCACCATACCTAACATGGGGGGTGGATTATGCTGATACGACCACAGGGTCGTATCAGCAAGGTTTTACCCCTTCCCCATGCAACATCTCTGGTTTTGTCATGATAACGGCCCTTCCATCGCACCATCGCTGGAATTTATATCACCATAGTGCTAATTGTTGCTAATACAGCGTTAGCGTAACAATATATTCCAGCGATAGCTGGCGGTGAAAATGTTCGCACTGATCGCGCTCTGCCATATTTTTTGCAGTTTCTTACTAATCTGGTCCTCAATATGTTAACATATTTAATTGTCTTTTCTCTTTTAGGGAATTACTGTTCCTCAAATGTTCACGGCCGTTGCCTCTAATATCATTAACGCCATACTGCATTATGCCTTTATGATTGTGCTGGATTATGGTGTCATGTGAGTGCTACTTTATTTTATATGATTTAAACAAGAAAAATCATCACAGTCTAGTTGGCTAAGAGGCATGTTTAGCTGCTTCTCCACTGTTTACTTACTACAAGACCTTAACTGAGAGGCTGCAATATCTAATCATTTATCAGTAAATTCTTGTGATTAAATTCACGTCGATGTATACATTAATTTGAACTAATGGTTTTGAAAACAGACTCATTTTGTTGCAACAGGGAATTAAATGACTTTTTCGTTAAAATAACTGCGATCAAGACGTCATTGCTGTCTTTTGAGGAGCCTTGATGGTTTGCATCCTGCAGACAGTTTTCAATCCTGAAAATTTTCAATCCTTGTACATAAACTTAGTAGGGCATATTAGCAAGAGCCTCGTTAAAATTATCGCGGTTTTAGCGGCAGGAAACTGCAGCTAAAACGGCGCTAATGGGCTTGCTAATATTAAGTATGGGCAAAATGCACGAATTCGCGTCACGTGAATTCGCGCAAAAGCGAATTCGCGATCCGCAAAATCCACGAATTTGCGCGAATTTGCGGATTTTTTTTTGCGTGTTCACAGGGCTTTTTGCATGTTCGCGGGCCGCTTGCAGCGCATCGACCGCCAAGTTACCCATGCGGTCGTACAAGGGCGCGGCCATCTTGTTCGCGTTGCGTATTTCCGTTTCCGGTCGCTATTTGCATGCTCGCGTTGTGCGCGGGGTGCGATTCCGTGTTCGCGGGCGTTTTTGCGTGCTCGCGGGGAAAATATCGCGCATTCTTACCCACGCGGTCCTCAATGGGCGCGGCCATCTTGTTTTTCATTCATTGCTACGGGTCTGGCCATGCTTTTCCAATCCTCTGCTAACCTTTGCAATCCTTTGTTTCTTTTAACTTTTTTTTGATCTTTTTTACTCATTATCTATCCCTTTCTTTTTCTACATCTATATTTTGTGTTTTTTTCTACTTTTGGTTACTTTTAAAGCTACTTTTTTAAACTCTTTTCTTTACTTTTTCCCTTTTCTTTCCTATATTTTTTTTGCAGCTGTCCACGACCATGGCAAAGGGAGCCGGGAAGAGTAAGGGGAAGGGTCCCGCACCCCGTACCCGGCTCCTATGCGGGTGCTTAAGGGGGGAAGCAGTTGTAGCCCGGGAAATTTTCAGCGCGGTGGGAGGTGGCCGCACTGATGCTCTCGTTCAGTGCCACCTCCCCAAAACCGTCGTGGCAGGCGGCAGGCTCGGTGCCGGGTACGGGCTCCGGGAGCTTCGCCAGCTATGGGGTAAGGTGTGCCGGATCATGTATCATCAGTCTGGGGTCTGGCGCACCTACAGCCAGGCGACGCACCGGTGGTCCGATGTCCTGGACCGGGAACACGACCTGCTCGACCTGCTAGGCGTCGAGATCCCTGGGCTTGGTGAGTAGTAGTAGCTATTTAATCACTACTCTGTTTTCTCTTGCTCTATGTTATCATATTGCAAATGTTTGTTTTTTCCGAAGAGCAAGAATGCTGCCGATTACATTGCAGGTAAATTATGTTTCAAAAGCTTCTGTGATTGAAGGTGCTGGACCGCTCACTGGCGGTGCTACCACGCTTACTTGTTTTCAATTTTGTGTTCATTTGGCCTGGGTGATGATTATGTATCAGTGTACTTTACAGAACTGCGTAATACTAGACATTAGAGACTCAAGTCCAGTCCTTCCTTTGTACTCCTGCCACTAAGAAGAGATAGTAGTGGTGATCATGGCAGACTGTCTGTCACTTCGCGTGCTGCGGAGTGCTACCTACCAGTAGTTGGTTTAGGGAGTAACATAACTTTCCAAATAGACGGTCCGTGAATCCAGCAATATCCTATTAGACTACATCAGATAGGTCAATATATTTAGTGCAATTGTTGTCTATTTCCCCAAAATAATTTGTTATTGTTTTTTTGAAATGTTTGATGTGGTTGACAACAATCATCCATGTTTGTGTCTATCTTTCATGTTGTACATCAGCTTCCCCCAGGGGCAAGGGGACACAGGAGGAGGTAGCGGCGCCGGCGGAGCAGGGACAACAGCAGGAAGGCCAGGATCGGTCCGGCGAGGGCTCCTCTGCTGGCCCCAGTAAGATTTCCTGTTAATTTTAATAATTATACTTTTCTATCTTTAACAGAACCTGTATTTTTTTCCAAACGTTCCTCATTCTATTTTTTACTAAATCGTCTTTGATCTTCTTGTAGACTGTTTCTAAATTCTTATCCTGTCTCTAGTATGACTCCCTGTGGTACTACTAGATTATTATTAGTCTGTCTGTGTAGCTAACTAAGCTTGCACAGTTGGCAAAAGGTGTTAAACAAAACTCCTATTCTATTCAGCAATAGCTCTATGCACTGAGTGCAGTCCTCTGGGTTGTCCTTACTGTCTATTGAAGTCTTCTAAATGTTTATGCTTTGACAATTCCCAACAATAAAAAGTCAATGGCCACCAAGAATAAGATACTAGTTTAATTTTTGATTGGATAGGAGGAAAATCCATACGACTACTGTTGCAGGGACTATTCTGCACAAACAGAACTATGGACAAGAAATAGGGCATTGGTTATGAATTATAATAGGCACAGTTAGACTTTCCACATACCTCAGTCATAACAGAAGTTGAACCCCCAATCTCCTTACTGACTAGCTAGTGTGTCAGAGTCATTATTTTAGCTTCTGAATGCCGCGATGATTGATCCCCAATGATTATACAACCCAGGACATAAGACTACGGAGTCAGTGTCCTGACCTCTCTGAGCCACGGACTCGTGCTTGCAAATTGCAAACCCTTTCGCTCACTCACTCATGACCAAAGACCACAGAGTGTATGTAAGTTTTAAAGCGTTATTAAAAGTAAAAACATTTATTAAAATCAACGTCATCATATAAGACAAACGGTGAAGGATTCAAAACTGAAAAGTGGCTGATTTCACACATTAAGGGGTCGATTAGGATCGCGGACGGACTTGAGTCCGTCCGCGACCCCTGAGGAGGAGGGAATGTCCGCATGGGCTGCGGCGTTCCCTCCGATCTGATTAGGATGTGACCGCCACCGGTCACATTCTCTATCTCTAACTTTGCGGCGGGTACAGCTTCAAGCTGCACCCGCCCCAATGTAAAAAATGCATGCACAGCATTTGCGTGCACAAAGCGGCAGGCACCGCGCGGTGCCTGCTGCATTGTGCACGCAAATGCAGGGGGGTACCATAGGTACCCCCCATGTGCACCCCCCACCGACCCTTCACCCAGGGGGCCCGCAACGGGCCCCCGAAGTGAAGGTCCGTATGCTTTTTCACGGCGGAAAAGCCGCCGTGGAAAAGCATAGAATTGCAGACATCCTAATATGCCTGGCGGTTTCTGATAGACACCACCAGACATGTTAGTGCTTTTCCGCCGCGGTCGCCTTCCGACCGCGGCGGAAAAGCTGCGGACAGATTATCAGACCCACCAGCCATCCTAATTTGGTGGTGGGTCTGTGGAGGCTCCGCTGCGGTTTTCCCGCATCCTCCGGGCCGGCGGTGGCTTCCGCCGGCCCGGAGGATGCGGGAATTCCGCAATCATAATGACCCCCTAATTGTGGGAGAGCCCTCACCTGGTTGGAACATCAAGTCTTCTTTGTGGGGATGAATCGTTGCTGACTCCAAGTGATGATGATTTGATCTTGCTCTTGTTCTTAGAAGGGAAGCTTCTGTCTGAGGTGAGAAAAATGGTGCGTGTTAAAAAGCAAGCATTCATCAGTTGTGCCAAAAAGTGTAGCAAGTCAATAGAGAGGGTGGATCTGCACTCCTATGTTCAAATGAGTTTATTTAATATTTCTACACCTTCGTGAAGTTTAGCGTGCTCTCTAGTTATAATGGTGCATGCCCTGCTCCCTAATCGGTACCAACTGTGTATATATGAGCCCAAGGAAAACCCTGGACTGCTAGAGGCACAACAAATAGGCCATGGACCTTTTAGAATGTGAACACAAATTAATCCTATAAAATTACTGTGTAAGCAGACAACATTTATTTTCAATACTTTGCATGTTCATGAAAAAAAACGCATGAAACACATGAGTACGTTTTCCGCATTCGTGTAAAATTCATACAAGGGTTTCTGCATTTAACTGAAAATGTTCAAAAGCCACATAATCAGATCACATATTACGACCACCTGGAATATACACATGAAAAAAATTATCATTAAACAATCAAAGTTGATGTTCAGAATCCCATTGCATTTCAGGTACAGGTTGAACCCTTCATCAGGGGGGTATATAAATTGAAGATGGTGAAAGAGCAATCTTGAAATAACAGCATCCTGTAGTGAAGTCTCTACGGGATCTACAAAACAGCAACATAGAAATCTGTATCCAACTCTTACATAAATTACATGATGCACGAAAAATAGAAAAAATGGCCGGGGGCTCCACTGAGAGAAAACCTTCATGTGCAACGAAATAAACACAGTGCAAAAAAGCATATCCATTCCTATGTCAAGGAAACGTGCAAGTCACTACACCTTACAAGTATGGTGCAAGTCTGGAGAGAATGGTGTAGATGCCATGCAATCAGGGGGTGAATGGGGTGAGAGAGTCCAACTCCTGTGTGAAAAACCATGTGCCAAATACGAGGAAGCAAGCAAACTAATAACAGAAGCAAGTCAAAAACAACTAAAACACGCTTACTGGAAAGGTGGCGCGCATGAAGCGCAGGTTACAAGATATCTCCTAACACTGTCTGGAAAACTAACAGTGTATGTCCAAAGTCCAAAGTCTGTTTCACACTTGTAGTGTTACTTTCCGTCGACCCCCTTATTTTCTTTAACCTTTTGTGTACCTTTTTTACTTTGAGACACTTTCGATTAGACGAGATTTGTTAACATGTCCCCATCAGCCTCTCCCGTTTCCTCGCTTTCCCTGAGGTTAGTCACAGTCCGTTTTTTATTTTTGTTTCTATTCCATAAACTTCGGCGAGTTCCGCACCACGTGATCAGATGGGCGGACTCGCGTCTGACATCGGAGGTAGTTTGGCGGCGTTTTCAGTTGTGGGTACGTTCACGGACTTTCCGTCCGATTTTTACTGTTTGAAAGCTGGTCGCCTTGATTCTTAGGATTGTACTATTTATTTATTTCCAGGTCTCTCTTTTCGGGCTCACGGAGCCATTTCTCATTTACCACTGTTGGCTGTAAGCTTACCCTTTAGTTCCCGCGGTGGTGCGCTCACGCAGTCCCAGTCTTTGCTCCTTACACATCCCCCTCTATTTGTTTTACAGGGACTTTGGACATACACTGTTAATTTTCCAGACAGTGTTAGGAGATATCTTGTAACCTGCGCTTCATGCGCGCCACCTTTCCAGTAAGCGTATTTCAGTTGTTTTTGACTTGCTTCTGTTATTAGTTTGCTTGCTTCCTTGTATTTGGCACACGGTTTTTCACACGGAAGTTGGACTCTCTCACACCATTCACCCCCTGATTGCATGGTATCTACACCATTCTCTCCAGACCTGCACCATACTTGTAAGGTGTAGTGACTTGCACGTTTCCTTGACA
The DNA here is from genome assembly GCF_964261635.1 of Lissotriton helveticus. NCBI lineage: Eukaryota > Metazoa > Chordata > Amphibia > Caudata > Salamandridae > Lissotriton > Lissotriton helveticus. Next base: position 16,765,158 of record NC_136063.1, on the reverse strand, counting down.
TAGGAATGGATATGCTTTTTTGCACTGTGTTTATTTCTTTGCACATGAAGGTTTTCTCTCAGTGGCACTCCCCAGCCATTTTTTCTATTTTTTGTGTATAATGGAATATATGTAAGAGTTGGATACAGATTTCTATGTTGCTGTTTTGTAGATCCCGTAGAGACTTCACTAAAGGACGCTGTATTTCAAGATTGCTCTTTCACCATCTTCAATTTATATATCCCCTGATGAAGGGTTCAACCTGAACCTGAAATGCATTGGGATTCTGGACATCAACTTTGATTGTTTAATGATAATTTTTTTATGTGTATATTCCAGGTGGTCGTAATATGTAATCTGATTATGTGGCTTTTGAACATTTTCAGTTAAATACAGAAACCCTTGTATGAAGTTTACACGAATGCGGAAAACGTACTCATGTGTTTCATGCGTTTTTTTCATGAACATGCAAAGTATTGAAAATAAATGTTGTCTGCTTACACAGTAAATTTATAGGATTAATTTGTGTTCACATTCTAAAAGGCCCATGGCCTATTTGTTGTGCCTCTAGCAGTCCAGGGTTTTCCTTGGGCTCATAATTACACAAAAAGTGTAGCAAGACATGTCACGGCTAAGCATAAATAAAAAAAAGCCTTCCCTGAAGAAAGGGAAATGTGTAGTTTCAAGACTAGAAAGTCACACATTATTAAATGTGTTTATGGAGTACTAGTAACATTTTTTCATTCCTAGAAAAAATAGGGAGTGGTGTATATGGCATCTAAGAATACGAAATGTATTTTCTAAGGGAAACATCGGCACAACCATCCACCATTGCCGGGGCCAGCGCGGAGGTGGGCACTCCTGGGACGGAGGCGGTGGAACAGCCATCAGGAACTGCTGTGGGGGATGCCACGGTAGTGGCGGGCAGTGGTAACCTATTATATTCCTTCCTTATTGAGATTGCAGAGTGTGCTCTTTGCACGGGTGTATATGTTGTACAGTACAAGTACACTTTACTGTTAAGAAGACTTACAAATTTAGAACTAAGTTTTTGTCAACCAGGTAGAAGACATTCACCCTTGACTTCGCATGAGCAATAGCATTAACTGCGGGAGTTGATGAGTAACCAATGGCCCCCTCTAAATTTGACTTCAACTCAGCTGTGAAAGTTTTATCGAGAAGCCAAGTCAGATCAGAGATGAAGTTGATGGATTGGATGAACGAAAAGGGAAAGAAGGGTGTAAGGAAGGACGAGTGAGTTAAAAGTAATGACTGGCAAAGAATGATACTTCTTTTTGAATGCTGCCCGAGGTGGCTGGGAATATGATGCATGGCCAGTTGAAGGCTTAAGCAAGGATAGGTGGAGGGAAAAAGGGAAGAGGACTGCCTGGGTGGGTGAAACAGAAACTGTATGTGTGTGCAACATATCCTTTGGTTCAAATTCAAATGCAAGTCAAGCACGGATGCATGGCTGGCGGTTTCCAAAATAAAATAAAAATGTCGTTTTTCTGTGAGAAAAACTAAGGTTTGTCCAGTTGAGACATTAAGAATAATGATTGACATTTACTTTAAATGGATGGATGCCTGGATCATGGTACTATTTTACTCATAGATAGCATATGTGTACGTAGACAGAGTAGACGGTCACTGGATGAAGTAAGTGTTACTTTGAAGATAATTTAAAACCGCACCCGCACGTCCGTTCCAGTCTAGAAAAGGCGAGGAAAAGAAGATGTAATTTATCGGAATACTACCATGACTAGTAACAGTAGTTTGCAAGCACAGCATATATCCTGCCATTACGGGGGCCACTTACTACCTCTGTTAATAATTTTATTACAACTCTGTCATTCATCAATCAATCAATCAATCAGCAATATGTATAGTGCGCTACTCACCCTGTAGGGTCTCAAGGCGCTGGGGGGCGGAGGGGGTCCGCTACTGTTCAAAAAGCCAGGTCTTGAGTTGTTTCCTGAATGAGAGGTGGTCCTGGGTCATCCGTAGGTGGATGGGGAGGGAGTTCCATGTCTTGGCCACCAGGTAGGAGAAGGATCTTCCTGCAGCGGTGGCTCTGCGGATGCGTGGTACGGCGGCGAGTGCGAGGCTGGCCGATATTAGCTGGCGGGTGGGTGTGTAGAAAGTGAGGCGGCTGTTGAGGTACTTCGGGCCCATGTCGTGGTGAGCCTTGTGTGCGTGGGTGAGGAGTCTGAACATGATCCTCTTGTTGACGGGGAGCCAGTGCAGGTCTCTCAGGTGGGTCAAGATGTGGCTGTGGCGAGGGATGTCCAGGATGAGTCGTGCGGAGGCGTTCTGTATGCGCTGGACTCTTTTCTGTAGTTTGGCAGTGGTTCCCGCGTAGAGGGTGTTCCCGTAGTCCAGTTGGCTGGTGACGAGTGCCTTGGTAACTGTCTTCCTGGTTTCAGTGGGGATCCATCGGAAGATCTTACGGAGCATGCGCAGGGTGTTCAAGCATGATGATGATACGGCGTTGACTTGTCTGGTCATCGAGAGGGAGGAGTCCAGGATGAAGCCCAGGTTTTGTGCGTGGTTGTTGGCTTAGGGGTTTTGCCCAGGGCGGGCGGCCACCAGGAGTCGTCCCAGGTGGAGGGCGATGTTCCCAGGATGAGGACTTCCGTCTTGTCTGAGTTCAGTTTCAGATGGCTGTTCTTCATCCACTCGGAGACGTCTTTCATCCCTTCCTGGAGGCTGGCTCTGGCGGTGGCGGGGTCGTTGTTGAGGGAGAGGATCAGCTGGGTGTTGTCGGCGTAGGAGATGATGTTGAGGTTGTGTTGGCGTGCGATGGCTGCGAGGGGGCTCATGTAGATGTTGAAGAGGGTGGGGCTGAGTGAGGATCCTTGTGGTACGCCGCAGATGACTTCGGTTGCCTTGGATCTGAACGGGGGAGGCGGACTCTCTGGGTTCTTCCGGCGAGGAACGAGATGATCCACTCCAGAGCCTTCCCTTGGATACCGATGTTGCTGAGGCGCTGTACTAGTGTGCGGTGGCAGACAGTGTCGAACGCCGCAGATAGGTCCAGGAGGATGAGGGCCGCTGTTTCACCGTTGTCGAGCAGGGATCTGATGTCATCGGTGGCTGCGATGAGGGCGGTCTCGGTGCTGTGGTTGGCTCGGAAGCCGGACTGAGAAGGGTCGCGGGATCCGTTAGTCTCGAGGAAGGCGGCGAGCTGTCGGTTGACGGTCTTCTAAATGACTTTGGCAGGAAAGGGGAGGAGCGACATGGGGCGTAAGTTCCTGAGGTTGGTGGGGTTCGCTGTTGGTTTCTTTAGGAGGGCGCTGAGCTTGGAATGGTTCCAACTCTCCGGGAAGGTGGCTGTGTTGAAGGAGATGTTGATGATGTCCCGGAGTTGGGGTGCGATGATGGAATCTGCCTTGTTGAAGACGTGGTGGGGGCAGGGATCGGTTGGTGATCCGGAGTGGATGGTGTTCATCGTGCGGGTGGTGTCTTTTGTGCTGACCGGGGTCCAGTTGCAGAGGGTGGTGGTGGGGGGCATTGGTTCGGCGGTTGGGTGCGTGGTATGTGCGCCGAAGCTGTTGTGTATGTCGGCGATCTTGCGGTGGAAGAAGGTGGCGAGTGAGTGGCAGAGGTCTTGCTGTAGTGTAGTTCCTATATTCCCAATAGGCTCTGCGCATTGGAATAATATAAACAGCAGTGTAGACGTAGGACTGAGGTCGACTAGGTCTCTACTGACTATATTAGACTTAATTAATTTTGCCAGCTAGCTCAGAGGTCACTAGAAACTTTCTCGAATGTTCAGGAAAGAGTTAACTCTCCGGATTTAGACAAGAAGGGATTAGCTTCTGACAACCGCATAAACATGACAACTTTTCTCCATCAGAATAAAGAATGTATCTCTAGAGTTGTGTGAAAACAATAGGCGGTTATTTCACTCAGTCAATCGTGCATACTTAGTTTCACCAGAGTGCAGAGAAATAGAGAGACAGGCGTTTTCAATAAAAGGTTGTTATTTATTGAACAGTCTTCTTTCTCATGCAAGAGAAATGAATTGCCACTATTGCAATACTTATCATGAAGTAAAGTGCGTACAGTAAAAGGAGTATTATGAAATAATACTGTAAAAGCATTGATATGGTTTCTTAGCCATATGATACTTTAAAATGGATAAAATATATACATACATAAAAACATTGACTAACGTACTCAACTGGTGCTTCTAAGATATGCCTACCGCGGTGTACCTGACCTAAGCCTAATACGTGGGAAGGAGTAAGTAAGTTGCAGTTTAAGTTAAGTTGGTTTTTGCCAAGGAATCCGAATCAAGAATTCTCTCAAGTGTTTAGTCAGTTGTCACTCTGTTGTGTGAGTATTTCCCCTCCTGAGGCGGAAGCCGGGAAGTTGCTGTATCGCTTACTTCGTGTATTTTTAACCGTAATATCAGCTTGATGTAATACGTTTTTAACCTGTATCATCAGCTTGACTCGAAAAGCGTTTTACTTGTTCGTCCCCCACCCCCATTGCTTTGTTATTATCCTCTTACTGTGTTGCCTCACCTTGCTCATTTATCCCGGCACCCCAGCTTGATTCGCTAAGCCTTGTTATACTTGTTACCATCAGCCCCCATTTCCTTCACTACCCTGGCCACCCTCAGCTGAGCATAGACGCTGAGTCGGCAGTTCCGGGCAGGCGAAGCAACATAGCGGCCATATTGGGTGGGTGGAAGCGTTCTGACGCGGTTCAGTTGCCGCATAAAAGGAAACAGTCATGCCTCCGCGCAGCGGACACGTTCAGCGGACACGCCGGATCGATGCCGGAGTCGTACCAGAGTCCTGCCCGTCTGCGCCCGTCTGCGACCAAGACGCGGCCGTGGCCAGAAGCACCGCCGGTGCCGGTGATGGTTCACTAACCTCCATCACATATGGAAGGTAGACTCTGCTCAGACTAAAGCCGACCCACTGTACTATTGGGGACATTTTGCTACCAGACCTTGTGACCTCATTCAATCCGTGCCTCCCCTGTAACTCGGGAAGGGAAATAGATAAATTAGAGACCCGTTGCCCTCTCCTGCAAGTGCCTGTTTAGACTGCCCCGGCTAGTAAAAACCTGATTCTCACGGTGGGACTGACTAATTGTCGCTCCTTGGTTAAACATTCTTTAGACATAGCCCAGACCGTGATGGACAACAAGTGGGATATTCGCTTCCTGACGGAAACCTGGCTCGGGGAGGAATCTAATCCAGCCCTGTGTCTGGCAATTCCCCCTGATTATAATATTTTATGCGACAACAGACGGAGTCACAATCATGGTGGTGGTGTCGCTATCGTCTATTTGGCTCAATGGACTATCTCTTCCTTCCCTTTTACCCAAATCGAATCCATAGAAGCATTACCATTTTGTATCAAACTGGTTTCGAACATCACATTCTCAGATTTGTTAGTATACCGCCCTCCACAATCTAAGACATCCTTTATCCCGGTCCTTCTGGACTTTGTGCTCCAGGCCTGCTCCCGCAATGCGAACTTCACCTTGCTCGGTGATTTTAACATCCATGCGGAAAATGATTCTTACCCGATTAGCTCTAATTTCCTTTCTACCCTAACAGATGGCGGATTAATTCAATTGATCTCCTGTTGTCATGTATTCCTATAGGTTCTGAATCGATCCCCCTATTCCTGACCCTATTCTGGTTAAACTAACTATCAAGTTAACTAACAGTCAGCCCATGAGGCAAGAAAAGCCCCCATGATGCAGATACCGTTATCTGACGCAGTCACACTACGGCACAGGAACGTGTTATCTGATTAGGTCATAACGCTTGAGATCTAATTAGACAAGCGACATTCCTCCAGCCCCTGATAAGGCATACGACGTTCTCATAACAAATCAAACCTATGACAACCTGGAAAATCCGTGCGGCCATTGTTTTGATTTCACAGAGAACTTCAGTAAAAGAATGTGCTAACGAGCAAGTCGTATGACATCTTTATTGACGTATCTATGTCCATCCTTACGTCAATCTCGGCACCTTTAAGGTATAAATATTGCCGATCTTGCCCTATGCAAACACACGCGTGGTGACGAGACGGAGCAGCCATACTTGCCGAAGCCAAGAGCAGAGCAGACCCCGCTGGCAGCAGCCCCGCCTTCCTGACGCGCTGAGAGATGCGCTGCTATCTCCTGCCGAGAGACCCAGCACCGGCGCTTTCGGGCAGCCCTCGCAGGCGGCCTGTAATATCGAGAGCAGAGAAAGAGATACCATTCCTCATTTCATCCTAACTTCCAGGTACAGAACTGAATAACCCCTCACAGAGAATTCTTTAGTTATTCACTTGGCAAAAACAAACTTAACTTAAACTGTAACTTTCTATTCCCGCCCACGCATTAGACTTAGGTCAGGTACACGGGGTAGGCGTATTTAGAAACACCAGTTGAGTACGTTTAGTCAAATGTATATGTGTATGTAAATATATTTTAATCATTTTAAACATCATATGGCTCAGAAACCATATCAATGTTTTTACAGTATTATTTTATACTATTGCTTTTAATGTATGCACTTTACTTAACTATAAGTATTGCAATAATATCGATCCATTTCTCTTGTATGAGAAAAGAGACTGATCAATAAATAACACCTTTTTATTGAACACGCCCGTCTCTTCCTTTTCTCTACAATCTGATGAGACTAAGAATGCACGTACTGACTGAGTAAAATAATTGCCTTGTGCTCACACGACTCTGGAGATACACTCTTGATTAGGGGAGAGCAAAGTTGTCATGTTCTATGGTTGTCAGAAACTAAATCCCTTCTTGTCTAATCAGGGGAGTTAATTCTTTCCTGAACATTCGAGAAAGTTTCTAGCGAACTCTGAGCTACGCTGGCAAACCCAAAACTTAAGTCTAGTATCGACAGTAGTAGACCTAGTTAACGTCTGGCCTAGGCCTTTACTGCTGTAGGTATTATTCCAATGCGCAGAGCCTATTGGGAAGATAGGAACTACACTACATGGCGCCCAACGCGTTTGGAAAGGGCGATAAAACTAACGTAAGACATTTAGAGTAACTCAGTCGTGCTTTCTCACTCAGACCCCTTTTCCCAAATACTCCAAAGACGTCTGGAGTGGGTGAAAGGTAATATCCTCCAAAACCTCGCAGGAGGGAACTCCTATGTATGGTTCTTGGTACAGTCAACGTTGAAGGATACACTGTTCCGAAATATTGTGCATCTAATCTCCGTTTCCATAAGAAACCTGATCTGCAAACAAACATAATACCATCCTGTCGGTAAAATGGGAGACAGTGATGAAGAAAGAGAGGCAGTTAGATTAGCAGCTGAAATAGCAGCAGCAGATACTGCACTACAGGATGCAGACGCGGATATAATACTCATTCCGGTCAGCAAAAGGAAATCTATAACCTTAAAACTTATAGAAAATGGACTGACACCTAGAGGTGGCACAGTCATATTCGTAATTGAGGCACACGAATATCGGCAGACAGAGGTATACTATACATGGATACATTTTCCAGCAGCAAATGCTGTAACAAAGTACTTCCACTATTACAAAATAGAGGTACCACCTGACATTTACACTCCTTTCGAGGAGGTGGAAGTACCACTCAAATTCCAAGAGCATTTGCTCTTATTTGATGGCGCCCTAATACATAACAATCACATTACAAGGCTCGGTCCTTTAGGTAGACCAGGAGCAACGTGGCCGGTCTTAGCCGGATACACACCACACCCAGACATCGAAGGGATGTCTACAGGAGAGCTGTTAATACAGCTAAAACAATTACTAAAAATTCATAGACAATTAGTCCAGTATGTAATGCGGACTTCAACAATTCAGCCAGCGATTAAACTTCCACAGCTGACCCCTCACCAGGGGAACACAAATAAAATTACACCACAGAACATCCAATCCTACCTAGGTAAAGTTCCGGCTAAACGGGAACAGATACCATTCTGGTTGGCACAGAAAATCACCCAAATAGAGGCGGTGTTTCCTGACACCACCCCGCTAGAAAAACACAGGATTCTGACTATATGTCTCCCAATGGGAATCGCACCACACATAGAGGACTGTGACACTTGGGGTACAGTCTTTGCTTCAATCTACACAAAAACGCACGGTGTTCCATCCATTTCGGTAATACCAGATGTGCTAAAACAAATTCAAGATGAATACGGTCCAGAACCAGCTTTAACTCTTGGTATGAAATTACTGAAAGACTTCAAGCAGGTCTCGGCTATATTATTAGCCAACATAAAAGGTGAAGCAGCAAACGTGGCGATCCGCCAAAGGTTAAAAGAGACAGATATAGCAGACCAACCAGCTGAAATTGCCAGAATCATAGAAAAATCCTATGAGGAACTAGGTAGAGATAGTTTAGGGGGAATACCAGTAAAACCGCAACTGACTGAAAGTCCAGAAAAAATATTTTTTAATAATTCACCAAAAAAGAACTGGGATGGAAACAAACAATCCAATCCAAAAGAAAAGAAATTCCAGTCCTGAGGAAGGTCTCCTAGGCGAAGGGAGAAATCTCCGAACCAGAGACACAGGTCACCCCAGAGTGACCCCTCTGGGAAAAGATATAACCTTAGAAATAGGGATAATATTAAAAAACCTGATAGATATCAAGACATTGATACACGTCCCTCTCAATCTTTTCAGAATTCCTCGCAGAAATCGGAAAGAAGAGGACGATCAGAACAAAGAGAAGAGCACGCCAAGTCCAAAGACAAGGAACCTGCTCAGCTAAAAAAGAAATTACAATTTCCAAAAAAGAAGGTAGCCAGTATCAAGGTAGTTAACAATGCCGAGAATACTGAGGACACAACTGAAAAACGGAGAGTGGGCTCAGACAATGCTAGACAGCGCAGCAGAAGTGAGCATAGCTCGCAAAGTCCTTATGAATCATCTGGAGACAGTGGACACGAATGAATATCTTCAAGTGGAAACTGCAGACACCAGAGTTAGCAAACCCCACAAGATATACGAGATAACATTACGTATAGAGGGAGATAAGACTAGGAAAATAAGGGGACTATTTTGGGATAATCTCTCCAAGGGCTATGATATCCTTCTAGCTGAAAAAGACTGGCCACCAGAGTTTGTTAGGGAGTGCCCTCATGGCGAAGAAATAATTATGCCTGCCTTCTCGAATCAAATCCCGATTCATAAAAAATATACACTTGCCAGAAAGTGGGCAGTGGCTCTAGCACCTGCTTTATATAAAAATCATGTAGGATGGGATGAGGACTCCCCTCCTCACAAAATCCAGTTAAAATCACAACCTACTGCACAAAGGCAGTACCCAATTAAGCAAGAAGCTAAAAAACAGGTAAATGAAATACTAGATCAGCTAGAATACCAGGGGGTGATTGAAACTTGCACCTCACAAATGAACAATCCTTTGTTTCCGGTCTCCAAACCAGACAATTCATATCGTCTAGTTTTGGATTACCGACACCTTAACACATGTTGCAAAACCTTTGCAGTGCAAAACTCACACAGTGCTGCACTAATGAATAACATAGTGCGCAAAAAATACAAAACAACCTTGGACATCTCCAATGGATTCTTTTGTCAAAACATAGCACCAGAGAGCAGATGTTTAACTGCATTCTCGGTAAATGGCACTCAAAAACAATTCTGTCGGTTAGCCCAGGGGTACAAGAACAGCCCGGGGGTATTCTCAGCGAGAGTAACAGAATTACTACAACTACATGATGATGAAGCATTATCTTATGTCGATGACATTTACTTAACAGATGATGACTTGGAGACTCACCTGAAAAGAGTGAACACCATAATACTTGGGTTCGCAGCAGAGGGTTACAAATTCAACTTTAAAAAATCCAGAATTGCCCATCTGACAGTCCTATTCTTAGGATATGAATTATCAAGTGAAGGCAAAAGCCTGGCTGACAATTTCCTAGAGAAATGTGCCGTACTCCAAGCACCTAGAAAACTAAAAAACCTACAGTCAATTCTAGGCTTCCTAAATTTCGGAAGAACATACATTGCAAATTACGCAGAAAGGGTCAAACCCCTTTATGATCTAATTAAACCAGACTTTAAAAGATCCAATTGGACTCAAACACACACAGAAATTTTGAGATCCTTACAAACAGACATGCTAATTAAAACAAAATTAGAAACACGTGATAACACACGCAATCTTGTGATTCGAGTCATCCCAGGGAGATGCGGATTCACATACCTGACCTCTAATGAGGGAGAAAAGGTACCAATTGCATTTAAATCACACTTGTACACAGAAGCTGAACAGAAATTCAGTAATACAGGAAAAATCATTCGTGCAGTTCAAACCGCAATAGCTAGAGAAAAAGACATAGCTGACGGTAGACATATCACAGTCAGAACAGCAGAATCAGCCTTTGAGGCACTAACAACACCGTGTAATTTACCAACAACAACAACATTGAATCCGGAATGGATACAATGGGTGAATTCAATCACAACGGACAAAGTATACTACTACATTGATCCAGAACTAGAAGAAGTAAAAAATCTAAAGTATGAAAAGACGTATCCTCTGCCAATCGACATTCTGCCTCTACGACATTACGCCTGTGTAATCTATACAGACGGACATGCTCAACCTCCCGTTTGGGGAGAACAAGCATACAACCCCACATGTGAGATTACAAAAGAAGTGTGGCGCGGAGGTAAACTAAAACCTCTATTAACAAAATCACACTCTGTAGAAACTAATTCAGAACAACAAACTGAAATAATAGCATTGAAAATGGCGCTAGATAATGCGGATCGCGAATTCCCGACACTTATAGTGTCAGATTCATATTACTGCATCAAATCATATAACAGCGATTTGCAGACATGGATTCAAAACGGTTACAAAGATGACACAGATGCACCAATAAAGCAGAAACTGCTCTGGGAACAAGTAGCTCTTTTACAAAAAGAACTACCAAAGACTCACGTGACACACTCACTGAGTCATCAGCGTGATGGCGTTCACGTTGTAGGGAATTCATTGGCTGAGGCAGCCGCAGCGGCAGCCACTAAATCGGCTCCCGTAGTTCGAAAAAAGCGTACATTAAAATACATTGACGGTGAAACAGTGCTGGCGGTGAAAACGTCATCAAAAGGCGACTGCTCAGCGTTACCGATCAACTATCCACTCAATTATACATACATAATCGATGCAAACTCCGTCCCTTTTGCTCGAATCCCTGGAGTGGGGGATAGAGTGATTCCAAACATGGACAGGAGAAACTTGTTAATCGCAGACGCACATATGGGCGAGGGTCTCAGACACCTCAAATTAAAAGATTCTCTGGAAGAGTTACAATCACGGTACTGGTGGCCAGGCATGAGCCTACATCATACATGTTTGTAAAAAACTGCCCAAACTGCAATAGAGATCGCAGTGGGGAGAGAAAGAGTTTGATACCTCGTCGTATTACGGCAGATAATATCACCAGTAAAAAGAAGGGCTTGCGATTAACATATACAGGCTAGTTTCCACTTATAATGTCGATCCTCAGCACTCGGCTGACGTCCGGACTGTTATACAAAGATTTGCGAGTCTAAATGGCATATACGCTAAGAGCATGTTACGTTTGACCATTGTCTTCACTCTAGCCCTCCGGCCGGGGGGGAAACATGGCCAAATGAGCACAGCCCAGCGGGAATCTTCTCACTTCCTTCCTGAGGGTACGGGATGGTGTAAAGAAAAAACCAAGGCAGAAAGCAATCTATAATGGAAAGGATATTAGGTTCGGGAGCTGGGTGGGTCAAACATCTAATAAGTGTCCAACGTAGTCTAAATAACTTGCCAAGAAATTCTCTGAAGGGATTCAGTCCGTACGAATTATTATTTGGAACTAGAATGATTATCTCTGACCTCGACAGTCAGACTTCAGTGATTAAAGAAAAAAGCTTTGATGTCAAAGACCGTTTGGCTATTTTGCAGGACTTAAACAAAACAAGAAAAGACCTGAGCAACATACAGTTGAAACAACAGCCAACAACCACTGAAGAATCACCACCTGTCCCAGCAAGACCTGTCTGGATTCCAAAAGTCGGGGATCTAGTCAGGGAGAAGATCGCGGTAAAGAAGGAATTTGGGCCTTCTTACAGAAAAGCAGTTCCTGTCTTGTCTGTCAACGGGACAAGATCAGTTGTACTACCGCCACTTGCTGGTAAAAAGGAGAACCGAGTTGTATCCATCGACCTGGTAAAACCACATCATGTGGCCGATAACAAACAGTAGGCCAAGTGGACTCCCAATAAGTAGCAGAACACCAAGGTTTGCTACCAGTACAGAGGTCCTAACGAAGAGGCTCATCACATTCGAAACGCCTACAGAAGAACAACAAGGACTATGCAACAATGCAATAGAACTGAGACCTCTGAAAACCCAAATAAAAACATTTAGCAGAGACACACCAATCTATAATGAAGTACCAAGTGAAAATGCAAGAAACAAAAATCCTGAAGCAATTGGAACAATTGACAGAACTGCATCCGGCTACTTCATAAACTTCGATGATTCCTCTGAAAGCCTCAGTGAATCAAAGACACAGCCATCATCAAAAACCTTTAAAGAAAAAGCTAATGAACTTTTGAACCAACTGAAAGAAACATATCTGATTTCTCCATGGATTGAATTTTGGGTGGGTTTTGGTGCATTTATCCTCATACTTTGGCTCATCATGGTATTAACTTTGGGACGCTTCATTGAGGGAAAATATGCTAAAATGGACACAGCAAGTCAGAACATCAACTTGATCCTCAAACCACACACATCTTCACACGTCGAGAAAAGAGAACTTTCTTCAGCCATCTTCACAGCCAATCCAATACCTGGTGGGGTAGCCTGGGACAACACTGACTATGAAATTTATGGTCCGGTCGAAATCCTGAAATATCCACACCAAATTAAGATCTCCTTGAGTGACTTTGTAAAACCAAACTCATTTGCTGATGATTGGGACTTCGAAAGCATTAATAACATGATGTCTGATTTAGTAATGTCTGCTAAATTTACCAAACATGATTATTTGCAGGGTTCTACAAATTATGACAGTATGTATTGCTATAACCACTATGGTAATCACTTTTTACATAGATCTGCACAACCTAGAAATGTGTTAAATTATAATCAATGGGAACATTGTGCAACACCTCCAAAAGGGAGCTCAAGAACCGTTTACGACAAATATTCATATTTTTCAGGTTTTAACACAAGTAATGCTGAAACATTTTATTTTAAATTGTCAAACAAGACAGGGATGAAAACCATGATAACCAACACAAAATTGTTATATTCAGACTCATTTTTTGAACAAATGAATACTTTTGGATTTGATCATTGGGACAAAAATGTTGATTTGAAAAGTGTTTGGGGTACAAAAGAATGGCAAGTACAGGGTTTAGAAGCTTTGTTTAGAGCTTGCATGATCCCAGAACAAATGATATTTTTAAATGAAACTGTTCAACAAACCACCTGTCTTGGCCTAGCCAAAATCAAAGATTTAAATAAACCGTCTATTCCAAAGCCAACAATGTTTAGCAATAGCTCTGATACGGATGAAGAGATAGACGTAAACCATATATTAAACCAAAACAGAACACATCCTGATTGGAAACAATGGTTGATCTGGCCCACAGATACAAATAACTGTCAAGACAGATTCCTGAATAAAACACAGGGGTTCAAAATGACCAGGCCAGACCCTAGATATCCCCAAAGACATCACCCAGGGATAATAACAACCTACAGTGTGGGCAAATTATGCCTTCAATGGCTACAAACTTCCACACTGCCTGAAATTAAGCAACACCTAACTTTACTTACTGATGGTGCTGACTTGCGTGATTTCATTTTGGGACCACGCAAACAGCGTCAGAAGCGTTTCATAGCAGCCTCTGTATATGCAGCATACAATGAGGCCTGGAAGGTTAATCAAATTGAAACAGCAGAGAGAATACGGGAAATTGACCGTATTAATTTGGAAAAATCACTTTCTGTAGTGGACAATGGGTTAATGACTCTGTCCTCCAGAATTTTTTCATTGGACAGCATTGTGTCTTCAGCAATCGATATATTATCGCAAGACTTACTGTTATTACAACATGGTCAGTCACAATTGCATTCTATTGCACAGCTTGGCTGGACGTTACAAAATCTTCGTTCAGGCTATGTGCCTTGGCGTTTAATCAACACAACGTCACTATTCCAAATCTTTAACCTTACTGATAGACAAATCGGTATGGCGCAAAAGGGTGCTGATTATACAATCTTGAGCATTGAAAAACTAGAAAGATTACCAATGACAATGTCAGAACGACCTGTCAGTGAATGGATAATACACGGAATCATAAATATTCCAATCTCAACCTTCAGGTTTCAATACTGCCAAAAATATATACAGGCTGGCATGTACGAGAAATTGGGAAAGGGGTACCTTAAAACAACTTGGAACCTGCCCTATTCACATGCATGTGTCAGTAATAAAGGACAGAAAGTGTTTCTTAGTGGCAACAATTGTGCTATGTCACTAAGCGGCACGCTTCTGTGTAACGTAATTAGTTTGCATGGAGCCTGTGAAGGGAATTCATACAACCTTTCATGTCACCAGCAAGGCGCACCTGCAACTGAAATAGAACCATTCTTTCAAAGACTCTATAATGGGAGTTACATTCTTATTGTAGACCGCAGATGTTGTAGTCTTACGCCCGGGACTCCTTATCTAGTAACTACGACTGCAAAGGTCAAGTGCTGTGGACGTTCTTTGTTCCCCAGCTCCTTTTCAGACAGGGAGGCAAGGGCATGGCCCAATTTGAAAATTACTTCTATTCGAATAGATACTTTAAGCAGAATGAAAACCGTGCTTCTTCAGACGCCTACAAGGCTCACGTCATCAAAAGAAACGTATGATCTACAAGTCGCAAGGACGACTGCAGAGATACATACATTATTATCAACTAATTCACCCGTACATTTCGCGGAAATCCTGAGCGAAATCTTAAATATTTCTGATACCACTGGGGTCTCAAAGGTATTTAAGACAGTATTTTCGATGGCATTAACACCATTCAAAGCCATACTGGGTATTTTTCCAGATTTCGTCCATTCAATTTTTGGCGGACTTCCCCTGATCCTGGGACTAATTGCAGGAATCCTATTTTTAGTCCTTATTTTTCGTTATGGCAACCCATGTCACAGATCAAACTCTCGCGACAATGGAAGATACAATCCTAGCCATTGGATACCGGGACCGGATATCAAAAATCCTGGGACTCTCCCGGCTTAGAGACCTGAACATGACTTGGTTTCTATCATTTCGACCAATGTGGCAAAGGTGTGTTTTACCTGTATTAAGGTGTCTGCTATGCGGAGAAGAATGCGTGTTAGACACCTGTCTGACGCTACAATCGGATGCGCCAGTGGATGCAGATACATTGTTAGTTCCTACCAAGGTTCACGCTTTGTGCTGCCCTCAAAGGCTGCCAATCCTGATGACGGCATTCGTGGAATCTTCACCACTACGATTGAAGAGTAGTGCAGTTCAAGATGAAAGCAGCATCGATCAGGTACGACCTTCTGTCAGCAATGCGAATCAGAATGTCAATAGAGACAATCATGCGCACGAATGCATGGTTACACCTATTTCCGTCTTAGTGGAACTTTCCCATGAAGCTGTTGACAGTTTTTTCGAAAGCCTTAATGATATGATGTTCTCTCCAGAACAGAAATAGAGACTTTTGAGCAAGCTCGCACACGGCGTTCCCTGAATTCGGCCTTCAACTTTGAAAATAAAGTCACATGAACAATTTTTCCCACCAGTTCACGGACAGCAATTTTTTAGCAGCCCCAAATTAATTTTTTCAAAAAAATTTCGGGACACTTATCTTCTGCTTAAAGTAAGAAACTATTCCCAGAGAACTAAGATTTCTATTTTTAGATACTTTATAAACTTTAGTTGCCCGCTGGTATGTTCACAAATATTTTATTATGTGATGAAATGGTCTCGAACTTTCTTTCTGTATAGCCATATTAAGAGCCATTTCATGTGTATTTCTCATATACCATATAAGCAATAATGTATACAAATGCGTGTTTACTTTGGCATTTAATTCATAGCTTGAGTGCATGCGATACATATGACTGCAATTTTTCAGTATATTTGAACGTTTCAAAATGCATTTATGTATTTTGGGGTGGTAAGGTATACACTATACTCTATAATATGTTGTACTATGTTATACTATGCATAGATTAGTAGATATGACCATAGTTAGCGTGGAGTGGGTGTCATGTATTCCTATAGGTTCTGAATCGATCCCCCTATTCCTGACCCTATTCTGGTTAAACTAACTATCAAGTTAACTAACAGTCAGCCCATGAGGCAAGAAAAGCCCCCATGATGCAGATACCGTTATCTGACGCAGTCACACTACGGCACAGGAACGTGTTATCTGATTAGGTCATAACGCTTGAGATCTAATTAGACAAGCGACATTCCTCCAGCCCCTGATAAGGCATACGACGTTCTCATAACAAATCAAACCTATGACAACCTGGAAAATCCGTGCGGCCATTGTTTTGATTTCACAGAGAACTTCAGTAAAAGAATGTGCTAACGAGCAAGTCGTATGACATCTTTATTGACGTATCTATGTCCATCCTTACGTCAATCTCGGCACCTTTAAGGTATAAATATTGCCGATCTTGCCCTATGCAAACACACGCGTGGTGACGAGACGGAGCAGCCATACTTGCCGAAGCCAAGAGCAGAGCAGACCCCGCTGGCAGCAGCCCCGCCTTCCTGACGCGCTGAGAGACGCGCTGCTATCTCCTGCCGAGAGACCCAGCACCGGCGCTTTCGGGCAGCCCTCGCAGGCGGCCTGTAATATCGAGAGCAGAGAAAGAGATACCATTCCTCATTTCATCCTAACTTCCAGGTACAGAACTGAATAACCCCTCACAGAGAATTCTTTAGTTATTCACTTGGCAAAAACAAACTTAACTTAAACTGTAACTTTCTATTCCCGCCCACGCATTAGACTTAGGTCAGGTACACGGGGTAGGCGTATTTAGAAACACCAGTTGAGTACGTTTAGTCAAATGTATATGTGTATGTAAATATATTTTAATCATTTTAAACATCATATGGCTCAGAAACCATATCAATGTTTTTACAGTATTATTTTATACTATTGCTTTTAATGTATGCACTTTACTTAACTATAAGTATTGCAATAATATCGATCCATTTCTCTTGTATGAGAAAAGAGACTGATCAATAAATAACACCTTTTTATTGAACACGCCCGTCTCTTCCTTTTCTCTACAATCTGATGAGACTAAGAATGCACGTACTGACTGAGTAAAATAATTGCCTTGTGCTCACACGACTCTGGAGATACACTCTTGATTAGGGGAGAGCAAAGTTGTCATGTTCTATGGTTGTCAGAAACTAAATCCCTTCTTGTCTAATCAGGGGAGTTAATTCTTTCCTGAACATTCGAGAAAGTTTCTAGCGAACTCTGAGCTACGCTGGCAAACCCAAAACTTAAGTCTAGTATCGACAGTAGTAGACCTAGTTAACGTCTGGCCTAGGCCTTTACTGCTGTAGGTATTATTCCAATGCGCAGAGCCTATTGGGAAGATAGGAACTACACTACACTGTCCTACTCATAAGGCCGGTCATACACTTGACCTCATCTGTTCCAACGTGACGGATATTTCTATTAACGATCCTTACCCAGTGATTTGGTTAGACCATTTTTTTATTCCCTTTTCCATTCCTTTAAATCACCAGGACAGACCCATATTACCGGCCAAGACAGTTGGCCGCAACTGGAGTAAGATCTCTCTGGACAGTATAGCTATTCATCTCTCCACTACTGCCCCTATGGATGGCCCGGATTTGGACACCAGACTTATTAACTTCAATAGCTGGATATCTTCCGCTATTGATTTCATGCCCCCCCCCCCTTAAAGGCCTATAAAAACGTTTCGCGCTGCCCCCTCCTCACCCTGGTATTCAGATGAACTCCGTAAGAATAAATCTGCGTGCAAATTGTTGGACCGTCAATGGAGACTCTCCTACTCCCTTGATAGCAAATTCAAATATAAAAAAGCTCTTAAAGACTATCGGAAGAAAATAATTGATCACAAAAGAAATTATTTAGAGGAGAGAATAAATAAAGCACAAGGCTCTACAGAGAAATTTTTAATACAATTAGAGCTTTTACTGACCCCCATGGCCCTCAAACGCCAATCCCCGGTATCACAATCCCTTTGCACCCGCCTCTCTGATTACTTTGAGGAAAAAATTGCAACCATCTATGACTCTTTTTCTTGTAAGAACCATCTAGACACCACTGAAAAACCGGTTGTCCATTTTGATTCCACACTGGTGTTTTCGGACTTTGATGAGTTCACCCTTGACCGTTCTCCGGCAGAACTTCAAAAATGTAGATCTGGCTCACCAGCAGATCCATGGCCGGCCAGGCAATACAAAGCTCTGGCCGGCTTCTTAATCCTACACTAAACGGCATATGGAACAATTCTCTCAAGACAGGTATTTTTCCAGACTCCTGGAAAAATGCCAAACTGGTTCCAATTCTAAAGAAAGCCAGTGCAGACCCAGAGGAACCCGCCAACTACAGGCCCATCTCCTTGCTGCCTGCCCCTGCCAAAGTCCTTGAAAAGCTGGTCCATCAGCAACTAGCAGGTTTTCTTGAAACCCATGACCTTCTACACGAATCACAACATGGGTTTAGACCAGGCCATAGCACAGAGTCCGCCTTGATAGAGATGGCTGATTCTGTGCGATGGAGGCTGGACGGGGGCTCGAGGGCGGTATTGGTGCTGCTCGACTTGTCGGCAGCATTCGACACCATCTCTCACCCTGTCCTGCTCGATCATCTCCAGTCTAAAGGCATTCAAGGCTAGGTACTGGACTGGCTGTCCTCTTTCCTTTCCAATCAAACTCAGGCAGTTTTCACCCCCCTTCACCTCTGACAGTCGCCCGCTTAAGTGGGGAGTCCCTCAGGGTTCTTCACTGAGTCCCCTTTTATTTAATGTTAATTTTCCCCCCTGGCTGAGCTTATATCTCAGTCAGGAATTAAGGCAACTTCTTATGCTGATGATATTCAGCTTTTATTCTCTTACGAAACTCTCACCCAAACTACATTCGATCCATTAAAAAACTGCCTCCGGAACATCGCCCGTTGGATGGACGACAACTTCCTGCGATTAAATGCCGGAAAAACCGAGGTCCTTTTTTTCCATCAACCCTCCCCGCTGGATTCGAACCTCTGGTGGCCTCTTGACTTGAGTCTCCCCCCTCCCCCAAGGACTCAGTAAAAAACCCAGGGGTCAGATGGGACTCATGTCTCTCGTTCCACAACCAAGTACAGACGGTATCTGCTGCTTGTTTTTCAAAAATCCGGATGGTTAAGAAATTCATTAATTTCCTCCCTAGTAACACCAGGAAAATCACTGTACAGGCACTAATAACTTCACACTTAGACTATGCCAACGGCCTGTACCTAGGGCTCGCTTCCGGTTTGTGCTACCGACTTCAGACAGTCCAGAATGCCGCAGTCCGACTGGTTTGTGGCATTTCTCTCCGAGAACACATTTCACCACATCGACGCAGTCTACATTGGCTCCCTATCCAAAAGAGGGCAGAATTCAAAGCCCTTACTTTGGTACATCGTGCTATCAAGGGAAAAGGATCTGCCTACCTTTCTTCTTGTCTCCGTCCTTATAGAAATACTAGACATCTACGGTCCAGCTCAAAACACCTGTTGTCAAACCCTAGATTTAAAAAAGCCTGTTCCGGAGGAAAAACTTTCCAGGTATGTGCCTCATCCCAATGGAATAAACTCCCGATTTCCATTCGGATGATTCAGGAGGAGATGCCTTTTTGGAAAGCGCTGAAAACCTTCCTCTTTTGTTAAAATCACTGATGTAAGACACAGAAAACCAGCAGAAGCGCCGGGACACCCCGTTGGGGTAGCTGCGCGCTATATAAAACACACTAAATAAAAATAAATAAGTCAGCTCCGTACCATGGTAATAGAATGTAGGAGGTCTTGTATCTCTCTCTCAGGACTCGATCTCCCAGCAACCCGCAAGGGTGACTGGAATCACCGGAGCTGGATTTTCTCGGCTGGAGAAAAAGACAGCGTCTCTCTCAGTGCGTCAAATGGGAGGGGCGGCTTCCTTCGGCTCTCGCATCAGCTGGGCTTCCGGGCAA
This sequence comes from Lissotriton helveticus, assembly GCF_964261635.1. Classification (NCBI taxonomy): domain Eukaryota; kingdom Metazoa; phylum Chordata; class Amphibia; order Caudata; family Salamandridae; genus Lissotriton; species Lissotriton helveticus. The sequence continues at coordinate 16,744,922 of NC_136063.1, read as the reverse complement.
GTAGATAGCCGCTCTGCTCCAAACCACCGTGTGTTTGCTTAAGGCAACGTTGGTATATTTATACCTGAAAGGTGCCGGGTTTGACGTAAGGTTGGACATAAGACGTCACTAAGAACTAACAGTTCTTTCTGGACTCTAGGAGTTCTTGTGCAAATCAAAACAAGAGCAGGGGGATTTCCCGAGCTGATGGAGGCTTGGTTTGTTTAAAGAACGCGTTGTACTTTCTAGGAGTCTAGGGGAGTAGCCTTGCCATATTTAGACTGCATAGGCTATTACTAAATATGGATATGATTCTTATGCCTTTATAAGGATAATATTTATTATAACCATATAAGGGCATAAATCGGGAATATCGAATTAGGTCCTAGATAGAAACAGAACATGCAAGGGTGTGATGTCGTTGTTTCTGGCGTTGGGGTTGGAGAACTCTTTGACGATGCTGAAGAGTTCCTTGCTGTTGTGGGTGTTGTTGTCCAGTCGTTCTTTGAATGTTGTCCTTTTGGTGGTACTGATCAGCTGGTGGTGTTTGCAGGTGGCGTTCTTGAGGGCAGTCATGTTTTCTGTGGTCTGGTCATGGCGCCAGGTTTTTTCAAGGGTGCGGCAGTTTTTCTTGGATGTTTTGAGTTTGTCGGTGTACCAGGAGGCTTTCTTGCTGCTGGGTCTGCAGGGAGGATTCTTCAGTGGAGCGAGGTCGTTGGTGCAGTTGGTGAGCCACTGTGTGAAGGTGCGGGCTGCTTCGTTGGGGTCCGTTGCGCTGGCGGGAGGGTTCAGGCTGAGGGAGGTGGTGAGCTGGTCGGCGGTGATCTTGCTCCAGCTCCTGCGAGAAACCTGTTGCGGGTGGTGGTGGGTCGTGGTTCTTCTGAAGCTGAAGTGGACGCAGCTGTGATCCGTCCAATGAAGTCCGGTGGAGTGGCTGAAGGAGATGTGCTTGCTGGAGGAGAAGACGGGGTCAAGCGTGTGGCCGGCATAGTGGGTGGGGGTGTTCACCAGTTGCTTGAGTCCGAGGTTGGCGAGGTTGTCCAGCAGGGTGGTGCTGTTGCAGTCCTTGGTGTTCTCCAGGTGGAAGTTGAGGTCCCCTGGGAGGATGTAGTCAGCAGAGGGGAGGGCGTGCGGGCTGATGAAGTCTGCGATGTCTTCGCTGAATTGGGTGCGTGGTCCCAGGAGTCTGTAGATGAGGGTGCCTCTGAGGGTGGTCTTGGGTTTGGTGTGTATCTGGAAGTGGAGGTGTTCGGCGGTGGTGAGGGAGTCTTTGGAGACGGTCGTGATGCGGACGGTGTTCCTGTGAACGATGGTGATGCCTCCTCCGGTCTGGTTGGCGCGGCCCCTCCGGGTGATCTTGTGTCCGTCCGGGATGGCTATGGCGATGTTGGGCACTGAGGAGGCATTCATCCAGGTTTCCGTGAGGAAGGCGACGTCCGGTGATGTTGTGTCGAGCAGGTTCCAGAGTTCGACGGCGTGTCTGTGGACGGAGCAGGTATTGAGCAGGGTGTACTTGAGGTGGTTGATTCATGTTTGGCCTATCAGTGTTCACTCAATAAAAAAACAAAGCATCCCATATGTAAGCAAATATCCTGTGAAGGGATAGATAATCATAATATTTATCTTCTTCATTTTCCTTTTCTAGTAGTCATTGGCACTACAAGGTGAAAGTTAAATTAATCAAGCGCTGGGATGACTCTGGGTAGCCATGCGCTGTATAAATGCTTCTCACAATCACAATCACAGTAGCCCTTGTAACAGAGTATGGCCAGTGCCACCCGTAATAGAAAAGTAAGAGCTTCACCACCTGCATGTACTAGAGTCGTACAGTAACGCAAGTCTGTGTCATCATGGCTTGCGTCTGTTTTTCTCGTGTGCAAGTTGACTGCGCTGGCATTATGCCGGCTTCCACAAGTTTACGTACCAATTTTGCTAAACGAGAGAAGAAGAAGACTGGTGTACTGTCTGAGTCTAATGTAGTGAGTCCATATAGTGCTAGTAGAATTCCTGAAACTCTCACTAATCTTAGAGCAAAGGCCGACGAAGTGGGAGGTTAGATAGATACAGGCCACAAATGTTATGTACTGTGCTTGCAAGTTGCTAGTTCTACCGTGACACAACTTTCTGCTGAATTATTTTGTGTTAATCTTAAAGAGCATTGGTTACAGTATGTTTTTCTTTCTTCATATAGATGGTCCTTCCAAACCAAAATGGAAGGAGCTGGCTAGACGGGCCCGGCAAAGGAAGCTGGAGGCGATTGTTGCCGAATATCGGCGACTGGTGGCCCAGGAGGAGTAGGACAAGCACTCGACAACAACATCCACCACGACAGCTGCATCCTCCTCCACGCACCCTGGTCAGCCAGTCATCGCAAGCCTCCAGTGGTACGGAGCCGTGGTACCGCAGCCACCCGCCACCACCAAGCAGCCAAAAAATCAGCTGCCCCCCACAGCAGGTGCAAGTTACGCATCCACCACCTAACCCTCAGGGTGTCCAACCTTGAGCAGGAGATGGAGAGAGTGAAAACCCTGCTCAAGAAGAACCTCCGCAGGGAGCAACAGGACCTCCTGGCCAAAGGACACCGCCGGCGGCAGTAGAGGAGGAGAGACTGTCCCTTGCCCCTTTTTTAAAGACTTTTGGGGGGGGGGGGGAATTGGGAGTTATTTTTTTGGGACTTTTTATTTCACGGACATTCTTTGGGATTAGGGAATGTGGGGTGAGTTGGGTCTTGCGGGATAGTTTATTTTTGTTAGGGATAAAAATAATTATTTACTTTCAACTTAAACATAGCATACGCGTTTTTACTGTTTTGCAGGCGAGGCGGGGGGTAACTGTACGTTTGTTTTCCTGAAACTTAACTGGCTGCTTGATTCAAATTGTCTAAGTAATCGCCCAAATGTTTACAAAAGTAAGTGCCACTCACAGAGTTAGTGAATTAAATTGTCCTACTACTTTACTAGTACTACCGTCAGTCTCTCCTCTCTCCTCCTACTCCATTATTCTTCCTCCCCCCAAGCGCTTATCTTACCTGTGATTTGTGTTTGAGAATAGGGCTAGGCACAGGGCTGGCTGCATGGCAAATGGCGATGAAGGTTGGCAATCGTGGGCGGATGAAATGGCATTGTTGTGTTGGTAGTTGTGTTGGTACACAGTGGCAGTAGCAGCATATGAAAAAAAAAGAAATTGAAACCTTGAGTGGCCTGAGCGGAGTATTAGAACACTATGATAGATAGCACAGTACACAAGAACAGTGCCATAATTTAGCCTACAAATGCTAAAGTATTTAATTCAACTACTAGTTGCATGGAGTTTGGCTTTGGTTTCTACAAGAAATATTACTGAAGGTGAAGGACACAGCAGCGTAATCATTCGCCACGTGTAGGAGGAGGATGTTCTTGATGATCAATCCAGTTGATGGCGCAAATGAAAATCAGATTTGATTTGCAAATAGTCATGGGTGTGTGTCAAGCTGAGTAAGAATATATCCTTGGATTCCTTCACCAGCCTCGAAATTAATTCTGTTGCTTTGACCGTATCCTCCCCAGCAAGTGTGTGGAATTATTGTTGTCATTTAGTCACACCTCAATGAAAACCACAGAGCCCGGGGGAAGAGGGTTAGGGTTTGAAAATTGGTTGGGAATGGGGTTTTTGGGGAAAGTTTTGTGGAGAGAGGGAAAAAAAACACAGCATGGACAAACAACAAATAAAGATAAACAAATCTTTGGATATGAAGATATCCATAAATCTTTTAAGGGACATAAAGGAAGAGCATGCAAGCTTTTTTGCTTAACGTGTGCCAGTGGCCTGATTCAAAGAGGGTGCACTATGTGTCGAAGCAGCTTTCTCAGAAGTTGCTACGATGGCCACGCATCATCGCATCATCGCCTGCACGAAGGGATGAGAGACGTAGCCGAATGGATGACGACCAGCCGCCTGAAACTGAACTCAGACAAGACGGAGGTCCTCATCCTGGGCTCCACGCCCTCCGCCTGGGACGACTCCTGGTGGCCCCCCGCCCTGGGCACCGCACCCACACCGACGGACCACGCACGCAACCTGGGATTCATCCTGGACTCCTCCCTCTCCATGACCAGACAAGTCAACGCCGTCTCCTCGTCATGCTTCAACATCCTGCGCATGCTACGTAAGATCTTCCGGTGGATCCCCACCGAGACGAGGAAGACGGTCACCCAAGCCCTCGTCACCAGCCGACTGGACTACGGCAACGCCCTCTACGCCGGAACCACTGCCAAACTCCAGAAGAGACTCCAGCGGATCCAGAACGCCTCGGCGAGACTCATCCTCGACATCCCCCGACGCAGCCACATCTCCGGACACCTGAGAGATCTACACTGGCTCCCGGTCAACAAGAGAATCACCTTCCGGCTCCTCACCCACGCGCACAAAGCCCTACACGACCAAGGCCCGAGCTACCTCAACAACCGGATCAACTTCTACACTCCCAAGCGCCTCCTCAGATCAACCAACCACGCCCTCGCCGCCGTCCCCCGCATCCGAAGAGCGACAACAGGAGGAAGATCCTTCTCCTACCTGGCCGCCAAGACCTGGAACTCACTTCCGACCAATCTGCGCCTGACCCAAGACCACCTCTCCTTCAGGAAGAAGCTCAAGACCTGGCTGTTCGAGCAGTAGCGGCACCCCCCCCCCCTCCCAGCGCCTTGAGACCCTACGGGTGAGTAGTGCGCTTTACAAATGACCTGATTGATTGATTGATTGATCGCAGAATCCTCGAACGTTGAGTTTTAGACGTGTTGGGGGACGCCAATTTGTGAAACACAACCTGTAAGATAAAAAGGAAGTTAACATTGTGTGTAATTTTTTTATGAAAGGAGAGGAAGTGAGAGAGTGACTACAAAGAATATTCGCAGCTCAACTTTCTGTCACCAGTGTGTTTTTCACCACATGCCGGGACATAATGCACCCTGAAGCTCTACATCTAAAAGATAGTAAAAGAAAGATGTTATGATTGGTAATTGTTACAATCTTAATGTGGAGTTGAATAACATTGCCCTTTCACACATGTTCCCTCTCACATTTAAAAGAACTATTTCTATAGTTTATATTCCGTACATTTGAGCGATTATAATAACGTTCCTGCAATTGGAAAAAAATATATACATGTAATTTGATATACTATATAGGACTGCGTTCGTCTAAATCGCGTCGCATTTTCTTATCTAGTCTGCTACAGCCCTCGACTCCCTCCGATGCGCACCCAGGCCTCAATGGTCACCTTTTCATGGACAGGACACCTTCTACATCATGTAGTCCCGATCTGCCACTAAGAAGTCTCACATATAGTGCTGAGTCTTGATATCTCTATGGCTAACGACATACTCGTGCCCCCATCATCATCATCGCAGGTTCTTCACCCGCTCAGTCCTTCCGGTACCACTAACTCAGTGACCAAAGAGTGGTGGGCCCACTGTTCGGTGGTTCGGGCCTACATGAGTCGTCCGTACCACCAGGATGGGCTATCACAGCGCTTGCGATGAGAGCAACTCTAAAATGGCTTAGAGCATGTGCGCCCCGTCTTTTTTATAGGGAGGGTCACATGTGTAGTGACTGATGCGCTGGATGGGTGTGGTGTGGGTGTATACCAGCCATGAGGGAGTGTGTGTGCCGTTCTGACAACTAGACCTGGAACTAAGAAATTACTACAATGGAAATCTGGGCCATGTAGCGTTGTTGTGTTTTCCTGGTATTGTACGTTGAGTGGGCTGGGCTGACGTACACCAGTGATGCGCGAGGCTCTGAAGCATGATTCCGGAGCTATGGGCGTGGTCCTGTTGTGAGCTATATGAGAAATTTAGTTATTCAGGTGTCCGTTTTGTAGTGCTGACGTCACCCGGGTCTTAAAAGCAAATGTGTCATTGTAAAGTTCCACAACGTGGCCAACATGGAAAGTACGGGGTATCACTGACTCTATATTCGTTCATAGTTGCATACATAAAAGATGGTGGACATGAAGCATTTCTGTGATTATGAATGTTTGTTGAACATTCAGTGGAGTGTTGTAGCTGTAGTAATACAGGGCTGTGAAAGGTTTAAGTTGTAGTTTTTGGCACATGAAGGGCAGCTAATTTATATACGTATGTGGTCATTCAGGTACACTGTACAACTTGATGCTGAAAATCAGTGTTTGAGTCTCGGAGTTGCATGCACATCCTGTTATTGTAGAGTAATGACGTAATGTATGCGTGCCTGAAAATGTATTGTAAACATGGTGATCTGTGTCTGAGCAGAATCCCTGTAACTGGGTAAGTATTTACCCCTACCGTTGTGAAAGTGCTGTTTTGCCCTCAGTGAGATGGTGCGGAGGTGAGGGGCCGGTGAACTCGGCGATGAAAGTGTGTGCCTAGCCTGTGAGCTGAGTGCTCTGTAGCATCCTATCAGAAGCGAAGTATTTACCCTTACCGGTGTGAAAGTGCTGTTTTGCCTAGAGTGAGATGGTGTTGAGGTGAGGTATTGGTAAAGTCGGGGATGAAAGCGTGTGCTTAAACTGTGAGCTGAGTGCTGTAAACTAATGTGCTGTGGGCACTGTAGCATACTGGCCGATGTGAAGTATTTACTCCTACCAGAGTGAAAGTTCTGTTTTGCCCACTGTGAGATGGTGGTGAGGTGAGGTGCCGGTACACAAGGGGATGAAAGCTTATGCCTAAACTGTGAGCTGAGTTGTCTGTAGCATACTGGCCGAAGTGAAGTATTTACTCCTGCCAGTGTGAAAGTGCTGTTTGCCCACTGTGAGATGGTGGTGAGGTGAGGTGCCGGTACACCTGGGGATGAAATCGTAGGCCTAAACTGTGAGCTGAGTGGTCTGTAGCATACTAGCAAAACCGAAGTATTTATCCTTACCGGTGTGAAAGTGCTGTTTTGTCTAGCGTGGGATGGTGCAGAGGTGAGGTACAGCTAAACTCGGGGATGAAACCGTGCGCCTAAACTGTGAGCTGAGTGCTTTAAAATGATGTGCTCTGGGCTATGTAGCATGCTGGCTGTTGTAGCATATGTGTGTAGGTGGTGTTAGTATGCGTTTAGAGTATAGCGGGAGTGGGAAGAAAACTACTCACTGGTACTGGCTTGAAGACTCGGGGATGAAACTGTGAGTGAAAGTTGTGAGTTTATTGTTGTAAAGTGATCTGCTGTGGGTTCTGTAGGATACTGGCCTCTGTAGCATACCTGTGTAAGTAGTGTTAGTGTGCATTTATACTATACAAGGAGTGGGAAGCGAACTACTCACCACTACCGGTCTGCAGACTCGAATGAATTGTTTTAGGAAGCAGGAATAAAGAAATAATCGTGAAGAATATAATGCAGAATGTTGCAATGCCACAGAAGAAAAATGGTGAAATGAGGTGTGTCTAAGAAAGTGGCTGTGTGTAATAAAGGGATGGAATTTGAAAATTATATAGAATGTGTCTTTATTTAAGTGCCATAATTGGACCCACTGGTGCAAGAGCTGGGGCATCCAGCTGATGCAAAGTTGAACCACTTCTGCTGTATTCAAACATAAGCTCCTGCATCAGTGAATTGCATATTACATGTTACAGTGGCATTTGACATAAGCAATAGCTATTACACTTGAATAACTCTATAAGGAAAATAACGGTAGGATACGATGACCTTTAAGAAAATAAATAAATAAAAAAGAAATTTCAAAATATAATCGTCAAACTTTTTAGGTACCTTGGCAGTGCTTTTTTGTAACAGAAAATTATCAACAGTAGAATAGTTAGCAATCTGTTGTACAGTAGATTCAATGTGGTGCGTGTCAGAATTAGTACTAGTTCTATTCACATTGGAACTTTGAGGATGAATACAAGCATTGCGCTTCTGAGAAGCACATTCGGTACCTTTGTAGTCAAACCATTTATTATTGTCTTCAGCTGTTTCAAAAAAACATTCTTGCGTGAGAGCTAAGGCATCGAGCTGAGACAAACTCCAACCGCTTCTGCTGTAGTCAAATCGAAGCTCCTGCATTGCATCAGTGAATTGCACATTATATGTTACAGTTCTATGTGACCTACACAATAGCTATTAGACATGAATGAATACATTGTATAATGAAAATAAAGGTAGTTTACGACTACCACACTGTGCCAACCAGTTCCTAAACAAAGTCGTCTTTTTCATTTTTATTGTGAGGTTCTGAGAAAAGGTTGACTTTGAGTAAATTTGTGTGAAAGGGCTTTGTGAATAACAGGGAGGCAGAGAGGCGTGTGCACAAAGAATAGACGTGGTTTCTAAATGGATGTCAGGTTTAGGCTAATTTAAGAAGTAAATAGCGTATTTATACAGGCCATACATCACCGATCCCTTGTTAAAGTCGAGACGTAAGGGTCAATAATGAAGATAGAGTTCAAATGCCTGAGTATACTTAGAAAGTTGGTATATGAAAGTAGTAGGATTGAAGTGTATTATAAAAAATGTAAAGGAAAAAGTAAAAAAAGATTAACGTGAGTTTCTTACAAGTCTTGGAGATTCCATTCCAGAAGTTCTTCAGTGGCTTGAGATGCGTAATGTTCCAAGAGGCTATTGTTGCCATCGTCCGAGAAAAGTGAAGTGATCCAATTCATATCCTCAAAGGGACAGTAATGTTCCTCGAATGTTGGAACGGAATTTGAATTGGCAGGCTTTGATGTTGTGAAAGGTCGCACATTGCAGGAGATCTTTTGCGACTGCACAGAAATCCCATTCCACTGCGATTCCTTTTTGAATTGCATTCGCCATTGCTCCACTTTCAGAACAATCATGTTCATGGTTTTCAAGATAATGCATTACCTGCTGGATATCGGGAGCGAATGTTGGGATGTTAGAAAGGCATACATCCATTTGCCAGTCAAATGGGCAAGTTTTGCAATCGAACGATGGTTGTACGCATATTGCATAAGTGTAGTTACATGTTATGTTGTAGCTAGCTCCGATAATAGATAAAGGCAGGTAGCCGAAAAGTTTTTCCGTTTTTTTACAGTATTGATGGAGCTTGGCATAGAGGCATATTCTGTTGGACATAGTTGTTACCACAGAGACCGTAGCCATTTCTAGAAGTAGAATTGGTAGTAGGATGGCCGTAAAGAGAGCGAGAATTATGGGCACTGTTCCTGTTATTCCAGAGATGATCGAATGAATGTAGTCTGGTATTAAAAGAAAAACAGTTGGAAAGTGTGTTAGAAGGCCATAGGAGACCGTGTTAAAAAAGTGTGCCAGATCTTGAGTTTGACATGTGTTGAAAATTGTGTAACAATTCACAAAGTGTATTTGGTGGTTCGTATTTAAAAGGGAGTGTATTTTACTTGAAGTTTGTGGTATCTGCAGTCAATACATTTCTTTTGCAGAAGTGAGGGAGACTTCTGTTCTGAACAAATGCGCTTTAATTTGGTTTGTTTCTTGAAATCTGTTTTCAAACTAGGAATTGAAGGGCAAGTTGAAGTTTGGGAGTTAGTTTGTGCGGGTGGGAATAGACATTGCTTTAAGAAGTTACTGTGTTTAAAACAGTAAGGACATGTGGTGTGCCAGCTCATATTCCGTAGGAGTGCATGTTATTGAGAAGCAGATTACTGCTGTTAGAAAGCTGTGTGAATGTTAGTCTGATTGTGGGAGTTGGCGTTCTTTTAAGAAAGGACGCAAGGTTCGGGTCTGTAAGCTTAGAAGCGCTGTGTAGTTGGACATTCTTAGATAGTAATGAATGACTGTCATTGTGGTCGCACTTTTCACCTGTGTGAAAAACTTCTGCATGCTCTTTAAAACGGCGATATGTAAATGGGAGAAACCACTGCTCGTGAATAAACGTGCTACCTTATATAATCACATACAACATGACAAACACCATGTGCACCTAGCAGACACAACAACACTACATACATTTGTTGAAACCTGGCTAGCCATGTAGCCATGTACACAAATTAAAGATGGCATGGCACCTTTGCCTCACACTGCAGAATGCGGGGAGAGATGGGAGCAAAGTATGTGCGAAGGTGGTAACAAATATTCATTATAAGAGTATATAATGCAAAGTCTTGAGGGGATGTGCCGGACAGAGTTGAGTATGCAGAGCACAGACATGTACATGTCAACCTACAATGATGGTCTATTGAATGAAGTGGACAGTGGACTCAACCATGATAGTACAGTCAGTAGGGAAGATTACAGAATGGTAGCGCGTACGTGTCTCCTCCCCCCTAAATGTTTTTGGTAGTGGGGTGGCTCGGCGTACGCAGGGATAGCGTAGGGGTTTGAAGAAGACGCACATTTCTCTGGGTGTGGTTCTCATCCGGATTGGCGAATGTGTCTGCCAGGTCTGCGCAGCTTACACCGCCAGGAGGCCGACGCCAAGAGCGGAGGTGGCTGCGTGAATGATGCTTTCAGCGTGCTGGTATCTAGAAAGCGTAATGGCCACTGCGACGCATATATGCTCCACAGTTCAACTTTCAACACCGCCGTATGTGAAAGAGGGCCCACCACGTGCCGTCGGAAGCTCATGGGCTGAGGTCTGCGAGCTCGGAAGGCTCCTGAGATTAACACTGGGTACCGTGACACAGACACACAGCGCCCAGCCTGAAGCCCAGCATTGTTGAGTGCTCTGTTCACTACTAACACAGTAGTCCGACAGGTACAACAGTGGATTGGTGTTTTTGATACCATAGTGGGCGATGCTAGAACTGTATCTGAGAATGGAGATAAGGTACTCCCTTCGACTAGGTGTAAGAAACTCTAGGTCCCAAAAGTGGAACAGTGTGTTGATCACAAAATGGACGATGTCTGATAGTATCTGTTGTTGGTTTTTCACAAAACTCCCTCTGTTGAGGTGCATCAGACTCTGTGCTTCTGTAGTTAACTGCTGCACATAGTTGTTGAGCTTAGTTGACTGCCATCGCTGGAATACATCGCAGTGCAGCAGGTCCAAACCGTGAAACGGGGTCTTAATTCTATGATTGAGGATGTCCAAAGTTAAAGTTTGTGATGATTTCTGTGTACCCCCTCCAATGAGGTGCAAGCAACTCGAGGTCCCAACAGTGGAACGGTGTCTTGATCCCACAATGGACGATGTTAGAACTGTATCTGAGAGTGGAGATGGAGGTACTCCCTTCGACCAGCTGTAACCAACTCTAGGTCCCAACAGTGGAACGGTGTGTTGATTCCACAATGGACGATGTTAGAACTGCATTTGAGAGTGGAGATGAAGGTACTATCTTCTATCAGGTGCAACCAACTCTAGGTCCCAACAGTGGAACGGTGACTTGATCCTGTTGAAGCTCATATGAAACTGTAAAAATACAGGATAAATGACAACACTGAAATAAACGATTCGCTCTCAGCACATGGTTTGCAAGGTTTATTGGGAATCCAATCAGAATGCAATCAGAATGCAATCACAATGCAATATACGTGCGGCACGGAGAACTCAGCAAAGCTTACTGAGTGCCCATTTGGCATGACAGTGCAGAGACATTTTATAGGTAAAAGCCCTACCGGATGGTCATCATAGCATACGTAACCTAGATCAGACTATGTCCTGCTGGACCAATCAATGACGGGCAACTGTGGCATGATACCCTTGTAAGGCTCGAAGTATGTCTATACCCTGGTGTTGCTGCCCACGTGCCATCTACAAGAGCAGATTTGGGCTTTCCCCTAAAGGTGAAAACTGTGCCTCTGGTATACGTGGACTTGGCACGTGCGTGACCGGCCAGGTCATGGCGACATGATTTACTGAAATGTGAGGTTTTGCAATAGCTAGCTGGAAGCTGGCGTGTTTGTTCTCGGAAAGCCTTGCGTTGCTTGCACGTTGCAGCTGACTGACACACAAAATGGAGCGTGCGACCATTTTGTGGATTTCTGCTGGTGTCATTTCTTTAGTAGCTCAAAGAAGACTATAGGCCTGGCAACATATGCATTTGGTATCATAAATAATATCTGGACGATGTAAGAACTGTATCTGAGAGTGGAGATAGAGGTACTCCCTTCGACCAGCTGTAACCAACTCTAGGTCCCAACAGTGGAACGGTGTGTTGATTCCACAATGGACGATGTTAGAACTGCCTTTGAGAGTGGAGATGAAGGTACTATCTTCTATCAGGTGCAACTAACTCTAGGTCCCAACAGTGGAACGGTGACTTGATCCCACAATGGAAGATGTCCGATATTACCTGGTGCTTGCTTTTCTCAGACGTTTGTGTGTTGAGGTGCATCACACTCTGTGCTTCCATAGCTAACTGCTGCACATGATTATTGGGCTTGGTTGACACTAGTTGCTGGAGTATACTATGGTACAGCAGGTGTGAACAGCAAAAGGTGGTCTTTGTTGTATGATTGATGATGTCATAAGTTAAAGTCTGTGATGATTTCTGTGAACCCTCTCTGATCAGGTGCAACCAACTCTATGCTTTCAAATCCAACGGTATATGCCGGTGAGGTGTTAATGACCACTGCATCTGGTCTACACTGTGGTTCGCAGGGTTCACAATTTAGATTCAGTTGTGATTGTTTAATGACTGAATCAAGTAGTTAAGTAATTAGAACGTCTATTGAAACATACACAATATTGTCTTATTAGAACATTGGAAGGTTGAGAGCTCTATTGAAAACAATGGAGTAGGTCCATTCTTATAAAGGCTTGTATAAGCCTGGAGCTCCAACATTACAAGTTTTATTGTTCACAGCTCTCGCTGTGAACAAATGCTTCAGGGAGCCCGAAGGGATTCCTGAAGGGATTCCAATCCCCTTAAGGTGTTGCTTTATTTGTTAGAACATTCTACCGTCTAGTGGCAGAATGTTCAAATAGCCTCATAAATACCTAGGACCTAGGAAATAGTCGGTGGTATGTAGTATCTGGCATTCTTATGTGTATGGTTTCAAAAATTGTAGTCTGTATTTTAGAGTGTGTGTATCATAGTTTTTATTAGGGCATCAGTATGTCATCAGTGATGTCATTTGAGATGTCATCAGTGATGTCATCAGTGATGTCACTGACCATGTCATGAGTGATGTAATATGTGACGTCATCAGCAGTGCATTGCAGGCGCGCGAGTTATAGTTAGCTCAACTAACTATAATTGGCAAATTTCTCTGGTTTTATATGAATCAAATGTCCAACTAACTATAATGTCCCTGAAACCTATTATTTTTGTCCGTGAATTTCTAAGGTTTTTTAAATGCTAATTCCTAACTATAACGTCTGGAAACCTATGTTTTTTTCAGTGAATATATTTATATATATATATATATAACTCCTGTTTCCTTGATCAGAAACAGACACCGACACAGGGGTACGATAAATGATACGTTCTGCGTTTATTAATTGCGCTGTAATGCGTTTCGACACATCCTGCTGTTTCGGCACTTCCTACCTATATATAATGTTTACCTTGGGACTGTTTCAAAATGACATATTTACATTTATTTACAAGGGAATTTACAAATAAATGTTTCATATTTCAAATTTTGAGAGGAATACAAGTGTTGCTGCTAAAACATAATTAAAAGCACAGTGATGTTAATTTTGTGCCATTACTGTAGTATACAAAAGGCCTTTCGAAGAGACCTTACAAAAGTAGGGGACAAACAACAGATAATGAGACCAACTTGAATAATATGTATAATCATTTTAAGATTGAGCTATGCAAATAAAAAGAGAATTATATTGAACATAAAGAAATCTCTCCCAGTCATTATCACTGATTAAGCCAAATTGCACTGCTTGTAGATGGTTAACCTGGAATGTTGTTTAGAGCATTGTTAATTTCCATGTTGCCTTCTGTCTATTAGATTGCATATGTTTAACCTCCAAGACTTTTCATTTTTTGATATTATATCTGGTATGTTATTCAAAAGAATGTGTGGCGATGGGAAATGTACAGTCAATTTGTATAATATGCCATAATGTTTCTTTCTTTGAATGCCAATACCGTATTTACTATATCCCACACATAGTTTTGAACATGCACAAGTGAATAAATATTGTTAATGTATGTAATATTTTAATAATTGCAATCATTAGTGGGATTGGTGAACTCTCTGATGTAATCTTCAGTATGAGACTGCAAATAAAACCCCCACATTTCTAAAATTCTTTGAGACTTATTGCAAGAGTGATAATCATAGCAGTTGTTGCCTTGTGCGAAACGAGATCTATAAGCTTAATTACAGTATTTATTGTTCTTGATTTCCTAATTGTTACTGAGAACTTATATGAAATACATTTAGAGAGTCCTAGATCAACATCAGCAATATCGCAATGTTTCTATTAAATTTAGTAGCTAGATTGGCTCTCTGCATTATAGGTGCTGATAAACCAAACCTGATATGCTACAGGGGAACATCCTTTACGACGTGGATGTTACCCCGCGCTACCATTACGACGCGTCTCTTACAACGCAAGTCGTAACCACGACTTGCGCTGGAGGGCGCTCAAGGACAAGGAATAGTTAATTTACTATTCCAACACCTTCCCTACTATCCACGGGGACTGGTGTTGGAATAGTAAATTAAACTATTCCTAAGTCCGCACCCTACAGCGCAAGTCGTGGTAACGACTTGCGTTGTAAAACACGCGTTGTAACAGTACGCGTGGTAATAGCCTGCGTCGTACCATCATACATCCATGCTACATGATATTTGAATTTTGATTTTCGATTTGTCTTTAACTAATGCACATCATATAGATGATGGTGGGAAACCCCACCCATAAAAATGCAGGAAGGCAATTTTACCACAGAAAGGAAGCATTTTATTGAAGATTCCTTTGATTGTACTTGGAAAAGATTGACACACATGCCCATCCTTTTCAAATGTGTAAAGATTGAATTACAGTTTCGAATTTCTCAATACAAATTCAAAAAATGTCTCTGTGGAGTTTAAGCATTTTTTGTTTTGTTTATAATAACAGTATAAAATTTTGTGGAACCACATTGCAATTCACTTTTTAAAAAAGGTATCCATTTAACCAAATCATAATAATAAAGCCAAGTTCCAGCCATATAAGTATTAAGACATTGAAAAGGTACCCATGTATTTCCCCAAAAGCCTGCCTAGAATTTAATGTTAAAAAGATCACACCTGCACAATTTCAAGGATTTACTTGACAGTTCCTGCTTTACCAATAGAAAACAACATATACATCCCCTATTGCAACTACACAGCCCCTCAGATATCCTAATGAGGTATTAACCTGATCCAAAAGTAATGCATTTTTTCTTACGTCAGTGGATAGACCTAGCTCTAGAGAGACTTGAATCCTTGTCATGGTTACATTGTCTAAATCAGTTGCCTAGAATCAGCAGCCCCTTATCGTAATAGGCTATCTGGAATGCCAAAATAGAAAAAAAAACATACGTGCAATTAAAACTCGATAGGCTTCTTGCCACAGCATGTTTTAAAGATAAATGTGGTCCCTACTAATGCGAGATCCAATTCAAGACCCAAATTGTGATAGCTTTTAAAAGCCTTTAACCATGCATCCCTGAGCTTCATGACCCTAAAACATAGAGCTTAGGGGTCCATTAGGATGGCGGGTGGACTTTGTCCGCCCCCCCATCTAATCGTGAAATTGGACCGCCCGCCATAAGGGCGGGGGTCCCGTGGGGGCCATTAGGATGCGCCCGCCACAGTGGCGGGCGCATCCTGCATTCCTGGCATTGTCTCAGGCGGTGCACTCAGCACTGCCCGCCACAATGTCAGGAAGGCATGTTGTGCACTTCCATGCACAACATGGCAGGCACCGCGCGGTGCCTGCCATGTTGTGCATGGAACTGGTACCCCCCCATGTGCACCACCCACCCCCCAGAGTCCCTGGGGGTCCGCAATGGGCCCGGCAGGCAGACTCTGCATGCCTTTCCGTGGCGGCATTGCCGCCACAGAAAGGCATGTCCCAGCACACATGATAATATAGATGGCGGTGTCTAAAAGACACCACCACCATATTAAACCCTTTTCCGCCCGGTCGACTTTTCGAGCAGGCAGAAAAGCGGCGGACGTTCTTTCCATCTGCTGTTGACCCCCCAGCCACTGTAATATGGCGGGGGTCTTTGCTGGGAGGATGGTGGGCGGAACTCCCCCGCCGGTCCGGCGGTGGCTTCTGCCAGCCCGGCGGGGGCGATCTGCCCGCCATCCGAATGGGACCCCTAGTGTTTGTCCAGTTGATCAGTAGGTTGTTTAACCTGAGATATATCCATCGAGGAAATTCAGCCCCCACTCGAATCTAAAAGGAGTTTTATCCAGACTCAGCACATCATCTTCTTAAAATAAATAGGCTACATACTTGGCACTCAACTTGGAGGAATGCTTGTGCATCCCTCCTTTGCCAGGTTTAATATATAAATACTAACTTGGAAGAGGGTGAGCACACAGCCTTGCCTGCCACAATGGTGACTCCTATTCCGATCTCTGTCCAGACCCCTGTTGCAGACAAACCAGATAATAGCCCACCTTCCATCTTGTAACATTAAGTGCAATTACCTGGGGAAAGACAATTATACGCTTACACCAACAAATTACTATTTTCTGGGGAAATACATTGATTTCTTGTATTGAAAATATTTGATCAGCAGAAATGTTTGTAACTAGGTGACCTTTTGTCATCAAATTTGAGAAGTGGGAGGAGAATAAAGATAGTTTTGCACCTACCTCCAATTAATGCATATTTTCCTTCTGTCAGCTCCTACTGCATTCATCTTCAGTAATGAAAGGCAAATATGTCTAGCTGTCCAGTGATAGTTCCAATGCTGATCTAACAGTTGATTCTCAAGGAAACAAACAAGTAGAAACGTTACATCTGAATCTGGTTGTGCAGCTGCCTGTTTTCTGGACATGTGTATTGATGTCATAACTCACCTTCAATCAATAATCTCATCTCTGCTCCTGTGAACCTTCCTCACCCCTTTCTCTTCTCTCAGGGGAGCTGCCTTGGCAGTCAATATTGCTCGTATTTCCCAGATCATCATGGTTTTCATCTATATCTGGATAAAGAAGCTGCACGTTGAGACCTGGGGAGGTACTGTATAGTTCACTTGGGGACACATTGTGGCTAACTATACAGGCTCATCAGTGATTGTTTGTGAATGGTGGGAACATGGGTGTTGAAGGCAGTGTGCATTTTAATACATTGATACACTGATTAAAAAACAGTATATTACTTTATGTTTGAAGGCGACAGTCCTGCATAGGTACCCGAGGCCCCTTCCATTGAGTTAAGTGCAAGTTTCACCTTCGTGGCACTTTCTGTAATATCGTCCCAATGGGTCTTACTTTCTAAAATGGCACAGCACCACTGTCTGTTACGGGAAACAGCGTTTACTACGCAACTTTTACACCGCTGTGCCTTTACGACGCAACTTTTACAACGCAAGTCGTTACAATGACTTGCTCTGGGGGGCGCTCGAGGATAGGGAATAGATTAATTTACTATCCAATTCCTTCCCTACTTTCCACGGGGACTGGAGTTGGAATAGTAAATTAAACTATTCACTATCCAGCGCCCCCCAACGCAAGTCGTTGTAACGATTTGCGTTGTAAAAGTTGCGTCGTAAAGGCATGCGTTGTAAATGCATGCGTAGTAACGACATACATCCGTCTGTTACAGGCACACCTTTAATGAGGGGCACCAGGCACAGACTAGGATAGTGTGCCATATTACGTAAATAAACAATGAGGGAATCCCCAATTCAGAATTAAATTTACCTCTGTACTGGGGACCCTGCAACAGTGAAAAACAGGCCTGCAGTAGAAAAACCATGTCCATCTTTCAATGCAGCAAAACCTGCGACAAAAGGAGGAGTGAGAATGGGTGTGTGCACAGGTGGGTGTGGTGTGAGACTATCCATGCCTGTTAAAAGGCTTCTGTGGGGAGCACATTTACTCTACACATGTCCATAAGCGCTCTACGAACTCAACTTGAATCATGTTCTAAATTTAACAGTCCTAGATGAATGTTTAGCCTGTTTCTGACCAGCTAGGTGCAGAGAAAAATATGCTTCACTATTAACTTTCATCATATTTTATAGTGTAACTTCAGCACAAAGTTATACACTGAACTAATCATTTTTGATACTACCTTAAACCATCTTTGGAATTAGTAGTGAATGAACAACAATTTTTCTTTTTCTGCCCTCACAGGCTGGTCTTGGGAATGCCTTCAGAACTGGGGCCCAATCACTACATTGGCTGTTCCCAGCATTCTTACAGTGTGTTTTGAATGGAGCATCTACGAAATTGGGACTGTACTTACAGGTGAAAAAACAAACTTTAATGACTTTAACTGTGCAATAATTTGCATTTTACGTTTTTTTTTCTAGTGTGTACTCTTATATTTGCCCATGGAAACACAGTTATGCTCCCTTCCTTTCAGAAGCAGATTAGCTTACATTTCGAAAAAGGTAGGTATATATGTGGAAGAGTTAGTCTCACTCTCAGAGGAGGACTTTGCCACACATAGAGAAGCACTAGCAACCAACAGATGCTGTGTCGATGCTTGCTTGATGAATTGGCAGGCGCACCAACTTTGATCTCATGCTCGGTCAGCATGGAAAGAATACTTTACTGCCCAAAATACCCACAGAAAGGACTCAATCTTGATAGTGCATGGCTTGTCCAACTTTCAGTTATGACTCTATGCTTACAGATAGTTACTGCAATCTGTTCTAAAGTAATGGAAGGGAGGGTGGGATCTGATTTAGAAATGTCACCAACCTACTGAGGACAGGGTCAGTCAGGCCAGGTGTATGTAAAACAAGGGCATTCACTCTGACCACTGCCAGTGAAAACATGCGCCTTCTAACTCTGCCTCTGCCGCCCGACTTATATTTCCAACCACTAACACTTTCAGGCCAGCTGTAAGCTCCTGTTTTCTAAAATCACCACAGCTAGGTGTAAACTCTTGTCTTCAGCTGAGATGAAACCTCATGTCATCAAATACAGGCAACATTTCCACGGTTGTAAATGACTGCCCACTAATACACCTACTACTTGCTTAGGTAGGGCGTGCTTCTGTGTTCTTGCCATTCAGTAAATCAGTGCCTGTTCTAGGCATGTTCTGTGTTATCTGACATGGCCACTGTTAGCCTAGATGTATTCATGTTATCTAAAACATAACAGCTACACATCTAGGTGTAATACTTACCTCTGAACTGTTGTTACTTGTCTTTAGAACTGAGTATAAACACTGGACCTCTACAATGTCAGCTACGTTATAAAAACCTATTCCTTAAGATGGCCAACTCCTGTACAGTTTCAGCCAACACGAGAACAAACACATTTTTTGTAATATGACTGCTTCAAACTTAGGAGTCAGTGCAGTAACAATGCAGGGTCGTTAGGTCTTTTGAGCGGAGGCGGAGCGCAGGCTATTCAGTCGTAAGTAGGTCTCTGCTCAGTTCCGCCCCCTTCCCATCCTGCTAGCAGAATGCCCTTTGAGGCACACCCGCTCCTTTTATTGTAAGACTGTCTGGGAGGAATTCCCAAAGTTTAACTGTCAGCTACATTCTGTCATGTGAACCAAGACAGACTGCAGGCACAAAAGACCAAGGGCATAAACATGCCAACGTTTTATCAGACCCATTTAATTGTATTAAAAATACGAAATTACCTTGAAATAGGGTTTATCATTACTATTTCATAGTTACCAAATATGATATGACCACCTGCTCCCAATTGAGAAAATCAGTTTATTAAATGTAATAAGGAATACTCAATTATCTCATATGGGAGCAGTAGGCCTCACAGTAGTTAAAAACAACTGTAGGAGTTTTTCACTACCAGGACATGAACAACCTAAACATACATGTCCAGCTTTTTAATTAAACAGCACCCTACCAAATTTGCTACCTAGGGCCTAACTTGGGAATGCCTTATATGTAACAAAAGGGGAGGTTTTTTTGTGGTTTTTTTTTAGTTCAAAACTGCTTTATTGTATAAGAGGAAGCATATTACACAGCTCTTTGCGCCCACAACCCGGAGGCCGGCAGCAGTGTGAGGTAAGCATAACACAGCCTCCTGACCGGCATCCCGGAGGCCCGGCGGCAATGCATAACTATGAGTAAGGATGAAGACACTTCCGGTGTTGTGGGGCAATGAAGAATGAGCAGCAGTAGAACAGTCTTTTTCTTCAAAGGTAACGGCAGTGTCCATAACAGTTAACTGAAACCCCCAACAGCACAGAACCTAAGAGGCAATTCACATCCGCTCGGCAGGAAGAACAGGTAGCAAGCCGGTGCGGCAGTCTAGGCAGGTAAGTACAGGCATGTCACATTAGCCGCATCACACCCACCCCATCACCCATCCATCAGTGCTAGAAGTAGCGATGTGTGTGGTGTCCCCCCGTGTCAAGTAATAAAGGAAGGGCAAGTGTACGTCGATCGTGGCTTAAGAAACCCAGGAATGACAGAGAGGGAAGAAGGACAGCACTCGGAGGGAGGCCGGCAATGCCGGGTGCCCCATGGGTGGCCAAGGAAAGAGGCCGAACCTTCACAGCCCGAGGGTAGCAGGACCTGATGAGGGCCGATCGGAAGGAGACATGGAGGCATCAGTGGAAACAATGGCCGGGACTAGAGTTCAAGAAACAGGACATTAAACAGTGACAGGATGTTCTTCAGGCGGATCCTCGTCTTCCGAACGTGCAAGCAGATAGCCCACCAGTGGATCCCAGATGTCGCGGGCCGACTGGAAATGGGTAATAATTCAGCAAACGTAGCATGTTGTTCCTGACAATAGGTCAAGTCCGTCAGCCACTCCTTAAATTTGGGCGCTCTGCCCCGACCCCAGCGACACGCCACACGTCTCTTGGCCAAGAGTATCGCGGTGTCAACGAATTTCCGGCAGGAGCTAGGGATCTGCATAGTATACCCAAGAAGCGTCACCAACGGATCCATGGGCACCGCTTCCTTCGTCATATCTGCGAGGGCATCCGTCACCTGCTGCCAGTAGTGTGTCACCTGGGGGCAGTCCCATGCTAAATGTAGAAAATCCGCGTGCGCGGCACGACAGCGCTCGCAGCGATCATCATCCGCCAAACCAAATCTGTGTTTCCTCACCGGTGTGTAATACACCCTCTGTAGGAATTTATAATGTATGATTTTCAATCGACTACTAGCGGAGATGCGGGACGTGAGCGCACATCAATATTGCCATTGCTCATCAGTAACATCGGTGGCCAGTTCAGTAGTCCAGCGCATCCGAGCATTAGATTCCGGCATCGGAGCTGCGCCCCTGAGCTGGCGATAAAGGCCGGAGACCAGATGGGCCCCATCCTGTGAACACAACAGGAAATGAAGCGGAGGTAGGGTGTCGGGTTCGTCGGGGAAATCAGGTAGGATGTCTCTCATCCCAGCTCGCTGGCGTATATAATAAAAAAGCTCAAGAGGGGTATAGCTGTGTGTCGCAAAAAAAAGTTCCGCCGATTTAAAGTGACCGTTAGAGAACAAGTCACCCCAACAGGTGATATGAATCCTCGCACATAGGTTGCGGAATCCTCGTTCCCACAAAAGGGTGAGATTAGGATGGTAGGTAAGCGGCAATCTGGGAGAGTAGGGCAGGGGACATGCCAAGCCCGCGGCTATGCGGCGCCATGCATCCATTGTACACGATACTGACATATTCGGCGTGGTTATGGACGATTCGGGGCAGTGAAGCAGCCCGTAGAGTGGGAGAGGATGCACTATCCAGTCTTCCACCGCGATGTGTGGCATAAACGGCGTAGGAGCCATCCAGTGGTAGGCAAAATGTGCCTGCGCACACTGATAATATGCCTCAAAATCCGGGACATCGAAACCTCCCTTGTCATAGGGGAGGGTAAGCGTGGACCATTTAAGCCGGGGGCTTTTGCCTCCCCAGAAGAGCCTGCGTAACTCCGTCTTCAGAGTCTTGAAGAAGAAAGCGCTGGGGAAATAGGGAATGTTGAGGAATAAATAAAGAAAACGGGGGAGGATCACCATTTTTATAAGGGATGCCCTCCCAGCCATAGAGAGCGGCAGGGTGATCCAGCGATCCACAGAGGCGGTCAGCCTGGATATTGCCACTCCATAATTGGACCGCAATGTCTCTTCCCTGTCTCGAGAGACACGGATCCCTAAATAGCGGAGATCAGTCCGACACCATTCCAGTGGATAGTCAAGAGGAAAGTCTGTAATCGCATCCGTTAAGGGGAAAAATTGCGACTTGGACCAGTTAATATGCACGCCTGACATCCCGACAAACGCAACAAACTCCCTGAGTAAGGGATTGAGGTTCGTCTCAGGGTGCTTAACATACAATGTGATGTCATCCGCATATAGAGACACATCTATTTGACGTTGTAAGCATTGCACCGCCCCGTCTCGATGTAGTTGACGCAGGCGACAGGCAAGAGGTTCAACCGCTATGGCAAATAATAGGGGAGAAAGGGGGCAGCCCTGGCGCGTGCCTCTGGTAAGTGCGATAGACTGCGACAGGCGCCCATTAATCAACACTCTCGCCGTGGGGCGAGTATATAGTAGGCGGATCCAGGATGTAAACAATCTCGGGAACCCCATGCTATCCAGGACCGCGAATAGGTAGGACCATTCGACTGAGTCGAAAGCTTTGGAGGCGTCGAGAAAAACAGCCGCAACGGGTATATCGGGATGAACAGCGCGAAGCAGAGAGAAAAGGGTACGGAGGTTGTGGGAAGTGGACCGACCAGCAACAAAGCCAGACTGATCGGGCAAAACAATTCTAGTCATCAGCAGTGACAGGCGGGTAGCAAGGATCTTAGCGAGTATTTTTACATCACAATTCAAGAGGGAGAGTGGGTGGTAAGAATTGCAGGAGCCGGGATCCTTGTCAGGCTTTAGGAGCGATGTGATTACCACCTCTCGCATGGAGCATGGGAGAGCACCGTCACAGAGCGATTCCGAATATACCTCACGAAGGACAGGGGACATGATATCAATGTACGTTTTGTAAAACTCTGCAGGGATGCCGTCGAGGCCGGGAGCCTTGCCGTTCTTGAGGGACATGATGGCCTCGCGTACCTCATCTAGTTCAAAAGGCGCTGCCAGGAACGCCCTGTCCCCATCACTGAGCCAGCACAACGCCACGTCCTTCAGGTATTCAGCATAGGACGCATCGGACCCTGTGGTAGAAGTGTAGAGCAAGTGGTAATGTGCTGTAAAAGTATTTAGTATCTCATCCGAGTCCCTGATTGCGGCCCCGGCAGTGTCTGTGAGTTCAAGTATGACATTATGTGATCGTGAGGATTGTGTGAGCATGGCGAGTACCTTCCCAGGTCGATCTCCCTCGCAATATTTCCAGGCCTGCCAGTGTTTACCACGGAATTTAGCCTCCCTGGCAGCCTCCTCCTCATACCTCGACAATGCCTCTCTGAAAGCAGCATGTGATTCGGGCCCAGTCTCAGTCACCATACGGAGTTCCAGAGTCCGCAACTCCTTCTCCAATGTATCAAGTGTGTGAAGGATGTCGCGTAGAACCCCGTAGCTCTTAGATATGCAATATCCCCTAACAGTCACTTTGAATGCCTCCCAAATGTGTTCAATCGATTCCACTGACCCCTTATTTCTGGGAAAGAAAGCTGCTATCTCTTCCCCCAGTTCAGTGCGAAATAGAGTGTCCAACAAGGTGTCAGGGCGGAGTCTCCAGTGTGGCCTAGGGTTATCCCACCCAGGTGGCCGGAATTGAAGCAGAACAGGACTGTGATCAGAGTACGTTCTTGGCAGGTGTACCACCCTCACCAGCTCCGAGACTACACCACTGGTAACCAAAAAGTAGTCCAACCGTGCCCAAGTTCCCGTGTATGAGGTAAAGTGTGTGCCTTCTTTCCCATGCGGGTACACGTGTCTCCAGGCATCCATCAACCCGCCCTCCGCCATGATACCCTCCAGTGCCTCTCGCGCTCTAGGCTTATATGAGCAGACTCCGTCCGCCCTATCCAGCTGAGGCACTAACGCCAGGTTGAAATCCCCACCCCAAATGATGTGTCGTGACCCAGTAGCCATGATGTTGCCCCACAGCGTAGGGAAAAAAGCAGGCGTATCGACATTTGGTGCATATGTGACGACAAATGTGTAAGTGTCCCGTCCCAATCTACCCCACAGCAGCACAAAGCGCCCCTCCTTATCCATCAGTTCCCCGTATCTCTGAAACGGTACCCCTCGGGCAACAAGGATAACAACCCCCCTTGCATAGGTGGAATATGAGGAGAAGGTGCGGTACCCTGCCCATCTACTCGCAAGGGTGGTGCTACCCTTCGGTGGCAAATGAGTCTCCTGTAACAGGGCAACCTGAACGTGATGTCTATCCAAATAGGCAATGACACTGCGACATTTCTTAGCATCATTCAGACCTCGAACATTCCAGGACAGGCAAGTCAGGTGCGTGTTAGCATTCAGAGCAGCCATAGATAATACAGCAAAAGTCGCAGTGGTGCCAGCCAAGGCAGTGATACACGGTCTGTCCCACCCCGCCAACATCGGTGCACCCACCAGTATAGAGTCCGTATACATAGTCCAAGCGATGAATGCCTCTTCATAGAACAACCCCTCCCCCCTCCCACCCCAGCATCCCAATCATGCCAGAAGCCATTGTGCCCCACCCAGCACCCCACCTCCCACACCCTCCCTCCCAACTTCCACAACAACAACAAAAACAGCAGCAGTCTTAAGGGGAACACCCTGTAGGGGTATAGCATAGAGTTCGCACAGCCACCTCTCGGCCCATAGCTCCGGTTCTGTACCGCCCTCTATGGAGACTAGTGCCAAGAGAGTGGTCCTTGGGTTACATTACCACAGGAGCGTTGAGTCCGTGCAGGTCCAAGTCGTACGGTCAGCCCAGTGCCTGCGCTCGGAGCGGCATCAAGAATCCAAACAGTGCAGGAGATGCACCCATCGCAGTCGGTGTAAGCAGTCAGTGATCGCTCGGCGCAGGAGAAATGCGTCCGTCCTCTCGTTCCTCTGCGACATCGCGATCTCCCCTGCGCGCCCTTCGGAGTGATTTCAAAAAATCCTCTACTTTCTGTGGATTGGTGAAAAAACGTTGCGTTCCCTGGTATGTGATCCGCAACTTTGCCGGGTAGAGGAGGGCATAATCTACTTGGGCTTCTCGCAGCTTCTTCTTCACCGGGAGGAATTTACGCCGTTCCTCCTGCACCAACGGTGTGAAGTCCGGGTATATGGAGAAGGTGACACCATTGTACTGTAATGTCCGTTGAGTCCGGGCCGCCCTTAATGCAGTGTCACGGTCCCGATAGTTCAATAGTTTGGCTATAATCGGCCTCGGTGGTAGCCCGGGCTTGGGCACAGGCGCTAAGGAGCGGTGCGCCCTCTCCACGATGAACTGGGGAGAAAAGGCGTCCTCTCCAATCGAGCCCTTAAGCAGTTTTTCAATATACAGTTCCATCCTACCCGTATCCGTGGATTCTGGCACATTAATGACGCGTATGTTGTTCCGGCGGCTGCGAGCTTCCAAGTCCTCGTTTTAGCCGCTATTACCCTGAGCAGATTGTCCATCCTAGCTAGTTGCGTTGTATGAGTTGAGGTGGCATCCGAGTTGTCAGAAATGCGTTGCTCCGCAGCCGCTAACCTCTCCTCATGGCGGTCTACCTTATGAACCAAGGCGTCCAAGCGAGCAGTGACGCCGTCGACCTTTTCGACAACGGTGGCAAACCCCTGCCGCATCTCTTGAAACAGGCTGTGTAAATCAATGTCTTTAGCAGGGGCCGGGATGGCCGTCGGGGCCGCTGCGCTGGGCCCAGGATCCGTCGGTACTGATTTCGCGCCTTTTTTGGCGCCATCGAAACTGAGCTTCATTTGGCGGTTTTCAGGCCGCACCATGGTGGCAACAGGTTGCGGCACCAGATCACCGCGTGTCCTGGCAGCGCTTTGAGCCCAGAAGTCCAGCGTATAGGTGCTAAGGCAGTACGGATGTGATGACCGCACAGGGAGGGTGCAGAGCAGCAGTCGTCGGGCAAGGTGGCACCGCGGCAGAGCAGCCTTTGTCTAGCGGGAAGGTGCAGCCCCGGTCGTGCTCCCCAGACGCCTCGGCGGTGAAGGGTGGCGAGGCCTGGCCAGCAGCGGCGCCAAAGCGTCTCTCCTCGGGAACGGCAGAGCGTTGGCACAGCCCCGCAGTACAGCAGCAGGCCGGAGGACCCCGAGCACCAGGCCCAGGGGGAGGCCAAGTCCAGCACAATCAAGGAGCCTCTGGAGATCCCAGCCACTCAGCACAGCGGCGGGGGAAAGGCGAGATCCGGCAGCGCAAGGGACTCAACCCTGCTCCCAACGTGCTTCAGGATGTCCCTATTGGGCAGGGGAGCGCTCGGCACCAAACACAGGGCCCATGTGCCCCAGAGACATAGCCATGCACAGCAGCCTTCCCCACCGGGGCTCAATATCGCGGGTACCGCTCTTAGGTCCGGGCACCTCTCGCTCCGTGCCCCCACCGCCGAGAGCAGCAGCTGGACGCGAGTCACTCTGGGCGCCCAGGAGGTCGTCCCGCCACTCAGCGCGTCTCCAGGCGTAAGGGCCGGTTCACCTGTTGCGGAGCAGCAGAAGCAGGGGGGGGACCCGATTGTTGGAGGGGATGTCAGCCTCTGGCCCCTGTCCCGGGCAGTAGTGCAGCAGCCGTCTCACCTCCGGGCGGCCATCCGAGTTCGCGGCCCACCCCCTCGTGGCAGTCCCCTGTGTCGCGTGAGTCACCGCAGCCGGCCCTTCTCACTCGCCAGTTCCAGGGCAATCTCCGGCGGGCAGTAATGGAGCAATATCTCCGGCTCCGAACGGCGCAGCGACCCCAGACTTGGGTCGAGTGCAGATCTCAGCCTCCTGCAGCAGATGCGGGGGAAAATGGTACGTGGGCACCCTGTGGCAGAGGATAACTGAAGGATAAACGTCCAAGGAGCGGGAGCTGCTCGTCTAAGCAGCCATTCCGCTTGTGCGCCCTCTAGCGCCCCCAACAAAAGGGGAGTTTAAGGCTTCGGGAAGGGGGTTTTAATGTCAAGTGGACATGGCAGTGTAAAGCTGCACTCGGGTTGCAATGGCAGGCCTAGGACACATTTTGTAGTGCTTCTTAAGTGGATGTGACAGTAAGTGCTGCAGGTCCAGTGGAAGGATTTAATTTACAGGCCCTGGGTTTATGGTACACAACCCTATAAGGGACTTACAACCAAGTTAACCATGGTCAGGGAAAGAGCAAAAACAATTTAGCACTAGTTAGCAGTTGTCAAGTGCACAGAGTCTTAAGGCCAACAAAAATAAATTGTGCAAAAAGGTGGAGGGTAAAGGTAAAAGGTCTGGGCATACCCTGGCAATATAGGGTGAACAAGGCAAAGACAAGGATATGATGGGCGGAGTGCTGAAGCTTTTCAGACACTCACCACCATTCACAGATCTGGGTTGAATCCATCATCATTCTTTAGCTCACTTTGCCACCTCAGTTCAGATGGAGCCATCTCCTTGTGGTTGCTTTGTTCGCCCTAAGTAGGCAGGGTATGCCCATACTTGGGTCACTTGCTCAAGTTGCCACTGGATTCAAGCTAGCCTAGCTGATGAAGGGTGTTACCTAGAAACCGGTCCCAGGATGCTTGTTTTTGGTTCAGGGAAGACCTGGCTTGGCAGTTCGGGCTGGACTATTTCCATGAGGCGCAGGGTCAAGACTGATTTTCATATAGCTGGGTCTGAACTGAAGTGGCAAAGTGAGCTAAAGAATGATGATGGATTCAACCCAGATCAGTGACTGGGGATGAGTGTCTGAAAAGTTTCAGTGCTTCGGCCATCATTCCCTTGTGTTTGCTTCGTTCGCCCTACCTAGGCAAGTTATGCCCAGGCGTGTGTCCCTTGCTCACTTTGCCCCTGGATTCAAGTTAACCTGACTGATGAAGGGTGTTACCTAGAAACCGTTACCAGGATGCTTGTTTACGGTTCAGGGAGAACTGGCTTGACAGTTCGGGCTGGAATGTTCCCATGAGGCACAGGGTTAAGACTGATTTGCATATAGCTTGGTCTGAACTGAGGTGGCAGAGTGAGCTAAAGAATGATGATAGATTCAGTCCAGATCTTTGACTGGGGGTGAGTGTTTGAAAAGTTTCAGTGCTCTGTCCATTATCTCCTTGTGTTTTCATTGCTATAAAGGAGACACAAACTATTAACTATGAGGAAAGAGATAATTTCACTAATGATTTAGGCAGCAGTATAATATCCTGTGAGGGGAACGTCACAGGAAGAAGATGTGCACCTTCTCATAAATTGAGGTGGCTCAACCATAGTTAAATGTTAATTTAACCTCATCGCTGCTAGATAGTTTCCCCTGCTGTGCTGGACAGCAATAAAAACAGGTGTGCTCATGACGAGCTCAGCTCGTCATGAGCACCTGAGAGGTATATGCCATGACGAGCTGAGCTCGTCATGAGCATGGAAGGGGTTAAGGATGAAACAGATCTTGGAACACAGTTTTTGGTATGGTGCGTCTGGTGGAAACTGCCCTGACTGCGGTGAGGTTGGCTGAAGACCTCACCTCTAGTGGTAGTGCCAACTGTAAGTCAGGTTGGTAAGCATGAGGGTGAGCGCAGCAAGGAAGGAGATAGATTTGTATTTTTATGGGGTAATTACATTTGGGGATCTTCCCATCATTGCTATTCTCCACACTACTACAATTTTTGCTCTACTGAAGGTTTTGCCAGCAGGAGGTTTCAATTTTTAAATATTTTATTTATAACTTGGGGTATGTCCATATACTGCTCTTAGAATCAGTAACTGGTTTAAAATGAGGACATTATGTGGGGTATTGAAGATCTACATTCTTGATGTAGTATTGCAGCAACCTCCAATTTCAATCAATAAATGATTGATCAAAATAAGATTCATCTTGATTTTAACAGCTGTAAACTCCTGCACTCTAACACAATCACTGCCAGCTCTTGTGTGAGTACCTGTCTTCGAAGATAAACACTATTAAACTGAGTTTAAACACGTCGTGTTGCATGTCCCCTGCCACTCAAGGCATAAAAGCATATCTACTAAAAATGTTGTTTTAAATATATTTTTATTTGGGCGAGTTCAATAAAAGGATGACACACAAGCAATCTTGTTGAGATTAACAATATACATAACAGTGTAGAAATCATGAAAAGAGGGTAGAATTAGAAATAATACATTCTTTATAATAAAAGAAAATGCCCAAATAATTGATAGAAACAGCTATTGCACATTCCCAAGAGGTCTTCCAGTTTTTCAAAGACAAAACTTTTAAATTTGGTAAAGGAACTAGACCATATTGCATATCTCGGAGTAGGACGTACCCGGACCCGGAGTTCCACTATAGCAGGACCCGGAGTTCCCCTATAGCAGCAGCAGCCGGGAGTAGCATAGAGGCACAGAGGAGGCACAGTGGAGGCCAGGAACTACAGGGTCGCCTGTCTTCTCCAGCATCTGGCGCAGAAGGGCACAGGGCCATCTCAGCTTCCTAACTGACTAACTGCTGCAACCCCCTATAGAGCTCCCTGTGCCTAACTATCCTCTCGCATTTTGCAGTTATCTGTCAACGGGGGGACATCAGCGCCAAGCAATAGACCCGACCAACAGGCCCGATAGGACGTTAAGACCCTGCAACGGTCTTAGCCCGCTTAGCAATCTCCTGTATTTGCCTCAGCACAGATGGAAGGACGATAAGAGTACTCGTCTTTTACTGCCAGCAGGGCGCTGCCCAGCAAGTGGGGCAGGGGAGTAATTTGGAGCAAGTACAGGAGGAGCCCCCTCAGTGCTTTAACCAGCAATAGGCTCCAAGCGAAAAGGGCGAGTGCACACGACCCCAGAGGAAACTCCTAAAGCCCACTCCTCAAAAAATGGGACCACAAGGGTTAAAAGGAGTAAATCTCTTACGAGTAAATCTCTTACGGACAACAGAAATGAATTACTGCTGGATGCAGTACAAAAGGGCTCGAAAATGTATTTCCTCAGGAAAAAGGACACTTTGAACCCGGACCACGAAACAACCCATGAGACATCCATTGGTGGTTCACCTCACGGCCTGAGAGTGCCACTAGCCAACAGTCCCAGTCCCAAGGGAACTGCTAGAGCAACTCCCGAGTACAACCGAAAATGCGGGGAGGGCCAACCCCCGAGTAAGGAGACAAAGGGACAGAAGGGAGAGGTGGGTGCAGCCTGCACCCTCCCAGACTCAACACAGTCTAAAGACACAATGTCAAGTCCAATTCTCCACCAAAGCCCGCTCATGAGGCAAGACGCCACCCCCACCAAGCTAAATGAACAGGCCCTAAGCAGGGACTCACCCACGTTTGTGATAAAAGCACAAATCCATAAAGTCAGCGATCACGGTCCCGATTGCCAGTGTATGGTCCCCGAACTAAACTGCACAACCACGTGGCCATACTCTGTGGCCGAGGGGCCGAATTCCCCAGTGGGAGGAGACTTAACAGAATCATTCCTCCACAATTTGGGGCAGAAGATTGAAAGAACCCTCGATTTAACATCTAATCTGCTGCTGCCACCATCATCCTCACAGGGCACTAATTCAAAAGCCGATCACAACCTTAGGAACGCCAGCACAGACGCGTATTTGGAGAGATCTCCCTCAATCGAGATAAACTCTTCCACCAACAAAGCCCTTCTGTGGCAGTCATCCAAAATGGAAGTCCAAATAGACCTCCTACAAGCCATCGCAGCCCGTTTAGTCAACATAGGCACCAGGGTGGACGAATTAAACAACAGGATTTATCAGTATTCAACTGCCGATTGGGGGGACTGTACCTGCTGCTGCTCAACCCTTATGGAGAAATGGGCCTCGCTCCCCGAGATCCTAATGGACATAGTTGAGATAGCCAAAGGACGCTGGGAGACATCAAATACATCCAGCACTGATGACTCAGAGCTGACCAACCGGAAACACCCGGAGGCAAAAAAGCCAGTGGGATCCCAAGCGGACACAGATTCAGTGTCGCACGGCATAATGGACAGCCCAGGAAAGGCCAACGAGACATTCAGTACAATCGAGGTACAGCGAGGGGTGTGCGATATCATGGCTGTTGTCCCGCAGGAACACACCCTCTGTACAACCAACGTACAAGACTCCACTTTATCAAAGCGAGCAAAAAAGAAGCTAAGGAAACAACGGAACAAAATAAAGACAAGAGGGAGGCAATCGCAGTTGAGGAAGAGCATCCCCTAGCCCCTGCAAGGGATCACCAACTCTCCCCAGCTCTATCCAATTTTCATAGCTGAAAAATAGGGTAAAAAGGCGGCTCATGACACTCTTCTCCGGGCAGAAGAGCAAAGCCAATCAAGGCCTCCGAGCACTACAGCAGTGATGGACCATAAACCAGCAGCAAGGACAGAATCCTTTGTAAATTCAGACCATCTCAACAGACAAATGGCATCAGTCACAATAAGTCAGCCACTGCACTGCACTGCACTGCACGAAGCAAGCCCCCAGACAGCGAGAGCCACAACAGCAATTTAACCGCCGGTCCTGTCCACACATGGAGTAGAACTCGGACAAGAGGTCGACGCTGGTGCCAATCAAGGCTACATCAACTGGTCCCAAGCAGGACACACAACAAGTAAACGCATAAGCCACACCTCAGGACTCGGCCAGGTAGAGCCCTCCCCATATAGGGGAATAGTGGCTCCTGTTCCAGGCTCACAAACATTTGACCAAGAGATAATTTTCACTCCCAGGTATCAAAGCACAGGACTGCACAACATCTTGAACAGGAGCAACATACTCTGCCTCTTCAAACATCTGGATTCCCTAGATCAAATAAAAACGGGTGACATAGAATGGGTGAAATTCCTGAGTACAAAGGGGGACACACACGGTGACTCAACAGTGGTGGGCTTAAAGCAAATAAAAATACAACGAGCCAACGTAAACAACGCTATTCAGCTCGCTGAATGGGGCATTCACCTTCAGGTGATGTTGAACCCAAAATATCCTCATGTCCGGGCACCAGACAATAGAGCAAAGGCCCCGTGGTCAATCCTCTACAGCACAAATGGCTCGGGCGCCTCGGGCAAAACTCAGATAGCCCCCAAGGTCCCAACTGGAATCAGGATTTCCTGCAAAAACAACCACCGGGTCATCAGTTCAGGCCACCCTGCCTTTAATCAACTAAGAAGGATAAACAGGGGAACCAGCATTCCTTACATGAGAGAAACTATGCAGACATGGGCAGGAATAAGGCGAAGACCAGCTCACAAAGAGAAATTAAATGTAATCTCTTGGAATATAGCAAGAATAAGCAAAATCAGTGGCAACGAAAACTTTAGGCAATTCCTGGAAACTGCCGACATACTTTGCCTCCAAGAGACCAGGGCCCTGGCCAGCACTTCATTGGCAGGGCACTACGAACACTTTATTCCTGCCATAAAAAAGAATTTATTCGGCCGACCAATTTTTATAAGACATGATAGTGCTATTGAAGCTAAAACTATCAATTTAAACACAACAGGACTGCAAGCCCTACAAATCAAAGGCCTGAATATGAATTGACATCCTATGCCTCTTCTAATAATTAACTGTTATATAAACCCGGCCCTGTTTACCACAAAAGAGAAGTTGGAGGGGCTGCTGGGGAAATTAGAAAATCTCCTGTGTAAATATAAATCCCACCAGGTTTTCCTAGCGGGGGATCTCAATCTGAAGGATTTGGACACTAACATCTCCCCTCTCGTGAGTTCTAGCAGGGCAGCGCCCTTGATCATCTTCGGCAGCAACCACAACCTGACCTCAAACTACGCACTGAAGAAAGCCTACTCGAACACATGGGATCCCCCTCCTACCTTCAGAGACATTTTAAGAATTGATTCCAGCATGATCAGCAAAGCACTGTCGGATAGCTTGTACGACTTTGAAGTGGAAGAAAGGTCAGAAAGTGATCACAGGCCATTGAGTGCCGTCTTCCTGATGACAGTCCCGACATCTCCACCATATCATACCATTGGCACATCGAGAGGGGATGAAAATCACAGTGTTTTGAAGAGAATCAAATGGCCCGCCAAGATAGGTAACTCGTTACAAACATGGCTGGAAGAAAAACAGGAAGGAAATCTCTTTACGCCTACATCACCCATAAAAGCCTGGGAAGATATTGTGGAGGACTTACAAGAAAAGTTTGGGAATCCCCAGGCAAAATACATCAGGCATACAGGACAACCAAAACAGGGTAGCGGAGGCCTAACCAGAGACATACAAGTCCTTAAACGCCTCCTGCGTAAGGCCCTAGCAAAAAAGAAAAGAGGGGTCGGCGCTTTGGAGGGACCGACGGTTGCATCTCTAAGGGGAGCACTAAGAAAAAAAAATTGGGAACACAAAACCGCCATCACAGAAAGGGAATGGCTAAAAGTCTTTGTCCTGATAAAACGAAAGAACCCAGTCCACCTGTGGAGACATATAAATCAAATGAGCAGCAGAGGAATATCAAGAGATAATGGAGTAGCAGAAAAGGACTGGCTGACGTACGTCAACCAGCTTTATACAAGTACCGCTGCCCACAAAGACAGTCCAGAGGTGGCCAGTGGCATAGAGGGCCCAGACCGGCAAACAAACATCGCTCCAGGCGACACAAAAGCCAGCCAAGAAAAATGGTCTGAGGGTAAGAGAACGCCGGCAGAATCATATGATGAAATACCAGCCAAGCTAAATCCCCATATGGTCAGTAAGATCATTAAGAACATGAAGAACAATGGGGCCCCTGGACCAAATGGAATTCCAGCACCAGTCTTTAAAAAGGCCCCAGACTTCTGGGCAGGTTTGCTAACTCCTTTATTCCTCCACACATTCCAATCATCAACAACCCCCGATTCCTGGAGGGGCTCCATTTTGGTCCCCATACATAAAAAAGGAGACCGCTTAAAACATTCGAATTATAGGCCTTCTGCCCTGCTTGACCTTGAAGCCAAGGCTTACGCTTGCCTTCTTTTAAAGGACTTGGAGGGGTGGGCAAAAGAGAACAGCATTATACCATCTTATCAAACAGGCCTCAGGTCAAAAGCATCGACCATGGATAACGTACTGGCACTGGCCTATTTATCCACCCAGGCCACCACGAACAACCATCCCCCACTTTTCTGCTGCTTCGTGGATTACCGCACAGCCTTCGATAAAGTGGTGCGAAGAAGATTATGGTGGAAGCTAGAAAACTGGGGCATTCCACCGAACCTCAACATGGAGAATGGGCTGAAACAAGGTTGCGTGTTGGCTCCCATTCTTTTCAATCTTTACACGGCGGACTTGAGCGACGCCCTAAAAGGAGCCAGCCTAGTAACTCGAAGACTAGGAAATATGAAGTTGCTGGTGCTCCAATACGCTGCCATAATGGATCACACACAATTTAATAACATCAATAATCTGACAGTAAATCAAGGAAAGACCAAGGTTGTCATCTTTGGGACCTACCACCAGAAAAAGAAAGCATAATGGCATTTGGGCAACCTGCAAATCAAGACGGCGGTATCATACAATTACCTAGGGGTCTGGCTGACGGATCGGGAAAAGGCGACTTCCCATTTGAAACATCAGAGCAATAAGGCCAACAGGGTCATATATTTACTCAAACAACTAAACAATCAGCTGATTAGTCCAACCGCCGGCCCAATACTGAAAGCTATGAAACCGAAACAGCTACCCGCAATCAGCTATGACCACCAGGCTTTCCCCCGGGTCACTGCAGGCCTACTTAAATACAGCACAATCTAAAGCTTATAAAACAGTGTTTCAAATCCCAAGGGCAGCAAGGCAAGCAAGGATAAGATTGGAGTTGGGAATGGCAAGGCCGGACCTGATATGCCAAGGTGACATCATAAAACTCTACCTCAGGATTTTAGGGGCTCCGGCCTACTCCTTAAAACACCAACTAAAATCAATCTTTGAAGAGCCTTGAACACCCTGGCATTCTGCACTCGATAAAGCGATTCAGACATTGAATATAGTGAGAGAAAGCATATCAAGGCCGGTCATCCCCCTGAACATATGGAAAACAGTGATAAATAAACAAGTGTGTGAAATCTCATTTGATTTGGACTGAAAATCCCTTCGCTCAAGTCCACTCTTAGTCTCCTTGAATAGTTCTTACACAGTAGGAAAAGCCATGCTTATTTAAGTGACGCCATTACACCATCAGTTCGAAGTAAAATCTTGTCCATGAGACTAATCACCCTAGGAATTGTTGATTTTAATCCTGAGTGGGATCGCAGAGGGGAAGCCAATAAATGCAGACTCTGCCCATTAAAGAGGGAATCGTGTCTCCACCTGCTATGTTGTTGCCCCAGTCTTACCAAGGAAAGAAGGCGTTTACTGTGTCCGATTTGCTCCACTAATGGAACAAAATCCTGCAGCGAAGCATCAGCCATGTGTTTTTTCACAAACAGCACGCTGATTCTAGCCAGACTGGGAAAATATGTCCATCATATTAGGACTGACTTAAAACTGGCAAATGAATGCAATAAAACCCGGGAGAAGAGCACTTCAAATCCAGCGCAAGGATGCTGAGGTGGCATAGTCCGTGCATGGATGCTTGTCTGCACTTCCAGAATCCCAGTCAGGAAAACCTTTTTCATGGTGAATGGTCTAGCGGCCAAGGGGAAGGAATCATAACCTGACAATGCCACCCATAGAACAACATGGGAGCCCGGGCCACCTTTAAAGCCACACCTCCGTAAACACTAACTCTGGGGAAGACCGACTTTGATGGAACTTTGGGAGTAAAGTCAAACTTTTTTTTTTTCTTTTTATCAAAACGTCTTTTAAACCCCTGTTAGAAATAATAGTTTTTAATTATTGTTCTAGCTGTAATATGATGAGCACTTTTTACTGTAATGATTTTAATTAATTGTACAGTTTATAAAAAATAAAAAAGGGAAACCTATCTCCTTTCCAGTTCTCGAACTGTACACATTTTGTTCAGCCATTGCTGGAATGTTGGTATATTTTTCCTTTTCCAATTCTGTAGTATTATTGATCTGGCTACTAAGTCAGCAATAAATACATATTTTGCCTGGAAAGAACTGGGTATATAGTCTTCAATGAGTATCCTAGGATTGTGATATGCTTATCAATGACTGCCCCCCTCCTTAAAATGTGCGTGCAGTATTTCTCAATATCGTCCCAGAATTGTTAAGTCTTTGGACAATCTCATACAATATCAGATCAGGCACCTCCACCTCCCATTGTACATCCAGAGCGTATATCTTGTATCTTGGGGTGTATATACTATGTAAAAAAGCTGGGTTCCTGTATAATAGCCATTTGGTGTAGAACTGCATTCTGTTAAAATTGGCTACTCTTAATAGGTGTTGAACGTGTTGATCCTATTCCAAGCACCCATTGATACCTGAAGGCCCTCTTTAGTTTGCTATTTTCCAGAGCCCTTTCAAAAGGTTTATTATTGGTATCTTCTCTAAGAATATACATCCAACTGCTAATAGATATACATGTCGTCAATTCAATTAACATCTTGATGAAGTCCAGCTTTGTGGACAGTAAAATGGGATCTATATTTTCAGAAAATTTCTAATCTGAAGGAAAGACCACCGCAATATATCTTTGCAGCAGCTATGACCACAGACAATCATGTTCCATTTTTTCCAAGCATCTAAATTGATGAAATTGACCACCATGACATATCCATTCCATTCCCATTTAGTTGAGATATTTAATACAACCAAACGCTGGTCCCCTACAAGAATCTGATAAATGTGCTTATCCATTCATCAGAGATATGTTATAAGGCTTAAACATTTTTGTTTCTCTTCTAACATGAATGCTGCCCACCTAGGTGTAAACGGTACAAAAGGGGGTGGTGCAGGACGGAGCATCGGAATCAATCAAACACTCACACCCAGTCAAAAGATCCATCACCACCCCCTTTTGTACTGCTTTTGGCCGCCATAAGTGTGGCAGGGTATACTCAGACGTGAGTCCCTTGCTCACTTTGCCACTGGATTCAAGCAAGAAGGGCTGAAGACGGCTGAAATGTCAGAAACCGGTCCTTGGAAGCTTGTTTCCGGTCCAGGGAAGGCATGGCTTGGCAGTTCAGGCTGGAATGTTCCCATGAGGCACAGGGTCAGACTGATTTGCATATAGCCATGTCTGAACTGGGGTGGCAGAGTGGGCTAAAGAACGGTGATGGGTCAAACCCAGATCTTTTGACTGGGTTTGAGTGTTTGATTGGTTCAGATGCTCCTTCCAGCACCACCCCCCCCTTTTGTACCGCACCTAGGTGTAAAAGCATGCCTACTAACATGGCCATTGCCAATCTGTCTTCTAGTCTTGACACTAGCAACCTAAAAGTAGATTGCACGCTTTTAAGGTGAACACTGGAAACCGAGAACACCTGTTATGAAGGGGCATATTTATAAAAAATACAAGCATGGCATCAAGGAAAGTTGCTGTGTTGCATGAACAGGAAAGAGCTGCAGAGTGCCCAACCTATTGAAATACGTCGCCCGTCAGCTCTCTCTCGTCACTGGTACACTTGAGGCTGCCTAGCGCCAATGCAGGCACCCTTGCGTCATGCTGCAAGGGAGCCTGCAATACTGGCAGGATTGTATTGTTCTGAAAGGTGTACCTTCCTGTACAAAAACAGTCCCCAGCAGCATACCCTTTTCTATGTGCATGGGAAGAAAAAATAATGAGGAGAAATAAAGTTATTTTTCCTGTTACACTTCAGTCGGGTGAGCACACCATTTTGCATTCTGCAGCACACATAGAAGTAGGAAAACGCCATTAATGAGTATTTTTGGTGACCCGTCATGTACATGGTGCACAGCTGCGGTTTGTTCACCAGCATTGAGAAGAGCACAGGGGTTTGCTGTATTCTTGTAAATACGGAGCATCCCTGCATTTTTCAAATGACGCAGAAAAAAGTACTCTTTTTATGTTCACGTAATACATTTGTGAATCAACCCCAAATCATTCAAATCTCTTTCAGTAAAAGTGCAGTGGGAAGAGTCCTTTCTGTTTGTACTAGTTGTATATAATCATGAACTGAATATACTGAGTAGAGGTTTTCGGTAGATTCACAAAGACATGTCAGAGTGCACAAAATAGTACCAACTGAGTTTTTTTACACATATTCTTACAAGCCTTTGTGAATCTGTGCCCATGTTTTCTTTATTCACAACTGTGTCTGAGAAACTATTGTGGGGACCACATAGACAAGTTGTGTATTGCCTGTTTCACAAACTGTTAAATTGAAACTAAAAAAGTTAATAGATATGTTTGCCTCAACACAAGGATGGAGTTTGGAGTAATGATATCCATTTGTGAATGGTGTGGGTACACTTCAGCATCAGAGAATGTTCTAGGCAATTACAAAGCATGTTTATGGAAACTTAAGTGTGTTTGGCTTACGTTTCTCAAATGTACTATCCTTCTGAATCAGCTTTCATTTTTCAGGTCTACTCAGTGTGACCGAGCTAGGAGCACAGTCTGTCCTGTACCAGGTCGTAACTATCTTTTTCATGGTAAGACATCGCCTTTAACGTGTTAGCTCTATATATCACCATACTATAAAGAGGCAAGATCCCATGTTCAACCCATGTAATGTCTTGATCTATGGGTTTCCAATGGATTTTTTTCACCCCTTGCATGCATGGCAAATTTTGGCACTGTGCGGGTGATTTAGAGAGTGGGCGGGATCATGACGGCCCCCAGCCGTCATCAGCACACACCCACCGTGACGCATGAAGGCCGGGGGCCGTCATCAGCATGGAAGGGGTTAAAAGACTGGAGAATTTCAATGGGGAAGAGATCACTTTTTGCATGACAGCATCAGCCCTCCAAGTGCATTGTTGTATATTAATTGTATTGTAGTGTTTACACTCACATTCAAAAGTGTTCAGCATCCACTACTAGCAGAACTAGTTCTGGACATCCATGGACACGATGTCGAAGTGTTTGTCATTTATCAGCAGATGGCCTAGAAAATGCAGTACTTATGACCTCAGCTATGTTGTTATAAAATACGTAGGGCCAGATGTAGGTAAATATCATTTACCGATTCTAAAATACCGAATTTTACCGATTCGGTATTTTAGAATCAGTAAATGATATGTAGATAATGATTCGGTAAATTTGACTGAATTGGTAAAATTCGGTAAATACCGATTCGGTATTTTCCAAATCGGTATTCCCCATTCATTCCTATGGACACTTGTTTATGGAGGCCCATAGGAATGAATGAGAATTACTGATTCGGTAATTACCGAATCGGTAATATGGGGTAGACCTACAAGGGTGGCAGGGTGTCACATTGACACCCTGTTGCACCCATGTATAGTGCATGGGTGCACATGTGGCACACGTAAGTATGTCTGCCACATGGCACTGTTAAAAAAAGCATAAAATTGCTTTTTTAACGGTTTTCGTTATTTACCACCAACTTGTAGTTGGTGGTGAATAACGAATGCTTACAAGTGAAAAGCACTCACTTGAGTGCTTCCTACATTAAGGATTCGGTAATTTACCGAATCGGTATTTAAGAATTCGGTAATTTACCGATTTCTTAAATTACCCATTCGGTAAATTACCGAATCCTTAAATTAGACCCCTACATCCCCAAAGCCTAATACCGGTCGGTAACTGCCCAAATTCGGTAATTTCGGCTGTTACCGACCAGTATTAGGCTTCCTACATCTGGCCCTTAATATATTATCTCACGAATGACTTGGTATATTGCACAACATATGCAAAATGAGCAACCTGAATAAGGATAGAGTATGATCTCTTTGTTTGTGTACATTCTGTAGTTTAAAGATGTGCTCTTGTAAGAAAGTAACGTACTCTTATTGTGCCCTGGGTCCTGTTAACCAGACCAGTGCTCTGTGTAAAAGGTATATGGTGTAATTACAATTGGTTTGGCAACCTATTGCAAGACCCTAATATATGGTAGGGCATATAGTTGGGCATGTAGCGTTAAAGGCCCAAAAGATTTACTGCTCTTACGTGTGCACTATTGTGTTGCCTGCTGTCATTTTAAAGGCAGCGGTGCTTTTAAAAGTAAAGTATATGAGATTAAATGTACTTTAAAAGACTTAAACAACCTTATTTGCACATGTAAGTCAAACCTAAAGTCTCTTGTAGGTGCTTTATAACTATAAGCAGGGACATTACAAAATAAGTTGGTGTATCCTGACAAGGGAAAAAACTGCTGATTTTGTTTTCCCCTTGGAACACATTGTCCCCATAAGCTAACATGGGGAAACTTTAATACAGTATAACTATTGATGGGAGTGAGCTACAACATATACTTAAAAGTATTAAACCGATAGTTTGATTCAATCCAACAGCTTGCCATGGTTGGATGTATTATAACTTTCACAGAAAAAACATTATAGAACTTGTTTTATTGATGTGCTAAAATCCATCCTTCCAGCGGCCTCTACTGATTGGCCATCTTTGAGCTGGCTGAGCCAAACTGCTCGGAAGAGGTGTGAAATGTTCCACACAGAGACAAAGGGCATCTGGTGGGAGGAGATCTGCAGCTGCAGAGCAAAAGGTAGGATAGGGGTGGAGTAGCCAAACTGGTCTTCCAAAGGGAATGAGAGTTAGGACAGGACGTAGGCTCACCCTTACATCCTCACCCCAGCCAGACAGGGACCCCAGTAATTGAATTAGCAGAGGCACTGGAAGAGGAGTGTTAGGGAAACTTAGCCACTCCAGTGAGCTGGCTTAGCCAGATCTTAACTTTCAAGACTTCGTTTTTCCATTTTTGATTTTAAAGGATTAATTTATAATTGTAAACAAATGTGTCATACATTGACAAAGTTTACATACTTCAGGATGGCACCTTGCACCCCATTGGTCAGGGACACCCCCTGTTTGTCACCCAGAAACATTGGATACATATGGGAGAGCTGAACAGTAAATCAGACCCCCGCCTGAGATTCAGGACTGCCCTGCTGAAGCTCCAGAGCTTTTCATCAGCTTTTCATTGGGGGAGAGGGGTTGGCCTAACGGCTAGGGCGCTCGACCTCGGACCTGGGGATCTGGGTTCGAGTCTCGGTAACGACGCCAAAAACCTCCTGTGATACTGAGCAAATCACGTAATCTCCCCGTGCCTAAAATGAATGCGTGTCCTCATGTAACGTAACTGGTGCTATGTAAAGCACTCTGATACCTGATTCAGTTTGGGTCTAGTTGGCGCTATATTAAACTCTGCGAAAAAACCACAAAAAAAACCATCACTGAGTAGACTTCCAGGAGTTTACCAAGACATTGCGCTGAGCCAAGCCACCATCGTTGCACCCAAGGCCAGCCTGACTGGAAGCCTTGTTCGACGTCAAGAGAAAAGCTTCAAAATGTGACTAAGTCAGAAGGTAAAACTTGACTGGTCCCTACCTCTAAGTGTACAAAGCATGAGCTCCACCGCAGCCAGCCTGAAACTTTGACTTTGTCCCGGTCAAGCGAAACAAAATGTCCCAAAGTGGCACTTTTGGCTTTTAGGCACTCGAAAGTGTTTATTCTTTAAAAATTAATATCTCCAATTCCTTACATTGCATTTCTGATGTTTTGGTGTCATTTTATTCATTACAATATATCCTGTTGTTATAACCTGGTGTTGGATTTGTATTGTGTGTTGTGTCTTAGTAATTTAATGTATTGGTGTTTTGAAATACTTTACACACCGGTCTCCTAAGTTAGCCCTGCCTGCTCACAGTCAGCTACCAAGGAATAAGTAAGGGAATAATTTATTGAGACCATGACTGGTCCTTATATTGTGATTGTGGCCTTATTACTAGTGGCAGGTACCTTCCTACACCTACTAATACGCCCCATTCCAACATCTCTGAAGTCCCCTTATAGTTCTTGTTGTCTTAATAATTAGGATACTAGTGAATTGGTTTACAGCTCTTTTGAGTATAGTTCTAGTTAAATGCAAGGATTGGTGCCATTCCGTTCAGTGTTTTTCTGGGGCGCAGAACAAACATCCTGATGGGAGTCAATGGGGACCACCCTCCTCTTTGTCTTCTCTTCTCCTTGACAGATCTGCACTGTTGAGCCTATTGTATTACTGTCTCTTGTTTTATGTAAAATGTGTGTGTTGGAACTAGTACTTTTTAGGTGGTTGAGGTGGTGCCCAAGCCAGGCAGAATCTGCCACTTATGTCAGGGTTATGTGATTACACTCACTGTATGACCTGTACTCACTCTTGGGTAGCTTGGCACTGAACAGTCAGGCTTATCTCATGAACAATGTGT
The DNA here is from genome assembly GCF_964261635.1 of Lissotriton helveticus. Taxonomy (NCBI): domain Eukaryota; kingdom Metazoa; phylum Chordata; class Amphibia; order Caudata; family Salamandridae; genus Lissotriton; species Lissotriton helveticus. Next base: position 16,702,764 of record NC_136063.1, on the reverse strand, counting down.
AAAGCAGTGTCACAAAAGAGTCTTCACATGCATTATATGACAACATGAACATCTTCTTCTGGGCATAAATCACATTTAGAACTATTATTTGCGGTACCAGGTCCAAAAGTGGTAAAATTACAGCAGTAATATGCACACTTCTTATTTTTACCTCCAGCACCCGTATGTGGTGTGATACGTTGTAAGAACTGGGCCCACTGTGGCAATTAACACAATTCAAATCTACTCATTTCCAGGGTGCACAGCAGGTCACAATGATGGCAGGGATGTGTACACAAAGGAATTTATAACACTTTTCAGTAGCACTTTTGGTCATGTCCACACAGGTAAACAGATTATTCCTTGGGTAATGAAACAAACCAGTAAAACAATATTGTTGCATGTTGCAACTATTTGCATGCTGTTCTCATGCAGTGCATCCTCCCAGACTGCAAAAGATATCAGCAAGTCTGTATGAAGCAGACTCGTAAACACACACACTCTTCACCTTAATGCATTAAAGCAGTTCAGCTGACAATATGAATGTGGACCCTGTGACACAGTCCCTCCCATAACTCTCAGTTACCCCCCTCTAATCAGCCCACAGGTAGAATCAAAACCCCCCACTCGTTACCAAACCGGTTTAAGACCAGAGTCAGACTTAGGCAAGGGTCCAGGGGAGAAGGCTGGAACAACTATTAGGGTAACCAGGCAACAGTCAACAAATGGGGGGGTTGTTCACCACTCTGGAAGTTCACCCACTTTATGTGGAGCAGAAACAGGCTAGAGGCTGTCCCAGTTCAATTAAGAAGTCTCTCAATTCACCTTCCGGCACCAGCTCAGTTGCACGAAGCACAGAGAGGTCACGCAGTCATGGTTTAGGGACTTTGCACAAAGCAATGCAGTCTACAGTCACAATACTTAGTTCCACCCCAATACTGCACAGCATTCGGGATCCAGATGATGAAGTAGGTGTTTGAGAGGGCACCGCTCTCCAGAAGAAACAAATAGATGGTGCAGGTCCCTCACGGGAGGTCTTTGATGTCCCCGAGACCTCCAAAAAGAACACGGGGCAAGCTAACAAGCCTGTGGAGAGCACATTTCAGCAAAAGCTAGTCAGCCCAGGCAAGCCACTATTCAGGTTGGGTGTACGGTCCCTCCAATGGCATTAATCCTCCTTATGAACAACAGATTCATCATGCAGTGCACACCACACAGTCCAGGATGTCTGGTCCCACATCCCCCAAGTTTATCTCTGCTCTGCTGAAGGATTGGCACCAGTAGTTATACTGTAGTGTGCCTTTGAAGAAGGTGGTGGTTTAAAGGGTTCTCTCTGCACCACAAATGTCTCCTCTAAATGTCAGTCCTGTCTGCCACAAGTCAATGGAATGCAGATCTTAATCTTTAGTGGGGCCATGATCTGGGTTTCCAGAGGCCAAGTTTCAAAACCTATCTCCCCTCAATCCAAACAAGTCCTCAAATGGCAGTGGTGTGTCGTTCCAGTTGCATCCCCAATGTTTATGACTGTCTCTGGGGAATGCACATATGTGCTCATCCAGCCTTCAGTGTGGACTGCAGTCAACCTAAAAGGCACACAAAAGAGTTTAGCACAGAGAAATGCCCACCTTCTAGATGTGCTACATAAACAAATGATGGACGCAATGATGAATACATTCACCCCCAGTCAAGAGATCTGGGTTAAATATATTGTTCTTTTGCTCACCATGCCATCCAAGTTTAGAACCAGCCATATGCAAATCAGTCTTGACCCTGTGCCTCATGGGAACAGTCCAGACCGAACTGCCAAGCCAGGTCCTCCCTGGAATGGAAACAAACATTCTAGGACCGGTTTCTGGGTATTACCCTTCATCAGCTAGGCTAGCTTGAATACAGTGGCAAATTGAGCAAGGGGCCGACGCCTGGGCATACCCTTCCCACTTAGGGTGAACAGTGCTGTGTGAATAAATGATGGACGGAATGATGAATAAATCATAAATTTACTCCAAGTCAAGGGATCTGGATTAAATCCATTGTTCTTTTGCTCACCATGCCACCCCAGTTTAGACCCAGCCATATGCAAATCAGTCTTGACCTTGTTCCTCATGGGAACAATCCACACCGAACTGCTAAGCCAGGTTCTCCCTGGACTAGAAAGAAGCATCCAGGGAATGGTTTCTGGGTATTACCCTTCATCAGCCAGGCTACCTTGAATTTTTGTCCTAGAATACTTGTTTCCAGTCCAGGGAGGACCTGGCCTGACAGTTCGACTGGACTGTTCCCATTGGGCACAGGGTCAACACTGATTTGCATATGGCTGGGTCCATACTGGAATGGCATGGTGAGCATAAAACGATGGATTTAGGCCCAGATCTCTGCTCGGGGGTACATGTATGGCATTGTTCTTCATTTGTCTGCATTTATCTATGTATTATTTATTAATACATATCAACAATAAACAACATTTCCCAGGTGGTCAGACATAAAGCGTTGTTTCTCAGTAGAGTCATATTAATGCTCAAGTTCCCACACATGAAACAGGATGCAGTTTCATCCCCTCACCTCTAAATAAATATATGCACTGTTACATTATCACAGTTACAGTTCAATGTCCAGCATTTCGCCCTCTCTTGTGCACATGTTAGGTCAGGCTATTGTTTATCTTGTTTATACTTTAAGGACCTCGCTCCTCAGTGTCTTGTGCCCCTCCCCTGCTTTCACTCTCTTCTCCCACCTACAGTTGATCATTTAGTGTGCTCTTCTCTGAGCTGTCCTGATCTGGTTTGTGTTCCATCAAGCAGTTCCGTAGTGGGTCCCATATATAGTGGGGTCTGGAGGTAATTGGCCTTAGCTCTGCATATGCTAACAGCTGATCCTGACATTAGATGAGGTCATGCATCCACTCCTTAAACTTAGGTGCTCTGCTAGTCCCCCTTTGCAAGCTATTCTCCGCTTGGCCAATAACAGCCAAAGGGGCGCACATTTCCTGACTGAGGTTTCTATTTCCTCTGTGTACTCCAGCAGTGTTTTCAGTGAAGTTTTTGGGACTGAGGAGCCAATCATATCCTCCAGTGCTTGCAGGACTTCTGTCCAATATTCCTGAATAGCCTCACATTCCCATGCCAGATGTAGGACATCTTCTCTTTCCTTAGCACATCTCTCGCATCTGTCGTTGTCTCGGAGTTTAAATCGATGAAGCCCTACCGGGGCATAAGATATGCGGTGTAGATATTCGAAGTGCATGATGCGTAATCTACTGCTTGCTAACATTTTGCCTGTTTTCTGACAGCAGTATGTCCACTGATCATGACTAATGGGTTTCTCCAGGTCCTCAACCCATTGGGTGTGGGATTTCTGTTGCATAGTGGGACTATTTGTCTGGGTGCCGCAGTATAGCATAGAGGCCACATATGTTGGTGTAGTGAAGTGGAGAAGTGTGGCTCACCGATTAGGGCGGCATACCCTGAGGCAGAGGTCTGGCCCGGGACCAGAGTTCAATCCCTGTCGCAGCAGGGTCTTGGGCTCAATGTCCCCGGACCTGATAATTCTCGCCTCGGTGCCTACTCTAATCATGGGTTCCACTCTGCAACTCTGGGCAATAGCTTGCTTAATCTCCACACCGGCCCTAACAACGATAGGATGCCTGGCTTCACCTTGGGGGTGCCCATAGGTGGACACCTCACAGGAACAGGCCAGGAAGGGTTCCACAGCGGTATTCCTACAGCGCTTAGAGACCCCTGGGTGATAGGCGCTATACAAGTGCAAATTACATTACATTTTGGAGTAGGTTGTGCAGAGGGTCAGGCTCAGCAGGGAAGTCTGGTATAGTTGTTTTTACGTCCAGGCGCAATTGAACAAGCAGCCGAGTCATTGCTGCTGCGACACCGCTCTCCAGAAACACCCTTTGGCGCCCTCGCGCTAAAACCGGAGGCCACGCCCTCTTCCGAGGCCACGCCCCCTTAGCAACCACTACTTAAGACGCGGATCTAAGGCGCCAGGTAACTCACTGGTTGTTGTGCTCTTGAGGCGGAAGCCGGGAGCAGGGTATTGTTTTTAAATTTTGTGTCACAGATTCACTTATGCATTTTAAAAATACTCACGCTTTTGGGGAAATTGCTATCCTAAGCAGCCGAGTCATTGCTGCTGCGACACCGCTCTCCAGAAACACCCTTTGGCGCCCTCGCGCTAAAACCGGAGGCCACGCCCCCTTCCGAGGCCACGCCCCCACGGACCCCTCCTGAAGCTGCATAAATTATGTGCATATTCCGGACGCGCAGCGGACGAGCGCAGCGGGCGCGACGTTTGCGCGCCAAAGGCGCGCCTAAGGCAAGCCCGTCTGCGCCCGTCCGCGACCGCACGAGGCCAGAGGCCGTCCCCCCTGCCCAACTACCGAGCTACACTATTACCTACAGCTCACACTCCCTTCGGCAACTATACCAGCCTTCGGAGCCATCCTGTCTACACGCATGGGACCCGTCTATAAAACATCCTGCATGCAGTAACTGCAGTTTTCAGTTTTCCCCCCACCCCCCTTTGAAACCAAAAACATTCTCTATGCTACTTCTCAACAGTCGTTCACTCTCCAGACATTCTATGGAAATCCACCTAATGCTAGAGGAAATTAACCCAGATATTCTCTTTGCCACAGAGATGTGGTTACAGGACCACTCGGAACCTGATCTGGTACAAGCTCTCCCGCCTGAATATCAAATTTGTCGCCTCGACCGCAAAAAGGGAAATGGAGGTGGCCTAGCAATAATCCATAAAGCTATTTATGAAGTTGCCAGCACCCCGGTGCACCTCCCAGATAGTGAATGTCTCGCTTTTTCTTTAAAATTCAGCCCTATTCATACCCTCTCCGGTATACTTATATACCGTCCACCAGGACCCCAGGGTCCTTTCCTTTCAAACCTCGCTCCTACAATTGCAGACCTGGCCCTCATCCCTGCTAACTACACAATCTTGGGCGATATCAACATCCACCTGGATGATCTGACCGACCCTTCCGCCAGAGAACTTATATCAAGCTTACAAGCCCTGGATCTACATCAACTTGTCCCTGGGCCCACACATCAAAAAGGGCCTCTCCTAGACCCCATTTTCAGTAACTGTCCCAACCTTCTCACCAAAAACCCCTCCCCACTGCCCTGGTCTGATCATTTTCTCATCCCTTTCACCTGGACCCCTCCCCATCTCCCTCCTTCAAAACCCCGACGACTCTGCTATCAAGGAACTGGCAAAAAATCCCCCTACCCGAATGGCAAACCTCCTTACAATGCACAAAACCCCCTAACTCATCGAACCCTATCCAGGGGAACGATAACTACAATAGGTGGATCACCAACTCTTTAAATCAGGTACTCCCTATGAAAAGTCTTCGTCCCAAGCGGGGCAATCCAACAGCCCCATGGTACACAGACGATCTACGGAAGGCCAAACGCGCCTGTAAGAAGATGGAAAGAAAATGGCGCCTTGACTACTGCCCAGCAGATAAAGTCAGTTACAGAGCAGCTATTAAAAATTATAAAGCAGACATCCGACAAGCTCAGGCCTCATTCTACGAACAAAAAATAGACAATGCTGCGAATAAACCCAAGGAGATTTACCGTATAGCCAAAACCCTTCTGTGACTCCCTGAGACTCTTAAAGTCCACAATAACACCCAGAACCATTGCGAGGAAATAGCGGAATTCTTCCTTCAAAAAATAGAATTGATCAACTCCTCCTTCCCCCATCCCACCTCCCCGCCCAGAGACCCTACCAACATTGACCCTATGGTAGCCCCACCCAGTGTTCTCAGCAACTTCCCAGCTCTTGACAAACTCAATCTGGAAAAGCATATGAGAAGGGTCAAATCTGGATCCCCAACTGACCCAGCTCCTCCTAGGGTTCTCACCCAATTAGCCAGCCAGATTTCACCTACCATCCAAGACCTACTCAATTCCTCTCTCGATACTGGCATTGTCCCCCCCCCCATATGGAAGAGAGCCATGGTCAAAGCACTATTAAAGAAACCTAACCCTTGACCAAGCCAACCCTTCCAACTACCGACCCATTTCCCTTTTACCCTGGCTCAGTAAAATTCTGGAAAAACATGTTAATTCTATTCTGACAGACTTTCTAGAATCCAACAACATACTGGACCCCACCCAGACCGGTTTTAGGCCCCACCACGGAACTGAGACTGCCCTGATTGCAGTGACGGAGGAGGCAAGAACGATCCTGGACGGTGGCGGCTCTACGGCCATCTACCTACTTGATCTGAGTGCCGCCTTCGACACTGTAAATCACAGCATCCTAATCCATCGCCTCAGTAGGATTGGAGTGTCAGGCATGGCGCTCTCCTGGCTGGAATCATTCCTTACAGATAGATACTTCCAGGTATTCGAAAAGGAGTTTACCTCCTCTAGTAAACCTCTTAACTGTGGAGTGCCTCTGGGCTCCTCCCTGAGTCCCACCCTTTTTAATGTTTACCTTAGCCCCCTAGCTGATGTCGTCCGCCCTTTTGGGGTGAAAATTGTCACCTACGCGGACGACACTCAGCTGGTGGTAGGACTGGACCCCCCTCTCAACTCCAACCACAGCTTACACAATTGCCTGAAAGCTGTTGCGTCCTGGATGTCGGTTTCCAATCTAAAACTTAACGGGGACAAAACAGAGGTGATGCTCCTTGGAAATAACATCCCCAAATCCATGGATACCATCTGGCCCCTCTGTTTAAGTAGCCCCCCCCAACCTAAGGATCAAATTAAGAGCCTTGGGATCTGGCTCGACCGCAATCTCACCTTCAACTACCAAGCTACCAAACTAGCCGCTATAAGCTTTGGACTGATGAGACTGCTCCGCAAGATTCTCCCCCTTCTCCCTTTTCACTCTAGACGAATCATGGTCCAAGGATTAATCCTGTCACGCCTCGACTGCGGCAACGCCCTATACCTAGGCGCCCCACAGTCCACACTGTCCAAACTGCAAGTTATCCAAAACTGCGCAGCAAGAATCCTCCTGAACCTCCCTCGCCGCTCCTCAGTCAAAGCCAGATTGAAGGACCTCCATTGGCTCCCTATGAAAGCTAGAATAGAATTCAAGAGCATGTGCATCGCGCACCGCTCCTATTGGGGGACAGGCCCCACCATAAATCAACGTTTGGTTGAAGCCTACCATCCTCCTCGGGCCCTCAGATCCACGACCTCCTACCTAACCTCCGTACCACGTATAAGAAGAGCTAGATGCGGAGGCCGCTCGCTTTCCTACAACTTGGCCAGGATCTGGAACACGCTGCCACTCACAATCAGGTCAGAACCCAACCTGCTCACATTTTGAAAACTGTTAAAAACTTGGCTTTTTAATAAATCCCACACTTAACCCTTCCCTCTGCTCCCCTCACTCCCGCCCCTACAGTTCAACCCACTAGTCTGTCTACAGCGCTGGGACGCCTTAGGGTAGCCATCGCGCTTTACAAATCTTCATTCCATTCCATTCCATTCCAGGAACAGTTGCATTGGGGTAGACTGGTGCGCTAAAAAGAAAGCCTCCCGAGTACAGAATGTGCCCTTGTCATAAAAATCATTTCATGTTAAGCATCTGTCGACAGGTCGTGTCATGGTTACCGCTAGGTCTGGGCGATGCTGTGATCCCCACAGCGGGGAGTATAGCCTGGGGGCTTGGAAAGGCTTTGCAATTTTCTGCCAGGCTGCGTTTCTACAGTCGACTGTGGTCGGGTTTGTCCCTCTCAGTTGTTTGGAGGAGCCAAGGAAGGCTGTGGTTGAAACCGGATTCATGAATCCCTGCTCCACAGCTAAACGTGGCATATACAGAGGAGTCCTCATCCAGTACGCTGCAAAATGTGCCTGTGCACAGTGAAAGTAAAGTTCCAGGTCTGGTGCTTCGAACCCCCCTCTTGCAAATGGTTGGGTCATCAGCTCCCATTTCAGCCTAGGTTGTTTCCCAACCCACGCTAATCGAGTCAGCTGAGTCTGAAGAGCTTTAAAAAAATGTCTACTGGGTGCTTACGGTATATTAATGAGTGCGTAAAGTAGCTTCAAGAGTACTATCATTTTGATTAGGGGGATTCTTCCTGCTAAGGATAAGGGCATGGATATCCACTTCATCGTTGAATCTGTCAGCGCCTCAAGTGTGCAGCCAGAGTTATTCCTCATCAGTTCTGCTTCATCTCTAGTGCCGTTATTCCTCGGTATCTAATTTCTGCTTCACACCACTTTAGTGGGTAATCAGTATCAAATCTGTTGACCGCTTGAGTGAGAGGGAATATTTGGGATTTTTCCCAATTGATGTTTATTCCTGAAAGGAGAACAAAATGTATTAATTCCCTAAGTAGCGGGTTAAGTCTTACAATGGGCTCCTGCAGATAGAGAGTGATGTCATCTGCATACAGTGACACTAAAATTGGCCTGGTTGGGTATATTAATGCATATTCCATATGATGCTGCCGGAGTTTAGCCGCCAGAGGTTCCACTGCTGAAGCAAATGATAGGGGTGGAAGCGGCACCCTTGTTTTGTTCCCCTAGTGGTCTTAAAGGGGGGAGCATATCCCATTGATTAGGATTTTTTGCTGTGGGTGGTTAAATAACAACTGGACCCAGGCTAGAAAGGGGGTAGAGAAGCCAATACGTTTTAGTTCACTCATGAAATAATACCATTCCAGGGAATTCCAGGTTTTTAGATGCCTTGGTGGCATCTAAAAACACTGCTACCGCTTCTAAATCAGGATCTATATCCTGCATTAGAGTAAAAAGGGTTTGGAGATTACAGCATGTTGCTCATCCGGGCACAAATCCAGAATGAACTGGCAACACCAACACGTTCATGAGTAAACTCAGATGGTTAGCCAGTATTTTTGATAATATCTTCTTGTCACAGTTTATCAAGGACAGGGACTGATACGAATCGCATTTGTCATGCGGTTTCCCAGGCTTTGGTAGTTATATTATGAGAACTTTGCGTAATGTAGTCGGAAGTATCTCCAGCTCAAGTGCCTCCTCATTAAGCTTTTCATTTGAGGGACCAGGTTTTCACTGCACGTTTTTTTTTTTCAGTCAAACAAGCTTTATTCGACGATTGTCATAAAAGCAATACATTTTAAAACAATTCATGTGCACGTTTTATAAAATTCTGCGGTGAGGCCATCCAGGCCTGGGGCCCTTCCTGAGCGCAATTGCATTATTGCCACCGCAATTCCTTCCTCTTTGATCCCAGCTGAAAGGAACTCTCTCTGGCTATCTCCCAACCAGGCTAATGCTGTGTCTTCGAAGTATGGTGTAAATGGTATGGGGTGTGCCCTCTGTGTAGTGTATAGTGCAGTGTAGAATGTGTGAAATGCTTCAAGTAAATCTGGTGTGTCCATGCAGTTGGTTCCCTCTGAGTCTTTCTTTGCTCATATAGTTTTGGAGAATTTTGGCTTCCTGGTTAGCTCCGCTAGCGTCTTCCCTGTCTTTTCTCCTTCCCTACATTTTCGGGCCTGATGATAACTCCCACAAAAGTGGCATCTCTGCTGTCTCCTAGTAGTCTGTTAGTTTTCCTCTAATTGTCCCTTTCAGTTACCCGTCCTTTGCCCTTCCCATTTGACTCACCTGGTAGATATCTGTTTTTAGGCACCTGAGCGTGTTTCTAATACCTCTTAGATTCCCCCCCCCCCAGTGATAGGGTTTGGGGAGCGACCTGTCGGCCTTGGGATCCAGTGTGATATTGTGGTCTCCTCCCCACAAAACATGAGTAGACCATATATCAGTGATTTTTCCCCATAGCACTTGGAAGAATTCTGGTTCGTCTCTGTTGGTTCCATAACAGCTCACCATAGTTAGTGAATGTGACGCCAATTTGCCCTACATTATGGAGCGGCGCCCCAGTGGGTCTTGTATGGAGCCTTTGGCTCACCGATTAGAGCGGCAGACCCTGAGGCAGAGGTCTGGCCCGGGACCAGGGTTCAATTCCTGACGCGGCAGGGTCTTGGGATCAATGTCCACGGACTCGATAATTCTCGCCTCGGTGCCTATTCTAATCATGGGTCCCACTCTGCAACTCTGGGCAATAGCTTGCTTAATCTCCACAACGGCCCCGAAAGCACTGGGATGCCTGGCCTCACCTTGGAGGTGCCCAGTAAGGGGGCATCTCAGAGGGAAAGCCAGGAAGGGTTCCACAGAGGTATACAGCGCCAAGATACCTTTCAGGTGATAGTGCGCTTTACAAGTATACACACATTTACATTTACATATGGGTCACCTTCTTAATCAGTATCGCTGCACATGTGTATGTTGAATATGTTGCAAAGATTTGTTGTGCTGCCCAATGGGACAGAAACATGTTCAAGCCGGTGGGGCCCAGGTGTGTTTACTGGAGTGTAGCGCAGTGTTTGTCGTCTCATGTCTTATGCGGATTACCTAGTCCCCTGCCATTCCATGTTAGCTAGTTATAACTCGGTAGGCCTGGCTTTGTGCGTCATTCTTGTGGATAGCAACTTGATATTAAGAAGGTTTGCCACTGTGTACTGTCCCTGTGTGCACTGGTTATCTCTCTGCCTATTTGTCATGACTATAGTCACCTTTAGCAACATTCCCTCCTTCCCCCTACCCACATCAGCGTCCCAAACTTGCCGTGTTTGACCTTCGCTCCTCCCACCCAAAAAGTTCCAACTTCAAATTGTTTGCCGTCCTCACCGGTTCGAGGATGCTGTTTCCCTGCAGCTCAGGTTCTCCCTGGTCAGCCGCCTGGAATTATATTTCACGCCACACCACCTCCAGGCCTTTCGCGATATCCACCCGTCCTCTCAGTGGGTGCTTGTTTCTCTTCTCCGGGTGGCTGCCATCTTACGTGGATGTATGATATTACAACGCATGCTTTTACATCGCATGCCTTTACAACGCTGTTTTTACAACGCATGCCTTTACAACGCATAGCGCTTTGGGGTGCTGGATAGTGAATAGTTTAATTTACTATTTCAACTCCAGTCCCCGTGGACACTAGGGAAGGTGTTGGATAGTAAATTCCCTATCCTAGAGCGCCCCCCAGCGCAATGCGTTGTAATGGTTTGCGTTGTAAAAGTTGCGTCGTAAAGGCACTGCGTGGTAACAGTTGCGTTGTAAAGGATGTTTCCCTCTTACGTGCACCACGAGCGCTGTAGGATTTTTGTCTGTTCCCAGTCTCTGCCAGCGAAGGGAGCATCAGCTCACTCCAATCGATGCAGCCGATCTGCTGTCACCATTTCCTTTTCATTATTTTGCGACTCGTGGACATATTGGACAGGATAACTGTGTTTTGTTGTCCCCGGCAGGAAGAGGCTCCCACCAGTGCGGCCATCTTGCTCTTGCGCCCTCCAGCACGCCCCCCCCCCAGTTGTGGAATTTCTAAGCTATTAATGACTCATCCACCTTTATCACAAGGGATGATTTGTCATTGTGAATCCAATGATAGAAAACAACATGAGGCTGCTACACTCTAAGCCGCCTCTGCAACTTAAAGTAATCTCAGCCATTCCCCATGTTAACCCATGGGAAGAGAAAATGTCATTGATAGTGAAAACACACATGAGGGTTCTTCACTGCTTGGGACGGGAACACACACATGTGCCTGCCCTGCCTTTCACCTATCACTTGACCCACCCCCCAGGGCTCACCTTTGGGGTGCTCTAGTGTTATTGAAAAGCACCCTCAGCTTTCTCCAATGATTTCAAAAGGCCAACCTGGGCACTAGTGCAAATGTGCACACACAGGCCTGCAATGGCACACTTAAGACATGTTTGAAAACACCATGATGCTGCTCCCTGTGGTAAGCTAAACATGTCATTTAAATGATATTCAGCAATTCCCCCATGCTGACCCATGGGAAGAGCAGACTTCTTAGGCAGGGAAACCCATGTGGGGATTATTCCCCACCTAGGCAGAGAATACACAAGTGTACCTGCCCTGTCTGTCCCTCACCACTTGCCCCACCCCTCAGGGTTTCCCTAGGGGTCGTCCTAGTGGTAGTGAATGTCCCGCTCAGCTTTGGCAAATGGTTTAGAAATTAAAACATGAGCATAAGTGTGATGGCGCTCACACAGGCCTGCAACAGCAGGCTTGAGACATTTCTTGTGGGTGGCACAGTCAGTGCTGCAGCCCACTAGTAGTCAGTGCAGTATGCAGTATACCTCTTTGCAGGGTACTCACAGAGACACAATAAATACAAGCTCTTTTATTATAAATCCGTTTGAGGTATTTAGATGTATTTATTTATTTATGGGGCCTGGGGAAAGGGGGCAAAGCTAGGGATGCCCTGCCAGGGCCCCTGAAAGCCACTTTCTGACAGCCTTTCCATGTCAGAAAGGATATCATAGAAAGGCTGTGGGGAAAAGGGCCATCATAATCAGGATGGCAGAGCTGAGGCTGACTCTGACGTCTTTATGGGATTATCAACCAGATTCATCATTGAAAAATGGGCTCGTAAAGGGCCAGATTCTGAGAATCTGGCCCTTTGCGAGCGCAATTTTTGCATTTGGGATTCATCATCCCAAATGCAAAAATCGCTAATTGCGAAATCGCATATTTGGGAGGAATTGCATTTAAGGAATCTCTATTTGAGATTGCTTAAATGCAATTCATTAACCATTTATTATTTGCGAATTCGCTATTTCTGGACGCTATTTACCACGAAGTCTGCCTTCGTGGTAAATAGCGAAAACTTAGAAAAATGCACTTCAGTGCATTTTTCTAAGTGGTATGTTACACACAGTGTGCGCAACATCAGGCTAAATTTACATTTCAGGGGTGCTACAGGGTGTCCTTTGGACGCCCCTGCCACCCTTGAAATCGCATCCTTATTTGCGATTAGCAAATTGCTAATCGCAAATAAGGAATAACTCCCCATTCATTCCTATGGGCCTAAAGGCCCATAGGAATGAATGGGGAGTTATTCCTTATTTACGTTTAGCAATTTGCTAATCGCAAATAAGGAACATGTAGAAATCGCAATTATTTTTGCGATTTCTACATGAATCCCGTTTTGCGAGTCTTTAATAGCGATTCCTCGACCCATTGGTATTCAAGCTTCGAAATGTGTAATTATTGTTCGATATTTTTCACATTAAATGCACCATCCAGTGTAGTGTAACTGTGCCTAACCCTTCTTCCTATTCCTACTTCTGTATCAACCAGCACCAGGAAGCTGTTTAGCATGTTGCTATGGTTAAAGACGTCAGCTGGGGTTTTGAGCTCTGGGGTGGGGTTGTTCCCCAGATGGTGCGTTTAAATTGAAAGAGATCGATTTATTTTGTTTTACATTTCTTTTAATGAAAATTAAAAATATAATAATTAATTTCAGTAAATAAGAATGTTACATGGAAGAGCCGGAAGCTGTTAATCGAACTCTTTTTCGACAATTCTGTAAATCGAGAGTAATGTGTTTTTTTTTTTACAGGTACCCTTCGGTATGGGCACTGCTGCCAGCGTCCGGGTGGGCAATGCCCTGGGAGCCGGAAATGCAGAGCAGGCCAAGAGATTCTCATCAGTTGCTTTGCTGAGCACAGGTAGGTTGACTCTTCTCACACCTGAGCACACTTATGCTGAGCTATTAATAGATCAGTGCCTGTGATCAATGTGCATTCAATACACATTAAATGGAAAGAATGTACATCTTGGGCCTCATTTATGAGCCCCTGCGTCACTTTTACGCTGCCGGTGCGTCACTTTTTGTGACACACCAGCAGCGTAAATAATGTGCCTTGTTGCACCATATTTACAAAGTGACGCATCTATGTAGATGCGTCACTTTGTAAACCCCTGCGCCACATTATACCTGCGCCAGGTATAATGTATGCAGGGGGGGCGTGCCCCCGCAAAAAGCCTCGTAGAAGTGACGCAGTGAAATCTATGCGATTTCAGTGCGCCACGTCTAGGACGACGTTGCGTCAAAATCTTGTGCCTGCCTCACAGCAGGCGTAAGACTGGTGCAGGCCCTTTCACATCGGACTTGCCCCATGTGACAGGACGCATTGCTGGAGTAGCGTCACTTTTGTGACACACTCCAGCAATGCGTCACTTTTGTGCTTACAGATACGTCAGAAATACTGACGTATCTGTAACTCCTTGCGCAATGATGCGTCATACTGAAAATATGACGCATCAGGTATGTCGCAAGGAGTGCGCAGTGAAAAGTGACGCATCGCTGCTTTCACGCAGCGATGCATCACTTCTCATAAATGAGGCCCCTTGTGTTTTGTATAGGTAATGAAATGTGCCTCGTACCATCCTATTTACCTTCTTTAGAAAGAATTTTTTCCCAATTGTGAGCAAATGTGAATTTGTAACGACTTTGGATCTAATTTAAAAAAACACAACTTGAACCCATGTGCACAAATGTTTGCATTTACGAATGCAAGACTTGGTATTAAAACACATGTAAACATTGCACCACAAAACGTCCACTAGTAAATCAAAATTAACTGAAGTGGGGTCAAAACATTGTAAGTTCTTTCTGACTAAATATTAGTTTTGAAGTTTGTGAATTGTGATGTGCGAATTAATCTACTCCCTGTCCCAAGGAGGGGGCCATTTAAGGTGGGGAAATCATGAGATATGCGTACAAATACAAACACCTGCGAAATTGTTGATAGTCACACACATTTTCAAGTCACATTCCCATGCTGAATATAGTTACAATTGACCCCGACCCAGGGCAGGTATAAAGCTGTATACAAGGGGGGACAGGGAGAACACATGCCAAGAATTGGGGAGTGCAGGTAGAAGAAGCATCTCCTAAACACTTTTATCTGTGAGAAAAAGAAAAACATTTTCAGTGTAAATTAACTTTTGCAATGTATTTAAATATGTGCTGTAATTCACCTTTTACATATATGCATGTGAAAATATCTTTGCAACGGTGTAACTTGAATTTGACCAAGAATCCAAGAACTCCTCCTGGTTAACAACACACCAACAAGTTGCCCTCATGAACTGTTCATGATTTTAGCCATCACTGACCTGGGCCTAGATGTATCAAGCGTTTTGCGATTCGTTAAGGCCGAAATTCGGCCTTAATGAATCGCAAACTGACATATTGCATCTTTTGGAATGTATGTGAAATTAGCAAAATAAGGAATTGCAAAAAATTGCGATTCCTTATTTTACTTAAGCATTTAAGGAATCGCAATTTTGCGATTCCTTAAATGCCATGTATAAAGCTTTTTTAAATTGCGAATTCAGGTTAAGGAATCGCAAATTAACACCAACTTGAGGTTCGTGTTAATTTGCGAAATCCTTTCAAACACCAAAATTTGGCAATTTTGAGGGTGGCATGTGACACACATACATGCCTATAGGGCATGTATGTGCGCCATATGCACACACATGTAAGTTTCAGGGGTGCAGCAGGGTGTCCATGAGACACCCCTGCACCATTGAAATCATTCTGAAATTGCGATTAGCAAATTGCGGATTCGCAATTTGAGAATTACTTCACAATCATTCCTAAGGGCCTCCTGGCCCATAGGAATGCATGGGAAATTATTCCCTATTTGCGAATTCGCAAAATGTGAATTCGCAAATAAAGAATAATAAGGAATCGCTAAAAAAAAGCGATTATTAACATACATTCCATTTTGCGAATTCTAAATAGCGTTTCGCTAAAAATCGCTATTTAAGATTCTCAAAATGGAATCTTGATACATCTAGGCCCAGAATTGCTAACCTATCATGCAACGCTTACTGTGGGGCGTTGTGTGAAAGGTAGTGAGCAACATGTTACCATCTCTACTAAGAGATTGCACACTTCTGCCCCCTCATAGCAGCGATGCACTTCAGGCAGTCTGGCACCAACTCAGGCGCCCATGGACTGTTTTGCAAGGGTGCCTGTGTAACAAGGACAACTGTTGTTGTGCAAGAAGGAGTGCCTTCCTGCACTAAAACAATCTCTGAGGCAATAATAAAATAACAACAACAAAAGATGTTCCTTCTTGTTACTCTATTCCTGGGGAGGCATAGGGGCACATGCATCAATATTGCATTTTGCGATTCCTTAATTGCGAAAAATAAGGAATCGCAATTAAGGAATTGGAAACTGTAATGCATCAAGAAATCGCTATGAAAATAGCGATTTCTTAAAATTTCTTAATTGCGATTCTCTAATTGAGAATCGCAATTAAGGAATACCTCCCCATCCATTCCTTTGGGACTAGAGGCGCATAGCAATGAATGTGAAGACATTCTTAATTTGTGATTCTCCATTAGAAATTCGCAAATTAAGAATGCAATTTCAAGGGTGCAGGGGTGTCCAAAGGACACCCTGTTGCATCCCTGAAATCCGCTTAGAAGTACATTTTGCCCACTCACATGCCCCAAGGGCATGTGTGTGTGTAATAGGAACTTTGAAAAATGCACATTAGTGCATTTTTCAAAGTTTTCGCAAATTACCATAAAGGTCAACTTCATGGTAATTTGCTCCCCTTATTTGCGAATTCGCAAATTTTTAAAGTTAGATGCATTGCATTTAAGGAATCTCAATTTGAGATTCCTTAAATGCAATCGCAATTTAAGAAATCGCAATTGTGAGATTTCTTAAATTGCGAAAATTACAAAAATGTTAATGCATCCCAAACAATGGAATTGCATTCGCAATCGGCCGAATTTTGCGATTCGCACCATTTACGAATGCAATTTCCATTGATGCATGTGCCCCATAGTGATTACACGCAATCCCAGGTTTAAAAACATTTGTAAGTCTGGCATTGGGGGTGGTAAATCCGTGGGCGAATGTAATTGCAATGTC
This sequence comes from Lissotriton helveticus, assembly GCF_964261635.1. Taxonomy (NCBI): domain Eukaryota; kingdom Metazoa; phylum Chordata; class Amphibia; order Caudata; family Salamandridae; genus Lissotriton; species Lissotriton helveticus. Next base: position 16,686,039 of record NC_136063.1, on the reverse strand, counting down.
CATGTCCCTCCCAGGATTAAAAGGTTATGCAATGCAGTGCAAGCCTATGCAGTGGGGTAAATTTTTTTGACAAAGCCATGCAAGGCAGCACAAATTGCCCTTTGCGTGGTTTTGTGTGGATGTCCCACAAAAGTGGTGCAACCATGATACAAAATGTTTGTAAATCTGGTGAAGGTGTTAGTTCCTGCACAAAAAATAGTCCTGCCTGCAATTCAGGCACCCTTGCATCTTGAAACGTTGAGTGCGCCAGTAAGACGAGAGGGCAGGTATGGGCAATGTATTGGTGAAAATGGTGCATTGCTATCCTCTCCCTTTCATGAAGCGAAACACAGCAAGTTGCCTTGACGCATTGCGTGAAGAAAAAGATAAACCTGGGCATTGATTGCCTTGGATTTACCGTTTTCCTCATTTTAACTCTTTTCACGCTGGGCTATTTCCCTCGCGGTGTGGGGGGGAGGGGCCGCGTGCGGCGCCGCGGTGCTCGTGATGAGCCCAGCTTATCATGCTGCACAGTGGAGCTGTGCTCATGACGAGCTGGACTCGTCTTGACTCCACCCACTCAAATAGAACGCCCGCACAGGCGGGGAATTAGCCGCAACTGGGCCGCAGCAGTTATGATGAGCTCAGCTCGTCATGAGCACAGCTCCACTGTGCCTCATGACATGAGCTTGGGAGGGGCTAAAGATAGATTTGTGCTGCCATTTACTTCAACTATTCACCACTGTGTTGTCGCGGATCATTGTTGATCCATTTGATCCATTTTCTTTTTAATATCTACATTTATTTCTTTGCTATTGGGCCTCTATTCTACCATTTGATTCATCTGATTCACTCCTGCGGAGGAGACCCACAATATTCTTAGACTGGAAAGAAAGAGACATTGCTTCCACTTGTTTCCATAACTGTATGTCGTCAGTTATGTCATCATTGGCATATTCGTCTGTGAAACTAAACATCAATACAACAGGAGTTATGATTCTGAGTGGACTTCCCAATATTTGTAGCCCCCTATTTTTGGTAATCCCAGTTTCGGCACTCCCATATCCACTGTGGCAATAGTTTATATTTTGGGCGGTGCAGAGACAGAATATTGAATCAAAAATAAAGAATGACACAAATATTGAGTTAAAAATACGTGGGTCTGAAATATTGACATGCAAATTCTCATGGTCAAGCATATCGATTGTAGGTAAGTACTATCAATGTTAAAAATATATAAGTGTGAAATATTGTTTGCAAAAATATAGTTGTAAAAATATCGATTTTTTATTAATGTTATGTATTTTAGTATATGTTTTATATGTATCAGATGTATGTTTTTGTGTAAAAGAATTATTTGTATGTTTAATATATGTGTTACATTTTTAGTAGTTATTCATTGTTTTTTATTAGATTTTTGAGTTTCTAGTTCCGTAGCGGGTTGTGGGTATATATAGGGGAATAGGATGGGAAGTAATTTAGTTATATAAAATTAATTGATTATTTTTAGCAGTTAACAATATTTTTTTATTTGAATTTTGCGTTTTTAGCTCCGTAGTGGGTTGTAGATTTATAGGGGAATAGGGTGGGAAGTAATTTCATTTTATTACATTTATTATATCTTTTTTTATCTATTAATATCTGTTTAATGTAGATGGTGTAGTGTTAAGTGTGTAAAGCAATTTGTTATTAATTAATATTAATTTGTTGTTAATTAATTTTAATTAGATAATTGGTAACTACTCATGATAATTGTGTAATTAATTTTAGGTGCATGTTGTGGTGTTTATATGAGTAAAGGGTGGTAAGTAATTTGTGTTTAACTAATTAATATATAGTTGTTGATTAATGTTAATTATTTGATTCTTATTTTGTGTAATTTTTTATTTTTTGTGTGTTGTTTTTACTTTTAGAGTGGTAAATGGTGGGTATTAAATACATTTTAATCATTTAATTATTGGTTGTAAATAGAAATGGTATAAAAAATAGTTTAAAAAAATATTTAATTGTGTTTTATATTTATTAGTTTAATATAGGGGTGTGATGTGGATATTATAGTAATAAACATGGGTGTTTTATTATTTGTTTTTAATTATTAAGATTTGTTTCAAATGATAATAAATAAATACAGTTATGTTTTGAAAAAAATATTTTGTTTGTTAATATGTGCTCATTTTAAATAATTATTGCTCAATAAAGTATTTATTCATTTATTTCATATATTATTTGTAGGTGTTTGTTATATGTCATTATATTATATTATATTTACAACAAGGGGTGGTGAGGGACAGAGTCTCTGAATTAAGCAGAATACTCTCACCCTGTCAAGAGATCAGGGCTAGATCCAACACCGTTTTTTAGCTCACTGCACCATCCCAGTTTCAGAACCTGGCTGTATGCAAATTAGTCTGTTCCTGTGCCAGTGCATGATGGGAACAGGGCAAACCAAACTACAAAAGCCAATTCTTACACTGGGAAGGAAACAAGCTTCCGGGGACCGGTTTCTGGCATTACAGCCGTCTTCGGCCCGGCTTGCTTGAATCCTGATGGTGCAATGAGCAAGGGACTCACATCTGAGTATACCCTTCCACGCTTAGGGTGGACAAAATTATTAACAACAAGGGGTGGTGATGGACACCACCCCTTGTTGTTAATAATCCCTTTTTCTCTGATCAGATCTCCATTACTGTACAGGTGTAAGATCACCATCACTGCAGATAATGGTGTGAGATCATTATTACTGGAGATATTACTTCAGATATAGGTGTGAAATCACTATCACTGAAGATAGAAAAAAATCACTATCACTGCAAACATAGGTGTGAAACCATGATTACTGCACATATATGTATGACATCACTATCACTGCTGATAGGTGTGAGATCTCTATCACTGTAAATATTGGTGTGACATCACCATCACTGCACATATAGGTGTGAAATTACTATCACTGCAGATATAGGTAGAAGATCACCATTACATCTAGTATAGGTGTGAGATCACTATCACTACAATAATAAATGTAAGCTCACCATCACTGCAGATATAGGTTTAAGATCACCATCACTGCAGATATAAGCCATCACTGCAGATATAGATGTGAGATTACTCTCACTGCAAATATAGGTATACAATCACTATCACTGCAAAAATAGGTAGGAGATCACTATTACTGCAGATACAGGTGTGGGATCACTATTACTGCAGATATAGGTGTGAAATCACTATCACTGTAGATAGAAAAAAATCACTATCAATGCAGATATAGGTGTGAAACCACGATTACTGCATATATATGTATGGCATCACTATCACTGCTGATAGGTGTGAGATCTCTATCACTGTAAATATTGGTGTGAGATCACCATCACTGCACATATAGGTGTGAAATTACTATCACTGCAGATATAGGTAGAAGATCACCATTACTTCTTGTATAGGTGTGAGATCACTATCACTACAAAAATAAATGTAAGCTCACCATCACTGCAGATATAGGTGTAAGATCACCATCACTGCAGATATAAGCCATCACTGCAGATATAGATGTGAGATTACTCTCACTGCAAATATAGGTATACAATCACTATCACTGCAAAAATAGGTAGGAGATCACTATTACTACAGATATAGGTGTGAGGTCACTATTACTGCAGATATAGGTGTGAAATCACTTTCACTGTAGATATTGGTGTGAGATCAATATCACTACAGATATAGGTGCGAGATCTCGATCACTGTAGATATTGGTGTGAAACCATGATTACTGCACATATATGTATGGCATCACTATCACTGCTGATAGGTGTGAGATCTCTGTCACTGTAAATATTGGTGTGAGATCACCATCACTGCACATATAGGTGTGAAATCACTATCACTGCAGATATAGGTAGATCACCATTACTTCTTGTATAGGTGTGAGATCACTGTCACTACAAAAATAAATGTAAGCTCACCATCACTGCATATAGGTGTAAGATCACCATCACTGCAGATATAAGCCATCACTGCAGATATAGATGTGAGATTACTCTCACTGCAAATATAGGTATACAATCAGTATCACTGCAAAATAAGGAAGGATACCACTATTACTACAGATATAGGTGTGAGATCACTATTACTGCATATATATGTATGGCATCACTATAACTGTAGATATTGGTGTGAGATCAATATCACTACAGATATAGGTGTGAGATCTCGATCACTGTTGATATTGGTGTGAGATCACCATAACTGCAGATATATGTGTGAGATCACTATCACTGCAGATATAGGTATTAGATAACCATTACTTAAGATATAGGTTTAAGATCAACCATCACTGCAGATATAGGTGTGCAATCACTATCACTGCACATATATAAGAGTGAGATCACCATTGCTTCAAATGTAGGTATGAAATTACTAACACTGCAAATATAGATGTGAGATCACTATCACTGAAGATATATAGAATACATATGTGTTCAACATACAACAGGTTAAGCTATTAGCATTGTAAATAACAATTGCCTTTTATTTATCTTTTCCAAACGAAAACAAAAATAAAAGGCATTGTCATTTACAAACTGTACAACACAAAACAGTATAAATGCGAGACCAATGAGGAGGTCAATTTACCTAAGGGTACAGTCATCAGACTTGACAGAGCCCTTCGAGCGTTTAGCAACCTTTTGAACTACATCACTAGCCTTAGGTTTTCCCATGACATATGAATAGAACAGATAAGACCATCAGTAAAAACAATTGTATTAACCTGGCTATCACAGCTGTCACGCCCTGCACAAATACAATAAAATACAGTAGACAGTAAACAAATGAATGCAATATATCCAAAACCATGCTCTTTAGATCAGGATCACAAAGTAAATTTAAAAAACAATAAAATACAGTAGACAGTAAACAAATGAATGCAATATATCCAAAACCATGCTCTTTAGATCAGGATCATAGAGTAAATAAAAAAAAAACAATAAAATACTGTAGACAGTCAACAAATGAATGCCATATATCCAAAACCATGCTCTTTAGATCAGGATCACAAAGTACATTTGAAAAAACAATAAAATACAGTAGACAGTAAACAAATGAATGCAATATATCCAAAACCATGCTCTTTAGATCAGGATCACAAAGAAAATTTAAAAAAAACAATAAAATGCAGTAGACAGTGAGCAAATGAATGCAATATATCCAAAACCATGCTCTTTAGATCAGGATCACAAAATAAATTAAAAAAAACCAATAAAATACAGTAGACAGTAAACAAATGAATGCAATATATCCAAAACCATGCTCTTTAGATCAGGATCACAAAGTAAATTTAAAAAAACAATAAAGTACAGTAGACAGTAAACAAATGAATGCAATATATCCAAAACCATGCTCTTTAGATCAGGATCACAAAGTAAATTTAAAAAAACAATAAAGTACAGTAGACAGTAAACAAATGAATGCAATATATCCAAAACCATGCTCTTTAGATCAGGATCACAAAGTAAATTTAAAAAAACAATAAAATACAGTAGACAGTAAACAAATGAATGCAATATATCCAAAACAATGCTCTTTAGATCAGGATCACAAAGAAAATTTAAAAAAACAATAAAATACAGTAGACAGTGAGCAAATGAATGCAATATATCCAAAACCATGCTCTATAGATCAGGATCACAAAGTAAATTTAAAAAAACAATAAAATACAGTAGACAGTAAACAAATGAATGCAATATATCCAAAACAATGCTCTTTAGATCAGGATCACAAAGAAAATTAAAAAAACAATAAAATACAGTAGACAGTGAGCAAATGAATGCAATATATCCAAAACCATGCTCTATAGATCAGGATCACAAAATAAATTTAAAAAAAAAACAATAAAATACAGTAGACAGTAAACAAATGAATGCAATATTTCCAAACCATGCTCTTTAGATCAGGATCCCAAAGTAAATTTAAAAAAACAATAAAATACAGTAGACAGTAAACAAATGAATGCAATATATCCAAAACCATGCTCTTTAGATCAGGATCACAAAGTACATTTAAAAAAACAAAAAGCACACAGTCTCCAGGACCAGTTCATACAAAGTAGCTTTAGGGCCAAGTTCTCCATCGAAAGATGGATAGATAAGTGTGATGGCACCTTTATGGCCATAAACGCTTGACCAAGGGAGCGGCCCAGCCTCCTCCAGGCTCTGATGTATGTGGATGGGCCTACCCTTCGCCTAGGCTTTGCCCAAGCGCGTCCTGCTCTTCAAGATGTCTAGTAACTCTTTATCTGCATGCCTGCAAGAGTCCCCGTCTCCTTGTCTTAACGATAGTGGGGCTTGAAGTCCCCAGCGATGAAGTGAGCAGTTTTCATGAAGAGCCAACCCCTCGGCAGCAGTAACTGAGTTGTACCACACAGCAAGATGTTTTGAAGTGTCTTATTTGTGTCTCTCCACCAGGCCCAGTGACCTTGCTCCAGTGATGGACCGGGAAGCTTGCAGTCCCCCAAAAATGCACTGAGCAGTTTTCTGGGCACATAACCCCTTGGTAGCAGTAACTGAGTCATTTGGAATAGTATACCAGGGGACCTGCACCCAGCACCCATTTTAGGCTTACTACTAAGAATGTTGGTGAATATGGGGAGTACAATAAAGGATATAATGTCTGTGTATGTCTATGTATTGGTATTTATTAAGCGCATATATCACCTGTAGGTCTCATAGTGCTAGCAGAGAGTCAGAAACCTACGAAGTACAGGCAGAGCATTAGAAAAACCACGTTTTAAGAGCTTTACAAAAGGATTTGTGGTTAGTTTCTAGACAAAGCTGTAGAGGTAGTGTATTCCATAGCTCTAGTGCAATTCTGGAAAAGGATTTACAGCCGTTCCTTACAGTGTCGACTTTGCGTATGGTTAAAAGGTGTTTACTGTTAGAGCAGAGAGTTCTAATTGGCTGGTATTTGGTCCGTTTTTTTGCTAAGTAGATTGGTCCATTGTTGTTGAGTGTCTTATGAATCAGGCAACATTTCTTGAAATTAATCCTCTTTCTGATATAAGCACAATCATCAGGAGATCTAAAACTCATACTTTACAATTTTGAATTGGTGAATCAGGCCCATTGTGTCTGCTTATTGCATTATGAGAAATAGTGGATTCCGCATTTTAATAATAAAAGAAAGTCTGCAAAAGTGAACCATTGATCAAAAGGATACCATTCAAACAGGACATTTATGCACAATAGTCACAGGTCAGAGAAATGTATGTTGACGAATGACTCTTATTTTTCAGTTATTTTGATTACTGTTGATGTCGCTCTGGTAGCAGCATCAAGAACGGTGATTGCAAGACTCTTCACCACTGACGAGTGAGTATTCACGGTTTATTGAAAAAAATTTTTTTTTGATCAATCATCTAATTGTTGATCAGATTTATTTGAAATTGGTCAGTCCATGTAATGCAATGCCTTGCAAGGCTTTCTTCCTCTTTAGGAATTCAAGGAACCTGATGAACATGTCAAGAAAATCAATATAAATTGTTGATTTTCTTTAACCACATCGCTGCGGCGGCTATTCCGCCGCAGCGCTAAGGGGGCGGGGAGACCCATGCTGGTGACGGAACCGCTCCGTCACCAGCCGCGGTTGAGCTGTGCTCATGTTGAGCGGTTCCGTCATGGCCCCGCCCACTTAATAGAACTCCCCGCGCAGGCGCGAAATCAGCGCTGCACAGGCGCGTCGGGCGGACCATGACGGAACCGCTCCATCATCAGCACAGCGCCACCGCGGCTGATGACGGAGCGGTTCCGTCATCAGCACGGAAAGGGTTAACATTCATGGTTGAGTATGCCTAATCAAGAGGATAGTTATCATGGCAGGAATATGCAAATGAGCTCTTTTATTCATGGGGAATTCCCCAAAGAGAACACGTATTGTAACCAATTTGAAGGAACAAATGCTGCTGACCAAGGCTTAGCACCTCAATTTCTTAAGTACTTGAATTATTGAATGTCTGTGCAAACACACGCCGCACTTTTACTCCACTGGAAACCAGATAATGCGATTCAAAAGAACAGGGATGGTGCACCAGGATGAAGTCAAAATAAACCGTGTGTATTCCAAAAATAGGTTTTTTATAAGATCTTCACTTAAAAGTAGGACATCAGCCAACGCGTTTCGTTCCAGGTGGAACTTCGTCAGGGCAGGAATATATTCAAAGCGCGTTCAGCATTCCACAGCTATCCACGTTAATCAAATCTTCTCGACAGAACCAAGGAAGTCCTTGCGCAATGTGATATGAGTCTATACTTCAAGGTATTGAAAGAAGAATCCAAGGGTCAAAATAGCAGCCAATAGGGCCACATTTGGGTCACCAAATACCGGTCGGTAACGGCCGATTTCGGCCGCTACCGACCGGTATTTGGTGATTGAGATGTAGGGGGCCTACATTTTACAGAATCAGTAAATTTACGGAATCGGGAAATCAATATGTAGGTGGCACTGGAAATAGTGCCACAGGCCCCTAAGAATTCGTTATTTACCATCACATATTATGTCATGTTAAATAAAGAATTCCTGTGTACATGCACATCCGTGCATGTACACCTGTGCCCTTAGGGCATGTATGTGTGCCACATGGCACACAAGCCAGAATCAGGGGTGCAACAGGGTGTCAAAGTGACACCCTGTCCCCCTTGTAAATTCGGTAATTTTACCGAATCGGTATTTACCGATTCGGTAATTGACATTGGTTCCTATGGGCCTCGAGGCCCATAGGAATCAATTGCAAAAAACACAGTTGATGGACAGAATGTAGAACAATGTCATACATTCACCCCAGTACAAGGATCTGGGCCTAAATCCATCGTTTTTTTGCACTCTACACCACCCTGGGTTAGACACTGGCTATATGCAAATCAGCTCTGACCCTGTGCCTCATGGGAACAGTCCAGTCCGAACTACCAAGCCATGTCTTTCCCAGACCGGAATCAAGCATCCAAGGACCGGTTTCTGGCTATCAGCCTTCATCAGCCTGGATAGCTTGACTCCAGTGGTGTGGAGAGCCTGGGACTCACGTCTGAGCATACCCAGCCCACTCGGGGTGAAAATTGCAAAAAACACAGTTGATGGACAGAATGTAGAACAATGTCATACATTCACCCCAGTACAAGGACCCTGTTCCCATGGGGCACAGGGTCAGTGCTGATTTGCATATCGCCATTGTCTAACCCAGGGTGGCGTGGATTGGAAAAACGATGGATTTGGGCCCAGATCTTTGGACTGGGGTGAATGTGTGACATTGATCCACATTCTGTCCATCATTGTTGTGTTTGCAGTTACCGCCATAGGAATCAATGGCAATTACCTAATCGGTAAATACCGATTCTGTAATTACCGAATGTTACAGATGTGGTAACAAAAACGGTAAAAATACCTACATAGCATTTACCGATTTGTAAATACCGAATCGGTAAAATTCGGTATTTACTAATCAGTAAATGCCATTTACCTACATCGGGCCCAATGTTCCTTGCGTAATGTGATTTTAGTCTATACTTCAAAGTATTGGAAGAAGAATCCAAGGGCCGATAGAACAGTCGGTGTTCCTGTTATATTTAGTCAGTCGGGATCTCAGTGGTAATCCCTCATGCAGAATTTGAATTGAAACTCTAATAAAGAACCTATTTTTGGAATACACAGGGTTTATTCTGACTTCATCCTGGTGCACTATCTCTCTTCTTTTGAGAACACATATTGTATACACTACCCTGAAGTATGGGAATGTGGGTGGCCCCCTTGCTTTCCTTGTTTGAAAACGGGCTTGCACCTCCCCCTTGAAGGATAGGGTGGACACAGACTTGCGGGGGCGGTTGCTGGCGCTCCGCCCTCCCTATAATTTGTATTACTGCTGCCCTTTGCTTCCATCGCGAGCAATTTGAGTGCTTTGCTTCATTCATAAATACTATCAATTAAGTTAGAATTACTTTAAGCCAGGATTCCAAAATCGTGTGTTCCAGTGTTTTTCAGCACAAAGAGGCTCATGCTAATCCTTGCATTAAATGCAAAAGTAATTTACAGAGTGATCATATATACATGAAGGCACTCATATTGGCAGTGATGTGCGCACAGATCAAAAATAATGTGTGCACAAAAAATCCTTAAATTCACCTTTTGCCCTTCCTCACCACTTTCATGTTCCACCAGCCACTACTGCAGACTTGCAAACTGTGACCAAACACCCTCAAATGTAAGATTGGGGGTTCTCACAAACAGTGGGCTTGGATGTCGGTCAGGAATGCCTTCTCTCGTTCACTCCTCAGGTGGGTGATTCAGTCTACCACTCAAACAGGTAGGTCACTTACAAGAATACATCGAATTTATGGTGGAATTATCTGCTGCGTTCATGAGTCCAGAGCAGTTTTTTGTACATGTGAGTTCTACTTATGTGCTCATAAGAACGTGTAATTCGGGCTTTTCAATTAATAATAAAAAAGTTTCAGACTTACACTCTTGACCTACACGAGAGTTTTGCATGCTACCCCTTTTGTGGCAGGAACTGATAAAAAGGTAATTCCACATAGTACCCGACACATCTATAGGTCGCGTTGTCTGGGGATTAGTGCTAGTTGTTTATAATATGCCCCTTAATATTTTAATTTGATTTTACTCGAAGGTATCACATGGTAACAAATAGATAAAGCAGTTGGAAATGATATCTTTTTGATCAGTGCTACGGTACCTACAGCAATGCAACCTATGTGTCTATGAGATCGTGTGTTGTGTTTTTTAAAGATTTTTTAAAGATCGGTGCCTGCCGCTTTGTGCATGTAAATGCTGGGGGGTACCATAGGTACCCCCCATGTGCACCTCCCACCCCCGACACCCTGGGGCCCCACAACGGGCCCCCAAACACAAAAGACCACATGCTTTTCCACGTTGGACAAGCATGTTTCCGCATGCATCCTAATATGGCTGGCGATGTCCAGCAGACACCGCCACCATATTTGCCAGCACACACCGCGGATCAGCGGCGGACGGACTTGCCGTCTGCCGCTGATCCCACCGCCATCCTAATATGGCGGTGGGTGTTCCAAATGTCCGCAGCGGTGAATCCGCATCCTCCAGGCTGGCGGTGGCTTCCGCCGGCCTGGAGGATGCGGATTCACCGCCATCCTAATCGGCCCCATAATCTGTTAATATTACCCCAGTATCTCAATGAATCTAACGTCAAGGCCGTGTACCAAACCCTCTCTCCACTGTTTTGGGAAATGTTGCTAGCAAATGTTAAAAAAATGAAGTCTGACATTGCACAGATAGTCTGCAGCCCTTCTTTTGTGTTGAAATGAATCATTTCCCCATCAAGTCAGTATTATTTTCTAGCTTTCTGATTTGCAATAGAGCATCATCTGCATACAAGAAGACGCGATATTCACTATCTCCAGACCGAAGGTCCATGTCTGCAGAGTTTTCTCTGTCACGATTCACCCTCAATATATAGTACATCCAGACATTCCTCCTGTGGGCTTATTGTCTCGACCAATGTTTGATTGAGGTGCTCACCTTTCCCATATCGCCTGACTTTCATGTTTTCTTAAGTATTTAATTTCACAAGCAGATTCTGCTATTGTAAAAAAATGTATATGAAATATATAGAACATGTATTTGCTATATGCAACAGACAAATGATGGCAGTGGTTATCCAAGGTAGCCAGCACCTCCTTTAGGTTTGCATGTTCAGTAAATTGAAAAAAAAGTCCTTTCTAAGCGTGCTCTATGTCCCTGTACCGTGCCACCCACAGTACTACACAATGCATACAGAAGTCTCTCTCTATATATATATACACAATCCAACATAGACAGAGCACAGCACAAATAAGTATATAGCTGACTATCCACAGTCAGTCTAGTTATTTAATAGAAAACATGCATCAATTATTGGTCCAACAACAGTTCTTCATCACAGTCATAACAGTGTAAATAACATTGATTCAGCCACGGCTGTGGCTTAATCAATGTTATTTACACTGTTACGACTGTGATGTATTTGCTATATATCCCTTAGTGCGCTAGTGTGCCTAGTGTTTTACAGATTTCCTTCACTACATCTGTTTGTTTGTCAGATTCTCCTAATAAAGGCTTTTCAAGGTCCCTGGCATCACAGCAGTGCTCTAGAGAGACCTTTAAAAAGCAGTATTCACCAGCGGGTGTCTTAACTCCTCTTTCAAACCATGTCCCATTCCCAGAAGCTTCATCTAGTGTTTGGAGTAGTATGTGTAGCCCATGAACTTGATTTTCTGAAACTCCACACATCAGTGAGGTCAGATACTTCCAGTACATCATGGATTAGATGTGCTGCAGCTGGAGTGGCCAGACTGTGGTTGGTGGTTTGTTTTGTGTTGGGTCAAGAATGATTTTTAGGTCTCCCCTGGGCTGAAAAGAGCATGGATCTGTGCATATGCAAATAGTTGCTACTTTGTTGAAAAATCCAGGGCAATCAGTATTTGGCACTATATGTGTTTATCATCGTAAAATGAGTGTCTGCAAGTACTTCTTGAAAGAGGAACATGATCTCAACATAGGATTCCAGTCTTCTAGTGTTTGTTGAGTCCAGTATACCTTTGATCAGATAGTTATTGCAGGCGATTGTGCTACCATGTCTTTTTTCTTAAGCTGGTTTCTAATATAGCCTTATAGCCCGCCGTAGCGGGCTATACTGGCTATTAAAGGCCCGCTGAATCGTTAAAGGCCCGAGCCAAAGGCGAGGGACTTTAACGAGACAGCGGGACTTTAATTGCCGGTATACCCCTGCTACGAAGGGCTATAAGGCTATTAGAACATTCTGCCACTAGAGGACAGAATGTTCTAACAAATTAACAAAGGGTTCTCGAAGCTCGAGGAGATATAAATCCCCTCGAGCTTGGAGAAGCCTTTGTAGAACATTGGAATGTTGCTCTGCGGGCCTTTGCCGGCCCGTAGAAGCAGGGAGCACTCCACTGTCAGCAATGGAGCTCCCAACATTCCAATGTTCTAAAAATGTTTCCAATTTCAGGAGTTCTTCACCTGTCGATGTGACATTTTCTTTTGCCTCATACATGGGTCTGTTGTGTGAAGTCTTTTTCATATATCTGTGTTCATGTTCACAAAGTCTTCATCTTTCTGCTTCTCAGTGTATGCCATGGGCTGGTCCCTTCAAATTAAAGGACAATTTGTGTATTGTCCCCTTTTTCCACAATACTACACTCAGCTACTTTCTCGAGGCAGTCCTTGATTGGTCACATCACTCTTCAGCTGTCTGGAAGAATGCTGAGTACCGGGTGTGTTTCTTGGCAGGAATTTTACATGGTCATGTGCATGATGGTTGCGCAGTTCCTGCTGTCACTAGGCACCCAAGAAAATAAGTGTCTTTCAAATGATGACACAATTTGTAGCCAGTTGTTTATGTTCAATTTATTTTATATCCCTAGTAAGGCTTGTGAATTTCCTACTATAAATTCCATCACATTTCACCCCATTGGAGTTGGCTGTACTGAGGATGAGAACATATTGTATTTAGCACTTAAGATTTTAATTCTTATCCCCTCCCGTTAGAATGTGTTGTTAAGATGGCATGAGGCGGGGCAGTCAAAGGGCACAGATTACCTCTCCCCTCATTATTGCCATACTGTGGGTAGTGAAGCAGGAGTCTGCGCTTTCTCGGCCTGAAGCCCGGGGCCGCTCCTCTGTTGAAACTTAGCAAAGTTTCCACTCCTCTGTATCGAAGTCACCAGCTGGGAGGCCTCAATGCCCAGCATCACCTTCCTCAAGTTTCTTTGAGAGTTTTGGGGAAGATGAGTTATTTGAAGCTTGGCAAATTGGCGGTCTAATGGCTGGGGCAGATTGTCCCTGATGCGCTGGGAGTTTTTCAGCAGGCTGTGGTGGACATTTGTAGGCCTGGGCAGAAAATTCTGTTCCGCTTGAGGAATTTGAGAAATTTGGGTAATTTCGGGTTCCACGGAGAACACGGAATTGCAAACAAATTCAGCAATCCGTGGCTTCGCAGAATTGTTTGCTTTTTTGCTATTTCAAAATGCTTGTTCGTGAGATATTTCTCCCGAGCACGCAAACAGCATTTGCGAACAGGAAAAAAAGCATTGTGAACGGGCGGAACAAGCAATACAGCATGTTCGCAGAACTTTTGTGTGCTCGCAGAGATTTTTTACCATTTTGCAGAGCTTGGCCGCGGTGGGACTACGCAAATGCCGCCCACCCCTAGACATTTGCATTTTCTGCCAATGTGTAGGGTACATTTCTTACCTTGGAACTCCGTATTTAAATGGTAGACCTGGACAGAAAAAAGCTGGCTTATATGCCATTGGAAGGACTATCCTCAACTGGATGTTCCTACTTGAGGCATGTCCCCAATTAGTTGCTCTGCGGAGAGTGTTTTCACTGTCAGAGTTAGCTCTTGCTTCCCAGTCAGAATCACATCTGCTCCCAAAAAATCTGTATGACAGAGGTGGGCAGACATATCTCGGCTCATTTCAGGTAGATGTCCCGTTACTGCCCACCTTTGCAACAGGTTCTGTTACTTTGGCTAATCAATGTCTCCATTACAAGTTTTATTTCTAACTTTTTTTGTGTTGTCCCTGTTTTTTTACCTTTGCAATTCCTATTGTGTATAGCACATGTTTCTCATTTTTAATTAAAAACTTGTTTTACTTACTTTTTATTGAAAAATCATAGATTTTTATCCATTGCTTTTTTTAGCACCTAAATGGTAAATTTCTACTACCTATAAAGATTCCCTCTTTATGCTTGTTAATCCTCTTTCGGAATGCTATTTGGCAGATAGGTTCTAGGGGCCTCAACTGTGGTACAAAACCTTTCACATTTGACTCTCAGGGTAGCAAAGGCAAGCAGTCACATGATTCTCAGGGAAGTAGTTTGGGGTGCTTGATCTTAGAGTTAACTGTTAACTATCAGTCCAATAAATTCAACGCACAGTCTAGATCTTGTCTTTCCAAGACAGAAAGTGCTTTAATCACATACGTGAACTTAATACTACACATTCCCAGTAGCCACACAAGCCAGTGTCTCAGATATTGATTCTCTTGAAAGAACTACACTCTCCCTGTTCCCTCTTCTTCCTCAGGCTCCTCCCTGCCATGAGTTCCCCATCTCTGGAAGTGAGGCAATCACGTAAATCAAGCAAGGTGAAATCTCA